>NC_138526.1:25242830-25942139 GCF_000230855.2 Cajanus cajan
TAAACCCGCATCATTTTTATGTGGAAATGTGCATGACAGCTTGGAGCACCTTTTCTTGGCATCAATAAATGCCATCATGGATAAAGAAATCCTAAAGATAATAAGCTCGGCAGGAAACCCAAAAGGGGACTGCGCAAAATAAGAGCAAAATACCCGCTAGGAATCCCACAAAAGGGTGACCTAGGCAAAAATTAGGGTTACAAAATAATGAATAAAAACAAAAGCCCGCTAAGGCATCACAAATGGGTGTTTTAGGCAAAAGTTAGGGCCGTCAAAAAAGAGGAACAAAGTAAATCCGTGATGGTACCATCAATTGAATTCGACAAGGAGCTCAAGAAAAGCTATCCAAGTTGTCAAAGCACAATCATTAATAACAAAGATGTGCTTAACCTCATAAGTGTTTAATCGAACAAACCTAAACGCAATAAGCCTGCCATTGGCCAGCCATTCTTACAAAATCCATTTTTCAAAAATAAAACAATCCCCTCTAAAACACAAACTTTTGAAAAATATACCTTTTCCTTCTTTTCTCTCTTGTCCCCAACGATTTTTGAATAATCTAGTGGAAACATGGAGATATAGTGGTCAATAGGAGGGTTGACACATCTTCTAAAGGAAGGGAGAATCATCAAATACGCATCGTTCCTCGGTTACAGAAATCGGCAAAGCACAGTCTGTCTGGAGGAATGGCAAGATCCAAACAAAGAACGCATCGATTAATTCTTTTGAAAAACTGAATCAAATAGAATTAGGTGCATCTCATTTGCATACATGCATACAGATGATAGGTGTACTAGAAGATCACTTATTCTCTGTTTATTTAAAAAAAAAAAAAAAAAAAAAAAAAAATCATAAACCAGAAAAATCCAATACGCCCGTATTGGTATTAATACGGTCGTATTGGAGTTAACGTTAAGAACAACGTTTCAACTCCAATACGGGCGTATTAAGATCCAGTACGCCCGTACTAAACCCCAATACGGTCGTATTCAATCCAATACGGTCCGTATTGATTGTAAATTTTGTACATCAACGGAAAGGCCAATACGGCCGTATTGAATCCAATACGGGCCGTATTGGCGGAATTTTGCTTATAAATAAAGACTTCCCCTCCCTCATTTTGCATACCTTTCTTCATTCTCCACATTCCTTGCTTGTGAGTGCATTCCTAGAGAGATTATCGGAAATGGCAGAATCTTCTCGCAAAAGGCAGAGAGCCCCAGCCAGACGTGTAATGACAGATCGACACCGGGACCGGCTACAGCTTATAGAGACGTTCACCATCGAGCCGTCAAGAGTGCTCGATTTTGAGCTTCTCCAAGCAGTGGGCTTGGAGAATGATGTCAGGAACTACTTCGACGCCATAGGATGGGGATTTGTCCTTAATCCACCATCCCAGCTATATTTGACGGCCACGAAGGAGTTCTTGGCTACAGTCGGCGTCACGGAGTCGACTAACAGCTATGGGGAGGATGTTTGCGCGGTGGATTTCTGGATGAATGAAGGATACCGCACGCTGACGTTGGACGAGTTCAACGTCCAGGCAGGGTTTTTCAGCCGCACTGATCAGCTGGCATTCCGAGATGCCATATGCGAGTGGCCTGATCAGTGGACTCCGGTTGAGATGTGGAGTTTGCTCACTGGCCGACGGGATTATCATTCAGGGGTGAAAGGCTCCCGGCTCCCGACTGCTCTTAGGATCTGTCACAAGATCCTCACCAGTACTATTCATGGCAGGTCCAAGAGTCAGGAGTCGATTACACGACCGGATCTGCTGGCCTTATATTGCATGGCCACCGGCCGGAAGGCCAATCCTGGATATTTCTTCCTTGAGCACGTGAAGAAATTTGGGGTACGAGAGGGAGGAGAGTCCAGACAGGGGTACATCTTGGTTGCCCCACTCCTCTCACAGCTGGCGGAGACATGGGGATGTCCCGATGGTGCAGAGCCAGGGGCATTGGTGCCAAAGTTGATTGGTGCCTCCACCCTGATTAACATGAAGATCATCGCTAGATCGCCAGGAGGGGGGTTTGTGCGAGTAGATGGCCTCGAGACCTTCGACGACCTCCTCAACAACCTCGACTTTGAGGGAGGCGACACCCCGCAGCCAGAGGCTAGCACGTCACGGTCGGACAGGGGATACTTTGACGCCCGCTTCGACACACTGCAGCAGAGCATTGACACGCGATTCGATGCTTTTCAGCAGAGCATCGACACGCGATTCGATGCTTTTCAGCATAGTGTCGGTACATGGCAGCAGAGTACCGATGCTCGACTAGATACCTTGGTGCAGGGATTCGACAACCTCTCCGTCTGGATGCATCACCGCTTCCCGGACTCGCCACAGGACCCGCCAGCAGAGGAGTGAAGACTGGCTTCTGTTTTATTGCTTTTTCATGTACTAGTTTGGTTGGGCTTAGCCCCATTTCTCAAATTTTTCTTGTACAAATTCATTTTTAATGAAATTTGCCACTTTTGAATTCAAAATTCTCTAGCAATTTAAATTCTGTACAGCAAAAGCCAAAAACATAAAAAAGGGCAAAATACAGAAAAAGCCAAAAAAATAAAAAAGGCAAGGATACAGAAAATCCAACAATCAGTTTACACAGAATAACTGAGCCTGGAGAGGCTTGCCGAAACAATACTCCTCATCCCCCACATCAAAGAATAATTGAGCCTGGAGAGGCTCGCAGAAATAATACTCCCCAGAGAAACCTCAACTCATGCTCTTGGACTCAAAATCCCCAGCAAGAGTTATCAAAGCAAGATCGACGACATTCCCAATGGAAGCACGATCACCCAAGCAGAATATCCAAGTCAAAGGACTTAAACTTCCTCAGTGAAGATAGCTCTCCAACTCAAGTGTCGAGTGAGGCTAAGCCTGTAGAGGCTTCCTAAATAATACTCTGGGATACATAAGATCCCTAAATCCCCAGTCGCCTACTCAAGAGGCATCCCTGCAGAAGGAGAAAAAATAAAAAAATCAATAATCATTCCCCAAGTGGAATCTGGCTCTCAGCCAATCATTGAACGTCAAGCTGATACGCCTAACAGAAGAGGCTAATCAAAATCAACGACAAAATCCCCCAGTGGATAACAGCCTACACAGAGGCAGCAAAATCAGAAAACCAAAAGAGACACCCGAACAAGGATAACCGGGATACTCCACCAACGTCGAAAGGACGTCAGCCAATCATAAGGCACCGCTCACATCAGAAAGAGCATCTTTGTGTCTGCACCCAAAGGAATCAGAAATTCCCCAGTGGGAACCAACTACGCAATGGAAAGTTGGGACACAAGAACCTATGAGTAACTGCACATCCCCTAGACGGATCCCTGCGTTATCCAGCCCTTAGTGGCACAAAATCAAAAAACAACCGTCGAAGCAGCATCGTGGACTGTGGAGACGAAATCATCACGAATCCCTAGAAAGGAGATATTCACGCTACCCCGTCGTCACAAACACGGAGGTATGCAGCTTCCGGCTCGGGCAATGAGCGAAGCTATCTCTGGAAAAGGGGTACTCACCGCTTACCGTTGTCACAAGGGTATTTAGCTTCCGGCTCAAACGAAGAGTGAAGCTAAGCCTGGAGAGACGGTACTTACAGCTTCCAGCTTGGGCAACAAGCAAAGCAAGGCCTGGAGAGGCAAAACTCACACTGCTTACCGTTGTCACAAGGGTACTTAGCTTCCGGCTCAAACAAAGAGTGAAGCTAAGCCTGGAGAGACGGTACTTACAGCTTCCAGCTTGGGCAACAAGCAAAGCAAGGCCTGGAGAGGCAAAACTCACACTGCTCACCGTCGTCACAAGGATACTTAGCTTCCGGCTCGAACAAAGAGTGAAGCTAAGCCTGAAGAGGCGGTACTCAACCATCAGCGTCATCAGAGGCGCGTTGATGTCTAACTTCCGGCTTGGGCGTCGAGTGAAGTTGACCTTGGAGAAGGTAAACTCAGCTACCGAGGATGTCAGAAGCGCCGAGGTATGCACCCACCTGGAGAGGCTACTCAACATTTTTCCACCGGAAGACGCTACAAGTCAGAAGGTCGGCACAATACCCGGACAATTGGGTCAACTCCTTTACTTGTCAGCCGATACACCAAAAGGCCGTCCGACTAAGTAAAGGGGGGGCAGCTGTAGACCCCTAAAATTGTCCGGGTCGGAAATAAAGCTTGAAGACTCTCGAAGACTGAAGGATAATCAGCCAGAAGGACTCCTCGAAGGCCCTAGGAGGGTTCTCTGTAGGTCTAGAGGTCTTAGAATAGCTCAAAATAAGGAAGTGGAGGGAAAAAGCCCAATACGGCCGTACTGAGCTTAATACGGCCGTATTGAAGCTTTAATACGACCGCAGCGAAACTCAATACGGGCGTATTGAAGTTTCTGAAACTTCAATACGGCCGTACTGAAGTCAATACGACCGTATTGACACTTCAATACAACCGCAGCGAACTCAATACGGTCGTATTGAAATTTCTGAATTTCAATACGACCGTATTGAACTTCAATACGACCGTATTGAAGTTCAAAAATTTCAATACGGCCGTATTGCCCCTGTAGGCCGTATTGCGCCTATTCCCTATAAATATGACGTCATTTGGACGTCATTCCACACTTTTTTAGATAGTTTCAACCCTCTCCTTGAGTATTCTGGGGTTTTTGAGCAGTGTTCTGCCCTAGAAATCACTCGGAGAGTTGATCCGACGAAGTTCTTGAGCCCCGAGCCATTTTGCTTGAGGATCGAACCTAGTCGAGGGGAAATCTTTTTGATTCCCTTAGTCAAAATTTTGTTCTAGGAGAGCGAGGAGCGGGCTTGTAGAGAGAGGGAACGCCAAAACGCTTCCCAGTTCTTTGCAATATATAAAAGCACGCTTCAAGAGGTTTCCCTTCAATCCTTCCTTTTACTGCTTTCTGTGTGCATATTTAAACTGTCATCATGTAGATAGTCAATTTATAATTGCTTAGAATAAATAGGGGTAATTTAGTAATTTTATACTGTTCTTTTAAAAATAATCTGTCATAGGGAACCCGAAAGGGGCGTCGTGGGGTGCTAACACCTTCCCCACGCGTAACCGACTCCCTTACCCAACTCTGGTTGTAGTGGCCAAAGTTGATTTTTAAATCAATTGCCTTATCCCTTTTTCCAATGTTTTGAGTAAAACATTGGTGGCGACTCCACGAACCCTCCTTTTATGAAAACCACTAATCCATGAAGGGTCCCGCTTGGGATTAATATGGATTAGTGAGCCTTTTAATAAAATTGCTCGTTTGACGAGGCCTCAG
This sequence comes from Cajanus cajan, assembly GCF_000230855.2. Lineage (NCBI taxonomy): Eukaryota > Viridiplantae > Streptophyta > Magnoliopsida > Fabales > Fabaceae > Cajanus > Cajanus cajan. The sequence goes on from NC_138526.1 coordinate 25,248,109, forward strand.
TTTGAGAATAAGTCATTCTAGCAATCCACATTTTTAAAACAAATAACGAGTCCAACCATCCTTCGCGAATGCCGAAAGCCCGTTTCGGGCCGGTGGCGACAATGGAATGGAAGCAGTCCTTCCAATCGAGGTTGAAATTCCATCTTTAAGAGTATTGATGGAAGCCAAATTAGAAGAAGAAGAAGAATGGGTCCAAACCCGTTTGGATCAACTAAATCTCATTGAGGAGAAAAGGTTGAATGCAATTTGTCATGGCCAATTATACCAAAAAAGATTCAAGAAGGCGTTTGAAAAGAAAGTACACCCTAGAGAGTTTCAAGAAGGAGACTTAGTGCTTAAGAAAATTCTACAAGTTCAAAAAGATCATCTTGGTAAATGGGCACCAAATTATGAAGGACCTTTTGTAGTTAAAAAGGTTTTCTCTGGGGGAGCTTTGATCCTCACAAATATGGATGGTAAATATCTCCTACATCCTGTAAATTCAGATGCAGTAAAAAAATATTATGCCTAAAAAAAATATATGAAAATAAAAATAAAAATAAAAATGCTCGCTAGATTGAAAACCCGAAAGGGCGATCTAGGCAAAAGTTAGAGAAACCCGCTAGGTTGAAAATTCAAAAGAGCAATCTAGGCAAAAATTAGAACTTATGACGTAGAGTTTTTAGGCTAAGCACCTACTTCACATTTGACTTTCTATTTAAGCCCAATATCTACCTGGCACAAGTTACATTTTTTTTAAAAGCCCAGTATCTGCCTGGCACCAATTACATTTTTCTTTTTAAAGCCCAGTATCTGCCTGGCACCAATTATATTTTTCTTTTTAAAGCCCAATATCTGCCTGACACCAATTAAATTTTTATTTTTAAGCCCAATACCTTCCTGGCACCAGTTATATTTTTCTTTTAAAGCCCAGTATCTGCCTGGTACCAGTTATATTTTTCTTTTGTATAAGCCCAGTATCTACCTGACATGAGTTTCATTTTTCTTTTGTATAAGTCCAGTACTTACCTGGCACAAGTTACCATTTCTTTTGTATAAGCCCAGTATTTACCTGGCACGATCCATCGACCAATTCAGCACAAGCATTTGGTCGATCCAATATCAACATTCAATCAACCCAGCACCAGCATTTGATTGAATTGGCACCAACAATCGGTCAATACAGCACAAGCATTCGACCACTCCAGTATTAGCATTCAGTTCATCAACATTCAATTAATCCAGCACCAGCATTTGATTGAATTGGCACCAATATTCAGTCGATACAGCACAAGCATTCGACCACTCCATCACAACCATTTAGCATTAATATTCGGTTGATCAAGCACAAGCATTCAACCATTTCAGCACAAGCATTCAGTCGATCCAACACAAGCATTTGACCACTCCATCAAGCACAAATATTCGGTTGATCAAGCACAAAGCATTCAACTACTTCAGCATAAGCATTCGGTCGATCTAACACAAGCATTCAACCAGTCCATCAAACACTGACATTCGGTTGATCAAGCACAAGCATTCAACCCCTCCAGCATAAGCATTCAACATTAACATTCGGTTGATCCAACACCAGCAGTTGATGATCCCAACACAACATTCTAGCATTGGACTAACTTCAAGCAAAAGCATTGAATCTTTCAAGGACTTACTCCATCAACAATAGGAGCTATGTCTTGGGTAGTTGGATAAAATTAATTCACATATTTATTTATTTCTTATCACAAATGATCTAAATTACCTTATTTAGATTATTTAATAAGAAATAAATAAAGAGGGGCAACTGTGAATAATCAATTTTATCCAGACTCACAAAAATAATGAAATGCACATCTATTATGAAGAGGAGGAGCTCCCAAAGTATGTAGGCTACACCATATGACAACAAGAAAGTTTGAAAAAAAAAAAGAGTTTGAAAAAAAAACAAGTTTTGTAACCCAGAACGGGCCGTTCCAAATTCGGAACGGGCCGTTCCACGTTAGAAAAAAACACAACAACCCTAATTTAGAACGGGTCATTCCAAGATGGGAACGGGTCGTTCCATGTTAGTTAAAAGACCTAAAACCCTAATCAGGAGCAGGGCGTTTCGATCTTAGAACGGGAAGTTATTAATTTAGAACGGGTCGTTCCAATATTGGAACGGGCCGTTCTAAGTGACTGAAAGGATCTAAAATTCCTTACGTGGAACGGGCCGTTCTAAATTTCAGAACGGCCCGTTCTGAATTTAGAACGGGCCGTTCCAGAGTCACATTTTGCTTGTAACGGTATGATCCAGAATGGGCCGTTCCGATTTTGGAACGGGCCGTTCTGGTCAGGTCTGACGTCTATAAATAGACGCGTTGGGCACAGTTTTCAGGGGGAAAAAATTTCGTCCAATACTCTTTAGAGCTCGAATTTGTTTTCTCTCTCTCTCCCCTCTCTCTTTTGTATTTCTTGAGATCTGTGAGACACCTCTGTAGTGTCAAAGGTAGCCAAAAAGCACCTTCTTGATCATCATATTCGAAGATTCATCTCATTTGGTATCGTTCTTTTCTTAACTTTTTTTTCTTTCTTTTATTTATTTGTTTATTTTATTTTATTTTATTTATTTTTTGTTTATTTATTTATTTATTTTTGTTTATTGTTTGTACATAGTGAATATGATTTTTTACCTTTAAGATTATTATTTATAAAAATATTTAATATACGACCAATAATAATGTTAAGTGAATAACATTTTTATCTTTAACATTATTAGGTCCTAGGAGTTTAATGACTAGTCATTTGCTAGCTTAAACTCTCCTTAACAAATTTGTTCTTTTAAAAAAATAAAGATATGTTGCAAACAATAACGTTAATTAAGTAGCACTTCTATTTTTAACGTTATTGGAGGGATTTATTGATTAGCCATTTGCTAACTTAAATCCTTATGCAAAATCTATTTCTTTAAATAAAAATATAAAAATATAAACATAATTTTTCTTTACGTATACATTATTTTTATGGTTAATGATATTAATTGAGTAGCATTTCTACCCTTTAATATCATGTAAATCTTTTATTATCAACAAATAAAGATCAATAACATTTGATTGAATAGCAATTCTATCTTTCATGTTATTAAGAGGGTTTATTGATTAGCCATTTGCTAACCTAAATCCTTATGATGTTTTTTTTATAAAAAAATATACAAAAGAAATATCTCTCATATTTTAAAAAAAAAGATATATATATATATATATATATATATATATATATATATATATATATATATGTATACACCTTTTTGAGGAATAAAATAAATGTTTATAAATTTATATAATTTTGCGCAATTAATTAAAGGTACTGTTTTTACGGGCGTTGTAGGGTGCTAATACCTTCCCTACATATAATTGACTCCTGAACCCAACTTTAATTTTAAATATTATCTTTTAAAGGGTTTTCCAATGTTTTTCCCTTGAAATAAAATATTGGTGGCGGCTCCATTGAAAATAATTGCTAGCGTCATCCCGTCGTGATCCCGGTTACGACAGGTTTGATACCCTTGATCATGAAATTAACTGACTTAAGACTCACCTTGGAATGCCTGAGGACTCAGATTGATTAGTGCTCTGTTCTGTTTTTTTTTAATTAGGAAGTTTAAAATTCTAGTTTTTAAAATTTCAATTTCAATTGGGTTGTAATCATTTTAATTTCGGAACAATTTTATTGCTTTATGTTGTTGAACAATTTGATTTCAGGTGAAATTTGAAGTTTAAATTATGATATATTGTGGTTGAATGATTTTGATTTGGGTGATATATGGTATGATGTTTTGTTTTGAACATTGATATATTGTGTGATGTTCTGTTTTGAACATTGATATATGGATCTTTAATGTTTGGTGAGCCTAATTGATAATGTTTTTGGATTCTGAATTCTGAATTGTGGATTGTATCTTGTGATTTTGGCTGACCAATTCATGTTTTAGTTGCTGATCTGATGATTATGACTTGGATACTATGGTTCAAGTTCACAAAGTCTTTGTTGACCAATACCTATGTTGTGTTAAATTAGTTTTTGGTATTGTTCTGAGCATATAAGGAGTATGCATAAAGCTCATACTGTGTGTTGTGGACATACATAGCTTGATTTGTTTTTGATGATGTCCAAAGGGGGAGAAAGGTTTTGTGTTGGTTTGTTTTGCAAGTTTTGAATGAAAAAAGGGGCAAAACAAAATGAGATTGGGGGAGATTGTTGAGATTGGGGGAGACTGAGATTGTTGAGATCACCTCTGAAGATTAAAGGTTTTGATGATAACAAATGTGTGGAACAAAACTGACCAAGGACATCAACAACTTAGAAGTCAAAAACAAAGTCAAAGGAAAATATTATGTAATAGGAGTAGTTTATAGATTGCTTTGTTTGAGCTTATTTGTTTTGTGTGTGTGCTTTGTGCTTTGGCTAATCTGTATCTAATCTGATTAGGGAATGTATGATGATGAGTTTAAAAGGTTAAGAAGTTATTTTGAGACTTAAAATAAAGTTTTGAAAACTAACTCAAAATAATCGATTATCATTAAATATAATCGATTATTCTAGCAACAGGAAAAAAGGATGCCTTGCTGCAATAATCGATTGTTTGTGAAATAATCGATTATCCCAGAAATGACTCCCTGGAATAATCGATTATCCAGCAAAATAATCGATTAAATTGTTCTTGGTTGATTTCCATAAATCATGAAGAACAAAATAATCGATTATTCTTTAAAATAATCGATTATCTGGTTCTCAAAAACTTATAAATAGTTTGACTATTTTGAAACTTCAGAACAAAGTTAGAATTGAGAATCAAAATTAGAAAAATGTGTTTGTGAAGTCTTTGTGACAATCTTGGAGAGTTTTCTTTGTGAATCCAAGAAGTGAAAAGATATGAGAAAAGATCATCATCATCACATTCTTGAAAGGAAAGAGATTAAGATTTGCTTCTGAATTCCAGGTGAATTCGTTCCTTAATTCTTTATGAATACTTGTCGCCACCCGCCGAAACGGACGTTGGCATTCGCGACGATGGTCGGACTCTTCTTTTAGTTTTGAAAAATGATGGATTGTTAGAACGACTTATTCTCAAACTGAGACCTCATCGGACTAACAATTTTGTTAAATGATTCTCACCAATCCATGTTAATCCCAAACGGGACCCTCCATGGATTAGTGGTTTTCGCAAAAAAGGGGTTCTTAGAGTCGCCACCAATGTTTTACTCAAAACATTGGAAAAAGACATAAGGCAATTGATTTTCGCAAATCAACTTTGGCCATTACAACAAGAGTTGGGTAAGGGAGTCGATTACGTGTGGGGAAGGTGTTAGCACCCCACAACGCCCCTTTCGGGTTCCCTATGACGGATTATTTAATAAATAATAGCGTAAAATTACTAAACTACCCCTATTTATTAGAACGATTATAAGTAAACTATCTACATGATGAAAGCTTTAAACGTGCAATGCAACAATCAAAAAAGCGGTAAAAGAAAGGATTTGGAAAGAAACCTTCGAAGCGGGCTTTTATATACTCACAAAAAAGAGTTAGGAGGCTTTTTGGCGCTCCTTCCCACTACACGTTCGCTCGCTTCTTTCCCTAAAAATAATATTTACTATGGAAATCAAAGAGATTTCCCTTCGACTTGTTCGAGTCTCAAGCTAAAGGCTCATGAACTCAAGAACTTAGTCGGATCAGCTCCCGGAGAGATTTCTAGGGCAGAGAATAGCTCAAAAACCCCAGAATACTCAGCTAGAGGGTGGAGAAATGCTCCAAAATGTGTGGAAGGACGAGCCAATGACGTCCTATTTATAGGATTGAGGCGCAGTACGGCCTAAGGAGTCAATACGGCCCGTACTGAGTTTTTGAACTACAGTACGGCCGTACTGAATTCAGTACGGCCGTACTGAATTCAGTACGGCCGTACTGAAGTTCAAAAACTTCAGTACGGCCGTATTGATTTCATTATGGCCGTATTGTAGTTCAAATGGCTCAGTACGGCCGTACTGAACCTCTAGGAGGGTGTATTGAGCTCCAATCCTCACACACCCTTATTCTAAGCTACTCTAAGACTTCTAGACCTACAAAGAATCATCCTAGGGTCTTCCAGGAGTCCTTCCGGCTGACTTTCCTTCGGTCTTCGAGAGTCTTTGAGTCTTATTTCCGACCCGGACAATTTTAGGGGTCTACAGCTGCCCCCCCCTTTACTTAGTCGATCGGCTTTTTTGTGTACCGGTTGACAAGTAAAGGAGTTGACCCAATTGTCCGGGGAGAAAGCCATCCTTCCGACTTGTAGTGTCTTCAGGTGGGAAAATTGTTGAGTAGCCTCTCCAGGTTGAGTTTGCCCTCTCCAGGGTGAGTATTAGTCGTCGCCTCTCCAGGCTCGTGCATACCTCGGTGTTTCTGACGACCTCGGTAGCGTGAGTTTGCCCTCTCCAGGGTCTGCATGCCTCCGTGTTTCTGACGACGTTGGCAGCTGCATACCTCCGTGTTTCTGACGACGTCGGTAGCTGAGTATTAGTCGTCGCCTCTCCAGGCTCGTGCATACCTCGGTGTTTCTGACGACCTCGGTAGCGTGAGTTTGCCCTCTCCAGGGTCTGCATGCCTCCGTGTTTTTGACGAAGTTGGCAGCTGCATACCTCCGTGTTTCTGACGACGTCGGTAGCTGAGTATTAGTCGTCGCCTCTCCAGGCTCGTGCATACCTCGGTGTTTCTGACGACCTCGGTAGCGTGAGTTTGCCCTCTCCAGGGTCTGCATGCCTCCGTGTTTCTGACGACGTTGGCAGCTGCATACCTCCGTGTTTTTGACGACGTCGATAGCTGAGTATTAGTCGTCGCCTCTCCAGGCTCGTGCATACCTCGGTGTTTCTAACGACCTCGGTAGCGTGAGTTTGCCCTCTCCAGGGTCTGCATGCCTCCGTGTTTCTGACGACGTTGGCAGCTGCATACCTCCGTGTTTCTGACGACGTCGGTAGCTGAGTATTAGTCGTCGCCTCTCCAGGCTCGTGCATACCTCGGTGTTTCTGACGACCTCGGTAGTGTGAGTTTGCCCTCTCCAGGGATTTGTGATGATTTTGTCTGCACAGTCCACGATGCTGCTTCGACGGTTGTTTTTGATTTTGGTGCCGCTGAGGGCTGGATAACGCAGGGATCCGTCTAGGGGATGTGCAGTTACTCATAGGTTCTTGTGTCCCAACTTTCCATTGCGTAGTTGGTGCCCACTGGGGAAATTCTGATTCCTTGGGGATGCAGACACAAAGATGCTCTTTCTGAGGTGAGCGATGCCTTATGATTGGCTGACGTCCTTTCGACGTTGGTGGAGTATCCCGGTTATCCTTATTCGGGTGACTTTTTTGATTTTCTGGTTTTGTTGCCTCTGCGTAGGCTGTTATCCGCTGGGGGATTCTGTCGTATTGATCTTGATTGGCTTCTTCTGTTAGGCGGATTATCTTGACGTTCGGTGTTTGGTTGAATACCGAATTCCGCTTGGGGAATGGTTATTGATCTTTTCGAATTTTCTCTTTTTGAAGGAGTGCCTCTGAGTAGGCGAATGGGGATTGAGGATCTTATGTATCCCAGAGTTTTATTTAGAAAGCCTCTTCAGGCTTAGCTTCACTCGTCGCTCGAGTTGGAAAGCTATCTTCCACTGAGGAAGTCTAAGTCCTTTGACTCGGATATTTTGTTTGGATGATCATGCTTCCATTGGGGAATCTTGCTAATCTTGCTCTGATAGCTTTCATTGGGAATTCGGCCCAAGAGTGCAAGCTGAGATGTCTCTGGGGAGTATTATTTCGGCAAGCCTCTCCAGGCTCAGTTATTCTGTACGATTGTTGGATTTTCTGAATTTTTTGCCTTTTTTGTCAATTTCGGCTTTTTCTGTTGGCTGCTATCATACACAAGAAATTTTTCCTATTTTTTCTATTTTATGCGACTGCCTCATGATAAGGTCTTTGAATGTGCAACTAATGTGTGTGTGATGCGCAAAATGCAAGTTTAATCATTTTGTTGATGTTTTTAGAAAAATGAATGGCTCTCCCTATCCTCCTCTTCTTGGAGGAATTTCTGTCGTCGACGTGAGGGAGGATTTCTGTGAGCCTCTTACGCAGGAGATTACGGATTTTATAGGAACCCCTCCAACTTTCTTTATTGACCGATTATTAACGGAATTTCGTACAATTTTTAAGAAACATCAATTTAGAGGCATAATCACATGGTCAAGAGAAGAGAAATGAATAGATATTTTATTGACATTCACAAATGTTTTTACAGAAAGATATACAAAAGGAATCTCTGAAGAATGGCTGGCCAGGGTAGGCTATATGCATTAGGCTTAACAATTATATATGTAATTGTTGCTCTTACGTTCCCCTAATTGCTTCGAGTGAGATGCCTGAGCCAGGAGTGTAGACACTGCAAGACGCTTGCCTCTAGAAGATAATCACTTGAACCGCCTTTCGGTTTTCGATTCAAGTGATCGTTGCTTGCTTTGTTTTTGTGTCTTATTCTTTTGCCCCTAATTTTTGCCTAGGACGTATCCTAGCAGGGATAAATTCGCCTTTATTTTGCCTAGTACCCTTGTACTGGCGGGCTTTTTATTTTGCCCTAACTTTTGCCTAAGACGCCCTTTTCGGGTTTTCATCCTAGCGGGCCTATGCAAGCAACGTCTTCAAGCATAGTATTTCTTTACCACGTCAGCGTTGACTGGGTATCGAAGTTCTTCTCCATCCATGTCCGTGAGGATCAATGCTCCTCCTGAGAAGGCTCGCTTCACCACGTATGGTCCTTCGTAATTCGGGGCCCACTTTCCGATTTTGTCCTTTTGAGCTGGTAGCAACTTCTTCATTACCAGCTCTCCCTCATGGTAGACTCGAGGGTGGACTTTCTTGTCAAAAGCCTTTTTGATCTTCGTCTGATAGGCTCGACCATGGCATATGGCGTTCAGCCGTTTCTCTTCGATAAGATTCAACTGGTCGTATCGGCTTTGAACCCATTCTGCCTCGGAAAGTTTTGCTTCCATGATTACCCTTAGAGAAGGTATCTCGACTTCGACAGGTAGAACTGCCTCCATCCCATAGACGAGGGAGAATGGAGTAGCTCCTGTAGATGTGCGTACTGAAGTCCTATAACCATGAAGAGCGAAGGGTAACATCTCATGCCAGTCTTTAAATGAGACAACCATCTTTTGCACTATTTTCTTAATGTTTTTATTGGCTGCCTCGACTGCCCCATTCATCTTTGGCCGATATGGGGAAGAGTTGTGGTGTTGGATCTTGAATTCCTAGCACAGTTCTTCCACCATTTTGTTATTCAAATTAGATCCATTATCAGTGATGATTTTATCGGGAATACCGTATCTGCATATAATGTTCTTCTTGATGAAGGATGTTACCACCTTTTGGGTCACATGAGCATACGATGCCGCTTCTACCCATTTGGTGAAGTAGTCAATGGCCACAAGGATGAATCTATGTCCATTGGATGCTTTCGGCTCGATGGGTCCAATAACATCCATGCCCCACATTGCGAATGGCCAAGGTGAAGCCAATACATTGAGTGGAGTCGGTGGGACATGAATGTTGTCGGCGTATGCTTGACACTTATGGCATTTTCGCACGTACTGATAACAATCCCTTTCCATGGTCGACCAATAGTATCCCGCCCTGAGGATCTTTTTAGCCATTGCAGGCCCGGGGATATGGGTACCGAAAACCCCCTCATGTACTTCTTTGATCATATTTTGAGCTTCGACTTGGTCTATACATCTCAACAAGACCGAGTCATAATTTTTCTTGTAGAGGGTTTCACCGACTAGCAGAAATCCCCTGGCCCTTCTTCGGATATGCTTCTTGTCATTATCGTTGGCCGCATCAGGATATTCCTCTTTTGTTAAATATTGCTTGATGTCATGGAACCATGGACGATCATCGACAACTTTATCTATCAGAAGGCAGAACGCTTGCTTATCGTGCCGCCGGATATTGATGATGGGCATTTCATGCTCACTATCCAAGGAGAACATCGACGAGAGCGTAGCAAGAGCGTCGGCAAACTGATTCTCCTCCCTTGGAATGTATTCAAAGACGACACTTTGGAAGAAATGTGCCAAATCTTTGATGTGCTCAACATATGGTATCAGTTTAGGATTTCGGACTTCCCAATCACCTCGTAGTTGATAGATGACTAGGGCCGAATCACCAAACACTTTGAGTTTTAGGATACCATTGTTGATGGCTGCTTGGATTCCCAACGCGCAAGCCTCGTATTCAGCCATGTTGTTTGTACAATCGAAGTTGAGTCTTGCCGTTATGGGAATGTATTTTCCTTGTGGAGAGATTAGCACTGTGCCAATCCCTCGTCCAAGCATGTTGGAGGCTCCATCAAAATACATGGTCCACGCATCATCTTTAGGCTCTTCATGATGTAGATTCATTATATCCTCATCGGGGAAATTATCCTGAAGGGATTGGTAGTCGTTGGTCGGCCCGTGTGCTAGGTAATCAGCTAGGGTACTGCCCTTGATGGCCTTTTGTGTGACATGTATGATGTCAAATTCTGATAACTGTACTTTCCATCGGGCAATCTTCCCAGTGATTATTGGTTTTTCGAACATGTACTTAATTGGATCCATTTTGGAAACCAACCAAGTAGTATGCCTAATCATATACTGCCTGAGCTGTTGTGTTGCCCATGCTAACGCACAGCACGTCTTTTCTAACGACGTGTAGCGGGTCTCATAGTCGAGAAATTTCTTGCTCAGGTAGTAGATGGCTCGTTCTTTCTTTCCCGTTTCATCTTGTTGTCCTAGCACACATCCCATGGACTCATCAAGCACGGTTAAGTAGAGGATTAATGGTCTTCCCTCGACAGGTGGCACCAATACTGGTGGATTGGCCAAGCACTGTTTGATCTTATCAAAAGCTTGTTGACAATCCTCATCCCAAGATTCGGAATGATTCTTGCGCAACAGCCTGAATATTGGTTTGCACGTGTCAGTCAACTGTGCGATGAACCTTGCGACATAGTTCACCCTGCCGAGGAATCCTCTTATCTCTTTCTCGGTCTTAGGAGGAGGCATTTCCATTATTGCCTTCACTTTATCGGGGTCCACCTCTATGCCTTTTTTACTGACGATGAACCCGAGAAGCTTACCCGACCGAACTCCGAAAGTACACTTAGCCGGATTTAGCTTAAGCTGATACTTGCGAAGCCGGTTGAATAATTTTCTCAAATATTGGATATGGTCCATTTCGTCCTTCGACTTTGCGATCATGTTGTCCACGTATACTTCGATTTCTTTGTGGATCATATCGTGGAATAACATCACCATCGCTCGTTGGTAGGTGGCACCCGCATTTTTGAGTCCAAAAGGCATCACCCTGTAGCAGAAAGTGCCCCAGGGTGTAATGAAGGAAGTTTTCTCGCGGTCTTCCTCATTCATCTTGATTTGGTTGTACCCAGAGTACCCATCCATAAAGGAATAGAGTGTGTTCGTGGCTGTATGATCCACTAGTGTATCGATGTGAGGTAAGGGAAAATCGTCCTTTGGATTGGCACGATTCAGATCCCTGTAGTCAACACAAACTCTAACCTTTCCATTCTTTTTAATGACTGGCACGATGTTAGCCATCCATTCGGGATACTGAGATGCAACCAAGAATCCCGCATCTAATTGCTTTTCTACCTCCTCCTTGATCTTTAAAGACCACTCGGGCTTGATTCGTCGAAGCTTTTGTTTGACGGGTCGAAACCCTTCTTTCAACGGTAACTTGTGCTCGACGATGTTAGAGTCCAAACCGGGCATATCATGATACGACCATGCAAATACGTCCTTATATTCCCTTAACAATTGGATCAATTGCGCCCTTATTTCATCACTGATATGGGTCCCAATGTTGACCTCTTTTATCTCTTGGCCCTGCCCCAAATTCACGGTCTCCAATTTCTCTTGGTACGGTTGGAGTAGACGAGCTTCTTGATCTAGCAGTCTTTGCAGATCCGGAGAGATGGTCTCCTCATCACTGTCCAACTCAACCCATTCATCCTCAACTTTCGGATCCCGGTCGGAGCGAACAATCACAGACATAATTGTTTTATCGGTTCTGTTTTTGGTTTAGAATTATTAATGTTAATGAGAGAAAGAGAGAAAAGAATAAATGAGAGAATGATGTGTGAAAAATGCCTCTTTATTGATATGTATGAAAAACTGTACAAGAAAAACCCTTATTTACATGAAAAAGATCTCATGATCTCGGGTACTGATCATGAGTCCCAAAAAGAAAAGAAAAATGTGGAGGGGCCCTATCGTGGCTTGCTCTTCTCTCTACTCCTGCTTCGGCAGAGGATTCTTGCTCACGTCGGGCGCTGTCGAATCAAAAGTGATGCACCCGGCATCAATAAGGTCTTGGACCTTATATTTGAGAGCTCTACAGTTCTCCGTTGAATGCCCCGGTGCCCCCGAATGGTATAGACATTTGTCTTGCGGATTGTACCAATCAGGGTAAGGTGGATCAATTTTCCTTGGTGGAATGTAAGCTAGAAGATGAGCTTGCACTAGCTTCGGTAGGAGGTCGCTATATGTGGTCGGAAGTTTATCAAACTTCTTCACAGGGTTGTACTGCGACTTTCCCGACTTCGAAGCGGAGGAAGATGAAGAAATAGTTACGACGTTGACTCCTCCCTCCTTCTTCTTCCCAAAGGTCTTCTTAGCTTCAAATGATTGGGAAGGATTAGCTAGCTTCCCACTTTTCAGCCCTTGTTCCACTCTTTCTCCAATGGTGATGATGTCTGAGAAGAGCGTTGTCATGTTCCCTATCATCTTGTCATAATAGGGACCGGTCAACGAGTTTATAAACAGGGACACCGTCTCCTTATCCGACAGCGGGGGCTCTATTTGTGCTGCCAACTCCCTCCATCGTTGGGCGTACGCCTTAAAGGATTCATCACTTTTCTTACTCAAGGCTTGAAGATCGAACCTATCGGGTGTTAGGTCGATGTTATACTTGTAGCGCTTGAGAAATGTGTCGGTCAACTGCTTCCATGTAAGCACCTGATTCCCATCCAGCTGCATATACCAGTTGAGTGCGGTGTCAGCCAAGCTCTCTTGGAAGCAATGGATTAAGAGCTTTTCATTAGTGGCATATGCAGCCATCTTTTGGCAATACATGGTGAGATGACTTTTGGGGCAAGTCGATCCCACATACTTTGGGAGATCGGGCACTTTAAATTTGGGAGGGAATTGGATGTCCCTCACTAAGCACATGTCGGCGGCATCTTTGATATCAAAATCATGCCCCTCCATAGCCCTCAACCGAACCTCGAGAGCGTGGAATTGCTCCTTTGAAATCTCGGGCTCTCTAATTGTAATCCCCGCCCTAGGGGGTACAGCTTGCGGAGGCTCTTGCTCTTGCTCCTCCTCATGATGGGATTCATGGTCACTGTGTTGAGCCCCGTGTATGTTTTGGTGACGCATGAGTTCCATCATTTGCGCCATTTGCTCCTTGAGCTGTGAGAGCTCGGCTGTAAGCTTCCTATTTTGTTCCTCCAACGCGTCCATCTTCTTGAGTTTCTGCGCGCGCGTGAGGACAGAGAGATGACCAGCCACTTTCTAAAATGAATGCTTAATCTAATTAGTTTATTTATGGAATGAATACACTCTTGACATGAGCTTGGTAACCTTCCATCTTTAAGGTGCTACCTTTTTAAGACGGAGGTTTACCACCCTCCTTGACTTATGATCTCTCCCCTAACGGAGAATCTCAATAGTCATGGGTCTCTTTCACTCATGTCAAGGGGTATTGGTGAGCCTAAAATGAATGGTTATAAGGATGCATGATGTCTTATTGGTAATGATGCACATGCTACTCACTTTTATTATATTTTCACACATGGTCTTTCCTCTCATGTCATGACATTTTTCATGCATGGGGGTTATTCTTAGACCTTATCACGAGGTTTATTATTAATGCACAAACAATGTCACATAGACCTATACACAAACAATTCACTCATCCACGAACAGTCACGAGCGAATCACGAGGTAGGGGTATCCTGCAGACAAGTGCATATTCAAGGAGGTTCTATCTGTTTTCACCGGTCTAACGCCCCCAAGGTGCCCCCATTATAGGGACCCAATCCCTTTCGTCGTAAGTCGATGGAAAGCTCCAACGCACTGTCGGACTTGAGTTCATGGTTTTCACCTTGAGTGATGCTTTCCGACAACGGTCTACGGGCACCTATAGACCCATTTGACAACCGGCCGTACTAACATCCACTCCCTATGGCTTTCCACTCATGCCCCCGGGTATAGAGGGAACTATTGTGTGCAAAGGTTCGTGTGCAGTTTATATTTCAAACAATTGCGAAAATTTAAACATCCAACAGTTATTAAAGCCAATTAGGAAAAACATATTATCATACAAGCGAAGGGTAATGAAGTAATTTTAAACTATCATTTTAGAAATAATCCATCACTAAATGGGACTGACTCTCGAGGCTTCCCCAGTGGAGTCGCCATCTGTCGCCACCCGCCGAAACGGACGTTGGCATTCGCGACGATGGTCGGACTCTTCTTTTAGTTTTGAAAAATGATGGATTGTTAGAACGACTTATTCTCAAACTGAGACCTCATCGGACTAACAATTTTGTTAAATGATTCTCACCAATCCATGTTAATCCCAAACGGGACCCACCATGGATTAGTGGTTTTCGCAAAAAAGGGGTTCTTGGAGTCGCCACCAATGTTTTACTCAAAACATTGGAAAAAGACATAAGGCAATTGATTTTCGCAAATCAACTTTGGCCATTACAACCAGAGTTGGGTAAGGGAGTCGATTACGTGTGGGGAAGGTGTTAGCACCCCACAACGCCCCTTTCGGGTTCCCTATGACGGATTATTTCATAAATAATAGCGTAAAATTACTAAACTACCCCTATTTATTAGAACGATTATAAGTAAACTATCTACATGATGAAAGCTTTAAACGTGCAATGCAACAATCAAAAAAGCGGTAAAAGAAAGGATTTGGAAAGAAACCTTCGAAGCGGGCTTTTATATACTCAAAAAAAAGAGTTAGGAGGCTTTTTGGCGCTCCTTCCCACTACACGTTCGCTCGCTTCTTTCCCTAAAAATAATATTTACTATGGAAATCAAAGAGATTTCCCTTCGACTTGTTCGAGTCTCAAGCTAAAGGCTCATGAACTCAAGAACTTAGTCGGATCAGCTCCCGGAGAGATTTCTAGGGCAGAGAATAGCTCAAAAACCCCAGAATACTCAGCCAGAGGGTGGAGAAATGCTCCAAAATGTGTGGAAGGACGAGCCAATGACGTCCTATTTATAGGATTGAGGCGCAGTACGGCCTAAGGAGTCAATACGGCCCGTACTGAGTTTTTGAACTACAGTACGGTCGTACTGAATTCAGTACGGCCGTACTGAAGTTCAAAAACTTCAGTACGGCCGTATTGATTTCATTATGGCCGTATTGTAGTTCAAATGGCTCAGTACGGCCGTACTGAACCTATAGGAGGGTGTATTGAGCTCCAATCCTCACACACCCTTATTCTAAGCTACTCTAAGACTTCTAGACCTACAAAGAATCATCCTAGGGTCTTCCAGGAGTCCTTCCGGCTGACTTTCCTTTGGTCTTCGAGAGTCTTTGAGTCTTATTTCCGACCCGGACAATTTTAGGGGTCTACAATACTTATAAATCTTGAGTAGGTTTCTCAAGTGGTAAGGAATTCTTGTAGTGAGTTTCTACAAGGGGTGCTTTCTTGAGGTCAAGAAAGTGGTGATCTTGAATGTAGGAGTGTATGCATGTGTGGTATGCTTGTAAACCTTCTTCATTAAGATAGTGGAACAAATCTTGATCAGGTTATGATTGAGGACTGGATGTAGGTCACATGTGGAGTGGTTGAACCAGGATAAAAGACTTGTGCAATCTTCTCTTACCCTTATCTTTTACTTTGTGTAATATCTTGATTGTATATTGAAAAGATTGTTCTTGATTAACATGTTTGCATGAGCAACATTGGTTTGAACTAAGCATTACATATTGTTCTATTGGTAAATCAAGAAAGCATATAGGATTCATTCTTCATTAACAAGTCTTTAAGAAACTTCATTGAAAATTCATTTTTAGAAAAGTTTAAATTGAAATAAAGATCCTAAAAACTCTGAAAATTTTTAAAGTGTCAAAGAATCCAATTCACCCCCCTCTTGGATTGTGCCATTCTTTTCTAACAAGAAAAAGAGCCCAATATGACTATCGAGCAAAGAACATCATTACATTTGCATTGTCTATTGATGAATTTTTTATAATTTCTCAATGCAAATCTGCTAAAGAAATGTGGGACACTTTACAAGTCACTCATGAAGGAACAAGTGATGTAAAAAGATCTAGAAAGCATACTCTCATAAGAGAATATCAATTGTTGAGAATGAACAATGGTGAATCAATTTCTGATTTTCAAAAAAGATTTACACACTTGATAACCTTGTTGATCGTGGCAGGAAATTTGAAGAAGAAGAATTAAATCTGAAAGTGCTGGAATGCTTGGACAGATCATGGCAAGCAAAGGTTACTACCATAGAAGAATCAAAGGACTTGACTTCATTGACCCTTATTACTCTCTTTGTAAAGTTGAGAGAGCATGAGAAAAAGTTGCATATATTTGAGGAAAATGAACAGCAGGACAAAAAGGGCAAGGGAGTGTCACTAAGAGCCTTGAAATCAGTCAAAGCCAAAGAAGTGTGTGAAGAATCAAGCACCGAAGATTCTGAAACAGAAAACTTCAACTTGCTGGTGAAGAAGTTCAGAAAATTCCTAAGAAAGAAAAGGAATTCCCCCTACAAGTTCAATAAGAAGACTAACAAGAAAGAGGAAGCAAGTACATCCTCTTACAATTATTTTGAGTGTGGGAAATCAGGACACATAAAAGCTGAATGTCCAAACCTCTCAAAGAAGAAACAAGAGGAAAAGAAAGTGAAGAAAAATGGCAAAGGAAAGAGAGCCTACATTGCTTGGGAAGACAATGACTCCAGCACAACAAGTGATGAATCTGAATTTAAAGAGAACAATTTGTGTTTGATGGCTGGAGCTGATCAAGCCACAATAGTAAGTGATTATGACCTTGGATCTAATCCGGACTATGATTAACTTCAAGAAGCTTTCATTTAAATTTCCAAAGAGGCTGTGAAATTAGATGCTTTAAATTAAAAGCTTAAAAACAAGCTGTCATGGTATGAAAATGCTTTAATTAAAACTGAACAAGAGCTTGAGGATTTGAAAAATGAGCATGACAATCTTCAAACTATTTTGAACTTCAATGAAGCTCATTGTGAAACCTCCTCTTCTGCAAAAGGTGTTGGTGAAAATTGCAAGGCTTTGGAAAAGGAAAATGATGATTTGAAAATTACTCTTGCAAAGTTCACAAATGGAAATGCAAATTTGAATATCATTTTGGGAAAATAAAGAAATACTTTTGATAGAAGTGGACTTGGTTTTAATCAAAGCATGAACATGCCATTAAAATCAAATGAAAGAGTTTTTAAGACAAAACCAAGTTTCAGAAAATACAAAGACAATTTCATTAGACAAACAACTTGCTATTATTGTTGTAAGAAAGGACATACAATAAGGAATTGCTACTCTAGAAAGTATGGAGTTCCAAATGGAGAAACGATTTCGATTAAAAAGAGCCAAATGCTAAGAACTAACCATCAAGGACCCTTCACATGGGTACCTAAATCAATTTTCTGATCTTTGTAAGAATGCTTGAGAGCCAAAAGCTTATTATGGTATCTTGACAGTGGCTGCTCAAGGCATATGACTGGAGATCCTTCAAAATTCTCAAGTCTGAAATTGAAGAATGACAGGTTTGTTACTTATGGTGACAACAACAAAGGGAGGATTCTTGGTCATGGTAACATTGGTAACTCCTCCTCCTTAACATTGATTGAGAATGTATTGCTTGTTGAAGGGCTGAAACATAACTTGCTAAGTATAAGTCAACTTAGTGATAAAGGTTTTAAAATTGAATTTGATAATACTTGTTGCTTGATCTGTGATAAAAAGACAAAAGAAATTAGATTCATTGGAAAAAGAATTGACAACATATACATGCTTGACTTTGAAAACTCAATAGCAATTTCCAACACCAAGTGCTTAATAACCAAAGAAGACAACATTTGGCTTTGGCATAGGAGAGCTGCACATATTCACATGGATCACTTAAACAAACTTAGTAGAAAGGAGCTAGTGATAGGATTACCTAAACACAAGTTTAGCAAGGACAAACTAGCTTTAAAAGCAAAAATCAGATTTCAACTACTAGACCTTTAAAATTAATTCACATGGATTTGTTTGGTCCTTCAAGAACCATGAGTCTAGGTGGGAACTACTATGGGTTAGTTATTGTAGATGACTATTCAAGATTCACATGGGTTATGTTTCTTGCAAACAAAAATGAAGTTTTTCATGCTTTTAAGAAATTTTCCAAGCTTGTTCAAAATGAAACGAACACAAACATCACCTCAATTAGAAGTGACCATAGAGGTGAATTCCAAAATATTTTGTTCCAAAAATTCTGTGAGGAGCATGGTATTAATCATAATTTTTCAGCACCTAGGACACCTGAACAAAATGGGGTTGTTGAAAGGAAAAATAGGTCTCTTGAGGAATTAGCTAGGACCATGTTGAATGAGACCAAATTACCAAAATATTTTTGGGCTGATGCTATTAACATAGTTTGTCATGTGTTAAACAAAGTTTTGATTCGGCCCATTCTAAAGAAAACACCCTATGAGATTTATAATGGGAGGAAGCCTAATATTTCATACTTTAGAGTATTTGGGTGTAAGTGTTTTGTGCTGAACAATGGCAAAGAGAAACTTCGAAAATTTGATGCAAAAGCTGATGAGGAAATCTTTTTAGGATATTCTATAAATAGCAAAGCCTATAGAGTATATAACATGAGAACTCTAACTATTGAAGAATCAGTTCATGTTGTGTTTGATGAGACTAACAAACAAAAGACAAAGCAAACTGAAATAGAAGACTTGACTGATTTGCTTGATCAACCTCCATTAGAAAGTGAACCTAATAAAAAGCCTAAAGAGAGTGAATCAAATGAAACAACTAAGAAAACAAGTGAACAATTGCCTAAGGAATGGAAAACTTCTAGAGACTTATCAATGGAAAATATAATTGGAAATATTGGTAAAGGAGTGTCAACTAGAAGATCCATCAAGAATATTTGTAATGCTATGGCTTTTGTTTCACAAGTTGAACCTAAGACTATAGATGAAGCACTACAAGATGAACATTGGTTAATGGCTATGCAAGAGGAACTAAATCAGTTTGAAAGAAATGAAGTATGGGATTTAGTGTCATTACCAACTGATTATCCAATAATAGGAACCAAGTGGATTTTTAGAAATAAGATTGATGAATCTAGAATTATTATAAGAAATAAGGCAAGGTTAGTGGCTAAGGGGTATAATCAAGAAGAGGGAATTGATTATGATGAGACTTTTGCCCCTATAGCAAGGATAGAAGCCATTAGATTACTTCTTGCTTATGCTTCTATAATGAATTTCAAGCTTTATCAAATGGCTGTGAAAAGTGCTTTTCTTAATGGTTTGATACAAGAAGAAGTGTATGTGGAGCAACCACCTGGTTTTGTTGATTTTAAGTATCCTAATGATGTGTACAAACTTAAAAAGGCACTCTATGGCTTAAAACAAGCACTAAGATCATGGTATGACAGGTTGAGCAAATTTTTTGAGAATGACTATGTAAGAGGGAAAGTAGATAATACATTGTTTGTGAAGAAGTTTAAAAATGATACAATGTATGTTCAAATATATGTGGATGACATTGTTTTTGGATCTACTAATGTCTCTCTATGCAAAGAATTTTCTAAGACCATGCAAGGTGAATTTGAAATGTCAATGATGGGAGAGCTTACATTCTTCTTGGGGTTGCAAATCAAACAAATGAGTGATGGAATCTTCATAACTCAAAGCAAGTATTGCAATGAATTGTTGAAGTAGTTTGGTATGGAAGGGTGTAAGGAGGTTGCAACACCAATATCAAACACATGAAATCTTGACTTGGATGAGAAAGGCATAGCTGTTGACAACTCAAAATATAGAGGTGTAGACCCCTAAAATTGTCCGGGTCGGAAATAAAGCTTGAAGAATCTCGAAGACTGAAGGAAGATCAGCCAGAAGGACTCCTGGAAGGCCCTAGGAGGGTTCTCTGTAGGTCTAGAGGTCTTAGGATAGCAAAAATAAGAAAAGTGGGAGGAATGAAGCTCAATACGGCCTCCCAGAGGTTCACTACGGCCGTATTGAGTATTTTGAACTGCAATACGGCCGCGGCGAACTCAGTACGCCCGTATTGAAGTCTTTGAACTTCAATACGGCCGTACTGAATTCAATACGGCCGTATTGAAGTTCAAAAACTTCAATACGCCCGTATTGACCCCAGGGGCCGTACTGCGCCTCATTCCTATAAATATGACGTCAATTTGACGTCATTTGACACTTTCACACACAGTTTTAACCCTCTTCTTGAGTATTCTGGGTTTTTTTGAGCAGTGCTCTGCCTAGAAATCACTCGGAGAGTTGATCTGACGAAGTTCTTGAGTCACGAGCCATTTGCTTGAGTCTCGAACCTAGTCGAAGGGAAATCCTCCGGATTTCCATAGTTAAAATTTTATAGGAGGGAGCGAGCGGGCTTGTAGAGCGAGGGCACGCCAAAAAGCTTCCCAGTTTTACTTGATATATAAAAAGCACGCTTCAAGAGGTTTCTTTTCTAAAAATCCCTTCTTTTACTGCTTTCTGTGTGCATATTAAACTGTCATCATGTAGATAGTTAATTTATAATTGCTTAGAATAAATAGGGGTAATTTAGTAATTTTGCACTATTATTTTTAGAAATAATCTGTCATAGGGAACCCGAAAGGGGCGCTGTAGGGTGCTAACACCTTCCCCACGCGTAACCGACTCCCTTACCCAACTCTGGTTGTAATGGCCGAAGTTGATTTATAAAATCAATTGCCTTATCCCTTTTTCCAATGTTTTGAGTAAAACATTGGTGGCGACTCCACGAACCCTTCCTTTTTATGAAAACCGCTAATCCATGGAGGGTCCCGCTTGGGATTAACATGGATTGGTGAGCCTTTTAATAAAATTGCTCGTTTGACGAGGTCTCAGTTTGAGAATAAGTCATTCTAGCAATCCATACTTTTCAAAACAATAAAAGAGTCCAACCATCCTTCGCGAGTGCCGAAAGCCCGTTTCGGGCCGGTGGCGACAGATGGCGACTCCGCTGGGGAAGCCTCGAGAGTCAGTCCCATTTAGTGACAGATTATTTTTAACAAATAATAGTTAAAATTACTTCATTACCCCTTGCTTGTATGATAACATGTTTATCTATTTGGCTTTAATAACTGTTGTTTGTTTAATTTTCCGCAATTGTTTGAAATATAAATTGCACACAAACCTTTGCACACAACAGTTCCCTCTATACCCGGGGGCATGAGTGGTAAGCCATAGGGAGTGGATGTTAGTACGGCCGGTTGTCGAATGGGTCTATAGGTGCCCGTAGACCGTTGTCGAAAAGCATCACTCAAGGTGATAACCATGAACTCGAGTCCGACAGTGCGTTGGAGCTTTCCATCGGCTTACGACGAGAGGAATTGGGTCCCTATAATGGGGGCACCTTGGGGGCCTCAGACCGGTGAGAACAGTTAGAACCACCTTGAATATGCACTTTTCTGCAGGATACCCCTACCTCGTGATTCGCTCGTGACTGTTCGTGGATGAGTGAATTGTTTGTGCATTGATTATGTGAAATTGTTTGAGCATACATTGCATTTCTTTAAACATACAACATTCCTTTTTAAAATAAGAATAAATAGGAATAAGAATTTTCCATTGCATGGTGTTAACATCTACCTTCATCACAATCATATAGGTAGTTTCCCTTTTCACCCAAAAAAAATATATATACAAAAAATATATAAAATAAAAAATACCCAAAAAAAAAGAAAAAAAGGGGGTTATTTATCCAAACCAAGCAATATCATGCATCATCTTAGGGACATCCTAAAAACATGATAATGCTTAGTTGAATAAACACAATGCATGCATATTCATCGCCATCATCTCATATCATGCATTCTTATCAAAGATCATGGAGGGATCTAGGTTTGCATTTCATACATCCCTCCTAGTAATTCATTAATAAACATTAATAAAAAGAAAGAAATAATCGATGCGTATGTTCAAGATGGATCGCACGCCATTTGTTATTAAGTGTAAGCCAACAACCGCGCCAAGCGAGCGCACATCAACTCCGTTGTTGGTAATCAAGACGAATAAAGGGGAAGGTCCGACACCATTAAGGATCACTGCTCCAAGACCTTTCCCCTACGAATCAAATAAGGCTGTGCCGTGGATATACGACATCCACTCTTCTGCCGACAGCGATATCTCCAACATCGCTGGACTTGGGGGCATGACTAGGAGTGGCAGGATCTACACTCCCGAAGATCTTCAGGATAAAGCTCCCAAGAATAAAGGAAAAGAAAAGGAGAAAACCGAGGAGAATAAAGAAACCGAGGAGAATAAAGAATCCGAGGAGGAGACAGACGAGCTATTAAAATATATCCGACAGAGCGAGTACTCCATCATGGATCAACTTCATAAGACGCCAGCAAAGATTACTCTGTTGTCGTTGATCCTATGCTCCGAACCGCACCGACAAGCTCTGTTGAAAGTCTTGAACGAGGCATACGTGTCGCACAGTATCTCCCAAGACAAATTTGAGGGGATTGTTAGTCACATCACGGCTAATGATCACCTCTCTTTCACCGATGAAGAGATCCCCGCTGAGGGACCGAACCACAACAAGCCCTTGCACATCTCTGTAAAGTGCAAGGAGTATCACATCGCAAAGGTCTTGGTCGATAATGGATCTTCCTTGAACGTAATGCCAAAAAGAACGCTCAAGCAATTGGCAATCAAGGGAGTCCAAATGCGCCCGAGCAACATGATCGTTCGAGCCTTCGATGGTTCTAAAAGAGAAGTGGTGGGAGAGATCAATCTTCCAATCCAAATCGGACCCACTATCTTTAATGTCGAATTCCAAGTGATGGACATTACTCCCGCATACAGCTGTCTCCTCGGCCGACCTTGGATTCATGATGCGAAAGCTGTACCCTCTACGCTCCACCAGAAAGTCAAGTTCATAGTGGGTGACAAACTGGTGACTGTACAAGCTGAAGATGACATACTCATCAGCAAACCATCCACCATACCTTACGTGGATGCAGCGGAGGAAGCTTTAGAAACCGCCTTCCAAGCATTGGAAATCGCCAATGTCGAAACGTTTCCCCGAGAAATGAAGAAGGTAGCCCATATGCTCACCAAGAATGGATACTTGCCGGGACAAGGACTTGGCAAGGACTCCCAAGGTATTCCCGAGCTACCCGTTATCAAGGATAATCCGGGGAAACAAGGGTTAGGATACAACCCTGTTAAAGATCAAAGAACGAAGAGGAATCAAGATCCTTCTCGACGTTCTTTAAGCCAGATCTTTAGGAAGGCCGGTTCACAAGCATCAAGGCCGGTCGTCGTCATCAAATGCTCTCCTCCTTCCGATAGGGATGTGTAAACCTGATGACTATTAGAGATTACTCCTCGGGGACATCCCGACCCCCGAGCCTCGATAGGGCACATGTTTCCTCTATGATTATAATAAAATCATTCTTCATTATTTCTTATTGCTTCTTTTCTTGCTTGCAATAAATCTCTAGACCACATTATTTAACCCTGTTTGAATGAACATAAGTGAGGTTAAAATCGTCTTAATAAAAAATAAACCCGCATCTTTTTTATGTGGAAGTGTGTGACAACTTGGAGCACCTTTCCTTGGCCTCAATAAGTGCCGTCATGGATAAAAAGAAATCCATTCAGGACAAAAATCCTAAAAAACAAAAAGCTCGGCAGGAAACCCAAAAAGGGGACTGCGCAAAAATAAGAGCAAAAGACCCGCTAGGAATCCCACAAAAGGGTGACCTAGGCAAAAATTAGGGTTACAAAATAATGAACAAAAACAAAAGCCCGCTAAAACTCCACAAATGGGTGTTTTAGGCAAAAGTTAGGGCAATCGAAAAACAGAATAAATCCATGATGGTACCACCAACTGAATTCAACAAAGAGGCTCAAGAAAAGCTATCCAAGTTGTCAAATCACAAATGTTAATAACCAAGACGTGCTTAACTTCATAAGTGTTTAATCAAACAAGCCTAAACACATAAGCCTACCTTGGCCAGCCATTCTTACAAAAACCATTTTTTTAAAATGAAAATAAAAACCCCTCTAAAACACAAACTTTCAAAAATATATACCTTTCCTTTCTTTTCTCTCTTGTCCCAAGCGATTTTAGGATAATCTAGTGGAAACATGGAGATATAGTGGTCAATAGGAGGGTTGACACATCTTCTAAAGGAAAGGAAAATCATTTGGTTGATGACACCAAATCTCAATATAACATGCATCATTCCTCGGTTACAGAAATTGGCAGCACACAGCCCGTCTAGAGGAATGGCAAAAATCCAAACAGAGAAACGCATCGGTTAATTCTTTTGAAAAGTAAATCAAATAGAATTAGGTGCATCATACTGCATACATGCATACAGATGATAGGTGTAATGGAAGATCACTTATTCTCTGTTTATTGAAAAAAAAAACAAAAAATATAAACTTCAGAAAAAACAATGCGCCCGTATCATGTTCAATACACCCGTACTAAAAACAGGGTTATGAACAAATTTTCAACTCAGTACGGGCGTACTGAAATAGATATGGCCGTATTGGCCACAAAGAAATATTCAAAGACCTCATCATGAGGCAGTCGCATAAAATAGAAAAAATAGAAAAATTGCTTGTGTATGACAGCAGCAAATAAAATGCAGAAATTCAGAAAATCAATAAAACGTACAGAATAATTGAGCCTGGAGAGGCTTGCCGAAACAATACTCATGCAGAATAACTGAGCCTGGAGAGGCTCGCCGAAATAATACTCTCTCAGAATAACTGAGCCTGGAGAGGCTCGCCGAAATAATACTCTCTCAGAATAATTGAGCCTGGAGAGGCTCGCCGAATAATACTCTCTCAGAATAACTGAGCCTGAAGAGGCTTGCCAAAATAATACTCCTCAGAGACATTTCTGTACAGAAAAAGCCAAAACCAACAAAAAAGGCAAAAATACAGAAAAAGCCAAAATCAACAAAAAATACAGAAAAAGCCGAAATCAACAAAAAAGGCAAAAACACAGAAAAAGCCAAAATCAACAAAAAAGGAAAAAACACAGAAAAAGCCAAAATCAACAAAAAGGCAAAATACAGAAAATCCAACAAATTATACAGAATAACTGAGCCTGGAGAGGCTTGCCAAAATAATACTCTCCAAAAGACGTCTCAGCTCGCATTCTCGGGCTGAACAAAAAACCAATTCATCATACAGAATAATTGAGCCTGGAGAGGCTCGCCGAAATAATACTCCCTCATCAGAATAATTGAGCCTGGAGAGGCTTGCCGAAATAATACTCCTTCAGAATAACTGAGCCTGGAGAGGCTTGCTGAAATAATACTCTCTCAGAATAATTGAGCCTGGAGAGGCTTGCCGAAACAATACTCCCTCTTAAAATAATTGAGCCTGGAGAGGCTTGCTGAAATAATACTCCCCAACTGTACAGAATAAATGAGCCTGGAGAGGCTCGCCGAAATAATACTCCCAGAGATATCTCAGCTTCCACTCACGGGCCAAATTCCCCAGTGAAAGCTATCAAAGCGAGATCAGCAAAATTCCCCAACGGAAGCATGATCCAAACAAAATATCTAAGTCAAAGGACTTAAACTTCCTCAGTGGGAGATAGCTTTCCAACTCAGGCGATGAGTGAAGCTAAGCCTGAAGAGGCTTTCTAAATAATACTCTGAGATAAATAAACTTTAAATCCCCACTCGCCTACTCAGAGGCACCCCCTCAAGAAAAATCACAAAAGACAAATAATCATTCCCCAAGCAGAATCCGGCACTCAGCCGAACACCAAACATCAAGATAATTCGCCTACTCAGAGGCACTCTTTCAAAAAAGAAAAAAATCCAAAAAATCAATAACAATTCCCCAAGTGGAATTTGGCTTTTCAGCCAATCATTGAACATCAAGATGATATGCCTAACAGAAGAGGCTAATCAAAATCAACATCCAGAATCCCCAGCGGATAATAGCCTACACAGAGGCAAAAAAATCAGAAAATCAAAAGAGTCACCCGAATAAGGATAACCGGGATACTCCACCAACGTCGAAAGGACGTCAGCCAATCATAAGGCACTGCTCATCTCAGAAAGAGCATCTTCGTGTCTACACCCCAGGGAAACAGAAATTCCTCAATGGGCACCAACTACCCAATGGAAAGTTGGGACACGAGAACCTATGAGTAACTGCACATCCCCTAGACGGATCCCTGCGTTATCCAGCCCTCAGTGGCACAAAATCAGAAAAAACGTCGAAGCAGCATCGTGGACTGTGGAGACAAAATCATCTCAAAGCCTAAGAGGCAATACTCAGCTACCCAGTTGTCGAGAGCACCGAGGTATGCACAAGCCTAAGAGGCAATACTCAGCTACCCAGTTGTCGAGAGCACCGAGGTATGCACAAGCCTAAGAGGCAATACTCAGCTACCCAGTTGTCGAGAGCACCGAGGTATGCACAAGCCTAAGAGGCAATACTCAGCTACCCAGTTGTCGAGAGCACCGAGGTATGCACAAGCCTAAGAGGCAATACTCAGCTACCCAGTTGTCGAGAGCACCGAGGTATGCACAAGCCTGGAGAGGCAATACTCAGCTACCCAGTTGTCGAGAGCACCAGGTATGCACAAGCCTGAGAGGCGCTACTCAGCTACCCAGTTGTCGAGAGCACGGAGGTATGCACAAGCCTGGAGAGGCAACACTCAGCTACCCAGTTGTCGAGAGCACCGAGGTATGCACAAGCCTAAGAGGCGCTACTCAGCTACCCAGTTGTCGAGAGCACCGAGGTATGCACAAGCCTGGAGAGGCAATACACAGCTACCCAGTTGTCGAGAGCACCGAGGTATGCACAAGCCTGGAGAGGCAATACTCAGCTACCCAGTTGTCGAGAGCACCAGGTATGCACAAGCCTGAGAGGCGCTACTCAGCTACCCAGTTGTCGAGAGCACCGAGGTATGCACAAGCCTGGAGAGGCAACACTCAGCTACCCAGTTGTCGAGAGCACCGAGGTATGCACAAGCCTAAGAGGCGCTACTCAGCTACCCAGTTGTCGAGAGCACCGAGGTACGCACAAGCCTGGAGAGGCAATACTCAGCTACCCAGTTGTCGAGAGCACCGAGGTATGCACAAGCCTGGAGAGGCAATACTCAGCTACCCAGTTGTCGAGAGCACCGAGGTATGCACAAGCCTGGAGAGGCAATACTCAGCTACCCAGTTGTCGAGAGCACCGAGGTATGCACAAGCCTGGAGAGGCGGTACTCAGCTACCCAGTTGTCGAGAGCACCGAGGTATGCATGAGCCTGGAGAGGCGACGACTAATACTCGACCTGGAGAGGCTACTCAACAATTTTCCACCGGAAGACACTACAAGTCGGAAGGATGGCTTATTCCCCGGACAATTGGGTCAACTCCTTTACTTGTCAAACGATACACTAAAGGCCGTCCAACTAAGTAAAGGGGGGGCAGCTGTAGACCCCTAAAATTGTCCGGGTCGGAAATAAAGCTTGAAGAATCTCGAAGACTGAAGGAAGATCAGCCAGAAGGACTCCTGGAAGGCCCTAGGAGGGTTCTCTGTAGGTCTAGAGGTCTTAGGATAGCAAAAATAAGAAAAGTGGGAGGAATGAAGCTCAATACGGCCTCCCAGAGGTTCACTACGGCCGTATTGAGTATTTTGAACTGCAATACGGCCGCGGCGAACTCAGTACGCCCGTATTGAAGTCTTTGAACTTCAATACGGCCGTACTGAATTCAATACGGCCGTATTGAAGTTCAAAAACTTCAATACGCCCGTATTGACCCCAGGGGCCGTACTGCGCCTCATTCCTATAAATATGACGTCAATTTGACGTCATTTGACACTTTCACACACAGTTTTAACCCTCTTCTTGAGTATTCTGGGTTTTTTTGAGCAGTGCTCTGCCTAGAAATCACTCGGAGAGTTGATCCGACGAAGTTCTTGAGTCACGAGCCATTTGCTTGAGTCTCGAACCTAGTCGAAGGGAAATCCTCCGGATTTCCATAGTTAAAATTTTATAGGAGGGAGCGAGCGGGCTTGTAGAGCGAGGGAACGCCAAAAAGCTTCCCAGTTTTACTTGATATATAAAAAGCACGCTTCAAGAGGTCTCTTTTCTAAAAATCCCTTCTTTTACTGCTTTCTGTGTGCATATTAAACTGTCATCATGTAGATAGTTAATTTATAATTGCTTAGAATAAATAGGGGTAATTTAGTAATTTTGCACTATTATTTTTAGAAATAATCTGTCATAGGGAACCCGAAAGGGGCGCTGTGGGGTGCTAACACCTTCCCCACGCGTAACCGACTCCCTTACCCAACTCTGGTTGTAATGGCCGAAGTTGATTTATAAAATCAATTGCCTTATCCCTTTTTCCAATGTTTTGAGTAAAACATTGGTGGCGACTCCACGAACCCTTCCTTTTTATGAAAACCGCTAATCCATGGAGGGTCCCGCTTGGGATTAACATGGATTGGTGAGCCTTTTAATAAAATTGCTCGTTTGACGAGGTCTCAGTTTGAGAATAAGTCATTCTAGCAATCCATACTTTTCAAAACAATAAAAGAGTCCAACCATCCTTCGCGAGTGCCGAAAGCCCGTTTCGGGCCGGTGGCGACAAGAGGTATCATTGGATCACTTTTATATTTGACAGCTAGTAGGCTTGATATAATGTTTGTTGTGTGCTAGTGTGCAAGATTTCAGGCAAATCCAAAAGAATCTCACATGAAATCTATAAAGAGAATTCTTAAATATCTGAAAGGAACAACTAATATAGGTTTGGGGTCCAAAAGGGGTCTCACTAAGTCTGATAGGCTACTCGGATTCAGACTATGCTGGGTGTAGACTTGATAGAAAAAGCACAAGTGGTACTTGTCACCTACTAGGAAGTGCACTAGTCTCATGGCATAGTAAAAAGCAAGCTTGTGTTGCTTTAAGTACAGCCGAGGCTGAATACATAGCTGCTGGAATTTGTTGTGCTTAAATTCTCTGAACGAAATAACAACTAAGAGATTATAGAACTGAGCTGAATAAAATTCCTTTGAGATGTGATAATACAAGTGCAATAAATCTAACCAAAAATCCAATTTTGCACTCTAGGACAAAACATATAGAGATAAGACACCACTTTTTAAGAGATCATGTTCAGAAAAATGATTGTGTTGTAGAGTTTGTTGAAACTAGTAAACAATTAGCTGACATATTTACAAAACATTTACCAAAAGAAAGATTTAATCAATTAAGAATTGAACTATGAATAATCAATGAGTCTTGTTTGAATTGATTGTGAATGTGTATTTGGGATTGATTGTTTGATTGAAAATTGGTTGATGTATGTGTAAAACATTGATGTATGATGCATAAAAAAGAGAAGTTTAAGAGTTGAAATAGATTAGGAATGGTTTAAAAAGTTAGAAATAAGAGAAGCAAAACTTCTCTGGAATAATTGATTATTTTAAAATTTAATCAATTATTGTAAGTAAGCCTAGGAGAATAATCGATTATTTGGGCAATAATCGATTATCTGGGAGAAGAGGAATTCCAGAAGTCTTTGGAATAATCGATTATTTGGGAAATAATCGATTATCTAGGCAAGTTAGAGGAAATGACCTCTGGAATAATCGATTATTTGGGCAATAATCAATTATCTGGGAGAAGAGGAATTCCAGAAATCTTTGGAATAATCGATTATTTGGGAAATAATCGATTATCTGGGAAAGTTAGAGGAAATGACCCTCTAGAATAATTGATTATTCCAAAAATAATCGATTATTTAGTGCATAAAGGGTTTTTAAAAGGATTTTACTGATACAAATAATCGATTATTTGTATAGATAATCAATTATTTGCACGACCCTTAGTTTTCCAGACAGTTTTTGAACAGTTTTATTCGCGCCAACCTCCAACTTCCCATTACTCTTCATTTATGGAACCTCTCCTCTACCCCAAACCGATGCTAGGGCTTCTATAACTTTCAAACCCTCTTACTTTTCATAAACCCGCATTCTCTCAACTCTCAAACCCTAACACACTCACCTTTTTCATCTTCTTCATCTCCACCACAGAACCAATCTTTAACCTAACAATGGCTTCATCTTCCAAAAGGCCAAAGAAGCTAGAAGTCAGGGGGAGCAAACGTCCTCTACCCACGGAGCAACTCATTTCAAAATGGTTTGCAGATGAGAAGACCCAAGAGTACTATTTTGAATGGTATGCGGGTAGAAGAATCATCCCTCCGAAGACCTTGAAGCTGGAATGGTTCAAGAATGAGGGGTTTAGCTTTCCTCCTCTCTTGGAACACCAGGAACTTGGGAAGTTCTTGGAGCTAGAAGGACCCTATTACCCTGAGCTTATAAGGCTTTTCTTATGCTTTACCTCAAGCAATGAAGGGATAATGCAATTGGTGGTGAAGGGCAAGCTCATAAAGCTTGATGGTCCAACCTTGAAGGAAGCTGCTGGGCTGAGCGGAGACGGGAGTACAAAGCCCCAACCCTTCAACTTTGAAGATTTTGAGGAGTTGACAACTTTCAGAGACTGTCAGAGGAACTCGGAGACCACCAACTATACAAAATTTCTGGCCGGAGGTATGAAGAAAAATTCACGCTTAATTTCGTTTATCATAGCTTGGATGATTAAGCATCGGCTGCATAATCATGCTCAAATGTCAAGGGATGGCATTTTGCTGATGCATGTAATCAAGAAAAAGATTAAAATAGATTGGGTGTCTGTGGTGAACGACTGTATATGGAAGGCTAGGAGGAAGGAGGATGGTCCAATACCATATACTTTATTATTATCTAGAATTTTTTAGAAAGCATGTGTGGATCTGAAAGGGGAGAAAAAGATATTTCTCCATGCCTCGAAAAAAATTGAGAAATCTTCCTTGCATCACATAGGGATGCTGAAACAGGAAGACAAATGGGTATTCAAGGGAGATGTCCCTCCGAATCCTGAACCTGCAACTGATGAAGATGACGTTCCATCTCATGATGAAGACCAACCACCACAAGTAGAAGTTGAATCTGAAAGAGAACAAGAATCGGAGCCTAAAGCATTCTCTCCATTTAAGCAAATTATGATTAATAAGCTTGATGCGGTAATGGAGACGTTTAGGAGGCACGAGTCGATTTATTCGGGTATTCTTGATCGGTTTGATAACCTTGTTCATGAGATTAACCGAATTAAGGCTCATCTTGGGATGCCGGAAGACTCGAAGTGATTTTAGTGCTTTAGCATTCTGTTTTTGATGTTAGGAATTTTAGTTTAAATTTCTATTTTTCAATTGGGTTGTAATTCGCTTAATTTCTGAAAAATTATATTGGTTTATTCTATTGAACAATTTAAATTCTGTTGCAATGTGAGTTTTATTATTGTTATATTGTGTTTGGAATGATTTGATAATTCTGATTTGGATGATTGATTGTGCTATGTTCTATTTTGGACATTGATATGTGATAATGTACTGCATATTTGTGATTTTGGATGATGATATGTTGTTTTGCTGATGAATCATATGGTTGAGATATTGTGATTAAAGATCACTTGATGAATATGGAAAATTTTCTGATCACAAATGTTGGTATTAATTGATTGGAACAATGCCTATGTTACTTAGTGTTAAATCAATCTTGTGGCACTAAATATGAACAAATGAGTATTGTGCATAAGTTCATACATGTGTAATCTGGAAAAATATCTGTTGGTTTGTTTTTGATGATGTCCAAAGGGGGAGAAAGGTTTTTTTTTGCTTGTTTTGCAGGATTTAAAATATTGGAAATATTGGTTTATCATCATCAAAAAGGGGGAGATTGTTGAGATTCATGGTGATGGAGAATATTGTTGTTCATCCAAGTTTCCATGCAAAGGACCGAAGAAACTCTTGAGGTAAACCTTCAAAAACACTTGAAGTTCCACGAAGAAGTCTCCAATGGAGGAGAAACACCTAAGGAGGTTTGGTCACCTCTTGAAGAAGTGAAGAAGCTTGAGGAACCAAGCTTCTAGGAGAAGGAACCTTAAGAGAGAACTAGGAACTAGGTTCTCACAGTTTTGACTCTTGAAAAATGAGAGAGAATTCTGAATTATTTTTCTCATAAATATCCAAAAGTGATTACAAGAGAGGGATTTACAAATATATAGGGAGAGGTAGCTTCTAGTGGAAGCTAACCTTAACCATGGTTCACTAGGAACCATGGTAAGGTGTAGCTAATCATCCATGGTTTCTAAAACTTGTAGAAGAAGCTAACCTTGACCATGGTTCACTTAAGAACCATGGTAAGGTCAGCCCAACCTACCAAGGTTTAGAAACTTGGAAGGGAAGCTTCAAAACTTGAAGGAGGAACAAGCAAATTTCGGCCAAGAACAATGAAGAAGGCTAGGCGGCCAAGGCTCCAAAATGCTCCATGATTTATTTTGAAATACTTTGATTTGATTTAGTTAGGTTCACCATATGATGATGAGACCTAGCTAAATCAAATCTATAAAAAATTAGGAGAAAAATGAGTCTAATATGCAAAATTTTGCCTAGGCCCAGTTTAGACCCAATTACTAGTCACACCCTCAAGCATTGCTAAATGCCACCCCTTTTTCCCTACTGAAAAAATATAAAATGAATGTATCAAATAGGGAGGTTAAATGGAGTTAAACTCTCCAAGTAGCCTACCCTAAAATCAATATACAAACACTAGAAAAAGAAAGTAAAGTGTCTCACAAATACAAAGGCAAAAATAACCTATACAAGAGACTATGTACAAACTATACAATATTCACAAGTAGAACTAGGCCTTCTCTTTATGATAGAGTAGTCCAAGTGAAGAATATCTTGGGCTTGAAAAGCCCACTAGTCTTCAAGAGGTACACATTTATTTGACTAACTCATTTAATGAGGAGGCAAGTGTGGAGAAATTAGGAACAAACCTCCTATAGAAGCTTGCCAAACCATGGAAGCTCCTAATATCTCCAACTCTTTTAGGAGTGGGCCATTCTTGGATGGCCTTGATTTTCTCGGGATCCACATGAAACCCTTTTTTTCTAATTATAAACCCTAAAAACACAACACTATCTACACAAAATGTACATTTCTCTAGATTACCAAAAAAATGATTTTTCCTAAGAATATTGAAAACTTGCCTTAAGTGTCCTATGTGATCACTTAGGCACCTACTATATATGAGAATATCATCAAAATAAACTACAATAAACTTTCCTATACAATCCCTAAGGACATGATTCATGAGACGCATAAATGTACTAGGAGCATTGGTGAGCCCAAAGGGCATCACTAGCCACTCATACAGTCCAAACTTGGTCTTGAAAGCAGTTTTCCATTCATCTCCTTCTTTGATTCTAATTTGATTGTATCCGCTTTTAAGATCAACCTTATAAAATAGGATGGCTCCATGAAGCTCATCTAACATGTCATAAAGCCTAGGGATAGGATGTCTATATTTCACAGTGATGTTGTTGATGGCCCTACTGTCACAACACATTCTCCACTTGCCATCTTTCTTAGGAACCAACAAAACTGGAAAAGCACAAGGACTTAAGCTCTTTCAAACCCAGCCCTTCTCCAACAACTCTTGGACTTGAGACTCTATTTCTTTTGTTTCTTGGGGGTTGTTCTTATAGGCAGGTCTATTGGGTAGGCTAGCCCCAGGCACCGAATCAATTTGATGCTCTATTCCTCTTAAAGGAGGAAGGCCCATTGGACCCTAGAGAGGAAATAGATCATCAAACTCTTTTAAAAGAACTTTTACCCCTTTAGGTAAAGTCTCATGTCCACTAGATGTGGCAGTGCAAGTGAGAGTTCCTTTGTAGAGAAGGATATAAGAAGGTTATTGAATCAAGAAGGTTTGTTTGGAAATCTCATTCTCTTGAACCACAACCTCTAGGGAGGGAACTCCTTTCTCCCTAGATTCCTCTCTATCCTTAGGTTTCACATATTTGTTTTTCTCTCTTTTCCTCTTTTTTTTTTTTAAATCTTTTCTCATTGTCTCTTTTGAGTTTCATTTGTGCTTGATCCTCAGCCACCTGTTGAGGAGAAAGAGGATGAAGCACAAATTTCTTTTCTTTATGAGTAAAGGTAATCTCGTTAGTAAGGCCATTATGCATGGTTTTCTTATCAAATTGTCATGGCCTTCCTAATAAGATATGACAAGCTTCCATTGGTACTACATCACATAGCACCTCATCTTCATAATTCCCAATGGAAAGCTTGACCTTTACTTGTTGGTCAACTACTAGGTCACCATCCTTATTAATCCAATGGAGTTGATAAGGTTTAGGATGTGGATTAGTAGTTAGACTCAACTTCTCAACCAGCCTAGTGCTACAACAGTTGCACCATGAGCCACTATCAACAATGAGAGAACATGCATTGTTTGAAACTTTGCATCTAGTGTGAAAGATGTTCTCCCTTTGTGATAGAGTACCACTAGGTTGGTTGTTGAGGAGTCTCCTAATCATTAAGAGCTCCCCTTCATAAGGAAAAGTAGACTCCACACCTTCCTCTTGTTCACTTGCTTCTTCCTCACTATTACTAGAGGAAGTATTAGCCTCATCTTGGCTACTATAAATGTCATGCCCCTCATGATCATGACCTTCTTAGTGGGGCATTGGGAGGAAATGTGGCCTCTCCCTAGACATTTAAAGCATTTTATATCACTAGTCCTAGAACTAGTGTGTGAAGTGTATTTCCCTTTTCCTTTATCTTTCTCTATAGCTAGACTCTTGGAGGGTTCAAAATTTTTCTTTTTCTCAAAAGGTTTTCCCTCCCTCTTGGAGTCTTTCTTTAGAGAAGAAGAGTGGGAGCTATCTTTTTTGTGGAAGAACGTATGTAAAGGATTTTGATGATGCCAAAGAAATTGTAGAAAACAAGAGGTCAAGTTAAAGCAAGGTGATCAAGAAACAAGAATCTCAAAGTATTTTAGATAAGTCTTGTCAACCTAGCTTTATATGTAAAAAGAAATCTTTAGAAATATTGCATAAGATTCTTGGCCATTTACAATAAAGAATTTCAAAGAAAACCCAAATATAATTTTTTAAATTAGTTTTTGAAAATAGAAGTTTTTCTATATCTTAAGTTTTAACAGTCTGGTAATCGATTACTAGTACATGTAATCGATTACCAGAGGATGAAAACTCATATGTTCAAAATTCAATTATAAAAACGTGCTCTGGTAATATATTACCAATTTATTGTAATCGATTATCAGAAGTTTAAAATTTTAAAGTTTGAATTTAAATTTTACAACGTTCCAAACTTTTTGAACTTAAACTGTTGTAATCGATTACCAAGTGTTTAATCGATTACCAGAGCCTATTTTCTGGAAAATTTTAGAAAGACACAACTCTTCATGAAAAGTTATGACCTATGAAACAATCATCTATAAATACCAATAATTTTTCAGAAAAAGGTTACGAACTCAATTGTGAAAAATTATCTTTACAATCACTTGGTCAAAAATCATTTGCAAATATTATCTAAAGAGTTCTACTAGATCAACAAAGTGTAAAATCCACTCTTCAAAGAGAGTTGTTCTACTTCATTCATCTTTTCTATTGATCTGTAAAGGGGAAATTATTGTTCTCCTTGGTGGTCTGTGATTCTCAACACGAGGAAAGAGAATTCCTAGGTGTTGGAGAATTTGAATCTTGTAAAGGTTACAAGCATAGTGAAAAATCTCAAGTGGTTGACTTGAGGACTGGATGTAGGCAAGGTTGGCCGAACCAGTATAAAATCAAGTTTGCAATTCTCTATCCCTATACTTTTAATTTTGTTGTGAAGTTTTTGCATCATTACGTACAAATTGTTTATGATATTGATTTTATAAGAAAGAAGTTAGAAAAACTAATAAAGAGAAGAAAAATTAGATAACTTAATTCACCCCCCCTCTTAAGTTACACGAGGCTACTTGACTAACAAGTGGTATCAAGAGCAGGTTACTTGTATAAGGCTTAAAAGCTTCAAGATTTAAAATGGCCTCATCAAATTTGTTATTTCCTGAAGGAAACTCTATTAATAGACCTCCTATATTCAATGGGGTAGGGTATCATTATTGGAAATCTAGGATGCAAATTTTTATAGAAGCCATAGACTTAAACATATGGGATGCTATTGAAAATGGTCCTTTCATTCCCACTATTGTAGTAGGTCATGAAATAAAAAATTTGCCCAGAGAACAATGGAGTGATGATGATAGAAGAAAGGTTCAATATAACTTAAAAGCCAAAAATATAATCACTTCTGCTTTAGGAATTGATGAATATTTTAGAATTTCAAATTGTAAGAGTGCTAAAGAAATGTGGGATACACTTGAAGTAACACATGAAGGCACTAATGATGTGAAAAGATCTAGGATAAACACTCTCACTCATGAATATGAATTATTTAGAATGAATCAAAATGAAAGTATACAAGACATGCAAAAAAGATTTACACATATAATTAATCATCTTGCATCTCTAGGAAAAGTGTTTCCTAATGAAGATCTTGTTAACAAAGTTTTGAGATGTTTGAGTAGGGAATGGCAACCGAAAGTAACTGCAATTGCTGAATCAAAAGATCTGACAACCATGCCTCTTGCCTCATTGTTCGGAAAACTCCAAGAACATGAAATGGAATTAATGAGACTGAATCAAAATGAGGAAAGTGATAAAAGAAAGAAAGGGATAGCACTCAAAACATCATCATCTATTCAACAAGAACATGAGAAAGAAGA
The DNA here is from genome assembly GCF_000230855.2 of Cajanus cajan. Lineage (NCBI taxonomy): Eukaryota > Viridiplantae > Streptophyta > Magnoliopsida > Fabales > Fabaceae > Cajanus > Cajanus cajan. Next base: position 25,285,145 of record NC_138526.1, read on the forward strand.
AAATATTGATGAAGATGGTTTAGAGGATGATGAGGATTTCAGTCTCTTTATAAAGAGATTCAACAAATTCCTTAGAAACAAAGGAAACCGAAAAAGATTCAACTTCAACAATAAGAGAAAAGGAGAAGACTCTTCTTCAACCCCAAAATGCTATGAATGTAATCAACCAGGACATTTGATATTAGAATGTCCAATCTATAAAAGAAGGATGGAAAAATCTAATAAGAAAAGTTTCAAAGAAAAGAAGGGGAAGAAAGCCTATATCACTTGGGAAGAAAATGACACAGATTCTACAAGTGACTCTAAAAATGAAGTTTTAAATTTGGGACTTATGGCCAATGACTATGAAAGCGAAGAAGAGGTAACATCTTCTAACAATGAAATCTCAATCTCATTTGATGAACTTCAAGATGCATTCAATGATTTACATAAAGAATCATTTAAACTTGCTAAATTAGTATCATCTTATAAGAAAACAATTTCAAAATTAGAAAATGAGATTTCAAAGTTAAATAATGAATTAGATAATCTCAAAACTGAAATTAAGATGATTAATTCTAAAATTGAAAAACATGAAATTAAAACTAAGTTAGATACTAATAAAGCAAATCATCCATGTTTAACTTGCAATAAATTTAAGGAAGAAATTAGTAATTTAAGAAACACTCTTGCAAAATTTACAAATGGAAGAAACAATTTAGATATAATATTAGGAAAGCAAAAATGTATGTTTGATAAGACAGGATTAGGATATAATCCTTAAAAACAACAAAAGAAGAACAAAAATTTCTTTGTTCCCACACAAGTTACTAGTTTTCCTTTAATAACATGTTTTTATTGTGGAAAGCAAGGTCATAATTCTTCAAATTGCTATATTAGAAAGAATTTTAACAATCTCAAGAATTTGGTGTGGATTCCAAAAGGTTCTTCTGTTAATACTAACATTAAGGACCCAAAGAAAACTTGGGTACCTAAATCAACCTTTTCTTTGTCTTGAAGGATTCCAGCAACCAAACTTGGTACATTGATAGTGGATGTTCCAAGCACGTGACAGGAGATGCTTCAAAATTTATTGACTTCACTCCTAAGAGAAGTGGACATGTAACCTATGGAGACAACAACAGAGGAAAAATACTTGGCATTGGAAAAATTGGTACAAATTTCTCAACCTCCATAGAAAATGTTTTACTTGTAGATGGTCTTAAACATAGTCTATTAAGTGTTAGCCAACTTTGTGATAAAGGTTTTTCAGTATCCTTTGATTCATAAAAATGTCTAATTGAACACAAAAATGATAAACAAGTTAAGATAGTGGGATTTAGAATTAACAATGTATATAAAATAAAAATAGAAAATAATCCTAAACATTCTCAATGTCTCATGAGTAAAAATGATGAACCTTGGTTATGGCATAAAAGGATTGCTCACATAAATATGGAACACTTAAATAAATTAATCTCAAAATATTTAGTAATAGGATTACCAAAAATATAATTTGAGAAATATTGCATAAGATTCTTGGCCATTTAAAATAAAAAATTTCAAAGAAAACCCAAATATAATTTTTTAAATAAGTTTTTGAAAATAGAAGTTTTTCTATATCTTAAGTTTTAACAGTCTGGTAATCGATTACCTGTACATGTAATCGATTACCAGAGGATGAAAACTCATATGTTCAAAATTCAATTATAAAAACGTGCTATGGTAATCGATTACCAATTTATTGTAATCGATTACCAGAAGTTTAAAATTTTAAAGTTTGAATTTAAATTTTACAATGCTCCAAACTTTTTGAACTTAAACCGTTGTAATCGATTACCAAGTGTTGTAATCGATTACCAGAGCCTATTTTCTGGAAAATTTTAGAAAGACACAACTCTTCATGAAAAGTCATGACCTATGAAACAATCATCTATAAATACCAATAATTTTTCAGAAAAAGGTTACGAACTCAATTGTGAAAAAATATCTTTAGAATCACTTGGTCAAAAATCATTTGCAAATATTATCTAAAGAGTTCTACTAGATCAACAAAGTGTAAAATCCACTCTTCAAAGAGAGTTGTTCTACTTCATTCATCTTTTCTATTGATCTGTAAAGGGGAAATTGTTGTTCTCCTTGGTGGTCTGTGATTCTCAACACGAGGAAAGAGAATTCCTAGGTGTTGGAGAATTTGAGTCTTGTAAAGGTTACAAGCATAGTGAAAAATTTCAAGTGGGTGACTTGAGGACTGGATGTAGGCAAGGTTGGCCAAACCAGTATAAAATCAAGTTTGCAATTCTCTATCCCTATACTTTTAATTTTGTTGTGAAGTTTTTGCATCATTACGTACAAATTGTTTATGATATTGATTTTATAAGAAAGAAGTTAGAAAAACTAATAAAGAGAAGAAAAATTAGATAACTTAATTCACCCCCCCTCTTAAGTTACACGAGGCTACTTGACTAACATTTTTTATAAGATTTTCTCATTCTTTGTTGTTCTACCCTTACACAAAGTTGGACCAAGTCATTTAGGTCCCTGTAGGGTAGTAGCTCCACTTGGTCTCTTATCTTTAAATTAAGACCACTCAAGAATCTAGCTACAGTTGTAGCTTCCTCTTCCCTAATGCATGCCCTCATCATTAAAAGCTCCATTTGTTGCCTGTACTGTTCTACAGACATATCCCTTTGTTGGAGCCTTTGGAGCTTATTCATAAGCTCCCTACCATAGTAAGTGAGAATGTGCCTCCTTCTCAATGCACTTTTAAGATCATTCCAATATTGAATTGGAGGATCATTGTGGAGGCGTCTCTCTCTCTCTAGAGTTGTCCACCAATACATGGCATGCCCTTGGAAGCTAAGGATAGCCAGAGGGACTTTTCTCTCCTCACTTACCTTGTGGCAAGCAAAGAGTTGCTCAACCTTCATTTCCCAATCTAAATACAACTCCATATCATCTTTGCCAAAGAATTGTGGGAGGTCAACTTTGACTTCCCTACTTGTGGTCTTTCTAGGAGTGTGTTGGTAGTGATACCCTTGATTCATGCTTTCATTAGGGGATGTATATTGGGAATGTGAGCTCCTACTCTTTTTTCTATGTTTTCTCATATCTTCTTTCAATTTTTCTTCTTATTGTCTTAAAATTCTCAACTCTTCCTCAAGGTAAGCAAGTTGTTCTTCTCTTTCAATTTTTTCTCTTTCTCTTTGAAGAGACTCTTGCTTTTTCCATAGTTTAAGTGATTTGAGCTCTTTAGTAATGTATGAAAGACTTTTTGGAGAGCCATCACTTTCAATATTGGAGGAATTTTGAGACATTTTAACACAAAAAGATTTTTCCATACAAAAATAGTTTTTAAGAAAATAAGATTTTTGGGGAGTGCTTAGACTTGGCACTTGGAGGTATAAGAGTACAAATTGAACTTTGGAGGGAGGTGAGCTAATAAAGAGCCACTTAATAACCAAGCCTCTTCAAGTAAAAATCTCTAAACCCCCTTGTACGTTTGTCTTGCACAAAGCAATTTGACAAAGATATTTTCAAAGAGGAAAATAACAATGAAGTGCCTATTGTGTACAATTATCAAGACTTCAAATCATAAATGGCAAGAAAACATAAATTTCTCGAAAACTTAAATTTCTGAAAACATAAATGACTTAAAACATAAATTGCATGAAACTTAAAGACAAGAAAACATAAACTAGGCGTGGAAAGCAATTAAAGCTATGTGAGAGCTTGAAAGACACGAAAGACCTTCAAGGACCCTCTCACAAGTACTAAACGAAATTACTATGTAGAACACTTAAGGAGAGATAGAGATACACCAAAGGCACTCCAAGACACTCCTTTAAAGGCCTTGTACAAAAAATTAGAAATTGAAAAATTTACAAAGATGAAATGTAAATTTACACCAAATGAAATGCAAACTCACATTCAAATGAAATGCAAATTTACACCAAATGAAATGTAAATTCACTTAAAGAAAATTTAGTGGCTGCACCAAGAGTTTTAGAAACAAAAATTCAGCCACTAATTTAGTGAAAATTTTAGTGACAGATTTGGTATTGAAAATGTTTTTGAAGAAAAATTTCCATCACTAAATTTGTTACTAAATCCTTCACAAAATTTTGACAAAAAATTTTTCTCCTTCTTTCTCCAATTCAGACACCAAGATTGCAGCCCTCACAATGTGTTTCACTCCTCCTTTAGAAGCAACCTTGATGATGGTTACTCCTAGGTGTTTGAATTTCCAAGAATCCAATCCAATGAGAAACAAGCTCCTAGGTCACCACCAAAATCCTTCAATATTGGCTATCCTTGAGCTTGGCCTTCAAAACCTTCCAAGAGACACTCAACATACCTTAAGATGCTGGAATATTAGTACAAAAACTGAAAAAGAACAATTTATAATGGCTACACCAATTGGTAGAATGAAATGAGACAAACTAGAAGGAGTTCCACAAAAATGACAAGCAACAATTAAGGCAAATTTAGAAAGCTAGCACACAAAGGATAACCTATCAAAGGCACTAGAATGGATTACAAAAACAAATCTAAGATTAGAAACAAAATTAAGACACAAAATATGTGGCTGGACTGAAAATTATTAGGCAAATATTTCACCATAACCGAGAGCTAGATACACTAGGTTTTTTGACAAAACTTTTAACAAGACATAATAGAAACCTAACTCTAGGAAATTTGCTAGAACTAATAGAAAGTTATGAACACAAATATGTAAAAAAAAAACACATATAGGTAAGGTTCAGATTCAATAAGAAAAAAATACAAAAATTTTCGCACAAACAACACACAAAAAATTAGGTCAAACAAGCTAGTCTAGGAATTTGCAACATGTAAAGGACTACACATGACTTCTAAGACAAAACAATTGATTCAAAAATAAAACTAATGCAATATGAATGAAGTCCAATCACGGACACATGTTAAGGAATGGAGAAGACTCAAGCAAAACACAAAACGCACAAGAACAAAGAACCTAGGCGCACAAAAACCAAATTGATTCAAGAATTAGGAACAAGCAAAAACATGAATCAATTACTTCTTATGTGACATATAGGATCTATCAAAAAAAAATTTAGAAGACATAGATCCATTCAGCAAACATAAGAAGACATGTAATAGAAGGAAGATACAACACGGATTCACACAAAAAAGTTAGAACACAAAACCTCAAGAGCACTAAGCTATAGATACCAAAAATGATGGAAGCTCTTGGAGAAGATTGTTGTTCATCCAAGTTTCCATGCAAAGGACCGAAGAAAATCTTGAGGTAAACCTTCAAAAACACTTGAAGCTCCACGAAGAAGTCTCCAATGGAGGAGAAGCACCTAAGGAGGTTCGGTCACCTCTTGAAGAAGTGAAGAAGCTTGAGGAACCAAGCTTCTAGGAGAAGGAACCTTGAGAGAGAACTAGGAACTAGGTTCTCACGGTTTTGACTCTTGAAAAATGAGAGAGAATTCTGAATTCTTTTTCTCATAAATGTCTAAAAGTGATTACAAGAGAGGGATTTACAAATATATAGGGAGAGGTAGCTTCTAGTGGAAGCTAACCTTAACCATGGTTCACTAGGAACCATGGTAAGGTATAGCTAACCATCCATGGTTTCTAAAACTTGTAGGAGAAGCTAACCTTGACCATGGTTCACTTAAGAACCATGGTAAGGTCAGCCCAACCTACCAAGGTTTAGAAACTTGGAAGGGAACCTTCAAAACTTGAAGGAGGAACAAGAAAATTTCGGCCAAGAACAATGAAGAAGGCTAGGCGGCCAAGGCTCCAAAATGCTCCATGATTTATTTTGAAATTCTTTGATTTAGTTTAGTTAGGTTCATCATATGATGATGAGACCTAGCTAAATCAAATCTATAAAAAATTAGGAGCAAAATGAGTCTAATATGCAAAATTTTGCCTAGGCCCAGTTCTGGCCCAATTACTAGTCACACCCTCAAGCATTGCTAAATGTCACCCCTTTTTCCCTACTGAGAAAATATAAAATGAATGTATCAACTAGGGATGTTAAATGGAGTTAAACTCTCCAAGTATCCTACCCTAAAATCAATATACAAACACTAGAAAAAGCAAGTAAAGTGTCTCACAAATACAAAGGCAAAAATAACCTATACAAGAGACTATGTACAAACTATACAATATTCACAAGTAGAACTAGGCCTTCTCTTTATGATAGAGTAGTCCAAGTGAAGAATACCTTGGGCTTGAAAAGCCCACTAGCCTTCAAGAGGTCCAACTCTTCTTGAATTCTTCTAGCCATAGCTCTAGTGACTGGGCCCTTGGCCCATGGTCTATCACATGGAGTGGTGAATCAACTCAAACTTGGAGAAAGAAGGTTTTGATGATAACATAGTATATATTCTGAGAATCAAAACTGACCAAGGACATCAACAAGTCAAAAACAAAGTCAAGAAGAAAATATGACTATTATGTTGTGTAATAGGAGTAGCTCATAAGTTGTATTATTTTAATTGAGCTTATTTTGCATGTGTGTGCTTTGTGCATGGGTTAATATTTATCTAATCTAACTAAGAGTGAGTATGATGATGAGTTAGAAACTTGAAAAGTTATTTTGAGACATAAAACAGAGTTTTGAAAACTGACTCAAAATAATCGATTATCATTAAATATAATCGATTATTTCAGCAACAGGTAAAAAGGATGCCTTGTTGTAATAATCGATTATTTGTGAAATAATCGATTATCCCAGGAATCACTCTCTGGAATAATCGATTATCCTTCAAAATAATCGATTAATCTATTTTTGGTTGATTTCCAGAAATCATGAAGAACAAAATAATCGATTATCCTTTAAAATAATCGATTATCTGGTTCTGAAAATGTTATAAATAGTTTTCACATTTTGAAACTTCAGAACAAGATAGAACAAAGAATCAAAAAAGAGAAAAAAGTTATTGTGAAGTCTTTGTGACCTTCTTGGAGTTTTTTCTTTGTGAAATCAAGAAGTAAAACGTTTTCGAAATGCTTTGAGAAAAGATCATCATCATCATCACATTCTTGAAAGAGAAAGATTAAGATTTTATTTTGAGTTCACTATCTGATTTGTTCAGTTTCTAGGTGAATTCGTTCCTTTAATTCTTTGTGAATAATTGTAAATCTTGAGTAGGTGTCTCAAGTGGTAAGGAATTCTTGTAGTTAGTTTCTACAAGGGGTGCTTTCTTGGGGTCAAGAAAGTAGTTATCTTGAATGTAGGAGTGTATGCATGTGTGGTATGCTTGTAAAACTTCTTCATTAAGATAGTGGAACAAATCTTTATCAAGTTATGATTGAGGACTGGATGTAGGTCACATGTGGAGTGACTGAACCAGGATAAAAGACTTGTGCAATCTTCTCTTACCCTTATCTTTTACTTTGAGTAATATCTTGGTTGTGTGTTAAAGAGATTATTCTTGATTAACATGTTTGTATGCACAACTTTGCATTAAACTGAATCAAAGTATTGCATATTGATTGCTTTTAACTTTGAATTTTATTAAAGATTAATCAAGAAAGCATATAGGACTCATTTTTCATTAACAAGTCTTTAAGGAACTTCTTTGAAAATTAATATTAGAAAAGTTTGAATTGAAATAAAGATCCTAAGAACTCTAAAAAATTTTAATGTTTCATAGAATCCAATTCACCCCCCCCCCTCTTGGATTAGGCCATTCTTTTCTAACATAGATTACCACCAGTTGAATAAGGTAACCATTAAGAATAAGTATTTATTTCCTAGGATAGATGACCTTATGGACCAATTACTGGATGCTTGTGTTTTTAGCAAGATTGAACTTAGGTCGAGGTATCATCAAATTAGAGTTTAAGGGTAAGTATGTATCCAAGACGGCGTTTAGAACGCGTTATTGGCACTATGAGTATTTAGTATTGCCTTTTGGTGTGAAAAATGCTCCAACTATTTTTATGGATTATATGAATCAAAATTTTCATTCGTACTTGGATAAATTTGTAGTTGTCATTATAGATGACATACTAGTTTGTTCTAAGACTAGAGAAGGGCATGAAGAATACTTGAAGGTAGTACTTCAAACTCTTAGGTGTCACAACTCGAAAAATTTTGATCTTGCCCACAAATGGTTTGGACTTCCATTTTGAAAATCTCATCGATCAGGGATTGCCCGAAAACCAGACTAATCCCTAATCAATGGTTTTAGAAAAGAGTTCAAAGGAGTCGTCACCAATGTTTTACTCAAAACATTGGAAAAAGAAAAGATTTTTAAAATGACCATAATGACCTTCATAACCAAAATTGGGTTTGGTGGTCGATTACGTGTAAGGAAGGTATTAGGTACCCTACAACGTCCTAAATTGGTATCTTATAATGAAATTAACATAATAAAGAATAACAGTTTGAATATTTATTCCCCTTTTTAGTGGTTATTTACATGTTATTTTAATTTACGATTACTTATATATATAAAAAAAGAGTAAGGGGTTTAGACCCCACACGTTTGAAAATGGTTCGCTACATGATTACTATTTATTTATGTCAAAGTCATGTATATAAAGAAATTTAAATAAAAGAAATGGATTTGAATTACTGAAAATACCTCCGAGGTGAGCTTTTATTGAATTCTTCCTTCAAATGCGGGGGCCAGGGACTTTTTGGTAGCCTTTCGCTCTATAAATGTCCTCACAACACTCAAGAAATATAAGAGATAGAGAAAAGAAGTGTTTAGGAACTAAAACTAATAAAAATAGCAATTTTTCTCTGAATCTTTGGTCTAATTATGAGAAATTTTTAGCGGGAGGTATGAAGAAGAACTCTCGTTTAATTTCTTTTATTATTGCTTGGATGTTAAAACCCAGGTTACACAACCATGCTCAGATGTCTAGAGATGACATTTTGCTGATGCATGTCATTAAGAAGAAAATTAAAATTGATTGGGTATCAGTAGTGAACGATTGTATTTCACTACTAGAAAAATTAATATTTGTGACGAATTTTGTGACGGAAAAAATAGCATCGCTAATAGTGACGCATTTTGTGAGGGAATTTTAAGTTCTGTGACGGACAAGAATTTATTGACTTTTGTGACGGATTTTGTGACGGAATATATTCCGTCTCTAAAAATCCGTCACAAATTTCGTCACTGAATCAAAAAAAAAATATTTGTGACGGATTTTGTGACGGAAAAATTTTCGTCTCTAAAAATCCGTCACAAATTTCATCACTAAATAAAAAAAATGTTTGTGACGGATTTTGTGACGGAATGAACTTCATCTCTAAAAAATCCGTCACAAATTTCGTCACTAAAATGAAAAAATTTAGTGACGGATTTTTCCCTCTCAAAATTCCGTCACAAATAGGTTAAAATATTTTGTGAAAAAATTTGTGACAAATTGTTCCCTCTCAAAATATTAAATTTTATTTATGAAACTTTTATATTTAAGAATTATGCATAATTAAAGAAAATATGTTAATTTTTTTTAAAAAAATAATAAAATTAAAAATATTTTATTTCATTAAAGGACTGAAAAAATTATGAAATTCATTTAATTAAATAAAAATTGTCAATTTTGAACATAAGAAACTAAGACATTCATTAAAAATATTTTAAAAAAACTTGTGAAAATAAAAAAAATATATTAATTTAATTTTGGCTTAATTACATTTTTTATCCCTCAAGTATTGTAATTGTGCAATTTTGATCCCTAAGATTTTAATTGGATAATTGTAGTCCCTAAAGAATTGTAATTGTGCAATTTTAGTCCTTTAATTTTTAATTGAACAATTTTTGTCTCTCAAAAATCATAATTGTGCAATTTGAATCTCTCCCATTAAAAATTTAATAATTTTAAATTTTCGATATATATATATATAATAATTTAAAATTATACCATTATTTGCTTATTTAAGTTAACATATACTATAATTTTTATTAATGTAACAAATGATATATATTTATTATTACTAAATAAATAAAATTTATATATTATTAATAATTTATTATTGCTAATAAATTAATATCAATAATATTTTTAGTATATTTATAGATAAATTGATAATTTGATAAATATAACTTAGTATATATTAATATACTTTTACAAAAATATAAATATAGTAGATAAGATGTGTATATTTATTTTTTTGTAAAATTATATTAATATATAATAAGTTATATTTATCAAATTATTAGTTTATGTATAAATATACTAATAATATTATTGATATTAATTTATGAATAATATTATAAAAATATAATATATATATATATATATTATGTATTTATTAATAATAAATATATATCATTTGTGTGACACCCTCTACCCCACATACCATAACACAAATAACAAAAATTGAATAACATAATCTTTTTCATAATTGAAATACCAAACATGTTTAATTCAAATCAAAACTCATGTATTTGTGGAATTTAATAGATATTCATACATCTCACACAACAAGGAATACAACAGAACAATCAAAAAGCAAAATATAAACTTGCATAGTTTATTTGTTTCTCTCATGGTTCTCTTAAGAACCCACAAAGTACTCTAATCCATACAATAAACATCTTACTCATATAATTGTCTCTTACAATTGCATTCCCTTATGGTGTGTTTGGATGAGTAATTTTACAAATTCAAGGAATTTGAAATTCTTGGTATTTGAATTACTTTGATTTCAATTTCTATCATTGTTAAAATATTTTGTTTGGATAAGTCAATTCAATTTTTTTAAATTTTAAATTGTTAATTTGGATATGATAATTTGATTCTATCATGATAAAATTTCTTTTAAAAATCAAAATATTACAAAAATTAATTTTCATAAATATTCATTATTAAAATAGTAATAATTATTAAAAACCTTTAAAATATTCTATAAAAGTCATTAAAATAACTATAAGAAGATAATGTCCTCAAATATAAAATAAATAATAATTAACTAATTTAGTTATTTATTGAAAAATATCTTTCTAATTTCATAATTTTTAATTTTAAAATTTAAATTTTTAGTTAAAAATTAAAAATTTCTTATTTTTTGTTAATAAAATAATATCCGTTAATTTCTTAATTTTTATGCTTAAAAGCAAACTTATAAAATAATCTAATTTAGATTTATGAAAGAAATAAGCACAACCTAAAAAATGGAGATATTTTATTTTGCATGAAAGTTATTAATATGACAGGTATTACTCGATCTTGCGTTTTCAATTCATTTTTTAAAATTATTACTTAAATTTGAAAATAAGAATTTTTCAATTCATCTTCTAGTCATGTCAACATTATCCACACAAATCATACTTCGGGCATTGGGATGGGAATATTCTGGTTTCCATGTATCCGGAATCGTTCCCTCAAACAAAGTACCTTGATCTTTTAATTTTGATAAATCCCGGAACAGAGATTGATTTTTCACTATTGGAAAATAATTAAAATATTTAATTTAGCATCATAAAAAAAATAACCATTATAAAATATAATTTAATTAATTTCATTATTTATTATAATACTTTTAGTCACTATATTCGTAAAAACATTATATTTTAAAATTTTAGTTAATTTATTATCATTTGCTCACTTTATTAAAAAGTGATAAAATATAATTAATTTTGAATTAATTTAATAAAATAAAAACTTGAAAATATATATTTAAAATCTGTAACAATTTCATAAATATAAATATTTAATTAATTTTAATATATACTAAATTTATTATCAAAAACATTATTATGATTTTAGTTATAATTTTTATTATCTTTTAATTTAATATTGAATATGTTTTGATTATAAAACATAGTAAATAAAATCTAATATCTGTATGAATTTCTTTGATAAAAATATTTAATTAATTTTAATATATAATAAATTTATTATCAAAATATTAATTATAATTTGAGTTATAATTTTTTATAATCGTTTGGTTTAATAATGTCTAAAATTGGCATAAATTTGGCTTAGTTTTTTTCATTTTTGGGCTCCCGCTATTTTTTGGGCCCTGCTAGTTTTTTGGGTTTATGAATTTGGCTCATAAACCCGCTCAGAGAGGAACCAGGGGAAACCCTAAACATGTTAAAACAACACATCTCCTTCCGAAAGACATCTCATAAGAGCTCTTGCCCTCGCCAGCCACGACGCCTCCCTCGCCAGCCACGACGCCTCCTTCTCTGTTAGGTATTTCATCGATTCTCTATTCTGTTTGTGGCTTTCTTCACTTGTCTCAGCCATTGTCATTTCCTCCGTTCGAGTTCCCTTTCGTCTTCTTCACTTGTCTCAGCCATTGTCGTTTCCTCAGTCTTCGCGGACGCCATTGGGTTAGGTTTTGTCGCGAACGCCACCGCCATTGTCGCGCAAGTCGTCGCCTCCCGTGACGCTGTAACCCAGAACCAGAAACAGAACAGAGGCAATGAGGTTTCACCCTCCTACCTTAGACGCATCGCCAGAACCCTAGTCAAATCGAAGCGTTACCACCATGCTCTTGAGTTTCCATTTTCATTTTCATTTACTAAAAGAAAAACTTATTTCATTTTTTTTTCTCTTAGAAGTGTTTATGAAAATGTTTATTTGAACATGCTTATAGTATTGTTATTTGACAAGAAAGGAGAAAAGAAAAAAGATTTAGATTTACAATTTTGGCATTGGTTTTATTCTTTTGGCTAATTACTAAGGTATGTTGTTTACTGCAAAGACTACAATCGTTATTTGAGGAGCAACAATCTCAAACAACAGAATCCATAGATTGAGGTTGGTGAAAACTAATCCATAGATTGGTGAAAACTAATTCAATATATTTTGTAACCTACAAATTTTTATATTTCATTTTTTTTTATTGTTTACTGTGTCTTCAGCTCTTTTTCCTTATTGTATTTTACTGAGTTAGATGGACTTTTTAACATTTCAGATCAAAGTAAAAGAAGGTGGAACTGATTGGGGCTGGGGTGTTGTAGTCAATGTTGTTAAGAAACCTTCTGGTGGTGGTTATATTGTTGATACTTTACTTCATTGTTCACCTGGTTCAAATGAAAACAGTTCACGGCCAAAACCATGTCCACCCCGCCCTGGAGAGAAAGGTGAAATGCACGTGGTAAGTTGACATTTCAAGATTTTACATGATTTTATTCATGACTTTTTGTTGTAACTCTAACTATATCAGAAAAAACTTATGTTGCTTTCTCTTGTCTGCTTCCTTCTGTATTAGGTCCCTGTTCAATTACCATTAATCTCTGCCCTTGGTAAACTAAGGGTATCTATACCTTCTGATCTCTGACCCTTGGAAGCCAGGCAAAGTATACTACTTGCTGTACAGGAGCTGGGCAATCGTTTTCCCCAAGGGCTTCCAAAGCTTAACCCTTTAAAGGTAATTTTTTTCCTCACACATGCCACAAGTTGCTGGTATGTTATTGTTCTCTATCATATAAACATAGAGTTAGATAAATAAAAGTTGTCAACATTTGACCTCAAAAGTAGGCTTGACTGCACTATATCCTTTAGTGATTCACCTGCTAATAGATGCATGCTTTTTACTTAAACTACATAACAACAAAAGATTTAGTTAATTGATTGTTTTCTGACATTCTATCTTCTCATTATAAGGTTTGTTCCGATATTTACATTGCATAGCCAAAACTGTCAATTGCCTTTCTGTGTCATATTTTATCCTTCATTTCATTTACCTTGTAACTTCTCTGTGTTCATTCTCCTGCTTTTAAATGGATAAGGTTCTTAAATCACATGATTTCTATTAAAATAAAGTACAATATTTTTTTTTGGTAAACTCTAGTCACAGATTTTACTAGGTACACTATTTTCTGATTATTTTAGAGAACAAATTGGAAGACAATAGAGCTTGACTGATCTTTAATAGAATCAGAACAATAATTATGTTTTGTATTCTCTAAAATAATATTTCCAGGACATGGATGTACGGGACGCAGAGATAGTTGAACTAGTCAATCAAATAGAAGAACTTGAGAAAAAATTGTTTGCCCATCCTATGCATAAGGTTTGTTAAAATGAACACTATTTCCCCTATTTTTATGTTATAAATGTGATGTTGCTTTTCCTTTGGTTTGAGTGTTACCTTAATATTTTGTTGCAATTTAGCATCAAGATGTGGATCAAATTAAATGCTTTGAGAGGAAAGCAGAAGTGAATCATGAAATTCAGCAACTGAAGACAAAAATGCGGGATTCCCAGGTATGACTTTGCTAATCTGTCTTTCTTTGCTAGATTTACATATTAAGTCAGATCACATAAGGTTGGAACTTGATGGGAGTCTAGATAATGTCTGCATTGAATTGTATGTTTTCAATCTCCATGTGACTTTGCAAATTAACGACTTAGCAGTTGATAGATTGTTAATATGGTGATTTTATTCATGACAAATTTTGAATGCATTACTATTTAATTACTTGAACTCTTTTCAGCTACAAAAATTTTGTGAAGAACTAAAGAATCGCTCACGAGTCTTAAAGAAGCTTGGTCATATTGATGTTGATGGTGTAGTTCAGTTGAAGGGACGGGCAGCCTGCTTGATTGACACGGGCGACGAACTCCTTGTTACCGAATTAATGTTTAATGGTGAATCAATATTTGTTTCCTCATTGTGCTTTCTGTATAGTTTGCAGTTCAATATATTTTGTAACCTTTTTTTTTCTTCATTTCCCCTCCTCCATTAGGTACTTTTAATGACCTTGACCATCATCAAGTTGCTGCCCTTGCGAGTTGTTTCATACCAGGAGATAAATCAACTGAGCAGATACAACTGAGAACAGAGCTTGCAAGGCCTCTGCAGCAGCTTCAAGATAGTGCCAGAAGGATAGTAGAGGTAGATGTTTTATCACTTAACCTGATTTTTTTTGGGAGTTTCTGTATTTAAATATAAATGGGATCATCACCCTTTTGTCACAGATACAACATGAATGCAAATTGGATATAAATGTAAATGAGTATGTGGAATCAACAGTGAGGCCATACTTGATGGATGTGATCTACTCATGGTCGAAGGTTAGTTACGCCGTATTTTTGGTTTGAAGCCTTGTCTACTTTTAAGTCATTTACTTGACATCAAAGCCTCTATATGACCAAGTGGTCTACAGTTTTTGATCCTTGCTGCCCCATTCCTCTAATAAAAAATAGTTTAGTTTCAACACCAAGTTGGTTCAAATAAAAATTGCCCCTTGACACTATTTTTTGTTTCATGACATTTCATATTTACCTTAACATTGAAAAATAACTAGAAATTGGTCTGTGCTGAATGCTAATTGTTGAAGTCATGATGATGTTTTAGTTTTTTTCGTGTAAGGACAAAAAATGTAGATTTTTTTAATAGGGACCAGCACAAAGCAACAATGTTTTATTTTAGGTGTCCTGACCACTGTGTGGGTTTTTATAAATTTTAACTTATTCTCTAAGCATGACCTACGTTATGGGTTAGTGACAAGCTCCATGGTCTACTAGTCTTAATTCATTACCAAGTAACATATAGTTTCTTCAGCATGGACTTGTGCGTTCATTGTGGCCCAAAAATTCATTTTATGTTGCAACCCAAGACATGTATGTAGTCATCTTAGCTGCAGTGAAACTAATGATGGGTATGCATTCTCATAAGAGTGGGAGAAAAAAGAAAAGAAAAATATGCTCTTTTTAAGTATGTATATTAATTTCTCTCGCCTTTCCTTTTAAAATTTTCTCCAGGGAGCAAATTTTGCTGATGTTATACAAATGACTGACATCTTTGAGGGAAGTATCATTCGGAGTGCTAGAAGGCTTGACGAGTTTTTGAATCAGGTATACAAATGTCCACTCTTTATAAAATAACCACTTGGTTTCATTTTTGACTATGATCTAGCTTAAAACTTGCATCGTGCAAATGGGCCCTTCTATTCAAGAATTGGAAAAGAGCAAGTAAATCTGAAGCTGGGGGTTTGACAGCACGACTCAAAAAGTGTGCTAATCTGGACCCTTGCATTGTCAGTTGTTTTATAACTTAATTATGGATGGAATATCTGATATATACTTGAAGTTTGAAGTGTTTAATTGCCAAAAGTGAAAGTGTAATTTGCTAGAGTCAAAAGTAAGTGGTTTACCTGTATTTTTGATTTAGTTGGAAAATCTTTCCAATTACGTTTTAAACATTAGCAATTCTTTAAATTCCTTCACTGTAGATAACTCGTGTTGTCATAAATTATACTGCTACTTATTGGGACAAAAGAAAGTCATTGCGCTTTGTGCCTCAACTCAGTTATTTAAATGTTGCAAAATATTCAAAATTTGCCTTTAGGGGCTTATAAAATTAGCATTCCGTATGCTTGATCATTCTCCAAGTTATCTTGACACATTTTTGGTCGATTTCAATATTTGGAAATTAAAGGAATACAGTTATATGATGAATTTCATAGAGTTCTGATTGCCTTACTTCTTTGCAGTTGCGTGTTGCTGCTAATGCAGTTGGAGAGGCTGCCTTGGAGTAAAAATTTGCAGCAGCAAGTGAAAGCCTTCGACGAGGTATTATGTTTTTGAATTCTCTGTATCTGTGACTTGTTTTCCTCCGGGCCATTCGATTGGTTATATTCATGGTTATTTCGGGTGGCAGAAAGTTTTTACTTTCCGGGTGCGCTTACTTCCTTCTCTTACAAGATTTCTGGTGTATTGATTTCGGGTGCGCTTACTTCCTTCTCTTGATGTCTGTATTGTTCTTTTATCTTCATTTTAAATGATATCATGCATTTTCATAAAAAAGACTTGATATTTTTGTTTTGATTGAAATTGTTTCAATAATAGGCTCTGGTAATCGATTACAATAAATGGGTAATCGATTACCAGAGAACCTTTTAATAAGTAAATTTCGAACATATGATTTTCATTGTCTGGTAATCGATTACATGTATAGGTAATCGATTACCAGACTCTTAAAAACAAATGGTTCCCTCAAATTTAGTCATCAACAGTTAGTGAGGGATTCATCCCAGTTAGTGACGGATAAAATCCGTCGCAAATTGTGACGGATTTAATCCCTCACAATTTGTGAGGGATTTAATCCCTCACAATTTGCGAGGGATTTAATCCCTCGCAGTTTGTGAGGGATTAAATCCCTCACAAATTGTGACAGATTCTACTTAATTAAAGTCATCACAGTTTGTGACGGATTTAATCCCTCACAAATTGCGAGGGATTTAATCCCTCACAAATTGCGACGGATTTTTATTAATTTCTAAACATTTATTATTAGAAATTAGTGACGGAAATTATACTGTTTGTGATGCCTTAATTCCGTCACTAATTGTGACGGAAAAAATAATCCGTCACTAAATATTTTGTGACGCCAAATTTTGTGACGGAATCATTTCCGTCACAAATTCCGTCACTAATTGATTTGTGACGGATTTTATCAAAATTAGTGACGGATTTGTTCCCTCTCTAATTTTAATTTTTCTAGTAGTGTTTGGAAAGCAAGGAGAAAGGAAGACGGTTCAATTCCTTATGCTTTGCTTTTGTCCAAAATCTTTGAGAATGCTGGTGTAGATCTGACAGGTGAAAGAAAGATTGTACTGCACGCATCAAATAAGATCGAGAAATCTTCTTTGCATCACATGGGGATGCTGAAGCAAGAAGATAAGTGGGTTTTTAAAGGAGACATTCCTCCTACCCCGGAGCCAGCTACTGATGAGGATGGTGTTCCTTCTCAAGATGAGGATCAGCCACCACAAGTGGAAGCTGAGCCTAGGGAAGCTGAGCCGGAGTTGAAGCCATTTTCATCATTTGAGCAGATCATGATCAACAAAATGGATGCTATGATGGAGATGTCACGGAGACAAGAATCCATGTACTCTGGAATTCTTGATAGGTTTGACGAACTAGATCATGAAGTCAGACTCATCAAGACCCAGCTTGGTATTCCAGATGATGAGGAGTGATTTCTATTTTGTTGTTATTTTGTTTAGTTTTTAATTCAAGTTTGGAACAATTTAAGTTCAATTTGGTTGTAATGATTTTAATTCCTGAACAGTTTTATTGCTTTTTGTTGTTGAACAATTGAAGTTTGATGAATTTGAAGTTTGGTTTGCTAATGTGTTGGCTTGATTTTTGATTCCAAAGTGTGATTTGGGATGCTGATGCAAAATGCTCTGTTTTTGTGAGCATATATGTTGATTAGTGTGCTGTTTTGGTTATTGATATTGTGATAATGTTTTTCTTGACTTAATTTGATTTGAACTGTGGCTAAATGGTGCACATATGACTTGGTTTGGTTTGCTGAATCAAAGATGAATTTTGGTTATTGCTGGACATATTCTATACATGGCTTATGATTGTTAAACTTGGCTTACTTTGTTTTTGATAATGCCAAAGGGGGAGAAACGGTATTGTGTGTGTACAGTGTTGTTTTGTGCAGGTATTGTGCTTGTGTGTGTGTATTGTGCAGATAATTTAAAGGCACAATGGAAGGCACAATGATGTTTTTAGCATTTGGATGATTCAATGTGAACCATGGGTTGTCATCATCAAAAAGGGGGAGATTGTTGAGCTTGGGAGAGCTTAAAAGAGTTTTGATGATCACAACATGAGAACAACAACTTGGAGCACAAAAACAAAGTCAAAGAAGTGTCAAGAAAATGCTATGAGTTGGAGCTATGTAATAGAACTTAGGATATAAATTGTTGTGAATATGTTTCTATAGTTTTGTGTGCTTGGTATGCTTTGTGCATAATCAAATCTTATCTAAACTAAGTAGAGAGTATATGATGATGAGTTAAGAACATTGGAAAGTTATTTTGAGTCTTAAAATGAAGTTTTAAGAACTAACTCAAAATAATCGATTATTGTTAAATATAATCGATTATTTCAGCAAATAGGCTAAGTGGTATGCCTTGCTGTAATAATCGATTATTTGCCAAAATAATCGATTATCCCAGGAACAACTCTCTGGAATAATCGATTATCCAGCAAAATAATCGATTATATTGTTCTTGGTTGATTTCCAGAAAACCTGAAGAACAAAATAATTGATTATTCTTTAAAATAATCGATTATCTGTGTCTGAAACTTTTATAAATAGTTTGAACTTTGAGAAACTTCAGACATGAGTTAGAACTGATAATCAATTTGTGAAAAACGTTTTTGTGAGTCTTTGTGACATCTTGGAGAAGTTTTCTTTGTGAAATCCAAGAGTGAAAACGTTTGTGAAAAGCTTTGTTAGAAAATCATCATCATCATAATCTTGAAAGGGGAAGATAAAGATTTGTTCAAGAATTCCAGGTGAATTCGTTCCTTTTATTCTTTGTGAATCTTTGTTGAAAATCTTGAGAAGGGTTTCTCAAGTAATAAGATTTCTTGTAGTGGGTTCTACAAGGGGTGCTTTCTTGGGGACAAGAAAGTGGTTATCTTTAGTATAGAAGTATATGCATGTGTGTTTGCTTGTAAACCTTCTTGATTAAAGATAGTGGAACAAATCTTAATCAGGTGTTGATTAAGGACTGGATGTAGGTCACATGTGGAGTGGCTGAACCAGTATAAAATACTTGTGCAATCTTCTTCTACCCTATCTCTTACTTTAAGTAATTGCTTAATTGAATATTAAAGAAGATAAAGCTTGATTAACAAGTGTATGTGAATCTTGATGGTTTAAATCTGTAATTGAACATTATTGTTGAACCTCATTATGTTGTAATCAAGTGGGCATATTTCATTCATATTTTCATAACAAGTCTTTAGAAAAGCTTCATTTGGAAATTCAGTCATAGAAAAGTTTTAAGTGAAATAAAGATCCTAGAAACTCTGATAAATTTTTAAAGGGTCATAGAATCCAATTCACCCCCCCCCTCTTGGATTGTGCCATTCTTTTCTATCAATATGTAGTTGCTTTGCTTGTCATTAAATCCTTTGTGTGCCTTTTATTTTTGAATCTACATGCATTAATATTTGTTCTTGTTTGGTGTCATTGTTGTCTGAACATTAATAAATCTTAGAGTGCTCATAAAATGATTCCAATGCATGTTATTAGTCCTAACATATTCTAGAGTCAATTTTTTGTGAACTTCAATTGCTATTAGTTTCTTAGAAATTTGTGGCCAGAAATTCCTTGTGTTTTCTTGTGCTTGTTTTGAAAAATAAAACAGAGTTAGAAGTGTATTAAAAACGAAAATTAAAGTGTACAAAAAAGAAGAACAAACTAGTACCAAAACTAGTAACATTTTGTGATTGAAATTTTTGACTAGTACACTTACACTTCTTACTCTTCTTACTCTTCTTTTCTCCACCACTTGGAAACCTCTTTGTTAATTGTTTGGCCTCTGTTTTAAGTGCTCATATTCTGTATTCAAAGAAATAAAAGAAAAGAAAGAGACAAAAATACAAGAAAAAGAAAAGAAAACAAAAGAGAAAAACCTAGAAAAAGAAAAGTGAAACAAGAAACTATTAGGAGCACTTGGCCTTTGAATTTTTGTGTGATTTTTCTTGAGGTTTTTTTGCTTTCCAGTGGCTGGAAAAATACTTTAAAATACTCAAAATATTAGCACAATTTTTGTTTTGGTTTTATAATCCATTCTAGAGCTATTCTTAGGATTATTCCTTTGAGTGCTAGTGTTGAAATAAAACCTTTAATTGTTGATTTGTGTCTTTCTAGGCTCTCTGTGGTTTTGTCATATTACTTCCTATTAGAGTGTTGCCTATCCTAATTGTGAATTTTCAGTTTTGATTTCTTTGGCCTCTACTTTCTCTTGATGATTGTTAAGCCTTGGTGGGAGATAAATCTTTTTCAAGCCATTACACTTGGAAAGAAAGGCTAATTGAGACATATTGGATCAATCTCAAAGAGGCCACCAATTGAAGAAGATTGAGGTACAAAAACACTTGAGTGATACACTTTGGAAAGGCTCACTTGTTTGTTCATTTTGCATCCAAGAATTTTTCTTAATTTTAGGTCAAAGATTAGAGACGGATTTTGGAAGGAACTAGTGACGGATTCTTGAAGAAACTAGTGACGAATTTTAGAGATTAGAGACGGATTTGTGGAGACCACCTAGCTACTCTCAAATTGGTCACTAAACTTGAAGCCAAGGCTGTCCCAAACTCGTTCACCAACCTCCTTTGGTGGAATTCTTCAATTTTCTTGAATTGTGTTGCTTTCTTGATTATAACTCTTTAACCCTACCCTTGGGTTAACTTTTAACTTTCTTTTGTTAGAAACAAACTTACATTTAGGAGTGGTTGTTTCGGAAAAATCTTTGATTAAGTCCCACCACTTCCTAAATAGTTCCAAATAAAGATTCTTAGATCCGTTTAGTACTTGTGAAAGTGTTCCAAGGGATTCTAAGTGTCACTTGGACTTCTACCCTAGGACAATTCGACTAGTGTTACTTGTTTTCCTTTACTTGTTTTAATTCTAAGTTCGTTTAGAAGGCTTCCTATTGCCTACTAGGGGTTTCGTGCACACACACACAACTACTTGACTTGCTTGTGTGAAAAAGTTGTTTTGTAAGACAAGTATAAGGGGATTTAGTAATTTCCACTTGAAAAGGCTTGGTTATTAAGTGGCTCCTTGTAGCTCACCTCCCTTGATAGTGCAACTTGTATACTTAGACCTCCAAGTACTTAGTCTTACACCAAAAAGAGAAATTCTTTTGTGAAAATCTTTCTCTTGCAAAAATGAGTGATAATTCTCATGAAAGTAGTGTGCATGGTCATCATGCTCCTAAAAGTCATAGGAGTACTAAAGATGAACTTAGGGAACTTAGGGAATATATTAGAAGAAAAGAAATAGAAAATGAAAAAAACAATGAAACAATAAGAGACTTGTTGAGTAAGCTTGTCGTGGGGGTGAAACTAGAAAACCCCATGCCAATGAGGGTCATGCGCCTTCTAGGCCCAAAAGGCATAATGGTGAAGGGCCTTCTAAGCCTCATAGAGGCCAACATGAAGAAGAGCAATCACGGCCCAAGAGTCACCATTCACACACTCACTCATCTTCAAGTGAAGGGTTTTATAGTAGTCACCATGATGATGGCTACTATCAAAGACCCCCTAGGCAACATAGGCCTAGGCATGAAAAAACCTCTCTTCGAGAACCTAGAGTTGACCTTCCTCCCTTCCATGGAAAAGACAATGTTGATGATTACTTAGATTAGGAGATGAAGGTTGAACAACTCTTCACTTGCCACAATGTGAGTGAAGAGAGAAGGGCTCCCGTGGCTACCCTAAGTTTTCAAGGGAGTGCCATGCATTGGTGGACTTCCCTAATGAGAGAAAAACAAATCATGAGAGAGCCCTCCATTAAATATTGGAATGAACTTAGGAGTGCCTTAAGGAGAAGGCACATTCCTCCCTATTATGAGAGAGAGTTAATAGACAAGCTTCAAAGACTCCAACAAGGAAATCAAAGTATGGAGGAATATAGGCAACAAATGGAGTTTCTTATGCTAAGGGCTGAAATTAGGGAAGAAGAGAGAACCATCATTGTTAGGTTCCAAAATGGTATTAACCTAGAAATTAGGGACAAGGTTGAACTACTACCCTATAAAGCCCTTAATGAACTAGTTCAACTTTGTGTGAGGGTAGAGCAACTATTTAGAAGAAAGCCTAGCTTTAGGAAAGAAACTACCCCCTACCCTAAGAAGGACTTCAAGAAGGAGGGTCACTCCTTTTATTCAAAGGATATACCACTAGAAAAAGAAAAAGAAAAACAAAAAGCTCCTGATGAGCCTAGAAATAGTTCAATTAAGTGCTTTAAGTGCTTAGGGAGGGGACATATAGCTTCCCAATGCCCCACAAAAAAGACCATGATCATTAGGGGTAATGAGATCCTAAGTGAGGAAAACACTTCATCTTCTTCATCATCCTCAAGTGAAGAAAATGCTAGTCTTAGTTCTAGTGAGGAAGCACTATGTGAAGGTGACCTATTCATTGCTCAAAGGTTACTTACCAATCAACCCAATGATCAAGACCAATCACAAAAAGAGAACCTTTTCCATTCTAGATGCAAATTTTTTAAGGAAACTTGTTCTCTCATTGTTGATAGTGGATCTTGTAATAACTTTGTAAGCCAAAGGATGGTTGATAAGCTTAACCTAACTACTATAGCCCATCCTAAATCTTATAAATTTTAATGGCTTAATGAGGATGGACCTATAGAAGTTAAGGATCAAGTAAATGTTCCTTTCTCCATTGGAAAATATAAAGATGGAATTTTATGTGATATAATTCCAATGGATGCAAGCCACATTTTACTTGGAAGGCCTTGGAAACATGATAGGAAGGCCATTCATGATGGTGTTACAAACAAAATTCTCCTAGTCCACCTAGGCAAGAAACACACCTTGACTCCTCTTTCACCTTCACAAGTGTTGGAGGATCAAGTATTTATGAAATCAAAAAAAAAAAAAGGAGAAAAAGAAGGTTATAGAGTTGGAGGGTAGTGTCTCCTCCAAAGAAGTTGTTCCTAGAAGTCAATTTTTAATAAAACATTCTATTAAAAAATGTCTTCTAGTTGAACAACCTCCTTACCTTCTCAATACTAAAAGGACACTACTCTTGGGAAAGAGTAAGGAGGATAGTGTCTTCTCCAAAAATCTTGTGATAAAGGAAAGTCACTTTTCTGTTAAAAATGATTGTAAAAATACTTTTCTTCTTCACAAAGATTTTAGCTCTTTTTCTACTACTACCATAGACTTAGAGCTTAAGTTCCACAACCAAAATATTTTTGAAAAGAAAGGATCTCAAGTTCTTAGTCTAGTGAAGAAGAAGTGGACTTCACCTAGTTCTACTTCTTATGCTACTACTTTGGTGGTGCCCAAAGTAGACAGATTGTCTATTTAGGACTTCTCTTACTTTAGTTGTTCTAATAAAGCACCCAACCTTTGGTTTATATTGTTTATTAGATACATCTCACGGTGTCTTATTTTCTATTTTTGATCTTAAGAGAAGTTCAAACTTCTTTGAAATTAACTTTACTACTTCCCTTCAAGACCAATAAATTAGATTCTATGACTTTTCTAAACTCTCTACACCCTCTTCCATGATGTTTCTAACATATAATATCATCAAGGGTTGTCTAAGTAGTTTCCTTATTATATTCACTTTGTTTTCTTGTAGGCTCCTAAGTTACTACGTAGGGTACTTTAGGCAAGATACCTTAGTATGTAGGAGTACTTCATTAGTTTCTTATAGTTTTAGTACTTTAACATTTATAGAATTTAGTTTTACACTTAGACTACACTATAGTGAGGATCCAATTCTTATGCTTAGAGAACCCATCCTTCCTACTCTAAGGACCCTTGTTAGGACTATAGAAGGAATTCCTCATAGGGTGCACTTTCCACATATGTTATATGAATATGTCATCCCTAATGCTTTATTTCTTATTTTCATTATAGGTGATGCTATCTTTGTGGAAGGACCACTGGATTTGAGGACAAATCCTTTCGAAGGGGGAGGATATGCTGGAAATTTAATCCCCAAGGATCCCATTGGAAGAGGTAAGACCAAGAAGGGTGAAGGTTGATCCAAAAAGGCTCACACTTGAAGACCATTGGGCTTTTAACTAGGTCCATGGTTAGGAGGCTAGAGGACGCTTCTATAGAGGAGGTGTTTCTTAGACCTATGCTCAATATGAGTATTGAGTATGATTCCTCTTTTTAGTCTCATAGTCTCTATTGTACATACATTGTATAGTTTGATTTCTTGTACCTTGTGATGGCTTCCTCCTTCGATGATTGACGTAGAGAATGAAGGAGAAGGCTTTGCCCTTGATCTAGGCTCACCAAAGGTTGGATAAAAGGAAGGTTTATGGTGGACAAAGGATTTTAGGCATGAAGGGATGTAGGGTGGCGGAAGTGTTTGGTGAATGGTTGCTCAAGTTGGCTCACTCCAAGTGTAGGTGGAGGCCACTCTAGGGTTTCACTCTCCAATGGTGGAGAATGAAGGAAGCTAGCCGAAACTAACCTAGGGACTAAGGATGGGATTTGAGGCAAGAAAATGCTCTCTCAAATTCATATAATCCAAAGTATTTACAAGGTGTGGGGTGTTAGGTATTTATAGGAGGGGAGACATCTAGGGTTGCATTTGGAGTAGGCAAATGCATTCCAAATGAAATGCAAATGAACCCTAGATGCAACTTGGTGGCCAAGGATGGAATCTTTGGGTTTAGATTGGCTATATCTAGGTGCATGATAAGACCATGCAACCTTTGCCCTCCACTTGGGCCTAAGCCTTTCTAACACCAAAAATAGACCCAATGACACCAAAAAACATGCATCACCCTCTAATTAACACCCTAGCCCAAAATTAAAAACCTAATTATCTAGAGCACCCCATAATACAAAGGCAAAATGGGAAATACAAGGAAAATAAATTCTAAGTCCTAAGCACCCCAAAATACAAGGGTAAAATAGGAAATTAAAGATAAGGGCAAAAATAGGAATAAAAATAAATGCTATAAAAACTTAGGAGCTAAGGCCCAAAAGTAGGCTTACTCCTCCTATGGTTTTTCAACACTAACCCATTCCTCTTGCTTCCTTCAATATATCACCTCTTGGTCTTCTTGGCCTTAGTGTTATTCCATCACCTTGTATATAGTAGATACTTGTATAGGTATATTTTTCCTTTGTATTTGTGAGGCACTTTCTTTCTTTTATTTTAGGTTATCCTTTAGGAATTTAGGGTATGTTACTTGGAGACTTTTTCTCCATTTGACCTTGTATTAAGGGTTATTAATTTTTGTATTTTTCAGTAGTTGAAGTGGGATGACAAATAGCAAAGAGTGTAGGTGCAACTAGTAATTGGGCCAGAATTGGGCCTAGGCCAAATTTTACATATTGGGCTTGTTTTGCTCCATATTTTCCAAGGAATTGATTTAGCTAGGTCTCACTATCATATGGTGAACCTAACTAAAGCAACTCCAAGTTTTTGGATTGGATTAAATATGGAAAAATAAGTGGACCGCCTAGCTTGCCTTCCTTTGGCCGAAATTGCTTAGTTGCTTGTACACTTGGGAAGCTTGTGCTACAAGCCTCTAACTTAGCTTGCTTCCCAAGCTTCTAAGTTAGAAGCTTGCTCCACAAGCCTCCTAAATCTCTAAGATGGTCAAGCTAAGCTAACCATGGTTCTCTTGAACCATAGTTATCCTAGCTTGCACCATAAGTTTCTCCCACCATATATAAACCTTTTTCTTACCTTTGTAATCACTTTGGATGATATTTTTCAGTGAGATCAGAATTTTCACGAAAATTCTCTCTTCCAAAAGTCTTTAACCTCTTTGATATTCATCTAATTCTCTTATCCCTTCCATAGAAGAGTGTGGTGAGAATTGAAGAGACTTATCTCTTCTCTAAGGAGTGGCTTCTCTTGAGAGAGTTTCTACCGAACCGTGGTGCTTCCGTGGTCTCTTCCTCCATTGGAGACCTTAGAGAAGCTTAAGAAGAATGAAGGAGCCACAGGTCTAGGGAGGAGCTTGAAGAGGAATCAACATCAATCCGGTTTCTCAACAAGATTTCCATCATGACCATAACGGCCTTCATGGCCAAAATTGGGTTCGAGGGTCGATTACATGTACGGAAGGTATTGGGCACCCTACAATGTCCTAAATTGGTACCCTATGATGAAATTAACATAATAAATAATAGTTTGAATTTTTATTCCCCTTTTTAGTGGTTATTTGCATGTTATTTTAATTTACGATTACTTATATAAAAAAAAAGTAAGGGGTTTAGACCCCACATGTTTGAAAATGGTATGTCTACATGATTACTATTTATCTATAGCAAAGTCACGTATATAAATAAATTTAAATAAAAGATAGAGATGGGAATTACTAAAAATACCTCCAAAGCGAGCTTTTATTGAATTCTTCCTTTAGATGTGGGGGCTAGGCGCTTTTTAGTAGCCTTTCACTCTACAAATTTCCTCACAACACTCAAAAAATACAAGAGATAGAGAAAACAAATGTTTAGGAGCTAAAACTAATAAAAATAGCAATTTTTCTCTAAATCTTCGGTCTAATCTTCGGTAAAAATCTGGGTCCCCTTACATTATGCATGAGACACTTATTTATAGGCATCAAAACCAAGTGGAACGACCATTTTGGTCAGTGGATTGAGCTGTTCTAAATTGGTTTGTTGTGGCAAAATTTTGAATTTGGAACATAGCTCGTTCCAAACTACTATTTTGTTCATAATAGCCTGGCTCAAAATAGGCCATTCCCCAGAATGACTCATTTTGACCTAGGGATTTTAGGCCTTTTTGGTGGTTTGGAACAACTTATTCTAGATTGAGAATGGCCCATTCCAGGCTCCTAATTTGGCCTTTTTGAGCTTCTAGGCCTTCTAATGCTATTCTGTTCTATTTTGATGTCATATTGGGCCTTCAAGGATCTGTTGTCTTGATTTAGTGGTGCCTTGTCTCTCTTGAATGTCCCGGACAACATTAAGTGTCTACATTAAGGATAGCCAAATTTATGCTAACTTGTTTAAGTGTAATTTTTGGTTAGATGATGTGAGTTTTCTAGGTCACATGATCTCTAGTGGAGGTATATTAGTAGATCCATCTAAGGTAGAAGTTGTACTTAAGTAGGAGATACCTAAGTCGGTTAGCAAGGTTAGGAGTTTCCTTGGGTTAATTGGTTATTATAGACGATTTATAGAGGGATTTTCTAAGATAGCCTTATCTTTGACCGATTTGACTAGGAAGGGAGTTGCCTTTGTGTGGGATAGTAAGTGTGAGAGTAGTTTCCAAACTCTTAAAGAGAGGTTGACTAGTGCACCGGTGTTATGTTACTTGATCTTAGAAAACCTTTTGTAGTATATTCTGACACTTCTAAGATGGGTTTAAGAGGAGTGTTGATGCAAGAGGGTAAGGTTGTAGCTTATGCTTCTAGATAGTTGAAAATTCATGAGAAGAATTACCCTACCCATAACCTTGAGTTAGCAGCTATAGTGTTTACACTTGAGATTTGGAGACATTACTTGTATGGTTCTAACTTTGAGGTGTTTAACTACCATAGAGCCTTAAATTCCTTTTTGACTAGAAAGATTTGAATATGAGGCAAGGAAGATGGTTATAGTTCCTTAAGGACTATGATTTTGACCTTAGCTATCATCCAGGTAAAGCCAATGTGGTGGTTGATGCCTTGAGTAGGAAATCTCTTCATGTGTCTTCCCTTATGATTAGATAAATGGATCTTTTGGCTTAGTTTAGGGATTTAAGTTTGGCTTGTGAGGTTACAACTTGTAGTGTGAAGCTAGGCATGACTCAAGTAACTAGTGAATTGTTGAAGGAGATTAGGGAAACACAGTTGGTTGATTCATTTTTTATAGTGAGATGTGAGTGTAGTGGAGGAGAGTTCACCTTGGGTATAGATGGTGTGGTGAGGTTTAGGGATCAGATTTGTGTACCTAGTGAACCTACTCTTAGGTGATTGATATTAGAAGAGGGTCATATAAGTAAGCTTAGTTTTCATCTAGGAGAAAATAAGATGTTTGAGGACCGTAAGAAGATGTTTTGGTGGCCTAGGATGAAGAAGGACATAGCTGAGTTTGTTAGTGCTTGTCTAGTTTGTTAGAAGGCTAAGGTAGAATATTAGAGACCTTCAAGGTTACTTCAACCTTTAAGTATACCCAAGTGAAAGTGGGATAGTAAATCTATGGACTTTGTAGT
The DNA here is from genome assembly GCF_000230855.2 of Cajanus cajan. Classification (NCBI taxonomy): domain Eukaryota; kingdom Viridiplantae; phylum Streptophyta; class Magnoliopsida; order Fabales; family Fabaceae; genus Cajanus; species Cajanus cajan. The sequence goes on from NC_138526.1 coordinate 25,313,756, forward strand.
TGCTTTTCCTAAGACTGTTAGGGGACATGACTCGATATGGGTTATCATTGATAGATTGACCGAGAGTGTTCATTTCCTACCCATTAACATTAAGCATTCCTTAGAGAGACTTGCTAAGTTCTACCTTGATGAGATAGTGAGGTTGCATTGGGTACCATCTAATATAGTGTCAAATAGGGATCTTAGATTTACCTCCAGGTTTTAGGAGAGTTTGTAGTGAGCCTTGGGAACTTACCTTAGACTTAGTTCAACTTACCACCCTTAAATAAATGGCCAAACTGAAATGACTATCCAATCCTTAGAGGATTTGCTTAAATCTTGTGTGTTGGACCAAGGGAGTAGTTGGGATAGCCTTTTTCCTTTGATACAGTTGACTTATAACAATAGTTATCACTATAGTATAGGCATGGCACCCTACAAAGCATTGTATTGTAGGAGGTGTAGCACTCCCTTATGTTGGTGTGAGCCAGGGGATAGTATTACCTTAGGACCCAATGTAGTACAACAGATCACTGATAAGGTTAGAGTGATTCAAGCGAGGATGAGAATAGCGTAGAGTAGACAGAAGAGTTATGCTGATAAGAAGAGGAAGGACTTAGAATTTCAAGAGGGAGGCCATGTATTCTTGAAAGTCACTCTATGGACTAGGGTTGGCAAGGCATTGAAGTCCAAGAAGCTTACGTATTAATTCATTGGTCCTTTCCAAATTCTCAAAAGATTCGGTAGTGTTGCCTACCAAGTTGCTTTACCTCCAAATCTTCATAGTGTAGTCCATGTTTCCTAACTCCAGAAATACATTCATGATCCTTTGCATGTGATTGAGTCAGATCATCTTGAGGTTAAGGAGAACCTGACAGTGGAAGCTATACCGGTCAGGGTTGAGGATCGAATGGTGAAACAACTCAAAGGTAAGGAAATTCCTTTGGTTAAGGTGATTTTGGGAGCAGCTACACCTGAGAGTACTACTTGGGAGTTGTAAAAGAAGATGAAAAAGTCATATCCAAACCTCTTCATTCAAGTAATTCGAGGACGAATTTCTTAAAAGGTAGATGGAATTGTAACATCCTATTTTCTAAAATAATAATATTATTAAATACTATTATAAAGTTAGATGAAAAACACATAGAAGGGGGGTTGAATATGTGTGTGTGTGTGTGAACAAAGGAAATTTTAAAATCTTTTTACAATAAGACTCTCTTTCTTCCAGTAAAATAATAGTAAATGCTGAACAGAAACTTCCCAGGGTTGGTTTAAAAAAATCATTTTTAGTCTAGGAGTTTCATCGTCTATTTAGATAAAATGCTTATTTAAACGAAGACCGTTCTTTATGGTGACAAGTTGAACAAGTATGGTTTTCGTCTGAAGATGGTTTTAATAGACGATAATCATTGGACGAAGTTTTCAATATTTAAGATCAATCGAATAGAGTGCGTCTAAAACATTAAAGTTATTGCAAGTATTTTTATACTGGTTCACTCAAACTGAGCTACGTCCAGTCTCCTTCAAATGAAGGGTTCCACTAAATAGTCAATAAGGTACAAGTATTGTTTGTTCAACCTATTCAGGCTCGTAGTGAGTATTATAGACTGCCTAGGTCATGACCACTCCTGGTCCCAAGTATTCTCAACCACTTCTGGCTTGTTAGCTTCACTCGTAGACGCTAGTATTCTTAAACCACTTCTGGTTGCCCGAGTATTCTTAACCACTCATGGTTCCTCAACTTTACTTGTTGATGCTAGTATTCTTTGATCAGCCACTTCTGGCTCCTAGTGAGTATTATTGACCACCTCCTAGCCCGCCAGCTTCACTCACTAGCGCTAGTATTCTTTGTTCAGCCACTTCTGGCTCTTAGTGAGTATTTTCGATGAACTCTTGGTCCATTGACTTCACTCATCAATGCTAGTATTCTTTACTCAACCACTTTTGGCTCGTAGTGAGTATTCTTTGACAAGCCTCTCCAGGCTTTACAAGTATTCTTTCCCTACCCTCTTCAGGCTTTACAGTATTAGCTAGACCAGGTTTGGTTTGAGTGTTTGGGTTGCTCTCATAGAGAGGATACACGGGTTGATACACTCACTAAGGTTTGCATCCTTAGTTTTTTGCAATGATTAAGTGTGGTTTACTCTCATAGAGAGGATACATAACTTGTTACACTCCCTAAGGTACACGTTCATAAGTTAGACTTAGAACTCCTTAGTTTACAGAGAGAAATACATTAAGGTACATTTGACTCTATATGCTCTGTCTCTGGTTTCGTTGCTTCATGGGATGGATATCACTCTTTTTCTTGCTTGAACCATTTCGAGCCGAACAGCCAACCTCTTCAGGTTTGACGTTGTGACCTATATATAGTCTTGTGAAATCTACCTGTGCAAGTGTCCATTCAAGTGGATATAGTTGTTCATGACTAGTTTAATCTTTCATTTAGTGCTTAGAATCTTGCATTAAATGTTGCTTCCTGTTCATAGACATTGTGTGAAGTCTTCTTTTCCTTGTTAGTAGCAGTGTATGAATTTAACAGTGACCTAGGAACCTTTTTGTCCTTTTCTGGTCACATAGCAATAGAGTGTTGTTCTTAACTGAAAAAGTGATGTACTTTTTCTGACACATGCATGTTTTTGCTTTTGCATGCTTTTCTTCTTTTTCTTTTCTTCTCTTTGATCACGTGTTTACGTTGAGAGCATTTGAGTGATTGTAAACGCTGCCTTGATTTGTCTTTTAAGACTCGATTCTTTAATTGCTTGCGTGGCAGTCTTTGTCTACGTCTATTGGTCTTATGCATCTCAATCTTGGCCTTCGTCTGAGCATCTGAGTTAGTGCTTTGACTTTTCTCTTATTCTAATTAACATTACCGGTCGATAGACTCTGTTCTTTATCTGTCATGTCTTTCAATTTATGATGTCCTTCGTTTGACTTTCTCCTATTCTTTGTCTCATGCTTTGTCTAATTCCTTATGTTGCACTGGAGGTTGTTCTTGACACATTTTCATCTAATATTTGGCTAATAGTCGTCTGGTGCCCATATTTTACTTTGTCTTTTTCAATTTGATTAGTCTGGTTCTCATGATGTGCCTTGCCTTACTGTTCTTTTATCAGAGTTGACCATCTGGTTTCATCTAATGTTTAACCCATCTCTTTATTTTTCAGGTTTAGCTTTATTTTGACTTTTCGTCTGATGCTTCAATGTCTCGACTTGTAGTAGGCCTCATCTAGTGTTTGGTTGAATGTTCTTTGGTCTGTGATTGGACCTGATCTTGATGCTTGAGTAGCCATCGTCTGATTCTTTTAGTTTGTCCAGGCTTCGTAGATCTTGCATTTAATGCATTTGATCTTGCATTAAATGTTTGCTTGCCAAATCTGCGTTTCACGAAGTCTTTTGTACCATTTGTTTACTTCTATGTCTGGCATCAATCATGACCTAAACATCTCTGTACTTTCCTGGCATTGTAGCTGCAGAGGCATTGTCTTTTGCTAACTGGTAGGTGTACTTGCTCTGACACATGTAACTTTGACTTGTGGATAAGTGCTAGTCCATTTTTTCTTTTCTCTTCTTCTTTTATTTTGATGACTCCATGTGTTTTTCTGAGAGTGTGGATGCTAGGTAATTATTCTTGTTGTGACTTCAGGCGTAGTCCATCATTCTTAGTTTTCGTCTGTGTATTCGAGTCTTCGTCTGGTTAGCTATGCAAACTCTTGACTCCATCTAGGATGCTTTGATTTAGTTTTGTCCATCATCTGTGGTTTTGTATCATTTGATGCTTTACTAATTTCCTTCTTATGTTGATCTTGTTTTTGTTTGATCTCTTCATCTGATGTCTTGTAGCTTTTACCCTTTATCTTGGTTGCTCGTGTTTTATCCTTTTTATTTAGCATTGTGTTTGTGGGTTTCTCTGTCTGATGTATATTCTTAATTTTTTAGCTTGCCTGTACTTATGTCTTTATCCGAAACACTAACACACTTGTTAGAGATAACAATATGCATTATATTTGTTTCATTCAAAACCTTACTAGGAACTGTTTCATATGACTTAACATATTATATTATTCATAATTATTATTTATTTTTATATATGGAGAATCTTTTTATTATATATATTTATTTGATTTAATGGGAGAAAGGAAATGGGTCGGGTTAACCCAGTTCTCTAGGGTTTTAAGAGAGGGGTCAAGCAAGGTTAACCCATCTGCCTCATTTTGCATTCTGAAGGACTAAGAAAGGGAAGAAAGAGAAGGAAGGAGCTCTAAGGAGAAGTGCTCAGAATTGTCTCAAGCTGCATCAAATTCTTTTTCGACACGATAAGGTACGGGGAGGGAAATGAGTTATTCATGTATGGGATTACAAGAGAGAATGGGTAATTGGAGCAATCCCTAAATTCTTAAGGTTTTCTGGACACAATTAACAATCCAACTAGGTTTTATATTGAATTGAAAATGTGTTTATTGTATCATTTAGTAAAATTGATGATCTAATAGATAATCGAATTCATTGGAATGTCTTTATGGGTTAGGGTTCTTGAGAAATTGGGATATTGTTAATTGATGTTGTATGATGTGATTTTGTGTAAAATTAAGTGTTTTTGACTGATTGAATTAGTAAAAAGATGATTGCATGATTGCTCATAAATTTTTGTAACATCCTATTCGTGTTTCGTTTCTAGAAAACACCTTTGGCGCCAGGCTTGAGTCCTTGGCGTCGGGCTTGCATTCATACTAATGAATATGAATCCTAGATGAGGTTACGCTAGGGTGAGATGTATCATGTTGGGCGTGACAACTTTGGTGAGTCTTTTCCTTGCCTTAATGTCGGGCGTGAAAATGACAGGGTGCTCTCTATTGTTCATTAGCGTCGGGCGTGGGTGTATTAAGGCGGGTGTGAAAATGGTGTGTGCTCACTATTGTGGCTTAAAGCCGAGTGCGGCTTGGTGAAGCCTGACATACACTACAAGAAATTCGTCATTTTGCGGCGGTTTTTTTTTCATATTGCGGCGGTTTTTGCCCCCCTCAAAATAAGTAACGGCATTTTATAAAAACGCCGCAGTTACGTTCGCCACTAGCATTATACGGCGATTTTTACCAACCTCCGCTACCTTTTCCATTCTGCGGCGTTTTGTTTAGCGGGGGTTTTTGACCTCCTCAATTTGAATGATTTTTTTTTATTTCACAATATATTTTATTTTTTTAATTTAAATTACATTTAACCTGTATAAAAAAATAAGGAGGTACTTATAACATAATCCAAATTCCATTAGATAATATTAACTTTTTTATAATAAAAAAAATTTAATGGGAATACAAACTATCAATAGAAACTAATGGACAATGGATTGATAGTAATGAAAGTTACATAACTACAAAAGAGTAACAACAATCAAAGCTAATTCAGAAGTCCAAGTTGACAGCAAATACAACACCACAATATATTACCAAAAGAAACTAAGTTTTTATTCAAAAACCATGATAACCTAAAGAAGTCTACAATATAAGAAACTAGGTCTAAATATTAGACTCGCTATTCAAGTTGCTACCACCAGATGATCCTCTAGCATCTAACGGTGATTCAGGTTCACTTTCAACGTCACTAGGCTGAAATAAAAAAAATAAATTAGTATCAGTACAATTTAGAGATAAAGGAAGTGTAATTTGGTCCTAATATATAATTCCATAATTCAAGTGCAATCTCCAAGATCAAACTAATAAGTATCTTAAGAAATAAAATTGAATAAAATTGTCACTTCTATATAGTGTTGAAGCAACAAATAAGAGAAAGAAAAAAGTGTTTATTGTTTTTTTTACTAGCCTGTGTGCAGTCACATCTAACGGCCGATGAGCTTTGAAATAGTGTTTATTGTTTTTTTTACTAGCCTGTGTTTATTGGGCCAAAATTTAATCTCTATCCAATGTTGTTTGTTACGGTAAAAATTAAATATAGGATTTTTTAATTAAATATATCATCTTTATAATTTTTGAACAGAAGAAAAAAGTACTTGGTACTCATACTTTATGTATATTATTATTTTAAAGTTTTAGAAAGAAAAAAAACGGTTGTAAAAGAAAAAAAAGTTCAAAAAAGAAGTATAGCTATTATAATAAGTATTGACGAATACAACATGCCTAATCAATATGTGCTTTAGTGTTTATAATTTTTTATTGATTAATATATATATATATATATATATATATATATATATATATATATATATATATTTTAATTTCACTTATTTTACCTTTTAATTTTTTTAGTTTACCCATCCCAGTATCAAAACATGCCCAATATAAGTGACACAAAATACAATACAATATTTCACCAATAACCAACTTTATGTCCCACGAGAAAAATTCTGGTCACTATAAATAAATGTATAAATCCTAATCATGATTTACTTATAAGTTAGAAAAAGAGTATGATGGTAACATTATTAGCATGTAACCATGGACCCAGGAGACTCCAGATAAAACATCTAGAGTACAACACAAATCAACAACTGGAAATTTAAGGAAACATTCTCAGGTTCCCCTGTGGAAATTATACATGACTAAATATTTTCCTCTCAAAACACATGCTGTCCTCACAAAATCAAACATATGATTTAACTAGAACATGTATTACTATCACAACTCAGCATCAAATGGTAAGCATTAATGAAAAAATCCATATCCATTTCCAGTTTTATATTAATGCAATCCAAAATTCTAGAGACAGAAGAAAATTACCTGATGACCATCATGGCAAGACAATGAACAAGCTGTGCAAACTCCAGCATTCCCATCTGGAGTACAGGTGAGGCAAGAGAAAATTGCTTGCCTTTTCATATAACCTTTGTTGTAGGTACATTCCTTGCCATCATCACCCCCCAAAACTAAATCAGCTTCCTACAAAAATGAAAAAGCCAATGATTAAAGTGTCAAACATTTGAATCATGCCACATTCTGACTTCTGAGTAAAACAAAATCAATCATAACAACAATAAGTCAGCATTAAGAGGAATAGCTCTGCCCAACCACAATTGCTTATAAAGCTTGAATCTCAATCAGCAGCCTCTTCCCAATACAGAAAAGTGCACAAGAAAAAAAACAATCTCACTTCAGAATTCAGATGCAAATCATATGCCACAATTATAGTGTATTTCATTCACATACACAAGTTACCTTTCTAATTCTCAAAAAGCATGCTTGAGAAAATGGAACTAAGCTAGAAACAAATAATGAAAGATAAAGAATAAACTATCATAATTATTGAAGACTATCCCAGCAACAGTGAAGGAGTGAACCACACATTAGATTTCATGTAATTTAAAGGGCTACATTTCTAGCAATCCAAAAGATGTAGGAAAGCCAGCCATAATTATACAATAATGCTATCAAAAACCATACATGTGCCCCATTAGTAGAACATAATAGAATAATGGATAATCACAAAATAATTTCATCTCATTTCAAATACACTTATGAATCATCTTTAATGCTTACTCAATATTCACTTTACATTCCCCTAACAGAATAAATTACAATCAATAAGCAAGGATAAACAATAGCTTTATCAACCAAATGAGACGTAAAGTAACAACAACAAATAACCAACTCATATACACATAAAACCTCGATCGTTTCATATAGATATGAAAGTACAGCAGAAATGTAGAAAATGACTTACCAATTCCCGTTCCTCGACTTCATCAAGGTACTCGCCGATAGTAACGGCCGGTTCAGCTTCATCGTCAAAGGCACCTTCCATTTCTATGCGGTAAACTTCGGCTTAAGGTTTCGGTGTTTCACAATCCGTTCCTAAAATACAACGCAGGGGCTGAAATTAATAAAAGGAAAACAAACTTAAGCACGTGGATAAGGAATATTGCGAAAACCTAGCACGAATCCCCTAGATTGAGAAAACCCTAGATTCCACGAAAACAAAAGCAAAATTGAAAACGAAGGGCGAAAAATAAAGAGCGGAATAAGCACTATTGCACCAAATTTTGTGAGCGAGACGCGTTAGCAGAGTTAATGGTGGAACTGCTAGATCATGTTGCGGTGAAGGTGCGGAAAATTGGTACGATGATGGGAGAAGGAAGAGAGCGATACTTCATACTTTGGAGTAAAGAGCAGAGCAGAGATAAACACGCGTTTTGTGAAAGGGGGGTTAGAGGGATTGGGTGAAAATAAATTGCGAGGGAAAATTTTCGGGGAAAATTGTCTTTGAATTTGGGAGGGTATAAACCCCCTCAAAAATTGATAAAAATCGCCACTATCTTTACAATTTTGAGAGTTCCCCCAAAACGCCGCAACTCATGTTAATTTGAGGGGGTTTTTAAAACCTCTGTAAAATAACCCCCACTAAATAACATTTTTTTTGTAGTGATAGACTATGAATATGTTATATTTTGATGATGGTTGTGAATGGTATACTTTCCAATAATGAATATTGTATGATTAAGTATGAATGATGTGTATTTAGATGTGTTGATGTACAAATATGAGTGGATGTGACTTTATATTTAATTGTTCATTGTCATGGATGGAGATGATGAATGGATAAGGTGACATGACATGAGCATTTGTTCATGTTGCATATACATTTTCCCTAGCCATAAGTGGTGATTAATAGGGTGATTTTTATATACTGTCCATAAGTGGTGATTAACAGTGTGACACCAATCATAAGTGATGTAAACGGTGTGGCCATGCGTGGCAGTGCTTGAGGAGATTGATGAAGTTCGTCCAATATGCAGCGTTCTAAGTTGATGCATCTTAAGAGGTTGCATTGCATATGCATTGATGTGAGCATAAGCATGATGCAAGAGTTTTACAATGATATGATTGTGGTGTTATTAATTGATGTACATGTATGTATGAGATAATAAAATTATTGTAATTGGCTATTACTGTGAACCGTATGAGGGTTGATTATATGTTTGGGTGTGATTCTTTTCTCGTGTCTTACATATATGAATAACCATTTTTCTCACCCGTATACATTATGGTTTTGTTTTAGGTAATGAGATCAGTGATGAGGTCGGTACTCAAGGTATCGAGAGCTAAAAGTTTGCTTTGATAATATGACATCAGGGCAATGGGATTAGATTATGATTTTTATCTTTCATGTTAATTTACCTTTTCTTGCTAAAAATTCTACATCTTGCATGTAATTATTTTTCTTTGATTAGAAGTGGATTGCATGTGAACCCGTTTTACCTAAATTGCTAGATTTCTTCCTTATTAAATTATATTATTTGCTGGGGTAGAATGAGTGTCACACTCAATCCTATGCACAACTAAATTAATTCTCATTTCCCTTTTTTCTTGCATAAATGCAAGGAGTAATTGTAGTTCTTAATTTTTTTTTAACAATTCTTGTTTTTTTTTTAGTTTAAACAATGTGTGTTTTTTAGTTTTAAAAAATATTTACTTTGTAAATTAAAAAAAAATCTTTAAGTTTTTAAAACTCTATACAAAATTACTTTACAGATTACAAAAGGAAATATTTAAATAATCGATTTATCATTTGGTTAATAGGATAAATTTCGTCTTGTATTGACTATGTATTTTAACTATTTTCATATAACGTGCCTTTTTAATAATAAAACATCAAAATAAGACTTTGTAATACAGAAGTTTTTTTCTTTTTATGTAAATTCTTTAACTATTTATATTGAAAAGGAGATTGCAATGACAATCACTACAAAAGACATCACAGAAGAGTTTTATTAAATTAAGAATAAAAGTATCATAATCTTGATATTTAATTAGTAGTTTTTTATATGTATTTACTTAACATTATAAGTAGTTATATTCATATATAATATTTTGTTTTTAAAACTAATATTTTATTTGAATTTTTTGGTATTATTTAGGCTTAAATATGTTTAAATTACATCGAATTAGCTCGATTTTCATATTACTGCTTTTTAATTTTTTTTTGTTTAAATTACCTAACTAATATTTTTTTTTCAATTTAGTACCTCACGTTAGTTTTCTTTGTTAAATGATGACATGGCAAACGGACTGTCACGTCATCACCCAACAGTGTATGTCATGTCAGCACACATGGCCACCTCATTCTCCACGTAAATTGCCACGTCACATTTTAATTTTTTTAAAAAAATTAATTTTCCAACCCTCCTCATTCTCCTCCGCCGCGTGCAGCGCCTCCTCCAGCCCTGGCAGCGCCGCACCCTCCGCCACAACGACCTGGAGGCCCTAATCGATGAATGTCAACAAAAGCTGGAGAGTTTCACATTCTACCCCGTCGATCACCTCGCCGGCACGATCAACTATCAACATTGGGACGTCGCATGTGACGCCGCTGTCTTTTTCTGGGAGTCTCTTTTGGTGGAGAAGCACGACTTTGCGCCGGTGCTGAGGTCCAAGCCACCGTGAAGGGAGAGCTTGAGGGCCGCCTCCGGGCTCTGTTCACGGCGCACGTGAGGGAATTGATGACGGAAGGAAAGGAGGTGAAGCGTTGGGTGGCGAAGATTGATCGGTTGTCGGAGGAGATTGCGAGGGTTTGGATTTTCTCGGTAAGCCCTTGGGTATTGGTTCGTTCTACCATTTTATGGAGAAGAAGAGAGGGCTCGTTGATGATAAGAGCCCCGCTGAGCGGAGGGTGTGGGAGACGAAGGAGGGGGAGAGGGTTTAGGGGAGCCACGAGGAGCGTTGAGGGGGCGAAACGACGTCGGAGAGGTCGCAGAAGGGCTCCACCACTTCTGGCGGAGGGAGGGAGGAGCAGCTACGGTGTCGCGCATTGTGGTGGTGGTGCTGATGTGCGGCTTCATGAGCGTGGCAACGATGGCGAGGCGGCGTTGCTGGAGCTGGAGGAGGTGGTGCACGGCAGAGAAGAATGAGGGTGGTTTGGGAAACTAATTTTAAAAAAAAAATTCAAATATGACGTGGCAATCTACGTTAAGAATGAGGTCGCCATGTGCTGACATGGCATACACTGTTGGGTGATGACGTGACAGTCCGTTTTCCACGTCATCATTTAACAGAAGAAACTAACGTTAGGTACTAAATTGAAAAAACATATTAGTCAAGTAATTTAAACAAAAAAAATTTAAAAAGTAGTAATCTGAAAATCGAGCTAATTCAAGGTAGTTTAAACATATTTAAGCCTATTATTTATTATGTGATGAATTTTTGTCCCACCTAATGTTTTTTCCTAGTTGTCCCTTATTTGAAGATTATATGATGTACATGATTGATTTGATGAGTTCTGGTATCTTGGGAGAAGAGTGCATTACAAATTAATCTACCAATGTAGTGAGGGGTTTTCTCTAAAAGGATAGTGCTTGACATGCTTCAATGCAAATTTTTTTAAACCTTCTTATTTTACTTTATTCTTTGTTATTTTAATTTTTCATTTGTTGATATTCATCTTAATGTAATTCATTGATAAATAATATATCTTGAATATTTCTTATTTCTATTTCCCAACACTTTTTAGTAGTAATAATTATTATAATAAATTGTGATAGTAATTGTATTGATGAAGACAAGTGATAATGGTGATGACAATAGCAACTATTGGGATTTCATGATAATAGTTTTGCCCTTCATATTGAAAATTGAAATCATATTTCCTTCACTACAAGAAAATGACAATTTTACGACAGTTATATGACCTACATTGCGACGGTTAGAACTGCCGTAAAGACATCATTGCGACGGTTCACCAACCGTCGTAGAAATGTCCGTCACAAGTGAATTTTGCGATGGTTACTGAAATCGTTGCACAAACCGTCACAAAATTGGAATTGTGACCCTTACAGCACCTGTCGCACTAACTGCCTCTAAATCAGTCACTAAATATTTATTTTTTATTTTATTAAATTTTTTAGACATCTCAAATTCGGTTGTTATTCTTCTCAAGGATTCTATTTCACAATTCTTCACTTTTTAGCATGTTTTGTCCTTATTTACACAGTTTCTGGGAAACTTCCTAGAAGGTCACCCATCCTTGTATTACTCTAAGTCAAGCACACTTAACTGTGGAGTTCTGATGAGATAAGCTACAGAAAAGTAAATACATGTTGTCAGTATAAGTAGTACAAATTAATTCATTTAAGTCATTCTCAACTATACAATCTCATACTTATACTATCTTTGGATCCCTCTCATTTCGGTGTGTTCGAACCGTTATAAATATATAATAATTATATTACTAATAATAATTATATTATATTTAATTAATCTAATATATATATATATATATATATAATTTTTTGATAATAATTGTGTATCTTATATTAAACAAAATATATATAAAATTGTTAATAAAATATAAGTTTATTAAGATAATATAATACTTCCAAAAGAAAAATATTACTTTTGGTCTAATCTACTATTAAATGTATTTTCAATCCTAAACTTTATCAAATTTCACCGTTATTTTTGAACAAAATAATATTTAGTTTGTACTAAAAATAACTTTTAAATTCTAATTAAATAAGGGTTATATATATATATATATGTGTGTGTGTGTGTATTATATTCAAACCTAGAAGTGATTTTTAAGTTACTATTTGTGAAAAAACAATTAATTTATCAAATATCTCATATTTAACTAACCATTAAAATAATAAATTTCATAAATTATTTATTATTTTTTCAATTTTCTTGATTTAATTCACAATTAAGATGTATTATTAATTTCACTAACAATAAAAAAAAATGTAACACATATATATATTTTTTTTAATTTTTAGCTTCCTAGGATTAACATAAATTTTTTTAATCCTAAAATAATTTAAAAGATAGAGAAATAAAATTAATATAGTACATTAAAGTATTTTTTTCCTTTTTAACATTTCTAAATGTAATTACATTTCATTATTATTTTATTTTTTATTGAAAGTAAAATTATATAATTTTGGAGTGTGCATGATTTTGTGTGAATTTTTATTTCAATTTTTGTCTTGTAAATTGCAACGATTAGGAGGAACCATCGCAATGTTGGAAAATTTTGTGACGGTTGGGAGAAACCGTCACAATGTTGGAAAATTTTGCAACGGTTTTGGGAGAAACCGTCTCAATGTTGAAAAATTTTGCGACAGTTGGAAGAAACCGTCGTATGAAGAGTCACAATATCAAAGCGACGACGGTTTCAGAATAACCGTCACAATTTGTCCGTCGCAATTAATCATTTTCCTTGTATTTAGTCTTGTAATAAGTGTTGTCTTAAGTTTTTTGTTTTACAAGGAGAATAATAGTTTTGCAAAAATAATTTATTATCAATGTGCTTTCGTAAACATTATTTAATCATGTTATTTGTATGAAGTATTCATGAACTTTTCTATGACTAATCTTCATCCAAACACTTGACCTTGGTTGGCCATCATTAATAGGGTATCTCTTTCTAACCATGTTTTTTTTTTTTTTCATTCACAAGTATTGCTTAAATCAATCATTTGTTGGTCTACTTTTCAAAAAATGATGCAACACAATAATGATTTTCTACCCTTAAAAAATAATAATTTTCTAAAAAGATATTATTAGGGTTATAAATAAAAAAGTAATTACTATTATATTAAAAAGATGAAATGATAATTATCTATAGACTTAGTTTTTCTTCCTCACACTAAATGGAGAGAAGAATAAATAAATAAAATGACATATATATTCAAAATTTTAATAAAATATTTAATTATAATAATGTATTATTAAAAGAATCATAAGTAAACAAGGTTTTTCATCATTAAATGTTAAACATTAAATTTATTAAATATAATTAATAGTAATTTTTAATTATTATTAAATATTATTTATTTAATTTAGTATAACTATTAACTTTACAAAAATAATATTTTTTATCCATTAGAATTACAATGATAACACTAAAATTCAAACTTAAAATCCTATGCATATTACTCTATCCCATATGAAAATATACATTTATTTTTAATCTTTTATAGAATTATGAATTAAAACATTTTTTAGAATAGAAAAATTCAAATGGAATTTAATATATGGTGAGAAAGAAAATTTTTGGTTGGCTGTTAAAAATTTTATATATGAAATAATTCTTAAAATATGTTCAGAATAAAATTAAGATAAAACTTGCGACTCAAAATGATAATAGTTTCTAAATACGCTATCTAAAAAAAACAACTATTATTGAATAATATTAAATTCTAATAATGTACTTTAATATTTAGATTTATACGAGGAGCATATTTGTTTACTTGTTTTTCTTTATAGTCAATAGCATTTAATCTGCCATTTTCTTTTAGATCATCGCATACAATTTTGTTGGAACGGATATAATCTTACGAGTGACAAAACCCTCGTTTTTAAAATAAATCAAATTTTTATATTTCATAGTTTTATAAAATAAATTATTAACAATTAAAAATATTTTTTTATCAAATTTTTATATTTCATAGTTTTATAAAATAAATTATTAACAATTAAAAATATTTTTTTTTATCACAATATAAATTATTTATAATAAATTTAAAAATATAATTTATTTATTAAAATATTATTATAATTATATAAAAATATTTTCAATTTCCCTTTTGCAATTCATAATGCATATTCCTACATATAAATTAAAATGCAAAATTTTGGTATCCGAATCCTCATTCTTTTCTCTCTCAAATAGATATGAATAATTCATTTCTTCTATATATCCTATGCATGTACATTCCATATTATACTCTCAATTAGTCAATATTTTTTCTCATCTTTAAATTCATTTTTAATATTATTTGAGTAAATATAAATATGTAATAACTCACACAACATATCATTTATTATATTTTTTTAATGTATCTAACTATCATTAATAAATATAATAAATAATATATATCATAAAAAGAGATACATACACACAAAAATGATGTTGTATAAATTATTATAAAAATATCATTTTCATGTACAACAATCATTTTTTTAATACAATTTTTCTCAATAAAATCACACATTATCAATTTCATTATTAAAGGGAGGATAAATTATTAAGCAGTCTTTGATCACATTTTCAAAGTGGGTTGAATTTTTTTCTATATGACATATAATAAAATTGATTAAAATGTTTTTTTTTATCCTTATTAGTTTTACTTTTTTTATTTTTTATTTTTTATAGTTTAAAATACACTCTTTTAGTTCCTATATTTATCTTTTTTATTTCTTTTTAGTCTTTATAATTTAAAATAGACCTTTTAAGTCTTTATACTTGTAGTTTTTTTTAACTATTTTAGTCATTGTCGTTATTTTTTTTTTGTAAGGCTGTCTCTTTTATGTTAACTTGATAAGGATATTAATTTAATTTTGTATGTTTAATTTCAATTTTATTTTATTAAAATTATTTTAAATTAGGTCTCTTGACAACATTTTGTACCTCTTTTGTATTGTACTATTATTTGTGATGTTCATTGTTGAGTTATCATTTTTTTTTACTTTCACAAAATTAAAGACCTCTGTTACATCAATACAAAACAAAAAAAAAAACGTGACAAAAGACAAATAACAAAAGGAACTAAAATAATTAAAAAAAAAAGACATATAAACTATAAAGATCTATATAAGAACTAAAATAAATTTGAAAAGATATGTTTAGGGACTAATTATTGATTGGAATCATAAACACTTAATTACATATTATAATGCAACTTTAATATTAAATAAAAAATAATTAATCACTCTTTAATTTTAATTATCAACATTAACTCACTGGGTTCCATCACCTCAATATATAGTACCATATGCACAACCCTCTTTCCATCCACTCCCTTTCATTCAATCCATACAACATGAATTACGCTAATGTTGTCTTTGTTTTCTTAGCACTCACATTATCAAATCCTTTGCTTTTGTGGTTTAGTCCTCACAGATGAGGGACTCAAAGGTGGCTTCAGTGTGGAACTCATTCACAGAAACTCTCCACAGTCACCATTCTACGACCCCACCGAAACCCCTTTTCAGCAACTTCACAATGCTTTTCACCGCTCCATTAACCGTGTGAACAATTTCTACCCCAAATCCAAAGCTTCCCAAATGACACCACTGTCTGAGATAATCGCCAACAGTGGTGCTTACCTTATGAGGTACTCGATCGGAACGCCACCGTTTGAAGTGATGGGGTTTGTTGACACGGGTAGTGACCTTGTTTGGTTACAATGCAACCCTTGCAAAGGGTGTTCCAACCAAACCACCCCATTTTTCGACCCTTCCAAATCCTCAACATACAAACCCATCTCTTGCGATTCTAAGGAGTGTGACTCATTGTTAACATCGCACGAAAACTTGTGCCACTCCAAGGATGATCCCAATTGCAAGTACCGTATCATATACGATGATCAAACATTTACAAAAGGAACTCTAGCATTTGAAACACTCACGTTCAGCTCTATTACAGGTTGGGTATACATTTCATAGAAGACTCATGTTTTTTTTAATTTCTTGTCGGTATTCTAAAACTATATCTTAAACTAATCTGACTCGATTGAAAAGTAAATAAAATCTAACAAAAATTACTTTTATTAAACACTGAATTTGAACATTAATCAAACAATTTATCCTTAAATTTAATATATTAATCACTTATCTTCAACTCCTAAATTATGTTACATCAATTTACATATATTTTTTAATTTAATTATTTCTTAACTTAAATTTAGAAGAAAGCAACAAATATCTTAAGGTTTGGTTAAAGAAATATAAGTAGTTATTATAAGACATATATATGTAATATGCAAGTATTTATTTCTATTTATTTTTATTAACTTTATATGGGATCAAGAAAGATATAACTCTAATTTTATGCATAAGTACTAGGGATGACAAATAAACTCGTACCTGTGAGTAGTACCAGAACTCGTCCCGACTTTGACGGGGAATACTCGATTTGATCGGGTACGGGTACGGGTACGGGTAAAACCCGATAAATTAAACCGGGTACGGGTACGGGTATGAGTATATACATATCTGTCCCGTACCCGTACCCGTACCCGATTTAATTATATTAAATTTTTTTAATATTTTATTATGTGTAATTATTTATTATAATGTGAAACATTTATAATTTTGTAATTATTAAGAAATTTCTTGATTAAAATATGAAATAAAGAAATAATCTAATTATAATTATAATATAATAGAAAAATAATTTAAAAATATTATGTATTTTTTTTGCAAAAAAAAAATAATATTTTACGGGTATGGGTACGGGTACGAGTATATCCGATATCTGACGGGGACGGGGATGGAGATAAAAATTACATACCTGACAGGTACGGGTACGGGTACGAGGATGAGTTTGTGTTACGAGGACGAGGACGGATATCATATAACCCATACCCGAGTCGTCCCGTTGCCATCCCAATAAGTACCAATAAAATGAAACTTCCTCCAACCCTGAATGCAAGTAAAAAAAAAATACTTCATTTTTTTTGTCTTAAATATAAACAAATCTCACTCTTTTCAATATTGTTATTTTTAAAATATACCTTCATTTAATTAAGGCTGTATTTTCAATATCCCTGATACCAAATTTCAAGAAATGTTAGTTTAAAAAACTAAGTTATTTTTTTAAATGAGATTAACAAAATTAAATAATATAAACAATTAAACTAGTAAGAGTTGTTTTTTTTTTCTTATATGCAAGACGAGAGGGAAGTGAAAATGGGTGTTCAAAATATGAGAGATAGAACATTTAATTATCTTATTATTCAATTACAAGAAGTTCAAATACTCAAACTCTTTAATAAAGAAAAATAAAAAAATAAAATTAATATTTTAAAAAATTTGTAAAATAATTTATAAAAAAGACTAGTTTTCTTCTAAATTTTATAATAATGACACAAAAGAGTATATTTATATAATTTTCTACTTTTACTTTGCTAATTAATGTCTTTAATCGATTAAAAATTTTAATTATTTTTATACGACTTCGTTTATTTAATACCTATAAATATTATTCTTTATTATGGTCTATGAATTTATTTATTTTCATTATTTTTCATTCATACCAATTAATGCATTAGTTAATTTTATATTTCTTTTCAGGTTCCTCTGTTGCATTTCCCAAGTTTCCCATTGGTTGTGACCAAGCTCGTAAATTTTACTCTAATAGGTTTGGTGTAGTTGGGCTAGGAAAGGGTGGTGTTTCACTTATCACCCAAATGGGTCCTTCAATTGATTTCAAATTCTCCTATTGCTTACCATATTTTAAATCAAAAGGCACAAGTAAATTAAATTTTGGAATAAATGCTGTGGTGGCTGGCCCTGGAACAGTTTCTACTCCATTGAAACAAGGTTCACTCGATACTCTTTATTTCCTTAAATTGGAGGGAATGAGTGTTGGGTCCAAACGAATAGAGTTTGTAGATAATTCAACCTCAATTGATGCTAACGGTAATGCGGTAATCGACTCTGGAACAACATTGACCTTTATGGAAGACAATTTTTACGCCAAATTGGAGCCAGAAGTGATGGCACAAATCAAACTAGAACGTGTTCAAAGCCCAAAAAGATATTTCAGCCTTTGTTACAAGTCTCCAGCAAATAATGAAACTGGGATTCCATTTATCACAGCACATTTTGCTGGTGCGGACGTTGTGTTGAATCCTTCTAGCACTTTTATTGAAGTTAAAGATAATGTAATATGCTTTACTATTGTGCGCTTGCCAATACCCGGTATCATCTTTGGAAACTTAGCGCAGATGAACTATTTGATTGGATTTGATTTGGTGAAGAAGACTGTGTCCTTTAAGCCCACTGATTGCACCAAGATGTAATATCGTAATGTATTGCTTGTTTTTGAAACAAAAGTACTGTGTTGAATAAATGAATTATGTGCTAAATTAACTTTATATTTATTGTTATGACTTTCATTGAGTGTACTTTTATAATTTTGTGTTATTTGTTATTATGTGTCATAATTGGCTCACAACTAGATGATGAAAAATACTAATCTTAAAATAGAGAGTCACCATTATAGTTTATGTTAAAAATAAAAATAGAAAAGGTTAATATATTATTTATCAATACAACAAAATTAACAACAAATTAAAATAAAAAGAATAAATCAAAATAATAAGAAGAATTTAGAAAAGTCTTGAATGAATATGCACATAGTACTAACTTTAAAAACAAACACTTCATTACATTATTAAACTAACTTGATGTGTTTATCTTTCAAGATGGATCTCAAGACATATCCTCTTTAACAAGACTTTAGAACATAACATATAATAAAAGTGTCTATTTGAGTGGTGTGCATTATGGTCTTACACATATCTTGCTTAGTTAGTGTCATTTAGAGACTCGTTAATATCTCACACTAATAGTCTAATCACTACACCCTAAGTGAGCTTTTCAAAGGGTGGTTTGTGATCATCTGTTGGGATGACAATTCAAATTTTCATTTTCAATTTAGATATAGAATCAATATTTTATTTATAATATAGTCTAGAATTGAAAGTATAGTACTTATTTTAAGGATTTATTTTCTCTTTTAAAATTGGAATATGAAGTCAATAAATAGAAATTCTTGAGAATAGAAGAACTATCCAACTTATAAACGAGTTACCATCTTGATTGAGAGAGGGGTTCATATGAAGAGAAGGTTTTACCCAGTTTCAATCCATAAAACTTATAAGAAGGATTTTTCCAAAGTTTTTCCACAAAACATGTAACAAGGTTTCTCAAGTTCCTCCAAAAACTTGTAGGGAAGATTTCTCAAAAAACTTAAAGTATATTTTTGAGATAATGAACAATCTTTGGACATATGCATGAGGGACTGAATCATGTTAAATAAATCTAGTGTAATTTTTCTTTGTTCTTTTATAGTGTTTTTATTTGTGTGTTCTCTCATTGTTGTGTATAAAAGAGAAGGAGACTTTTTTTTGTGCCAACAATAGCATTAGAGCTCTTTTATAGTCTTGAAGTTTGACACACAATGGTTCAAAATACTAGTGGAGTGGAGGAAAACAAACACCCAAAACTTCGCAGAGAATAAGCATGATTGAAGAAGATTTTGATGAGAATTCGTGATAACAAAAGTTGAAGACATAGTCTCAAACTTTTAATTGAGAGAGGAAATGTTAGAATAACAATAAAAAAAATTAAATTTCAAATATAAGAGATATTGTTTATATATAGAATGGTATTATTTCCTTTAGGATTTTAGAATTAAAAAATATTGTACTTCTTTTAAGAATTTGTTTCCTTTTTACAATTAGGACTTTTTTTTCACTAAATAGAAACTTTGTAACACTATGTGTTTTAATGCTTTTATGGCATGATGATGTATTACATGTTATTTTATGATAATATGAGTTGTTATCTTGTGTTGTTAGTTGTTTTTATAAGGTTCTAAGACGCAAGGTATTTTTAAGAGTTAAGTTGTTTAAAAATGTTTTAGTTGAGGTCATAGTTGACCAAGATTGGAGGAAGGTATGTAAGATTTTTAGAGAACTTAAACTTCATAAATTCATTTCTATGAATTCTTGAAAGGTGTTAAAGAGATAAACTCTAAAGTGAAGGAATACCTTTTCTTCTTCTGGCTTCATCAAGAGCATCTAGATCCTCCCTTGAGTAGAGATTAAGTAGTCAAGGTAGAGGTTCAAGCTAAGGAGCCATGAATGTTAAAGATAACTTATTGTATGAAAGGTTTCAAGGTTTCTCAGTTTTCTTCTCTTCTTCTTGCTTTGTGAAGCAATTGAGGTAATGATGGGTTTGTTATTTGAATCTTTGAGTTGTTTTTAAGTTATGAAGGATGTTGTTTAGCCCATTGATGGCTTAGTTTTTTAGATTGGATGTTGTTTTCTAAGTTGTGAAGTTTGAGTTTTCAAGTGCAAGCAAACCTGTGACCTAAGGAAGTTGTAATTTTGTGATGTTTTTGATGTTGCAAGATGAAATAGATGTTGAATTCATGTTGTATATGTTGTTCAAACTAGTTTTGATGGTTTTTGTATGAAGAATTTAAGATGTGGTGGCTGGATTTGATGAGAGAAGATGAATCTCCATGAAGGAGATTCATTCATATAGATTCATCTTTTCACCCAACAAGGATGGATGCTCACCCAACGTGCACCTATAATTGATGATCTTCTTTCAACAAAAAAAATTTCTTGCTCATTGACATGATTTTTGCATAGAGAGAAAATGGATTTATGGTAGCTCTTATGAGAGCTCACTCGACAACGCATGGTGTGCCCAGTGAAACAACTCATAAGGTTATACTCTCTTAGTGAGTTATAGTTGCCCCAAGAAAAGACCCAAAAAAATGTTTTTTTTGCTCAACAAGCTTTAGGCCACTAGGCGACTCACTCTACATGAGTTTGGTCATCCAATGAGCTAAAGCCCACTCAGTGAGGAGAGCTAAAGTCGATTTTTCGTGCTAAATGAGAGTAACTCTCTCAATGATGAGCACTAGATAGTTTTGTTCTCACTTAGAAATAATCCTATTTTTGTAAAACTTATGTATCGTGTATCTTTACATCTTTTGTTGATATAGAATGTTGACGATTGACTCTTAATCTTGGAATGTTGATACATGCTGAGGATGATATATATATATATATATATATATATATATATATATATATATATATATGGTGATGATGATGATGATTTATGATAAGATTATATAAGTTAAATATTATGTTGTTTAAGTTTAAAGTGTTTTATGAATTTGAAGATGTAAGGTGTGACACCCTCTACCCTAACACACATATACAATAGTTATAAAATCATATTCTCAGAGTAAATAAAATCTTCTGAATTAAAACAATGGTTCCACTAACATAAGAGTAGAGAATTCACATTCGTAAACGTAAATCATAGTCAAATGCGGAATTTACAAGAAAATGAAATATGAGTTTTTCCATAACAAAATAATAATAATGAAATTCTAAACTAACCCTGTGAAGTCAGACGAAGCAATTTCCAGTAAGGTTTTGAATGAGACAAATATAATACATGTTGTTATTTCTAACAAGTGTGTTAGTGTTTCAGAAAAACATAAGTACAGGCAAGTTGAAGAATAGAGAATATGCATGTGCCAAGAGAAAGGAAGAAAATCTTCAAGCCAGACGAAAGGCCAAAACAAATATCAAGACGA
The DNA here is from genome assembly GCF_000230855.2 of Cajanus cajan. Taxonomy (NCBI): domain Eukaryota; kingdom Viridiplantae; phylum Streptophyta; class Magnoliopsida; order Fabales; family Fabaceae; genus Cajanus; species Cajanus cajan. The sequence goes on from NC_138526.1 coordinate 25,335,812, forward strand.
AGAACATCACAGACTAAAAGGTATTCCAGACGAAAACAAAGTCTGTCCATCTACAATGTTGACTAGACCTTAGAAAGTCAAAAACATTAAGGACTAATGCTTAGACGAAGATCAAATCTTGAGACGCAAATGAACTAAGAAACGTAGACGAAGACTACCACAAAAGCACTTAAAGAATCAAGTCTCAAAGGACTACTCAGACATCGTCTACGATCATATGAAAGCTCTCAACATGATCGTGTGATTAAAGGAAGAGAATAAGAAGAAGAAAAGAACGCAAAAGAAAAATCATGCATGTGTCAGAAAAAGTACATTACTTTTTCAAATAAGGACAACGCTTCTAAGCTACGCAACTGGAAAAGGAAAAAAGGTTCTTAGGTGTCTGCTAAACCCAAACTGATGGAAAACTGATGGAGGACCATCCTTGGTACTTCATGTAAAACCCATCACATGGTTCATGGCTATGACCAATTTGAGTAGTATAGAATTTTATTACTTGTATTTCCAATTTTACCCTTGTATTTTGGGGTATTTAGGACTTAGAATTTATTTTCTTTTGTATTTCCCATTTTACCCTTGTATTATGGGGTGCTCTAGATGATTAGGGTTTTTAATTTTGGGCTAGGGTGTTAATTAGTGTCAAATGCAGAAACGTGTAGGCCAAAAACTGTGTTCTCCTCCTGGAGAATTCTCATATAAATAGTATTTAATTACAAGCTGGCAAGCTGATTCTCAGCCCAAAATATTAGCTAACTAACATATACATTTATCCTAATTAAGAAGAGAATAACAGTTACATCTACAGCTGTGATATCCTATTTATGGAGAGAATAACAGTTACCAAATGTACAATTAAATAACTGTTTTAATGACCAGATATTCTGTCATTAATTCCATTGACATCCCCCCTCAAATTGATGCTTGTAAGTCTACAAGCATCAATTTGCCAACTAGGAAATTGTGACGTTGTCGGGTCAAGGATTTGGTGAAAATGTCAGCAACTTGAACAGATGTTGAGACATGAGGTAGAGTAATAGTTCTGCGGTCATAGGCTTCTCGGATTGAATGACAATCAACCTCGATGTGCTTTGTACGTTCATGGTAAACTGGATTTGCTGCAATTTGAATGGCACTTGTGTTGTCTGCATGTAGTAGAGTGGATTGTTGTGGAGGGAATCCAAGCTCTGTCAGAAGACCGCGCAACCAAATTATTTCTGAGCATGCAGCAGACATGGAGCGATACTCAGCTTCAGTGGATGATTTTGAGACTGAATCTTGCTTCTTGCATTTCCATGAAATTGGAGCATTACCCAAAAACATACACCAACCAGTGGTAGATTTCCTTGTATCGGGACATCCAGCCCAATCAGCATCACTATAAGCTTGTAGTTGAGGAGAGGAACCTGCCGGGAAGAATAAACCTCGGTTGGAGGTTCCAAGGAGGTATCGAACGATTCGGTGCACTGCTGAAAGGTGGAAATGTCTAGGAGATTGCATGAACTTACTAACAGTGTGGACAGCAAATGAAATATCCGGGCGAGTGATGGTTACATATATCAGACTACCAACAAGCTTGCGATATAAAGTATGGGGTCATCAAGAAGATCACCTTCTTCGCGTCTTAATTTGACATTAACTTCCATGGGAGTGTCAACCGAGGCTGCATTTGCAAGGCCAGCTAATTGAACTAGATCCTGAATATACTTGTGCTGATTTAAAAATATGCCTGCAGATTGATAATGCACCTCTAACCCCAAGAAGTAAGTGAGTGGACCAAGTTCTTTCATGTGGAAAGTTGAATGCAGCAACTGTTTGATGCTAGAAATAGCTTCTTGATTAGAACCAGTCACCACTATGTCATCCACATAAACAAGAAGTACCACAATGCCTTTAGAAGTCCTTTGTAGGAAAAGGGATGGATCATATTGACTTTGTGTGAGGGAAAAGCCTAGTAGTGTGGATCAAAACTTTTCAAACCATACTCTCGGTGCCTGTTTCAAGCCATATAAAGAGCGTTTTAGCTTGCAAACATTATTAGGTGAAGGTGCAGGCATACCATTAGGAAGTTTGATGTAAACTTCCTCCTTGAGGTCACCGTGGAGGAATGCATTTTTGACATCCATTTGATGTAATGGCCATGATTGTGATGCAGCAAGGGCAAGAATTGTTCGCACAGTAGTCATTTTGGCAACCGGTGCAAAGGTCTCGTCATAGTCAAGTCCATATTCTTGCTTATTACCGAGCACAACCAAACGAGCCTTGTAACGGTCATGGGCCGAAGGAGAGGGGAATCTCCCCAAAAGCCTCCGCTCAATGGCTTCAACACTGTCACCCCCTATTATTTCATTTTCAGGATAAGGATAGGGGACGACAGGGGGAGCTACTTCATTTTGGGCAGGCGCAGGACGTGCCCCTTGTTGGTTAACGGAGGACGACGTGCCTGCGCTTTCGCTTTCTGAAGATCCCAGTAGTATACCAGTCCATCCCTCGTTTGGACCCTCAGAGCTCATCATAGGCTGGAATTCCCCCCCAATGAGGAGGGTCTATGGATCCATCTGAACGAAGCTTTACAGAGAAGACAAACTTGCTGCCAAGAGGTTTAACGGATGGTGGACATCGCACAACATCCCATGTTTGATTTTCTTCCAGTGCAAGGAGTTCTGTTTCTATAGCTTTCTGCCAACATTCATGCTCCATGGCTTGTTTATAAGAACAAGGAATAGGAATAGAAGATAATGTTGCTGTCAAGGATAAAGGAGAGGTAAAGCCATACTTTTCTAGGGGTTTACGAGCCCGAGAACTTCGTCGTAAAGGAGCTGGTTCTGGTGCTTGTACTGGATCAGCAACCAAGGATTGATCGAGAGGGGGCCTGTTGGTTTCCGAGGGCTGATTTTGAATGGCATGAGTGCGCCTTTGGTAGGTCAAGAGCGGTGTAGATAAAGGTTGGCCTGCAAGAGAGTTAGAAAACAATGGCAGAACAGAGATTTGAGAAGAGTGAAGATCAGGATTTGCTGAAAAAAAATATTTATTTTCTTGAAAAATGACATTTCTTGAAATCCGAATTCGACGAAGAGTAGGATCATAACATAGAAAGCCCTTTTGGTGAGGAGAATACCCAAGAAAAGCACATTGAACAGATTGTGCAGTGAGTTTGTTGCGCTCTTGGGGAGGAAGATGTAAATAACACACACAACCAAAGGCACGAAGAGTGGAATAATTGGGTGGACGACCAAATAAGCGAGTGAAAGGAGACTCATTATTCAATGATGGAGATGGCAAGCGATTTATAAGGTGAACCGCAGCCGAGAGAGCTTCACACCAGAACCTTAATGGCACATAAGACTCCAATAAAAGGGTGCGGACAACATCAAGCAAATGACGGTTTTTTCTTTCTGCTACCCCGTTTTGTTGAGGAGTTGAAGGACATGTTCGTTGAGAAATAATGCCATTAGTTTGCAAAAATTCTTGAAATGAATGAGATGTGTACTCCCCCCCATTATCAGACCGAAGAATTTTAATATGTGAAGAAAATTGAGTCTGAACATAAGCATGAAAAAGTTTGAATGTTGAGAATACTTCGGCTTTAAAGCGCAAGAAATAGACCCAAGTGAAACGCGTATAATCGTCAATAAATGTGACAAAGTATTTGTATTTAGCATGAGAGATAATAGGTGCCACCCCCCATACATCACTATGAATCATATCAAAAGGTTTTCTGACATTCGATTGATGTGTTGGAAAAGGTAAAGTTTTACTTTTGCCAAGTTTACAAGGAATGCAATCAAAGTGAACAACATGAAGAGGTGGTGAATTTTTATTTCCAAGAAAACCAGATTTGAGTATCACATGAAGTACATTTGAGCTTGGATGCCCAAGACGCTTATGCCACAGCTGGTAATCAATATGAGCAGAATTACAAGAAACAAAAGGTAAGGGAAGACTTGGAGACAAGGAGGATTGGAGTGGGAAAAGACGTCCAAGTTTAGGCCCCTTCGCGATTATCGTCCCTGAGTGTTGATCCTGCACAAGACAACCAGATTTTGAGAACTCTACTCGACAATCATTGTCAACTAACTGACCCACAGAAATGAGATTACTAGTAAGACTAGGAGACACAAAAACATCAGTTAAAGATGAAGAAATATCACCAGTTGCTATGATAGGCAAAGAATTTCCATCAGCAGTATGGATGTTGAGATTTCCAGAATATTTTGTGATATTAGTGAGGAATTGGGCATTGTTGGTCATATGATTGGAAGCCCCAGAATCAAAATACCAAGGTGAAGATATAGAAAAGGGTTTACCTGAGAATCCCAAAGCAGAAAAGGCTAAAATGATCATTTGCTGAACAATTTCAGGAGTCAAAGTTTGAACAGGAGGAGGAGCAACGGGTTGGGCAGCTACGATATTGTCAGAACTGCTAGGAATGGAGGAACCAACCACAGTTGTAAAAGCTGTTGCAGATCGCCTTGGTGGTCTTGTTAGGCATTCTTTAATAATATGCCCATCCTTCTTGCAGTAACTGCAGAATTTTTTTTGGACAGTTTGAAGCATAATGTCCAAATCCTTTGCAACAGAAACATTGAACAGCACTCATGTCGCGGCTTCTGGACTTACCTTGTGCGGCATATGCCACTGGAACAGCAACTGATTTTTGTTGTTCAATGGTGAACTGTGTGAGAAGACGTTGTTCTTCACGCAACAGCTCATTCAGGCATGCATCCAATGATGGTACAGGGTCTCTATTCATGAGATTAGACCGAATACCTTCAAAATCAGATCTCAATTTCATAAGAAATTGATCTTGTTTGGTAGTGGCATGAACTGATTGCACTGAACGCAGGCCTTCAGAAGTTAGCGTTTCATAAACTATATCAGTATATTCGGCCCATAAATTCATGAAATAAGAATAAAAATCAGAGATGGATAGACCATCCTGTTGAAAAATGGCTATGTCATGTTCAAGCTGAAATCTTCGAGCAGTGTTGTTTTGACTATAGATTTTCTTCAAGTAGGTCCAAATCTCTGCTGCCGTCTTGAAAGGTCGAAGGTTCAGGACGATGTTGGGATCAACAGAACCTATGATCCATGCCATGACTTGAGCATCTTTAACCTCCCATTTGGCATGTTCATCCGTCTGGTTGTCTTTGTCAGGAGCAACAGCACGACCATCAACATGACCCCAAAGATCTTTTCCTTTGACAAATATCTGGAACTGAAAAGCCCAGACTGAGTAGTTCTTGCTATTAAGGCGAACTAACAAGACATCATATTTTTCAGAAGACATGACAAAGATACAAAACTGGACTAGAAAAAAAACAAGAACTAGATATGAACAAGGACAGAGCCGAGACAAGATAGAGGACCGAGAATAGTGAAATCTGGAACGAGACTGGAAAACAAGAGAGAAATGACTAGGCTAGGACCGTCTGCCTGACTGATACCATGTCAAATGCATGAACGTGTAGGCCAAAAACTGTGTTCTCCTCCTGGAGAATTCTCATATAAATAGTATTTAATTACAAGCTGGCAAGCTGATTCTCAGCCCAAAATATTAGCTAACTGACATATACATTTATCCTAATTAAGAAGAGAATAACAGTTACATCTACAGCTGTGATATCCTATTTATGGAGAGAATAACAGTTACCAAATGTACAATTAAATAGCTGTTTTAATGACCAGATATTTTGTCATTAATTCCATTGACAATTAGAGGGTGACGCATTTTTAGTGCTTATTGGGTCTATTTTTGGTGTTAGAAAGGTTTAGGCCCAAGTGGAGGGCAAAGGTTGCATGGTCTTATCATGCACCTAGATATAGCCAATCTAAACCCAAAGATTTCATCCTTGGCCACCAAGTTGCATCTAGGGTTCATTTGCATTTCATTTGGAATGCATTTGCCTACTCCAAATGCAACCCTAGATGCCTCCCCTCATATAAATACCCAACACCCCACACCTTGTAAATACTTTGGAATATATGAATTTGAGTGAGCCTTTTTGTGCCTCAAATCCTCTCCTTAGTCACTAGGTTACCTTTGGCTAACCTTCTCCTATCTCCACCATTGGAGAGTGAGAACCCTAGAGTGGCCTCCATTTACCTTTGGAGTGAGCCAACCTTGTGAGCACCAAACACCATACCTTAAACACTTCCGCCACCCTACTCCCTTTCTCGCCTATCTCCCTTATTGTCCCATAAACTTCCTTTTGTCTACCCCTTGGTGAACCTAGATCAAGGGCAAGGAGTCTCCTTTCAACCATTGTCATCACCCATGGAAGGAACTACTCCATCAAAAACTTGATGGAGAATCTGGATTGATGTGAATCCTCTTCAAGTTCCTCCCTAGATCTTCAGCTCCTTGATTCTTCTTAAGCTTTGCTAAGGTCTCCAATAGAGGAAGAGACCTTAGAACCACCACGGCTAAGGTCTCTTCAATTCTCACCACACTCTTCTATGGAAGGGATAAGAGAATTGGATGAATATCAAAGAGGTTAAAGACTTTTGGAAGAGAGAATTTTCGTGCAAATTCTGATCTCACTCAAAAATATCATCCAAAAGTGTTTTACAAAAAAGGAAAAACGAAAACATAGGAGTAGGAAGCTTGGAGAGCAAGCTAGCCTTAACCATGGTTCACTAGGAACCATGGTAAGGTTTAGCTAACCATCCATGGTCTAGAGGCTTGGAGAGCAAGCTACTCACTTAGCTTGCTTGGTAAGCAAGCTAAGGAGAAGCTTGTGCTTCAAGCTTCTAAGCTTGAGTGTGAACAAGCAATATGAACACAAATCAAGGTGGGCGGCTCATGGACTTTATTTTACTCCAACCGATTTTGAAAAAATGTTGATTTGGTTTAGTTAGGTTCATCCAATGTGAATGAAACCTAGCTAAATCAAATCTATAAAAAATTAGGAGTAAAATGAGTCTAATATGTAAAATTTTGCCTAGGCCCATCTCTAGGCCCAATTGCTAGTAACACTCTCTAGCTTGCTAGTTACACTCTCTAGCTTGCTAATGCCACTCCCAATCCTACTACTAGAAAACTAAGAAAAGAGTGTATTTCTAGATTAGGTTAAATGGAGTCAAAGTGTCCAAGTAACCTACCCTAGAAACAATATACAATAACTAATAAAAGGAAATAAAGTGCCTCACAAATACAAAGGCAAAAATACACCTATACAAGTATCTACTTCTAGAAGCCTCCTCTAGCCTCCTAACCATGGACCTAGTTAAAGGCCCAATGGTCTTCAAGTGTGAGCCTCCTTGGATCAACCTTCACCCTTCTTGGTCTTACCTCTTCCAAAGGGATCCTTGGGGATTAGATTTCCATCACAAACACTGCTGCTAACAAACGAAGAAGACTTCACGCAATGTCTATAAACAGGAAGCAACATTTAATGCAAGATCTTAAGCATTAAATGAGAAGATCGAACTAGTCATAAACGATTTATTCTGCTTCAACGGACACTTGCAACAGACATATTTTCCAAGACTATATATATATATCACTACATCAAACCTTGAATGGTTGGCTTTTGCAGAAATAAGCAAAGAGTGATATCAAGCCCACGAAGCAATGAAACTAGAGACAGAGCGTATACCCTCAAATCTACCATAGTGTATTCATCTATGTAGACTAAGGAGTTCTAAGTGTAACTACACACTCAATCCTTGTAAAACTAAGGTTGCATACCTTAGTGAGTGTACAAACATGTGTATCCTCTCTATGAGAGTAAACCAAACACTCAAACCGAATCATATATTCATCATTTGTAAAGCCTAAAGAGGCTAGGGAAAGAATACTTGTAAAGCCTAGAAAGGCTTGTCAAAGAATACTCGTTGCGAGCCAGAAGTGGCTAGTCAAAGAATACTAGCGCTAGTGGTGAAGCTAGTGGGCCAGGAGTTGGTCGACAATACTCATTGAGAGCTAGAAGTGGCTGAACAAAGAATACTAGCGCTAATGGTGAAGTTAGCGGGCCAGGAGTTGGTCGATAATACTCACTAAGAGCCAGAAATGGCTGAATAAAGAATACTAGCGTCAACGAGTGAAGTTGATGAACTAGGAGTGGTTGAGAATACATAGGACTAAGAGTGGTTGTGACCTGGGTGGTCTATAATAGTCACTGCTAGCCTAATGAGGCTGATTAAAGAATACTAAGACCAATGAGTGAAGTTGGCCGACCAGGAGTGGTCGTGACCTGGGTGGTCTATAATACTCACTGCGAGCCTGAAGAGGCTAATCAAATAATACTTGTACTTCATTGAACATCTAGTGGAACCTTTCATTTGAAGGAGACTAGACGTAGCTTAGTCTGAGCGAACCAGTATAAAAATACTTGCACTATTTATTTACAATTCAAACGCAATTTTACCTACTTGCTAAATCATATTGAAAACCTCGTCCATTATTTATTCTTCAATGAAACTACCCTTAGACGAAAAACACACCTGTTTAAATTATTATATGAAGAAACAGTTTTTCTCTTAAGAAATAGGTTTTCATTTAAGAAACATTTCTTGTGTGGAGACGATAAATCTTCAGACGCAAAAAATCTTTTGAACCAATCTTGCACAGTTACTGCTAAGCATTGAAAATAATATTTTACTAGACAAAAAATGAGTCTCTTGTGAAAACGATCTTAAAATGCATTTGTCCACACACACACACATATTCAGCCCCCTTCTATGTGTATTTCCGCTAACTTCAATTGGTATCAGAGCTTGACCCCTTGGGTTGAGAAATTAACATTGTAGGGGTAGGATATGATCCATAAAAGAACGAAGGACAAATGGGAAGTCAAAAAGCAAGAAGGATGAATAACTGGTACAGGTAAAACAAGTATCAAATCATCTACTTCATTAAAGCATGTTTTATATGTTATAGAAGTAGATCACATCAGATACACTAGGATATTCATATATATTCACCGTCCAGTTCAATCTGAAACACACTAGGAACACAAACGCAGTAAACCACTACGTCTAGATATCCCTCAAAGTGCAGTAAGAAATTACTACGTCTGAGAATCTTTGTCTGATGAAGCATCTAGGAAACCTCTCTTGCGTCTGAATATTCAGCTCATGCGTCTAAAAATTTAGTCTAGCACCTTTGTATTAAATGACCTTCATCATTAAATGCTATGTAGTCGAAGACAAACATTCTCCGCATTTAAAGATTAAAACGATTAAATTAATAAATGAAAAAACCATCATTTGGGGTTTTGTTTTTGAAAGGATAGATCCTTACCCCAAATTTAATGCAAGCTGCACGTCACTCTGTACGAGGAAGGCAAAAGGGTGCCACGTTAGACAAATTTTAATTAATAAAAAAAATAGAAGTATTTTTCTTTTTCAAAAAAACCTATATCTTCCCTCGCACTCGTTATCTTATTCTACACGCTTCATACTCTCAAATCTCAAACTCTCAAAGCTTTCTCTCTGAACGCACAAACCCTAAATCTCTCAGAATCTCTTCTTCTACTACAATGGTCACACAAGCTGGAGACGCCGCAACTGTGAACACTCAAAACGTGATAATCCCCGCTAATATGCGCGAAGCCATTGACTGCGCTCATACCTTCTCCAAGGAGGTGAAGCCAGTGATATACTTGGAGCATCACTTTAACATCAGCTAGATGTAGGAATGGGGAATACCCATCAACAAGGATTTGGCTGATAGCAAAATCCTTGGGTATTTCAACATCAAGGAGGTTGTATACCCTGGCTTGGTGAAGATGTTCTACGACTCATTGAAGGTTTCTTAAAGATATTTCGGGGCAAAGGTGCTTGGTGTAACTGTCATAATCTCTCCTACCACCATCGCACAAGCCATTGGGTGTGAGAAGGCCGACAACATCTACTACAAGGAGTGGATGTCTGATGCTGGTGGTCTGACCAATGTCACCAAGACTATTCACAAGGAAAGTGAAGTAGAACCTATAGCTTACAACAAGTTTGATGAAAAAGCCAAGATCTATCAGAAAATCCTAAACAAGTTAATCCTTGGCAAGGATAGTGTCTCAAACATGCATAAGTTTTGTCTGTTCTAAATGATGACTGGAACTGCCTTCAACCTACCCTAAACACTCTTTCAGCACTGGAAAGGGTGTTTGAAAGACTACAAGGAGTTCGTGGTTCACACCATGCTCCTTAACAAAATCCTCTGGGACCATAAAGTCTACCATGCCTTCTTCGCGCTTGAAGAAGAGGCAAAGTAGAGGATGATGAGAATGGGAAGGAACAAGTGACTGCACCCCATTGTCTTTGGGAAGGCTAACCTGGGGAAGATGCTTTAAGCTATACCATCCTTGACCCCACAGTAGCCATAAAAGATCAAGAAGGAGATTGGAGGAGAACAACCGGTGACGCGTTCAACCAGAAAGCGTCAATCTTCTCCGTCTCTCAAAGGAGGCTGAACCATTAGCTATTGCGGCACCAATAGTTGTTACGGCACCAATAGCTAAGAGTAAAATGATTCTTCAACCAGACGAAGACTTTACGTCTGATGATGAGGACAGCCAACCCATCGGGAAGGCTTTGAAAAGAAAAGTTCCTCAACCTCTTCTAGCACCACCTCACCCTACAAAGAAAAGCGTCATAAAGCTAGCATCAAAGGTGGTTGCTGAACTTGCAGCTGAAGCCATTGCCCCTTCTGCTCAGATGAAAATTTCTGTGGACGTTCCTTCTCCTCTCGTCACTGTACATTCCCCTTTCGTAAGTGACATTTATATACCTTCCTTCCTTTCAACCTCTTGTAAACCGTATCTAATCCTAAATTTCCTTACAGGTTGTCTCTGTAAATACTTTGGCCTTAAGAAAAAGAAAGACGACAATTAGGGATGATTGCATGATCGTGCCTTCAAAGCCTCTTCCCTCTTTCTCAATAAGGTAACCAATGAACCCGCTTATTCTAGGAGGGATAAGCCTAGAGATAGATTTATATTCCATCATTTTTCCTGGTGCTGCTAACCTAGAAGGAAAAGATGAATTGCTTTAGGACGTCCAACTCATCACCAACAAGGATGTGATGAAGAAGAATAAGATTGGTCTGTGTCCAAAGCTACGTCCATACATCATTTGACAGGACAATCAATGTGCTTTGTGAACTTTACCCCATCAACCGGGCTGGGTGCTATGTTTTGCAAAAGCCAACTAAACATGCCCTGGGATACTACAGACTAGTGTACTCTTGGCTTGAGGAAGGCTCAACCATACTAGACACTTCAAGAGACCCTTTGCGCGAATCGCAAGGGAACACACACAAGTATGAAGCCATTATCTCAAACAAGCCAACATTTGGACCGGAGTACTACTACCTGGAGCAACCCCCTCCTCTTGCTCCATTCTCCTTGCTTGCATGTCCACCTGCTTTTGGACTCAAGCAAAAATCTCCTCCCTCCTCTTCACAACAAGCTGAAGATCAGTCCAGACCTCTTCCGTCTGCATACTATCTTCTAAAACACTTCCCATCACTGACTGTCACTGACCCTCACAGTCAAATAGTTGAAGAAGAAGTCTCCTCTCCACCATGCTAAGAAGAATTTCCTGCGCTGGTGTGTGAATACGAGGAAGGGGAATACAAGTGCACGCCTTATTGCCCAAATATTCCCTTCTCTCCGTCTGAGGCCTACCTGGCACTCCCACCAGGTGCCATCACAGATCTTCCTCCACCAAAATTCAAGAGGAAGATCTACCCAAAAGGAGTGGTTAAGTCCAAGACTGCATGGACTCCACCACAGGGAACTCCTTAACTCATACTTCCTCTACATCAACAATCATCCTTCTCACCACCCAAACCAAAAAGGAAAACACCAACCATCACAACCATCTGATTGAGAAAGCCTCCATCCACTCTACCAAAGGTAAAGTTCATCCAATCACCAAATACATTCATTCCTATACATATAGGTCACTTTCACTCCCTTTCAGTGTCCGACTTTGCTACAATTGGCCATTTGCGCCTCTATATAGATACCCCAATACAACTATACTTACCTCCTTACCTATACACTAAATGCAAGGTCCCAGAAAATGGATCTACTTCTAACAAAATGCAAGGTCCCAGAAAACACTTGTTCTCTCATTATAGATAGTGGGTCTGCTTCTAATTGTTGTAGTACTAGATTGGTTGAAAAGCTACCCTTAACTACAAAACCTCATCCTAAACCTTATAAAATGCAATGGATCAATGAAGAAAGAGGTGTTGTAGTTAACCAACAGGCAAGCATACCTATCTTCATTGGTAAATATAAAGACGAAGTTTTGTGTGACATAATAGCATTGGAGGCTAGTCATGTCTCACAAATAAAATAAGTTTCCAACACTTGGGTAAGAAATTTGTGTGGTGTCCTCTATCACCTTTCCAAGTGAATGAGGACCAACTCAAATTGAAAGCCAAGAAAGATGAAAAGGAGAAAAGCAAAAACAAAAACAAAAAGAAAAGAAAAGAAAAGAATTCTCCCTTGGGAAAGAAAGAAGGGCTAGGTTCAAGAGAACCTTAACCTTTGTGTCATCCTTATTCTTTTGGTGCCAAAGAAAGATGGCAATAGAGGATGTGCACCAAATTTAGAAAGCCATCATTAAATAAAGCATAGGCACCCAATCCTTAAGCTAAATGATTTGATGGATGTCTTGCATGGGGCCATTAAATTTTTCCAAATTTGCTTATATGCATGTTTAGTGATGCCTTTTTGGGCCTCCCCACTACCCCTAGCATTCTCATTCATCTAATAAATCATGTACTTAAGGATTGAGTAGGAAAGTTTTAGTAGTTTATTTCCCTAATTGTGGTCTCACATCTTTTGAAGGGACCAATGGAATGGATGAGCTTAAAGATTTGAGGTCAAATCCTTCTCAAGAAGGAGGGGATGATGAAGGACCATCCTTGGAGTTTCATGTGGTCAATAGGTCCATGGCTAGGAGATTGGAAGAAGATAGGGGAGCTAACACCCCTAGAGACATGCTCATCGTGGTTAAAGAACATTGATTAATCTTCTAAGCCTTATTAGCATAGAATTTATCTTTTATGCCTATTTTGCCCTTGTCTTTATTTTTCCCATTTTTACCCTTTTATTTTGGGTATCTTAGATATAGAATTTATTTTACTTATATTTCCCATTTTAACCTTGTATTTTGGGGTATTTTAGTCATAGGATTTATTTTCACTTGTATTTCCCATTTTACCCTTGTATTATGGGGTGCCTTAGATTATAGGATTTTAGTTTTTTGGACTAGGGTATTTATTTAAGGCCTAGAAATATTTGTTTGGTGAGCATTGGATTTATTTTTGGACTTGGCAAGGTTTAGGCCCAAGTGGAGGGCACCTAGGTTGCATGGTCTTATCATGCACCTAGTTGTAGCCTAGCCAAACTCATAGATTCCATCCTTGGCCACCAAGTAGCATCTAGGGTTAATTTGGGTTTCATTTGAAATGCATTTGACCTTGCATTTTCGGCCATGCACTTCCCAAATGCAACCCTAAATGCTCCCTCCCCTATAAATACCCAAATCCATGTACCATGTAAATACTTTGGATTATATGATATTGAGTGAGCATTTTTGCCTCAACATCCCATTCTTAGTCACTAGGTTAACTTCGACTAGCCTTCTCCTATCTCCATCCTTGGAGAGTGGGAAACCTAGAGTGGCCTCCATCTTCATCTTGGAGTGAGCCAACCATCCTTGAGCTTCCATCAAAACACCTAAACCTTCTCCCACCTTTCATGTCCATTTCCCCTTGAAGACTACCCTCCCTTGGTGTGCCAAGATCATTGGGCAAAGGAGACCCTTCTCATTGATGTCTACTTCATCAATGGAAAGGAGGACTCCATCATTGGGGGTTAATCCTACTACCCAACAGTTATTCCCACACTCCCGAGTGAAGTTTCTCACTCCCCCTTACCTGGATGAGCAGAAGATGAAGCACATACGATTCCTGGTGATCTCTTCCTCCTGGTTCTCTTGAGTTTTTAGAGCGCATAGTAGAGAAATAAGCAAAAAATGAGAACGTGAAATGTAACCCCCAACAACTCCCTCTTAAAATAATAATAATAAGAATAACAAAATTACCACTACATTCTCCTTTCTCATTTTTTTTAAAAATAATTAAAATTTATCAAATACACTTCCTCCTTTTTAATTAAAATAACATATACTTAACTTCAATAAAATACATTTCATAAGAACTTGTCGCATATCAAATAATCAAATATTAATTAAAAGTCATGCTTTATATTAAAATAGAGCTCATACGAAATAGATAAATAATATAAAATATACTTCTCTATTTTAGTAAAAACAACATATGTTTTATATAAAAAATAAAGCTCATATCAAATAGCTAAATAAATTAAAAATTCTTCTAATAAACACATAAAAACATTAAAATAACTACTACTTATTATGAATAAAATAGATTTCATAAAAGTTAACTATTTATCACTAATCAAAATAATCATTATAAATCATGTCTCATAAACAAAATAGAGCTCATATAATTAATTAAATAATATCAAAACTCTAAAATAACTATATTAAATATCAAAATAATTTCAAAAATATTATTTATATAAAGTATGAAAAATAGGGGTGTTACATAAGTTGTATGATGTATGTTGTTAAGATGTGATAAAACATATGATGCATGTGTTTTAAAGTTGAAAGTTTCATAAAAACTAGAGGAGAGAAAAATTATATTAGAAATTAAATCACATTACAAGGATATAAGTTGTGATACTCTAAGAGTCCAAAGTTGAGATACTTTAGTGAGTAAATTGCCTCATGATTGAGAAATTATTTACAAAGTTATCTCCTCTAGGGTTTTAAGTTGAAATAATATGGTGGAGGTCGAACCATAATTTTCATAAGTGACCACCAAGGTACAAAGTCAATGGCTAAAATCCCTAACTGGGTATTGGAAGAGGGTACAATATTTAGAGGATAGTTAATGAGATAATTTCATATAAGCTTAGTTAATGCATATTGATGTCGTGATAAGATCATATCCAAGTTATTCTATTCTTGACAATAGTACTAGATTTTGCTAGTGTAATTGACAAAATCTGAGAAACCAAAATGTTTTATTCTGGTCACCATGTTAGTCATTTTGGTTTGGTAGGGTCAAATTACTGAGATTGCTCACTAAGTTGCAGGGGATCTCCAAGATTAATATGCATGATGACACATCAATTATTCAATTGATTTATATATGGCAATTGTTTTCAGTTGTTTGGTTACTTAGTTTTTCAATTGACATTCCATATACTACTCTCACAATTAGTTAATATTTTTTTTCTCTCAAGCATTTTGAATTGCTTTATTTTTTCTTTTTATAAATTTGATCTTATTTCATCTCTTTCAAGTTGCAATTTTTTATCTCTCTCTAAATTCATTTTAATATTATTTGAGTAAATATACATGTATAATGACTCATAAAAATATTGTATAATATCATTTTTTATGTATCTCTATCATTAATAAATATAATAAAAAAATATCATAAAAAGAGATATGTACACACATAAATGATGTTGTACAAATTGTTGTATAACTATAATTTCCTTGTACAAATGTCATTTCCCTTTAACAATATTTTATCAATAAAATCACACATCATGAATTTCATTAGTAAAAGAAGAATAAAATATTAAGCAATCTTAGGTCACTTTCTCAAAAGGAATGAATTCTTCTCTATGTAACAGTCCAATTTTCATAGAATGTACGAGGGCCCAGAAGCTCAATAAGGGTAATTTAGTAATTCACAGGGGTGTTTTAGTAGCCTAGAACGGGCCGTTCCCAAATCGGAACGGACCGTTCCAAATGACTAAAACGAGAGTGATTTTGTATCCCAGAACGGGCCGTTCCCAAACTGGAACGGACCGTTCCAAAATACAAAAATCATCTACAAATTTTAGATGGGAACGGGGCGTTCCCAAATTGGAACGGGGCATTCCCAAATTGGAACGGGGCGTTCCCAAATTGAGAACGGGTCGTTCCAGAGTTGAGAACGGGTCGTTCCAGAGTTGAGAACGGGCCGTTCGTTGTGAGTATTAAATGCACCCCAGAACAGGCCGTTCTGGTTTGAGAACGGGCCGTTCTGGATGTGGTTTTTAGTCGTGAGTTAAGGGTCCAGAACGGGCCGTTCTGGATTTGGAACGGGCCGTTCCGGTGAAGCCTAATGCCTATAAATAGAGCGTTTTGCCACTCCCAAAAAGCACACCTCTCATTTTCTGATTTCTTTTCTTCTGCTCTCTCATCTTTCCCTCTACTTTCTGCTTCAGACCGAGGGGAACCCAGCGAGGGAGACCAACCAGATCTTGTGTAGGTTCAGCTTCTACATATCAAGGTACGGGGGAAAAGGGAATTATTTATATGTAGAGTTACATGAGGAAATTGGGTAGAGGAAGAGTCCCTTAGGATTATGAGTAATTTTATAATTATTTCTGTTTGGAGAATTATTGATTTTATGTGATTCTGTATGAATTTAGGATTATGAATATATATTTTATTTGTAAAAATGATGCTCTGGGAGAGAGAACGAAATTATAGAAAAGTGCCTGTAAGTTAGGTTTTGGAAAATTGGATTATTTCTGTTTGAGAAATTGATGATCCCATTAGATTCTATATGTGTTGAGGATTAGAAATATATATTTAATTTGTAAGAATGATAATCTGAGAGGGAGAACGAAACTGTAGAAAAGTGTTTGTGAGCTAGGTTTTGGAATAATTGGGAGTTTTACGGATGGAATCATGCCTAGGAAGGCAAGGGGTGACACATTGAAGGAGCCAAGAGGAATGAGCTAAACATGAAGGTTTGGGCCAGTCAAGGCCCAAAGGACCTGATGGGCTTGGAAGGCCCAAGATGAGCTTCTCATGGGCCATATCTTGTTTTAGCTATTTTCTTATGTCTTGTATATATCATGTTAGTATAGGTTTCCTATATTTTGGGTCTTGTATTTTGGACCATTTAGGATAGCATTTTAGGCCATAGGCTTATTGGGCCTAGTTTTGGGCTTCATGGGCCTTTGGGCTTTTGGTAGCCAATATTGGGCTCATTTTCATTCTTGTAATTTTTACTTTCCATTGTATTTTCTTGGCCATTGTATTTAGGCCATTAGATTAGGATTATTGAGGGATTACTTAAATAGGTTCATTAGGCTAAACTAGATTTAATTTAGAAGGCATTTAAGTTGAATTTGGGATCACATGGATGGTGCCACTTGTGGCTGACCATGTGCTTAGCCAAATCAACTCTAAATGCTTCCTAAATCAAATTAAGATGCATGAGGGCACCTAGATTCACGGACTTGCACATGGGAGTGAAGATTTGAATTCAAATTTCAAATTTGAATTCAAATCTTGGCGCCACATGTGGTGTTTGAATCTTGGCTCCAAATGCTTCCCTAGCCGAGCCTATATATGCATGATCCTTCATAATTTGTAGACACTTTTAAATAATATAGAATTTTATGAATATTACTTCAGCTCCATTCTGATGGAATCATGCTTAGGAAAGCAAGGGGTGACATATTGAAGGAGCCAAGAGGAGTGGGCTAGACATGAAGGTTTGGGCCAGTCAAGGCCCAATGGGCCCGATAGGGCTTGAAAGGCCCAAGTTGAGCTTCTCATGGGCCATATCTTGTTTTAGCTATTTTCTTATATCTTGTATATACCATGTTAGTATAGGTTCTCTATATTTTGGGTCTTGTATTTTGGACCATATAGGATAACATTTTAGGCTATAGGCTTATTGGGCCTTTGGGCTTCATGGGCCTTTGGACTTTTGGTACCCAATATTGGGCTCATTTGCATTCTTGTAATTTTTCCTTTCCATTGTATTTTCTTGGCCATTGTATTTAGGCCAATAGATTAGGATTATTGAGGGATTACTTAAATAGGTTCATTAGGCTAAACTAGATTTAATTTAGAAGGCATTTAAGTTGAATTTGGGATCACATGGATGGTGCCACTTGTGCATGAGGGCACCTAGATCCACGAACATGCACATGGGAGTGAAGATTTGAATTCAAATTTCAAATTTGAATTCAAATCTTGGCGCCACATGTGGTGTTTGAATCTTGGCACCAAAATGCTTCCCTAGGCGAACCTATATATGCAAGATCCTTCACAACTTGTATTCACTTTTGAATGAATGAGAATTCTGAATTTTACTTCAGCCATATTCTCTCCAAGAGTCACCGAAACCTCACCCATTCTAGTTCTAGGAAAACCTCCATTCCTAGCCTTGAAAGTGAGCTTTCCTTTGGATATCTTTAGCTTGGATGCTTCCATCCTTAGCTTAGGGATTCTCCTACCATTCCTTCCATCTTCTTCCATCTTTTAAACTGTAGCAAGCTCAAGGAAAAGGTCTTCAAATTCGGAGAAGGTCACAAGAAGCAAGAATCCATCCATTGCTTCAACCTAAAACTCCATCACATTCTCTCTCAAAGGTCACCGAAACTCACTTAGAACTAGGAGAACCTATACCTTTTCCTACTCTTGAAAGTGAGCTTTCCTTTGGTTCTTGAGCTTGGATGTTTCCATCCTTAGCCTAGGAATCCTATTCATCTCAATCTCTCTTCTTCATTGTTCCATTATTCGGTGAAAGCTTCAAGGAAAAGATCATTGTTTCTGGAGAAGGTCAAAAGAAGCAAGAATTCATCCATTGCTTCAACCAAAACTCCATCAAGTGGTATCATGAGCAAGGTTGCTTCCTTGAGCTAAGTAATCTCTTTTCACCAAATTTTTTTTGTTTTTTTGTGTTGTCGCCACCGGCCCCAATCGGGCCTCGGCGGTCGCGAAGACGGTCGAGCTCGCTTTTATTTTAATTTTGAAAATGTATTGGATTATTAGAACGACTTGTTCTCAAACTGAGACCTTATCGATCTTATCCAATTTATTTATTAAAATGTCTCACCAATCCATGTTAATCCCAAGCGGGACCCTCCATGGATTAGTGGTTTTCGTAGTAAAAGGAGGGTTCGTGGAGTCGCCACCAATGTTTTACTCAAAACATTGGAAAAAGGGATAAGGCAATTGATTTTATAAATCAACTTTGGCCATTACAACCAGAGTTGGGTAAGGGAGTCGGTTACGCGTGGGGAAGGTGTTAGCACCCCACAACGCCCCTTTCGGGTTCCCTATGACAGATTATTTCTAAAATAACAGTGTAAAATTACTAAATTACCCCTATTTATTCTAAGCAATTATAAATTAACTATCTACATGATGACAGTTTAAATATGCACACAGAAAGCAGTAAAAGGAAGGACTTTAAGAAGAAACCTTTGAAGCGTGCTTTTATATATTTCGTAAAACTGGGAAGCTTTTTGGCGTTCCCTCGCTCTACAAGCCTGCTCGCTCCCTCCTATAAAATTTTGACTATGGAAATCCGGAGGATTTCCCTTCGACTAGGTTCGAATCTCCAAGCTAAGTGCTCGGAATTCCAGAACTTCGTCGGATCGACTCCCAGAGAGATTTCTAGGGCAGAACACTGCTCAAAAACCCCAGAATACTCAAGGAGGGAGTCAAAACTGAGTGTAAAAGTTTTTAATGACGTCCAATTGACGTCATATTTATAGGGAACAGGCCCAATACGGGCTACAGAATCAATACGGCCGTATTGAAATTTTTGAACTTCAATACGGCCGTATTGAGTTCAATACGGCCGTATTGAAGCTCAGAATTTTCAATATGGCCGTATTGAGTTCACTGCGGCTGTATTGAAGCTTCAATACGGCCGTATTGATTTCAGTACGGCCGTATTGAAGTTCAGAAACTTCAATACGCCGTATTGAGTTCGCTGCGGCCATATTGAAGCTTCAATACGGCCGTATTAAGTTTAGTACGGCCGTATTGGGCTTCATTCCCTCCACTTCCTTATTTTAAGCTATTCTAAGACCTCTAGACCTACAGAGAACCCTCCTAGGGCCTTCCAGGAGTCCTTCTGGCTGATCTTCCTTCAGTCTTCGAGAGTCTTCAAGCTTTATTTCCGACCCGGGCAATTTTAGGGGTCTACAGCTGCCCCCCCTTTACTTAGTCAAACGGCCTTTTGGTGTACCGATTGACAAGTAAAGGAGTTGACCCAATTGTCCGGGTAATGTGCCATCCTTCCGACTTGTAGTGTCTTCAGGTGGGAAAATTGTTGAGTAGCCTCTCCAGGTTGGTGCATACCTCCGCGCTTCTAGTCACTTTGGTAGCGTGAGTCTTGCCCTCTCCAGGGTGAGTATTAGTCGTTGCCTCTCCAGGCTCGTGCGTGAGTCTTGCCCTCTCCAGGGTGAGTTTGCCCTCTCCAGGGTGAGTATTAGTCGTCGCCTCTCCAGACTTGTGCGTGAGTCTTGCCCTCTCCAGGGTGAGTTTGCCCTCTCCAGGGTGAGTTTGCCCTCTCCGGGGTGAGTATTAGTCGTCGCCTCTCCAGACTTGTGCGTGAGTCTTGCCCTCTCCAGGGTGAGTTTGCCCTCTCCGGGGTGAGTATTAGTCGTCGCCTCTCCAGACTTGTGCGTGAGTCTTGCCCTCTCCAGGGTGAGTTTGCCCTCTCCAGGGTGAGTTTGCCCTCTCCGGGGTGAGTATTAGTCGTCGCCTCTCCAGACTTGTGCGTGAGTCTTGCCCTCTCCAGGGTGAGTTTGCCCTCTCCAGGGTGAGTTTGCCCTCTCCGGGGTGAGTATTAGTCGTCGCCTCTCCAGACTTGTGCGTGAGTCTTGCCCTCTCCAGGGTGAGTTTGCCCTCTCCAGGGTGAGTTTGCCCTCTCCGGGGTGAGTATTAGTCGTCGCCTCTCCAGACTTGTGCGTGAGTCTTGCCCTCTCCAGGGTGAGTTTGCCCTCTCCAGGGTCTGCCTCCGTGTTCTTGACGACATTGGCAATGTGAGTTTGCCCTCTCCAGGGATTTGAGATGATTTTTGTCTCCACAGTCCACGATGCTGCTTCGACGGTTTGATTTTGGTGCCACTGAGGGCTGGATAACGCAGGGATCCGTCTAGGGGATGTGCAGTCATTCATAAGTTCCTGTGCCCCAACTTGCATTGCATTGTTGGTACCCATTGAGGAATTTCTGTTTCCTTGGGGTGTAGACACAGATGCTCTTCTTGAGTTGAGCGATGCCTTATGTTTGGCTGACGTCCTTTGACGTTGGTGGAGTATCCCGGTTATCTTTATTCGGGTATCTCTTTTGGGTTTTCTGATTTTTGTCGCCTCTGTGTAGGCTGTTATCCGCTGGGGATTCTGTCGTTGATTTTGATTAGCCTCTTCTGTTAGGCGTATCAGCTTGACGTTCAATGATTGGCTAAAAAGCCAAATTCCACTTGGGGAATTGTTATTGATTTTTTTCTTTTTTTTGGGTTTTCCTTTTTGAAGGAGTGCCTCTTCTGTAGGCGACTGGGGATTTGAAGTTCAGTGTTCGGCTGAGTGCCAGATTCCGCTTGGGGAATACTTATTGATATTTTTGATTTTTCTCTTTTTGCAGGGATGCCTCTGAGTAGGCGATTGGGGAATGAGGGATCTTATGTATCCCAGAGTATTATTTAGGAAGCCTCTGCAGGCTTAGCCTCACTCAACACTTGAGTTGGAGAGCTATCTTTACTGAGGAAGTTTAAGTCCTTTGACTTGGATATTCTGCTTGGGAGATCGTGCTTCCATTGGGAATTTTGTCGATCTTGCTTTGATAGCTCTCGCTGGGGATTTGTTCTGAGCGCGAGCTGAGGTTTCTCTGGGGAGTATTATTTCTGCGAGCCTCTCCAGGCTCAATTATTCTTTGATGTGGAGTATTATTTTGGCGAGCCTCTCCAGGCTCAATTATTCTGAATGAGTATTGTTTTGGAAAGCCTCTCCAGGCTCAGTTATTTTTGAGAGAGTATTATTTCAGTAAGCCTCTCCAGGCTCAATTATTCTGTAAGAGTATTATTTCAGCAAGCCTCTCCAGGCTCAATTATTCTGAGAGTATTATTTCGGCGAGCCTCTCCAGGCTCAGTTATTCTGAAAGATGTGAAATCTTTGTCTTTTTTTGTCGACTTTTGACTTTTTCTGTATGTTTGCCTTTTTTGTCATTTTTTGGCTTTTTCTGTATTTTTGCCTTTTTTGTTGTTTTTCGGCTTTTTCTGTACAGAAATATCTCAGTTATTATGAGAGAGTATTATTTCTGCGAGCCTCTCCAGGCTCAATTATTTTGAGAGAGTATTATTTCAGCGAGCCTCTCCAGGCTCAGTTATTTTGAGAGAGTATTATTTCGGCAAGCCTCTCCAGGCTCAGTTATTCTGAGAGTATTCTTTCGGCAAGCCTCTCCAGGCTCAGTTATTCTGAGAGTATTCTTTCGGCAAGCCTCTCCAGGCTCAGTTATTCTGAGAGTATTCTTTCGGCAAGCCTCTCCAGGCTCAGTTATTCTGAGAGTATTCTTTCGGCAAGCCTCTCCAGGCTCAGTTATTCTGTATGACGCTGTTGATTTTCTGAATCTTTGCATTTTGTTTGCTGCTGTCATACACAAGCAATTTTTTTCTATTTTTTCTATTTTATGCAATTGCCTCATGATAAGGTCTTTTAAATGTGCAATTAATATGTGTGATGCATGCAATACAATTTTTTATTTTTGTTCATTTATTTAGAAAAGTGAGTGGCTCTCCCTATCCTCTTCTTCTTGGAGGACTTTCTGTCATTGACGCGAGGGAGTATTTTTATGAGCCTTTATGCAGGAGATTTATGGATTTTATAGGAACCCCTCCAATTTTCTTTATTTGACCGATTATTAAAAGAGTTTCGTACAATTTTTGAAACATCAATTTAGAGGCATAATCACATGGTCAAGAGAGAAAAGAAGCAAATGGATATTTTATTTGATATTCACAAGTGTTTTTTTACAGAAAGATATACAGAAGGAAATTTCTGAAGAATGGCTGGCCAGGGTAGGCTATATACATTGGGCTTAACAATTATATCTGTAATTGTTGCTCTTTACGTTCCCCTAATTGCTTCGGCCTGAGCCAGGAGTGTAGATGCTGCAAGACGCTTGCTTCTAGAAGATAATCACTTGAACCGCCTTTCGGTTTTCGATTCAAGCGATCGTTGCTTGCTTTGTTTTTACATTTTATTCTTTTGCCCCTAACTTTTGCCTAGGACGTATCCTAGCGGGGATAATTTTTGCCTTTGTTTTGCCTAGTACCCTTGTACTGGCGGGCTTTTTATTTTGCCCTAACTTTTGCCTAGGACGCCCTTTTTGGGTTTTCGTCCTAGCGGGCCTATGCAAGCAACGTCTTCAAGCATAGTACTTCTTTACCACGTCAGTGTTGACTAGGTATCGAAGTTCTTCTCCATCCATGTTTGTGAGGATCAATGCTCCTCCTGAGAAGGCTCGTTTTACCACGTATGGTCCTCCGTGATTTGGGGCACACTTTCCGATTTTGTCCTTTTGAGTTGGTAACAATTTCTTAATTACCAACTTTCCCTCATGGTAGACTCGAGGGTGGACTTTCTTGTCAAAAGCCTTTTTGATCTTCCTTTGATAGGCTTGACCATGGCATATGGCGTTCAGCCGTTTCTCTTGGATAAGGTTCAACCGGTCGTATCGGCTTTGAACCCTTTCTGCCTCGGAAAGTTTTGCTTCCATGATCACCCTTATATAAGGTTTTTCGACTTCGACGGGTAGAACTGCCTCCTGAAGTCCTATAACCATGAAGAGCAAAGGGTAATATCTCGTGTCAGTCTTTAAATGAGACAACCATCTTTTGCACTATTTTCTTGATGTTCTTTTTGGTTGCCTCGACTGCCCCATTCATCTTTGGCCGATATGGGGAAGAGTTGCGGTGTTGGATCTTGAACTCTTGGCACAGTTCTTCCACCATTTTATTATTCAGATTAGATCCATTTTCAGTGATGATTTATTTCTCCATGCTTCCACTAGATTATTCTAAAATCCTTTGGGACAAGAGAGAAGAGAAAGGAAAGATATTTTGTTCTAAAGTTTGTGTTTTAGAGGGGATTTATTTTTCAAAAATGGTTTTTGTAAGAATGGATGGCCAAGGTAGGCTTATGTGTTTAGGCTTGTTTGATTAAACACTTATGAAGTTAAAAAAGTCGCGTTGTGATTCGACAACTTGGATAGCTTCCCTTGAACCTTTCTTGAATTCGGCTCGTGGTACCATCATGGATTTCTTTTGTTTTTTGATTGTCCTTATTTTTTCCTAAAACACCCTTTCGTGGTATTTTAGCGGACTTTTGTTTTTGTTCATTATTTTGTAACCCTAATTTTTGCCTAGGTCACCCCTTCGTGGGATTCCTAGCGGGTTCTTTGCTCTTATTTTTGCGCAGTCCCCTTTTTGGGTTTCCTGCCGAGCTTCTTTTATTTTGAAGGATTTATTTTTATCCATGATGGCACTTGTCAAGGCCAAGGGAAGGTGCTCCAAGTTGTCACACACACCTCCACATGAAAATGATGTGGGTTTATTATTATTAAGATGATTTTAACCTCATTCATGTTTATTCAAACAGGGTTAAAAATGATGCGGTTTAGAATTTTATTATTAGCAAGAAAAGAAGCAATGAAGAATGATTTTATTATAATCATAGCGGAAACATGTGTCCTTATTTCATCACTGATATGGGTCCCAATATTGACCTCTTTTATCTCTCGGCCATGCCCCAAATTCACAGTCTCCAATTTCTCTTGACGAGCTTCTTAATCTAGCAATCTTTGCAGATCCGGAGAAATGGTCTCCTCATCACTGTCCAACTCAACCCTTTCACCTTGGGATCTCGGTCAGAGCGAACAATTACAGACATAATTATTTTATTGGTTCTGTTTAGGTTTAGAATTTATTAATGTTAATGAGAGAGAGAGAAAAGAACAAAATAAGAGAATAATGTGTGAAATATGCCTCTTTATTGATATATGTATGTAGAACTGTACAAAACCCTTATTTACATGAAAAGGTTCTCATGATCTCGGGTACAGATCATGAGTCCCTAAAAGAAAAAAGTGGAGGGGCCCTATCATGGCTTGTTATTCTCTCTAATCCTGCTTTGGCCGAGGATTCTCGCTCACGTCGGGCGCTATCGAATCAAAAGTGATCCACCCAGCATCAATAAGGTCTTGGACCTTATATTTGAGAGCTCTGCAGTTCTCCGTTGAATGCCCCGATGCCCCCGAATGGTATAGACATTTGTCTTGTGGTTTGTACCAATCGGGGTATGGTGGATCAATCTTCTTTAGTGGAACGTAAGCTAGAAGTTTGGCTTCTACTAGCTTCGGCAGGAGATCGCTGTAGGTGGTCGGAAGTTTATCAAACTTCTTCACAGGGGTGAATTGCGACTTTCCTGACTTCGAAGTGGAAGAAGATGAAGAAATATTTACGGCATTGACTCCTCCCTCCTTCTTCTTCCCAAAGGTCTTCTTAGCTTTAAATGATTGGGAAGGTTTAGCTAGCTTCCCGCTTTTCAGCTCTTGTTCCATTCTTCCTCCAACATGATGGGACTCATGGTCACTGTGCTCAGCCCCTTGTATGTTGTGGTGACGCATGAGTTCCATCATTTGCGCCATTTGCTCTTTGAGCTGTGAGAGCTCGGCTGTAAGCTCCTTATTTTGTTCCTCCAACGCGTCCATTTTCTTGTTGAGCTGAGAGAGCTCGGTTGTGAGCTTCTTATTTTGCTCCCCCAGCGCTTCCATTTTCTTGATTTTCTGCGCGCGCGTGAGGACAAAGAGATGACCAGCCACTTTCTAAAAATGAATATTTAATCTAATTAATTTATGGAATGAATACGCTCTTGACATGAGCTTGATAACCCTCCATTTTTAAGGCGCTGCCTTTTTAAAACAGAGCGTTACCACCCTCCTTGACTTATGATCTCTCCTCAACGGAGAATCTCGATAATTATGGGTCTCTTTTACTCATGTCAAGAGGTATTGGTGAACCTAAAATGCATGGTTTATGGGGATGCATGATATCTTTATTGGTAATGATGCACATGCTCCTCACTTTTATTATATTTTCACACATGGTCTTTCCTCTCATGTCATGGTTTTTTCATGCATGGGGATTATTCTTTAGACCTTATCACGAGGTTATTTATTAATGCACAAACAATTGCACATAAGCATTTACACAAACAATTCACTCATCCACGAACAGTCACGAGCGAATCACGAGGTAGGGGTCTCCTGCAGAAAAGTGCATATTCAAGGAGGATCTAACTGTTCTCACTTGGTCAAAGGCCCCCAAGGTGCCCCCATTATAGGGACCCAATTCCTCTCGTCGTAGGTCGATGGAAAGCTCCAACGCACCGTCGGACTCAAGTTCATGGTTATCACCTTGAGTGATGTTTTCCGACAACGGTCTACGGGCACCTATAGACCCATTCGACAACCGGCCGTACTAACATCCACTCCCTATGGTTAATCACTCATGCCCCCGGGTATAGAGGGAACTGTTGTGTGCAAAGGTTTGTGTGCAGTTTTTATTTCAAACAATTGCGTAAATTTAAAAATACAACAGTTATTAAAGCCAAATAGATAAACATGTTATCATACAAGTGAGGGGTAATAAAGTAATTTTTAACTATTATTTGTTAAAAATAATCTGTCACTAAATGGGACTGACTCTCGAGGCTTCCCCAGTGGAGTCGCCATCTGTCGCCACCGGCCCCAATCGGGCCTCGGCGGTCGCGAAGACGGTCGAGCTCGCTTTTATTTTAATTTTGAAAATGTATTGGATTATTAGAACGACTTGTTCTCAAACTGAGACCTTATCGATCTTATCCAATTTATTTATTAAAATGTCTCACCAATCCATGTTAATCCCAAGCGGGACCCTCCATGGATTAGTGGTTTTCGTAGTAAAAGGAGGGTTCGTGGAGTCGCCACCAATGTTTTACTCAAAAACATTGGAAAAAGGGATAAGGCAATTGATTTTATAAATCAACTTTGGCCATTACAACCAGAGTTGGGTAAGGGAGTCGGTTACGCGTGGGGAAGGTGTTAGCACCCCACAACGCCCCTTTCGGGTTCCCTATGACAGATTATTTCTAAAATAACAGTGTAAAATTACTAAATTACCCCTATTTATTCTAAGCAATTATAAATTAACTATCTACATGATGACAGTTTAAATATGCACACAGAAAGCAGTAAAAGGAAGGACTTTAAGAAGAAACCTTTGAAGCGTGCTTTTATATATTTCGTAAAACTGGGAAGCTTTTTGGCGTTCCCTCGCTCTACAAGCCCGCTCGCTCCCTCCTATAAAATTTTGACTATGGAAATCCGGAGGATTTCCCTTCGACTAGGTTCGAATCTCCAAGCTAAGTGCTCGGAATTCCAGAACTTCGTCGGATCGACTCCCAGAGAGATTTCTAGGGCAGAACACTGCTCAAAAACCCCAGAATACTCAAGGAGGGAGTCAAAACTGAGTGTAAAAGTTTTTAATGACGTCCAATTGACGTCATATTTATAGGGAACAGGCCCAATACGGGCTACAGAATCAATACGGCCGTATTGAAATTTTTGAACTTCAATACGGCCGTATTGAGTTCAATACGGCCGTATTGAAGCTCAGAATTTTCAATATGGCCGTATTGAGTTCACTGCGGCTGTATTGAAGCTTCAATACGGCCGTATTGATTTCAGTACGGCCGTATTGAAGTTCAGAAACTTCAATACGCCGTATTGAGTTCGCTGCGGCCATATTGAAGCTTCAATACGGCCGTATTAAGTTTAGTACGGCCGTATTGGGCTTCATTCCCTCCACTTCCTTATTTTAAGCTATTCTAAGACCTCTAGACCTACAGAGAACCCTCCTAGGGCCTTCCAGGAGTCCTTCTGGCTGATCTTCCTTCAGTCTTCGAGAGTCTTCAAGCTTTATTTCCGACCCGGGCAATTTTAGGGGTCTACATGTGTTCTCTTATGTCTCATATTGGTTGTGTTGTTTGGATCTAAATTTTGGCTTAAATTTGATGGATCCAAGTTAGTGATTGTCACTTGTATTCAATCCAGCAATTACTACAAATTAGGCATTCTACTCGTGCTTATTTTTTTTGGTTTTATTGAGTCATTGCTTATCTCCTTGATTTGATTCGGCTATTTTCATTGAGTATGAATTTGTGTTGATTTTATTTTTGAATCTTAGTCTTGTCAAGTCATGTTTAGTCCTTTAAAATGTCAAAAAAAAATTCAAGATTTGGCCGAGATTCATTTCTAATCATATGTGCCTTGCTTGTTTGCTTTTCTTTTTACATTTTTGAGTTCATATTCATCATTAGATCATTGATGAATTCCTAGATTTAGGATTCTATTATGTACATGAGTTTTCAAATTTCACCTTCCATCTCAAAATAATGAATCAATCACATTTTCATTGAAATTTTAAGTGATACTTTGTGTTTTAGTGTATTGATTGTATTGGATCCGAATTTGATATGTTTGATTACTGGAAAACAGAGAAATACAGAGTATATTGACACAAAAGACATTGAAAAAGAAAGCAAAACAAAGAACTAAAAAGGATCCAAACATTTTTCAAATTAGAATACACTAGAACTTTTGAGTTTTATTTCACTTAAAATTACTACTCTAGTAGATCCGGTTCTTGCTTCTTTGATTTGTGAAATTTTTTGAGATAAAAGGCAAATATCTTCTCTGGAAAAGAAATTTGAATTCAGAAAAGCAAAAGAATTAAAAAAAATATAAAGAAAATTATAGCAAGAAAAGCCGACAAGAACAAAATTAGAAGAAAATACACTTATATCACAAATAATTGATCTACTAGTTTGGTTTCTCCTCTTTGATTGCTTCCAAATTTTTTTTTGGTTTTCTTAATCTACTCTAGTGCCTATCTAGGAGAGTTCCTAATTGAGTGCTAGCTTGTTTTGAGTCTTAATTTTGCTTTAATTCTTTGACTTTCTTTGAGTCTTGTCATAAACACTTATTCCTTCAATTTTTGGTATAAGCTTTCTAAATTGTGCTTTTGTTGCTTGTCTCATTTTTCTTTGATTAAAATTCTGTGCTGGAAGTGGCCTCAAATCCTTGCTAAAGAACCAAACATTGACTCTAACAAGGATAGGAAAGGAGTTTTGAAACAAGGACCTTAAAATTTGACCTAAATTTGGTGACACAAAACTCCTAAAACTACCTTCACAAGAGTGATCAATCCTTTCATCTTGTGAGCAGTCTTCTTTCACCTATTTGTTGTGTTCACTGTGCAGGTTCAAGGAGCATCAAAGGACCAAGGTTGGAGGTGGATTAAAGCATTCAAACAAGTGATGGAAAAATGTGGCTGAAAATCCGTCACTAAAGTGGTTACAAAACCGTCACAACTTTGTTTTTAGGACTAGTTTAATTTCTTGCATTCTTCTTGTAAATTCAATCAATTTGTAATATCTTGGAGGGAGTATTAAGAAGCTGGTCAGGTATATCTAATCCCTTATAGTCACTCACATGCAGTACTAGTGGAAGTGGCTTGGAAATTTCATATGTTTCAAGCCTCCACTTAGGGAAAATCCGACTAGTTGATTAATATTGTTTCCTTTGATTTGTTTGTTCTTAGTTTATTTGCTTTGCTTTGTTAATTCGACTAGCATGTGTAGAATTTAATTTTCTCACGTTTAGTTGTAATCAAAAACACTTGAGAAAACCATCAATCATTAAAAGTTTGTGAAAATAATTTGTGGAATAGAGAATACCACAAGGAAGTTTAGTGATTTCCACTTGAAAAGGCTTGGTTATTAAGTGGCTCTTAGTAGCTCACCTCCCTTGAGAGTGCAATTTGCACACTTAGACTTCCAAGTGTTAGTCTTCTTCCTAGAAAAGACCAAAAATATTTTCTTTTTGCATAGCATATAAAACTCTTTTTGTTTAATCATGAGAAAACATTCCTTAGGTATTAGTGAATCAAGCTCTTCAAAATATTTTTCACTGCCTACTCAAGAGCTTAAGCCACTAACACCTTGGACTAAGCAAGAAGTGTTAAAAAGAGAAAAATAAAAACTTGAAGGAGAAGCACAACTTGCAATTTTGGAGGAAGAAATTCTTATTCTTAAATAAAAGGAAGAAAAACTTTTAGCAAAAGAAAAATTGAGAAAAATAAGAGAAAAAGAAAGAAAAAAGGAATTTCTCTTAGGGAAGAGTAAGGAGGAAAATGTCTCTTGCAAAAACTCAACCTTCAATAATTTTATCCAAAGTGTGTTTCCAATGCATGTTATTAGTCCTAACATGTTCTAAAATGAAGGAGAATGATGACCATGCACACTACTTTCATGAGAATGATCACTCATTTTTGCAAGGGAAAGGTTTTCACAAATCTTAAAGAATTTTGCAAAGTGAGTGATAAATATTTTCACAAAAGATTTTCTCTTTTAGGTGTGAGACTAAGTACTTGGAGGTCTAAGTATACAAGTTGCACTATCAAGGGAGGTGAGCTACAAGGAGCCACTTAATAACCAAGCCTTTTCAAGTGGAATTACTAAACCCCCTTTTCTCACAAAACAACTTTTCACACAAACAAGTCAAGTAGTTGTGTATGTATGCACGCAACCCCTATTAGGCAAAGGAAGCCTTCTAAACGAGCTTAGAATTAAAACAAGTTTAAGGAAAGCAAGTAAAGCATATACTAGTCGTATGGT
Organism: Cajanus cajan; assembly: GCF_000230855.2. NCBI lineage: Eukaryota > Viridiplantae > Streptophyta > Magnoliopsida > Fabales > Fabaceae > Cajanus > Cajanus cajan. Next base: position 25,366,390 of record NC_138526.1, read on the forward strand.
CCTAGGGTGGAAGTAGGGATGGCAAATATACCCGTACCCGCGGGTAATACCCGAACCCGTCCCGACTTTGACGGGGAATACCCGGTTTGACCGGGTACGGGTAAAACCCAATATATTAAATCGGGTACGGGTACGGGTACGGGTATGTACTTACCCGCCCCGTAACCGTACCCGTACCCGTACCTGTACCCGTACCCGTACCCGTACCCGTACCCGTTCCTATTTTTAATTTAATACCCACTTTCAATTTAATTATATTAAAGAATTTTAATATTTTTTTATGTGTGATTATTTATTATAATATGAGATAAAGAAATAATCTAATTATAATTATAATATAATTAAAAAAATTATATAAAAAATTATATTTTTTTTTAAAAATAAAAAATTTGACGGGTACGGGTACGGGTACGGGTATACCTGATACCCGACGGGGACGGGGATGGGATGAAAATCACATACCTGACGGGTACGGGTACGGGGACGGGGATGAGTTTGCCTCGCGGGGACGGGGACGGGTATCATGAAACCCGTACCCGCCCCGCCCCGTTGCCATCCCTAGGTGGAAGTCCAAGTGGCACTTGAAGCCTTTTGGGACACTTCCACAAGTCCTAAACGTATTATGAAAGCAAGTAAACTAGGCGTCTCCTAGTGGAAGCCCAAATGACACTTGAAGCCTTTGGGGACCCTTCCACAAGTACTAAACGTATCTAAAAATATTTATTTGGAACTATTTAGGAAGTGGTGGGATTTAATCAAAAATTTTCCCAAACAACCACTCCTAAATGTGAGTTTAAAAAAAGGAAACTAATAGTTAACCCAAGGTAGGGTTAGAAAGTTACAAACAAGGAAACAATCAATTCAAGAATACTTGAAGAACTTCCACCAAGGGTGCTTGGAAGCAAGCTTGGACAGCCCTGGAGTCAAGTGAAACATCCCAAATTGGTCTCCACCAATCCTTCTCTAAGTGTCCAAATCCGTCATTAAGTTCTTCAAAACCGTCTCTAAATTGCTTCCAAAATCCGTCTCTAACTTTGACCTAAAATTTAAAACAAGTCTTAGCTGCAAAAAGGAACAAACAAGTGAGCCTTTCCAAGGTGTTTCACTCAAGTATTCTGTACCTCAATCTTCTTCAAGTTTTGACCCCTTTGAGATTAATCCAATGTGGCTCAATTAGCTCTTCCTTCCAACTGTAATGGCTTGAAAAAGAATTATATCTCACCAAGGCTTAACAATCAATCAAGAGAGAGTAGAGGCCAAGAAATTAAAACTGAAAAGGAACAATTAGAATAGGCTACACTCTTATAGGAATTAATGTGACAAAACAAAGAGAGCCAAGAAGACACAAAGCAACAATTAAGGGTGTATTTCAAAGTTAGCACACAAAAGAATAACCCTAGGAATAGCTCTAGAATGAATTATAAAAACAAAATAGAAATTGTGCTATGATTTTGAGTATTTGAAAGTCTTTTTCCAACCACTGGACAGCAAGCAAACCTCAAGAAAATTCACACAAAAATTTAAGGCCAAGTGCTACTATTAATGTTTTGTTTTCACTTTGCTTTTTCTAGGTTTTTCTCTTTTGTTTTCTTTTCTTTTTCTTATCTTTTTGTCTCTTTCTTTTCTTTTTCTTTTGAACACAGAATATTAGCACTTAAAACAGAGGCCAAACAATTAATAAAGAGGTTTCCAAGTGGTGGAGAAAATAAGAGCAAGAAGTATAAGAAATGTAAGTGTACTAGTCAAAATTTTCAACCACAAAATGTTACTAGTTTTGGTACTAGTTTGTTCTTATCTTTTGTACACTTTGATTTTCATTTTCAATACACTTCTAACTCTATTTTCTTTTTTTAAAACAAGCACAAGACACACAATGAATTTCTGGCCACAAATTGCTAAGAAACTAATAGCAAATGAAGTTCACAAAAAAATTGACTCTAGAACATGTTAGGACTAATAACATGCATTGGAAACATTTTTTGAGCACTCTAAGATTTTTTTAATGTTCAGCCAGCAATGACACCATACAAGAACAGATATCAATTCATATAGATTCAAAAATAAAAAGGCACCACAAGGATTTAATGACAAGCAAAACAACTACACATGACTCTAAGACAAAACTAGAAGATTAAGAAATGTAAAAATGCTTGTATTCTTGTTTCTTTTTAGGAGTTTCTTTTTAGTCTGAAATTATAGGAGTCCAATGGAAGATAAAAGCAATCCTAAAACATTTAAAAGAAATACAAATAATACCTAAGGCACATACAAAGATTGATTCACAAGAATTTAGAACATGAATCAAGAACAAACAAGATAAGGTGAGTGTGTTCTATAGATTTATAGATGTGACACAAGAACAACTCAAGGCACACAAACACAAGAAAATAAAAGGAAATACATGTAGGAACAGTTTAGACACACTTTTACATGATTTGAACTGAACAAAACAAGACAAGAAAGCTTAAGAACGAATTTACCAAGGAGACCTAGCTCTTGATACCAAATGATGGAAACTTGGTGGAGAATCCGGATTGATGTGAATCCTCTTCAAGTTCCCTAGATCTTCGGCTCCTTGATTCTTCTTAAGCTTTGCTAAGGTCTCCAATGGAGGAGGAGACCTTAGAACCACCACGGTTTGGTGGAGAACTCTCCCAAGAGACGCCACTCCTTGATGAAGAGATAAGTCTCTTCAATTCTCACCACACTCTTTTACTGAAGGGATAAGAGAATTGGATGAATATCAAAGAGGTTTAGGGACTTTTAGAAGAGAGAAATCTGAACAATCTCTAAATTATCTCTCAAATATATGCCAAAAGTATTTTACAAAGAAGGAAAAACAAATATATAGGAGTAGGAAGCTTGGAGAGCAAGCTATCCTTAACCATGGTTCACTAGGAACCATGGTAAGGTCTAGCTAACCTTCCATGGTCTAGAGGCTTGGAGAGCAAGCTACTCACTTAGCTTGCTTGGTAAGCAAGCTAAGGAGAAGCTTGTGCTTCAAGCTTCTAAGCTTGAGAGGAGACAAGCAATTCGCCCAATGTGAACACAAGCCAAGGTGGGCGGCTCTTTGGACTTTATTTTACTCCAACCGGTTTTGAAAATGTTGATTTGGTTTAGTTAGGTTCATCCAATGTGAATGGAACCTAGCTAAATCAAATCTATGAAAAATTAGGAGTAAAATGAGTCCAATATGTAAAATTTTGCCTAGGCCCACCTCTAGGCCCAATTGCTAGTAACACTCTCTAGCTTGCTAGTGACACTCTCTAGCTTGCTAATGCCACTCCCAATCCTACTACTAGAAAATAAGAAAAGAGTGTATTTCTAGATTAAGTTAAATGGAGTCAAAGTGTCCAAGTAACCTACCCTAGAAACAATATACAATAGCTAGTAAAGGAAATAAAGTGCCTCTCAAATACAAAGGCAAAAATATACCTATACAATATCTACTATATACAAGGTACAAGAAAACAAACTATACAATGTATGTACAATGGAAACTCAAGAGACTAATAAGAGGAATTATACTCAATGCTCAAGAAGAGCAAAGGTCTAAGAAGCACCTTCTCTGTAGAAGCCTCCTCTAGCTTCCTAACCATGGACCTAGTTAAAGGCCCAATGGTCTTCAAGTGTGAGCCTCCTTAGATCAACCTTCACCCTTCTTGGTCTTACCTCTTCAAAAGGGATCCTTGGGGATTAGATTTCCATCACCATGGGTGATGAAGGCCACTTCTAGGGTTTTCTCTCAAGGTGGAGATAGGTAGGGTTCTTGGTCGAAATTAGACCAAGAGAGACTAAGGAGAATATAAAGGCCCAAAGGCTCACTCTATATTAATTTCCAAAGTGTTTATAAGAGGTGATTCCTAAGGTATTTATAAGTGTTGGGTGAGGTCATGACCTAGGGAAGTGTGATGGCTAGGTCATCATTGGATGATCATTCCTTCCCTAAATGAGAAGGAAATGCACTCCAAATGACACCCACATGTAACCCTAAAGGTGCCGCACATGTAACCCTAAAAATGGTGCCTTTTTGGGTTAAGCTAAGCTACATCTAGGTGCATGATGGGAGTATGCAACCTAGGTGCCCTTCCATTTGGGCCAATGCTCTCTTTAGCCCAAAAGATCCATTATTGTCACGGCCATACACTTATATCGCTTAGGAAAATAAAGCCCTAAATTCTAAGTGCCCCAAAAATACAAAGGAAAAATAGGAAATACAAGGAAAATAAATCCTAAGTCCTAAGTACCCCAAAATACAAAGGTAAAAATGGAAATTAACTACAAGAAAAATAATTCCTATACTAATGAGGCTTTAGGAGAGTAATTAGTACTATATGATCATGAGGAGAGTGTCTCTTGGTGTGTGAGCTCCCTCCTCCTCTTCTACCCTCCTAGCCATGGACATAGGATGGGGCCCATATGTGTCTTCAAGGATGATCCTCCATCAACTCAAGTCATGCATACATTAGTAGCTCATACAGAGTCACTCATTATGCAATGATGTCATGGACTCAACTCACAAATGCATGCATGTGGCACCAGTTACATATCACATATCACTGGTGTGTTGCCTAAACAACACACCTAAGGTAGTCTAGGACTACATGTAGGGAGCTACCCATACACTCTCAACTAGAAGGATGTACTTCTAGGGTCTGGTCGGGATAGCAAAGCTGTGCAAGTTACATCTCGTGCTCACAAACAGGCGAAATCGAGACATCCAAACCGCACTATCCCCTAGGACTCCCCCAAGCTGTTGCCCAAGGAGGGCCTTCCCTAATGGTGTACTCCACATCATACCTGTCACATAGATGCACATGATGCATGTCACACACTCATACTTCATTGACTCATCATTTCACTTGTCATAGTTTCTCATATATCATGTCGCATTGTTTATCATCATGTCTCGTGTCTCATATTCACTTTTCACATTGTCTCATCATATTCACATAGTCTTATACAAGGAACTTCTCATAGGCATATACATTAGAGTATCACACAAACCATAACAAGAAATTATCCAACATCATACACATTCAATTTGTAATTCATAACATACGAAGCATAAAGGTCACAAACCCAACTTCATGATTTCACGCAATTTTTTACAACTAGCCAAGTAATATAATATTTCAATAGGTCAAAACACTCCAAATGTTACCCAAAACACAAATCCATCATCAATTTTACATATGATGCCTGGAAATTCATCCAAAGATCATATCCCTAATTTCACTTCATAGGGTTTCCCACAAGAACTCATAGAGCACTCTAATTCATATCAAAACTTGTCTATTTTTGAAATTAAACACATATTTACACTTAGCAAATATCAAGGAACACAACAGAAAACTCAAAAGCTAAAACATAAAACATTCGAAATTTGTCTGTTTCTCATAGGGTTTCCCGTAATAATCCACAGTGTACTCTAATCCATATCAAAACATATCCAAACTCAAAATTAAACATACATTCATGCTCAGTAATCATCAAGGAATACAACAAAAAACTTAGAAGCCAAAATAGAAAACATTCAAAATTTGTCAATTTCACATAGGGTTTCTTATAAGAACCCATAAAACACTCTAGTCCATATCAAAACTTATCTATTTTTGAAATTGAATGCATATTCACACTCAGAATCACACAAGGAACGCAATAGAACAATCATAAAATATTCAAAATTTGCTCAGTAATCATCAAGGAATACAACATAAATCTTAGAAGTCAAAATAAAAAACATTCAAAATTTGCCAGTTTCTCATAGGGTTTCCTATAGGAACCCATAAAGCACTCTAATTCATATCAAAACTTATTTCTTCTTAAAATTGAACGCATATTCATACTCAGAATCACACAAGGAACGTAACAGAACAATCAGAAAATGAAACAGAAAACTTTCATAAAGTGCTTGTTCCTATTAAGCAAGGGATTGGGGGTAAATTTTGCTACCCAATAGTTATTTCCACACCCCCGAGTGAAGTTTCTCACTCCTCCCTTACTTGGATGAGTAGAAGATGAAGTGCGGACATGATCTGATTGGTCTCCTTCTCTTGGTCCTCCTTGGTCGTTAGAGAGCGTAGAAAAGAAATGAGTTAGAAGAATGATTACGTGAAATGACTCCTGGTAACTTCTGATAACTCCCTTCTTAAAATAATAAAAATAACATAATAATAATACTAATAAAAATACTAATTAATCAAATGACCATCACATCCTTCCTTCCCCTTCCATAAATAATTAATAAAATATAATATAATTAAAATACACCTCCTCTCTATAATCAAATAATATAAGCATAGTTGTTAATAAAATAAAAATCATAACAGTTATTGATATATCACCAATCAAAATAATAATTACAAATCATGCTTTATAACAAAATAGTGCTTATATAAGTAGTTAAATAATATCAAAATTATTTAATAAACACATTTAAAATATTAAAATAATTTCTAAAATATTATTATTATAAATTATGAAATATGGGGTGTTACAAAAAGACTACTTCGGTTTGAGCCAGAAGTGGCTTTTTAAAAGAATACTTGTATCTTGTGAAAGATAGTGAAACTCAATTTAGTTAGATTGAGAACTAGACATAGTCTTTGTGATTAAGACGAACCAATATAAAAAGACTTGTGTCCTTTCATCTGTTGTATTTCAACACTACAAATGTCAAGTTTTTACTATTCACTATTTTCGAAAGTGCGAGTTCGTGATATACACTATTCAACCCCCTTTCTAGTATGTATTGTTGGTCCCTACGGTTAGAATCTAGAAGGGGGGGTTGAATAGATTCTATGTTAGTTTTCCTTTTCTTGTTTGCTTTCTAAATCTTTACCAAACAAATCTTGATTTAAAACAAACCTTTAAACATAAAAAGTAATTCAGAGTTATATATGCACAGCTTATCCAACAAGATTTGAATAACACAATTAATACAAGATATGTAAAGATTGAATTTATCAATTACCAAGAATCTTTAAAGTTCAGTTTCTGCAGATAATGTTTTTCTTCATACAACATTAATCAAGAAACTTATACAGAATGTAAAGAGTGTAAGAGTTAAGAAAATCATGCACCAAGATATATACTGGTTCAGCCATCCAAAGGCCTACATCCAGTTTCAGATTTAGATACACCTCTAAATCCAGTCAAATCCACTATTGATATTCTTTACATGCACCCTGCACAAGCAATATCCAATCAATGAATTTAACAAGCAAATCTTGACACCCACAAGATTAACAAACCATTTCTTGACTCCACAAGAAACATATAACCCAAGAATATTGATCCCACAATATCCTACTTGAGAAAAACCTATCTCAAGATTTCTCTTTACACAACTCTTCCAGAGATTCTCTAATCTCAAGAGTTAAAACCATTCAGACAATAACAAAAGATCAGAAACGAGTACACCTGTTCGTGTAGATATGATCTTCAACAACGTAAACCAGTTTAGAATGAATTTTCTATATGAACTTCATCTTCTTGAATTGATCTTGCACACTTCTTTTTCCAAAAGTTGATTTTCAGCAGATATGTTCTTTCTTTCTTTTTCAGAAAATCTTTTTCTCTTTTGCAGTAATGTGTATTCTAAAAAAAAGTCTCTCTTGTTCGTGTAAGTATTTCTCTTCTTTCCGTGTGTGAAAATTCTCTTTTAAAAGCTTCAGTTTTAATCTTATTTAAAGACAATTTTCATGTGCAAGGAAACAGTTATTTCAGTTATATTCATAACGGAGATAATCTATTACCTGTGATGGTAATCTATTACCACGAGTTAGAATAACTGAACTAATTATTTCAGCTCCTGTTTTAATCTATTACCTAACATGGTAACCGATTAACACGATGCCAAAATAACACAAAACTCACATTTGGAACAGAGGTAATCGATTACTTTAAAGAGATAATCGATTAACACGATCCTTTTTCCTCTTGAAATCATCAGAATCAGTTTGGTAATCTATTACCACACATGGTAATCGATTATTCCAGTATCAATCAGTTTTTCAACATGAGTCAGGTAATCTATTACCAGTTCAGGTAATCTATTCCTTAACTCAGAAAATTTCTGATGTTTTCAAGTTTTCATTTAAAGTCTCAAACACTCAGTAAATTAATACTTCATGTTCTCAACAATGAATGAAATAAGAAAAATGAGTATTATGATATTTTCACCTTCATGTTAATTACTAATTTTTAACACATAACAAACAAACACATACAAGCCTAATCTTTTAAACAATCAATACATTATCCTTTTGACATAGGCTTAAAATAAAAAGCAACATGAGCAAAACATCAAAACTAAAACTTCTAGGGAACATCTTCCAGATGTAGATTCTTCAATCTTCAACAATCTCCCCCTTTTTGGTTTTGATGAGCCAAACTCTTCATGTTGACTTTCACGATCATCATGTTGTTTTGTTTCACTTGTTTGTTTGAAATTTGAACTTGAATTTGAACCTGCATATGTCTAGAACAAAAACTTCCATACAAAGCATTATGCAGTTCTATTTCCATTTCTTTCTTATACAATACATAAACAACCATATAAACATTTAATCAGTTTCTCATGAATTTCTCCCCCTGTTTGGCTTAACCAAACCAAAAAAAACAGAGTAAACAGAGAAATAACATGATACTTATGCAACAAAAACAACAAGCACTTAATAAGACTTTCATCATATAAGCATTAAAAATGTTCAGAAGCATACAAATACTACAACTATTACAAACTTTAAGTCTGAAATATAAATCAAAGTATTTATGCAGAACAAATTAAAATGCAGTGCCTAAAATGTAATGCATAACTAAAGTTCTTCAGGGTAGGGTATGTTCATCGCATCCAGTCGTTCAGATATAGATTCAAAACAAGCCTTCAGCTCTTGATAATCTCTTCTCTGAGTTTCTCTGATGTCATCTAGCTTTGCCAGAACAGATAGCTCAAAAGTAGAAAGAGGCTTGGGCTCTTCAGCACCTTCCTCTTCTTCAGTTTGAACTTCAGGTTGAGACGGCTCTGTAGTCTCAGCAGTAGGAACATCTTCCTTTGCTATCCAACCAACATCTGTTTTCACTAGCTTCATCATTTTCAGAGCTCTATCCTTGATATCATGAACATCTCTGGTGACCTCTCTTGCTTCACCAGTTAAGGGAACTTTATAGAACACCAATACCTTGCTTATGAACACAGCATATGGACACTTGCAGTCCATTAACCTCTTTGTCTTTAGCATTATGTCTTCTACCACATATACCCAATCAACTTGAATGTTGTTCTTAAAAGCTGCGAGCAGTGCCATATCTTCTTCACTGATTTGTGCGTGATTGCTCCCCCTTGCTGCCAGAATCCAGACAATTACATAATGTAGGAGTCTATCTTCCATTCGTAGACCTCCAGCATTATATGTAATTTTCCTCTTTTCTTTTCTTTTGTATTCTTTATTAGCCTCCCAGGCTGAAACATCCCTCAGCATACTCATAAAAAACGTATCTTTATCTATTGAGAAATTTTTCATCTTTAATTCATTGAAGGTAGGTTTAATACCATTTCTGGTTAATCCACCAATCTTCAAAAATACATCAGCAGATAGAGTAACTTTTATTCCTTTAACTTCTGAAACCAAAGCACCATTTTCATCTCTTCCCAAATTTGAGTAAAAGACCCTAACAAGATCAGGGTAGTACAGTCCACTTAACCCAACAAATTTGCTAACTCCTTGACTAGATAACAGAGTAGGAAATGTAAAACCTTGCTCTATAAGCCAAGACGAGTAGAGTACCTTTGGAGCCACAATGTCTTTGCAAGCAAAAGACTCATTGAAAGTTTCCTCTTGAGACTTCCTTGTGAACCACGAATGAGAATATTCTTCTTCAAGTTCTGGACGAGAGGACTCTTGTTTCTTCTTTTTAGATGTACCTTGACCTTGAGTAGTAGGACGAGGGTAATCTCTGTTGGCTTTGTGCTTTACACGCTTTCCTTTGCCAAGACTTTCCATGAATGGGGCTTAGGGTTAGGTTTTGAAAGAGATTTTGAGATAGAAAAGGGAACCAGGGGTTTCGTTCGTTTTAGTTTGAAGCAAAAATGGAGAGAGTTTTGAATTAATTTGAATTCGAAACAGATTTAAAGAGGGTTTTTGAGTACTTAAAAAAAAACAGGGGTTCGCGTCAGGTAATCGATTAACCTAGTTGGTAATCGATTATCTCGCAACTGAAACAGGGTAATTATGCAAGTGAGTGAGTGGTAATCGATTAACCCGCATGGTAATCGATTATCACAGTGGGTATGCATCAGAAATTGCATCAAAGTAGCAGAGGTAGTCGATTACTGAAAATTGATAATCGATTACTGCTGTTGATTTTTCAGCAATTTCTTCATTTCTTCCAATGGTAATCGATTAACCCGATAGGTAATCGATTTATCACAGAGAAATGTGTGCAGATACAGGGCATACTGTGTTTTGTGTGATTTCCTATTATGAGTGCACATACATCAAGTTTAAACCTATAAGTGCTTAGCAATTTCATGCATATTCACACAATCATACTTTAATTATGAGATTTAGGATAGATTGGACTCACTAATGATACCAAGACTGGTTCTTAGCTTGAAAAATCTTTCCTTTGGTAGAGGCTTTGTAAAGATGTCAGCAAGTTGATCTTCTGACATTATGAATTTGATGTCACAGTCTCCTTTCTCTACATGATCTCTGATAAAGTGATGTCTAACTTCAATGTGCTTAGTTCTTGAGTGTAGAATAGGATTCCTTGAAATGTTAATTGCACTTGTGTTGTCACACTTCAGTGGTATGTGATCAATCTTCAATCCAAAGTCTTGAAGTTGATGTTTAAACCAAATTGACTGAGCACAGCAGCTTCCAGCAGCTATATACTCAGCTTCAGCAGTTGAGAGTGCTACACAAGCTTGTTTCTTGCTCTGCCACGATATGAGACATTCTCCAAACGTGTGGCACGTTCCACTTGTACTTTTCCTATCCAATTTACAACCAGCAAAATCGGAATCAGAGTAACCAGTTAAAGATGGAGAAGTACCTTTAGGATACCACAATCCAACATTGATTGTGCCTTTCAAATACTTCAGTATTTTCTTTACAGCCTTCAGATGTGATTCCTTTGGTTTTGATTGGAATCTAGCACATACACATACACTGTACATGATGTCAGGTCTGCTAGCTGTTAGATACAGAAGAGATCCAATGATCCCTCTATACATTGATTCTTCAACATCTTTTCCTGCAATATCACTATCTAGATAACAATTAGTAGACATAGGAGTATTTGATATCTTACAATTCTCCATATCAAATTTCTTTAACAGTTCTTTGCTATATTTAGTTTGATGTAGAAAAATTCCATTTTCCATTTGTTTGACTTGTAGTCCTAGGAAGAAGCTTAATTCTCCCATCATAGACATATCAAACTCCTTCTGCATATTGGAAACAAATTCTCCACAAAGAGATTGGTTAGTTGATCCAAATATTATATCATCAACATAAATCTGAATCAGCAGAATATCTTTTGATTTTCTCTTTATGAAAAGAGTTTTATCAACATTACCTCTTTGAAAGTCATGAGTTAGTAGAAACTTACTTAGCCTTTCATACCATTTCCTTGGAGCTTGTTTCAGTCCATACAAAGCTTTCTTGAGCTTGTAAACATGCTTAGGTAATTTGCAGTCAACAAAACCAGGTGGTTGAGCTACATAAACTTCTTCATCAATTAGACCATTTAAAAATGCACTTTTCACATCCATTTGATATAGTTTGAAATCAAACACACAAGCAAATGCAAGTAAAAGCCTAACAGCTTCTAATCTAGCAACTGGAGCATATGTTTCACCAAAGTCTATACCTTCCTGTTGATTGTATCCTTTGGCTACTAATCTAGCTTTATTTTTAACTATAACACCTCCTTCATTTAGTTTGTTTCTGAAAACCCATTTTGTACCAATGATATTCATATTCTTATTGAAAGGAACTAAAATCCAAACATCATTTCTTTTGAATTGATTCAGTTCATCATGCATGGCCATTATCCAGAATTCATCTTTTAATGCATGTTCCACACATAATGGTTCAATTTGAGAAACAAATGCCATATCATCACTTAGAAGATTAAAAGAGTGTCTAGTAGAAACTCCCTTATTTATATCTCCAAGAATGTTATCCAGAGATAGATCTTTGGGTTTCCTCCATTCTTTGGGTAGTGATGTGTCTTCAGATGGTGTTTTCTGCTGTAGTTCCAGTTTTTCTTCTTCTTGTGTAATACTGTCACCTATCTCATCTTCATCATTAAGAGATTTTCCTTTTTCAAGGATGTTAGTTTCATCAAAAGTAACATGTATAGATTCTTCAACAGATAAGGTACTTTTGTTAAAGACTCTATATGCTTTGCTAATTGCAGAATATCCAATAAAAACTCCTTCATCAGCCTTAGCATCAAATTTTCCAAGAGTGTCTTTTCCATTATTCAGAACAAAACACTTACAGCCAAACACTTTAAAATGTGAAATGTCAGGCTTTCTTCCTTTGTAAAGCTCATATGGTGTTTTCTTTAACATAGGTCTAATCAAGATTCTATTTAGAACATAGCATGCAGTGCTTACTGCATCAGCCCAAAAGTATTTTGGTAAACCATTTTCATTTAACATGGCTCTTGCTAGCTCTATTAGAGATCTATTTTTCCTCTCTACAACTCCATTTTGTTGAGGAGTTCTAGGGACAGAAAAATTGTGATTAATACCATTTTCTTCACGAAAAGTTTGAAAAGATTCATTTTGAAATTCACCACCATGATCACTTCGCAAAGATTTAATTTTCAAGTCCTTTTCATTCTGAATTCTTTTTGAAATGATTCTAAAGGCTTTAAAAGCATTGTCTTTATGGGATATAAATGCAACCCATGTGAATCTGGAGTAGTCATCAATGAGAACTAAAGCATAAGTGTTTCCACCTAGACTTTTGGTTCTTGATGGTCCAAAGAGATCCATGTGCAAAAGTTCCAGCGGTCTAGAGGTTGACATAACTTTCTTTGATTTAAAAGAAGCTCTAGTCTGCTTTCCCTTTTGACATGCATCACAAAGTCCTTGTTTAGAGAACTTGATCTTTGGAAGACCACTAACAAGATCTTTAGATGCAAGTCTATTTAACTGATCTGCATTTATATGTGCAATGCGTCTATGCCATAACCATGTTATATTATCATGTGATGTGAGACAAGAATTGGATGATGAATGCTCTAAGTCTAAGATGTATATGTTATTGACTCTTTTTCCTATAAGCAGGACTTCATTTGATTCCTTATCACAAACCATACAGCATTGATTATTAAAAGAGATATTGTAATTTTTGTCACAAAGCTGGCTAATACTAAGCAGGTTATATTTGAGACCTTCTACATACAGGACATTTTCAATGAGAGTATTGGAATTGTTACCAACACTGCCTGAGCCTAGTATTCTGCCTTTGTTGTTATCTCCATATGTTACAGATCCTCCTTCTTTTTCCTGTAATGAGATAAATTTGCTTTTATCTCCTGTCATGTGTCTTGAGCAGCCGCTGTCTAAGTACCACATTGATTGCTTTGCTCTCAAGCACACCTGCAACACAAGTTATTCAATTTGATTTTGGTACCCAATGGATCTTGGGTCCTGGAGAATCAGTGAGTACATAATCTAATTTCTTAATCCATTTATATTTTCCACTAGGAATGCCAAATTTCCTTATCATGCATCTGTAGTAGTTATGACCAGATTTCATACAATAGTTACATGAGTGGGAATTAATGGATTTCATAACATTAACATTCTGTTTTTCTTTATCCTTTGCTTTTAATGCAGCATACAATGTTTCACAGTTCTCACATGGTGACTTTAGTTTAGAGATATCTGAAAGTAGTTTCCTGTTATCATTCTCTAAATCAGAAATTTTATCTCTCATGTGTGTCATTTTCTTTTTGTAAACATTATTTGATTTTTCTAATTTCTTTGCTTCAGCATACAGTTCAGCAAATGCATTTTGCAATTCATCATACGAGTCAATAGATGAGTCAGAATCATATACCTCATAATCTGAATTATGTTTGGTCATGAGACAGAGATTTGCTTCCTGATCCTCATCACTATCACTTGAAGTTGTTGAGGCATTCTCTTCCCATGCTATGTATGCTTTCTTTTTCTTTGATCTGAACTTTTGTTTCGTCTCCTCATTCTTTTTCAGGCTTGGACAGTCAGCTCTCATGTGTCCAGCTTTTCCACATTCAAAACATTTGAACTTTGGAGATGAGTTTTCATTCTTCTTGAAGGATTTCTTCTGACTGGAGAATCTCTTATTGTTGTTCTTCCTTCTCATGAATTTTCTGAAATTCTTCACCATTAGATTTAATTCTTCTTGTTCAGAACTTTCATTGCTGCTATCCTCTTCATCACTTGAGGATTCTTTTACCTTTAAGGCCAGACCTTTTTCCTTTTTATCTTTTTGTTCTTCATCAGCAATCCTTGACAGATCCATCTCATATTCTCTTAGCTTTCCAAATAACTCAGCACTTGTCATCTGAGCTAAGTTCTTTGACTCTGTAATTGCTGTGACAGTTGGTTGCCATCTTCTGTTTAGTGACTTCAGGATTTTGACATTTACTTCTTCTTCCACGAAGTCTTTCCCTAATCCTTTTAGGTGATTTATTATGTGAATGAACCTCTTTTGCATATCCATGACAGTTTCACCTTGATTCATTCTGAAGGTTTCATATTCCTGAATGAGTGTGTTCTTTCTAGCTCTTCTCACTTCTGGAGTTCCTTCATGTGTTACTTGGATTAAATCCCAAGCTTCCTTTGCTGTAGAACAAGCTGAAATTCTAAAAAATTCATCAGAATTTAGTGCAGAATGTATGATATTTAAAGCTTTTGCATCATTCTCTGCTCTTCTAATTTCACTTTGATCCCAGCTATCATATGGTTTCTCAATTTCTTTTCCTCCCTCTATCTTAGTGGGTATTTTGTAATCTGTGATTACAGCCTGCCAAATATTTCTATGAACAGATTCCATGAAAATTTTCATTCTAACTTTCCAAAAGGGATAGTTATCTCCACAAAACAATGGGGGTCTGTTTATAGAAACACCTTCAGCAAACGGTAATTGATTACCAGCCATCTAACCTTTCTAAAGATCTAGTCTTGAATGTTTTACAAGATACAGCTCTGGTACCAATTGTTGGTCCCTACGGTTAGAATCTAGAAGGGGGGGTTGAATAGATTCTATGTTAGTTTTCCTTTTCTTGTTTGCTTTCTAAATCTTTACCAAACAAATCTTGATTTAAAACAAACCTTTAAACATAAAAAGTAATTCAGAGTTATATATGCACAGCTTATCCAACAAGATTTGAATAACACAATTAATACAAGATATGTAAAGATTGAATTTATCAATTACCAAGAATCTTTAAAGTTCAGTTTCTGCAGATAATGTTTTTCTTCATACAACATTAATCAAGAAACTTATACAGAATGTAAAGAGTGTAAGAGTTAAGAAAATCATGCACCAAGATATATACTGGTTCAGCCATCCAAAGGCCTACATCCAGTTTCAGATTTAGATACACCTCTAAATCCAGTCAAATCCACTATTGATATTCTTTACATGCACCCTGCACAAGCAATATCCAATCAATGAATTTAACAAGCAAATCTTGACACCCACAAGATTAACAAACCATTTCTTGACTCCACAAGAAACATATAACCCAAGAATATTGATCCCACAATATCCTACTTGAGAAAAACCTATCTCAAGATTTCTCTTTACACAACTCTTCCAGAGATTCTCTAATCTCAAGAGTTAAAACCATTCAAACAATAACAAAAGATCAGAAACGAGTACACCTGTTCGTGTAGATATGATCTTCAACAACGTAAACCAGTTTAGAATGAATTTTCTATATGAACTTCATCTTCTTGAATTGATCTTGCACACTTCTTTTTCCAAAAGTTGATTTTCAGCAGATATGTTCTTTCTTTCTTTTTCAGAAAATCTTTTTCTCTTTTGCAGTAATGTGTATTCTAAAAAAAAGTCTCTCTTGTTCGTGTAAGTATTTCTCTTCTTTCCGTGTGTGAAAATTCTCTTTTAAAAGCTTCAGTTTTAATCTTATTTAAAGACAATTTTCATGTGCAAGGAAACAGTTATTTCAGTTATATTCATAACGGAGATAATCTATTACCTGTGATGGTAATCTATTACCACGAGTTAGAATAACTGAACTAATTATTTCAGCTCCTGTTTTAATCTATTACCTAACATGGTAACCGATTAACACGATGCCAAAATAACACAAAACTCACATTTGGAACAGAGGTAATCGATTACTTTAAAGAGATAATCGATTAACACGATCCTTTTTCCTCTTGAAATCATCAGAATCAGTTTGGTAATCTATTACCACACATGGTAATCGATTATTCCAGTATCAATCAGTTTTTCAACATGAGTCAGGTAATCTATTACCAGTTCAGGTAATCTATTCCTTAACTCAGAAAATTTCTGATGTTTTCAAGTTTTCATTTAAAGTCTCAAACACTCAGTAAATTAATACTTCATGTTCTCAACAATGAATGAAATAAGAAAAATGAGTATTATGATATTTTCACCTTCATGTTAATTACTAATTTTTAACACATAACAAACAAACACATACAAGCCTAATCTTTTAAACAATCAATACATTATCCTTTTGACATAGGCTTAAAATAAAAAGCAACATGAGCAAAACATCAAAACTAAAACTTCTAGGGAACATCTTCCAGATGTAGATTCTTCAATCTTCAACATGTATCTTTTCTCCAAAAGGCACATAAATTTGCATGAGTCAATATATTATAACTGCAATTGATTGGGTTGCCTAAATGAATGTAATGTTACTTGGTGTATTGGAAATGATTGCTTCATTTGATAATTATGGATGAATACAAATGCATCTATGAATTTTAAATGTGATGTATGTCAGTTTAGTATTATTCTTATGCTTCATATGTACTATCAATATTACAAAATAGACATACAACAACAAATATTAGATAGCACTATTAAGATAGAAATTCTATTATTATTGTTCTTACCGGGAATCCGAGGTATGGATGATCCGCTGGGTAAGATCGGTGAGCCTCCTTCACGGGTACGTTGATGCTCCAAGATGGGGGTGGTACCTGCAAAAAAGACTCTAATGTCAAAGTTAGGGTTGTTGAGCTTAGGAGAGCTTGAAGCTTAAAGGAGTTTTGATGATCACAACATGTGTGTACAACAACAACTTATGATCACAACATGTGTGTACAACAACAACTTGGAAGCACAAAAACAAAGTCAAAGAAAATGCTATGTAATAAGAATTAGTGTATAAATTGTTTAGTTTGATGTGTATGCTGTGTGCATGAGCAAAATCTATATCTAAGCTAAGTAGAGAGTGTATGATGATGAGTTAAAAAGATTGGAAAAGTTATTTTGAGACTTAAAACGAAGTTCTAAAAGCTAACTCAAAATAATCGATTATCGTTAAATATAATCGATTATTCCAGCAACAGGCAAAATGGGATGCCTAGCTGCAATAATCGATTATTTGCCAAAATAATTGATTATCCCACTCTCTGGAATAATCGATTATCCAGCAAAATAATCGATTATATTGTTCTTAGTTGGTTTCCAGAAAACCTGAAGAACAAAATAATCGATTATTATTTAAAATAATTGATTATCTAGGTCTAAGACTTTTATAAATAGTTTGAACTTTTAGAAACTTAAGACAAGAGTTAGAACTGATAATCAAATTGAGAAAAGCGTTTTTGTGGAGTCTTTGTGACCATCTTGGAGAGTTTTCTTTGTGAAATCCAAGAGTAAAAACGTTTGTGAAAAACTTTGTTAAAGGATCATCATCATCATCATATTCTTGAAAGGGGAAGATTAAGATTTGCTTTTGAAATCCAGGTGAATTCGTTCCTTTATTCTGTGTGAATACTTGTAAAATCTTGAGAAGGGTTTCTCAAGTGGTAAGGTTTCTTGTAGTGGGTTTCTACAAGGGGTGCTTTCTTGGGGTCAAGAAAGTGGTTATCTTTTGTGTTGAAGTATATGCATGTGTGTGCTTGTAAACCTTCTTCCTTGAGATAGTGGAACAAAATCTTGATCAGGTGCTGATTGAGGACTGGATGTAGGTCACATGTGGAGTGGCTGAACCAGTATAAAAGACTTGTGCAATCTTCTTCTACCTTATCTTTTACTTTGAGTAATTTCTTGGTTGAACATTAAAGAAGATAATTCTTGATTAACATGTGTGTGTGAATATTGATGGTTTAATCTGAATTAGAGCATTGCATTTCAACCTCATTGTTTTGTAATCAAGAAAGCATATTGCATTCATACTTCCATAACAAGTCTTTAAAGAAGCTTCATTTGAAAATTCAGTCTTAGAAAAGTTTAAGTGAAATAAAGATCCTAAATACTCTGAAAAATTTTAAAAGGTCATAGAATCCAATTCACCCCCCTCTTGGATTGTGCCATTCTTTTCTAACAAGGGTTTGTATGAGTATGAGTCTCGTATAAGTAATGCACGTACCTTGGTGTGAATTAGGGTTTTGTTGGGCCTTGGGCCTAAGATTAGTTATGATCTGATTAAGTGACGAGCTGACTTCACACAGCGCGTATCCGAGATCGCCCTGCACTGTGATGCCGATCTGGGAGCTCGGCTTCGCAGTACGGATAGTACACTAGCCCCCCGAGCTCCGAAGACCGTGGGTCGAGGAGTTTAAGATCGAGCTCGTCAAGGAGCAGTGACCTTTCGTGTATATCTGCCTGTCAAGATGCCACGTGTTGCAACTGTCGTTTCATATTTTGAAACGCGAGGTCGGGGCGTTAATGGGCATGACGGTTATGCAATGATGGCTTCTTCTATCATAATGGGCTTTATTTAATACGTGGTCAGGCGTGTCCCTTGGGTGACACGTGTTGTGACCGTTTTGAATTTTGGGGTATTCTTTTCTCCCACTCGCGCCTCTTCCCCTTTCACTTTACTCTTTTCGTTTTCTTTCTTCTTTGGCTTCTTGCGCAAGCTGCTTCCTGCACTTTCGCTGCTGTTCAGTTTTCGTCGCCGTTTCCGGCAACTGGGTTTCGCCTCTTCCTCTTCACTCTTTCTTTTGTCAAAGGGGTACCAGGTACTTCAATTTTCCTATTTTCTCTTTCTTCTCCAATCTTTCCTTCTTCGAGTCTTTCTATTTTCTTGATGGTTAGAGAGAGTGGTGCCGAGTCTTCCGCGCCTGCCAAGGGCAAAGGTAAGGCGCGCAGCAAGGCGGTGGTCACCGGGAAAGCCGCCGTTGAAAATAAGAATCCGTCTAAGGGCCTCGATCCAGGCATCCCTGGCTACGACTAGGTCAGGCGCGATGTGGGGGAGGCCCGAAGTGTGTTTATGTCTTTCCTTGAGGTCAATGCAGTTTGGAAATCGCACAGAATTTGTGACCCTTCTATCTCCCAAATGATCCGGCTTGAACCTTGTCATGCCGGTGAGGGTGTGTACATGGGGATGTCTACTGACCCTCCCCATTTCTATGTCTACCAGTGTTTCTTTAGGAATTTAGGTGTCTGTTTTCCTTTCACTCAATTTGAGTGTGATTTTTTGAATTTTATCAACTCGGCTCCTTGCTAGTTGCACCCAAATAGTTAGGGTTTTTTGTGGGCTTTTCAAGTCCTATGTTCAGTTCTAGGGATAGAGGTGTCTCTTCCCGTTTTTCTTCATTTTTACCAGTTGAAAATAGGGGTTCCTTCTTATGGTTTGCTGTCTCTGAGTGGGAGTAAGGATGGGGGTTTATTCACTCTTTACTCCCAGTCATATAAAAATTTTAAACAAGATTTTTTTCGGGTTGCACTTGTGGATGTCGACCTGTTGGAGGATGGGGCGTTCTACTTCGGCGGGTTGGCGAAGTTCCCCTTCTATTGGTGCCCCAAACCAGCTAGGTTTCACGGGGTGGGCCAATTGCAATTGACGGCTTCGGAGGTGGCCGCCATTGAGAATCTTGCAATGCTTCCTCGCCCGCTGGATTGCAAGCTCGTCTTGTCGCTTGCGAACTCAGCGTACAAGGAGAGGGGCTTAGAGAGTGAGTATTTCGTTTTCCTTAGGTTGTTAGGGTTTGTGAAACCTTCTTTTGCTGATGTGTTTTATTTTCAGTGTTTGCAGGCATAATGGGCAGGAACAAGTGGCGTGAGCTAAAGCACCGCTACAATGTTGCTGAGATTGAGGTCCCCGAGCCTCAGGAGGAGGAGGTTGCCCCTCTGAAAATAAACAGAAAAAGAAAGAAGGTTGAGAAGGAGGTCGGGGGGACCTCTGCCCCTCCAGATGCCGAGGAGGTGACCTCCAAGGCTGCTGATGCTGAGGCGGTGGACCTCACCGGGAGTCTGCCGTCTGAAGGGGCTCCCCAAATGGCCGCCGCGTAGACTGCTGAGCAAGTTGCTCCCTCTGCCGAGGTAAGTGTTTTTTTTTCTTTAAATTTTCTTCTATGTTGGTTTTTCTTGGTTTGTTGAGGTACTATCGCTCTTTGCAGGCAGGGAACGCTGTCGAGGTGGGGGCCCAGGTTCCTGAGCAAGTCGCCCAGGCCGCCGTGGTGAGTACCTCGCTTTTCGTTTTTACTTCTATCTTGTATGTTGTTCTTTTATCTTTTGACATAGAGCCGTTTTTTTTGCAGGCAAGGGACGTTGTCGAGACCCTGGTGGCTCCAAGTTCAGAGGCGCCAGGGGTGGGCGTCCCCATTGCTGAGCAGGGGATGCCTGCTGCTGTCGCCACCAGCCCGAAACGGGCTTTCGGCGTTCACGAAGGATGGTTGGAATCTTTTATTTGTTTAAAAATATGGATTGCTAGAATGACTTATTCTCAAACTGAGACCTTGTCAAACGAGCAATTTTATTAAAAGGCTCACCAATCCATGTTAATCCCAAGCGGGACCCTCCATGGATTAGAGGTTTTCATAAAAAGGAAGGGTTCATGGAGTCGCCACCAATGTTTTACTCAAAACATTGGAAAAAGAGGTTTAAGGCAATCGATTCAAAAATCGACTTCGGCCATTACAACCAGAGTCGGGTAAGGGAGTCGGTTACGCGTGGGGAAGGTGTTAGCACCCCACAGCGCCCCTTTCGGGTTCCCTATGACAGATTATTTAAAAATAATAGTGCGAAATTACTAAATTACCCCTATTTATTCTAAGCAATTATAAATTAACTATCTACATGATGACAATTTAAATATGTACACACAGAAAGCGGTAAAAGAAGGGACTTTAAAGAGATAAACCTTTGAAGCGTGCTTTCTTATATATCTTGACAGAAATTGGGAAGCGTTTTGGCGTTCCCTCCCTCTACAAGACCGCTCGCTCCCTCCTATAAAATTTTAACTATGGAAATCCGGAGGATTTCCCTTCGACTAGGTTTGAGACTCAAGCAAATGGCTCGTGACTCAAGAACTTTGTCGGATCAACTCTCCGAGTGATTTCTAGGCAGAGCACTGCTCAAAAAAACCCAGAATACTCAAGAAGAGGGTTAAAACTCAGTCCAAAAGTGTGGAATGACGTCCCATTGACGTCATATTTATAGGGATGAGGCTCAATACGGTCTCTGGGGGTCAATACGGTCCGTATTGAAGTTTTGAACTACAATACGGCCGTATTGAATTTAATACGGCCGTATTGAAGTTCAAAAACCTCAATACGGCCGTATTGAAGTTCAGTGCAGCCGTATTGAAGTTCAGTGCAACCGTATTGAATTCAATGCAGCCGTATTGAAGTTCAGTGCAGCCGTATTAAATTCAATGCAGCCGTATTGAAGTTCAGAAACTTCAATACGGCCGTATTGAGTTCAGTGCGGCCGTATTGTAGTTCAAAATGTGCAGTACGGCCGTACTGAACTCCAAGGAGGCCGTATTGAGCTCCAAACCTCCCACTTTCTTATTTTTGGCTATTCTAAGACCTCTAAACCTAAAGATAGTCATCCTATGGTCTTCTAGGAGTCCTTCTGGCTGACTTTCCTTCGATCTTTGAGAGTCTTCGAGTCTTATTTCCGACCCGGACAATTTTAGGGGTCTACAGCTGCCCCCCCTTTACTTAGTCAAACGGCCTTTTAGTGTACCGGTTGATAAGTAAAGGAGTTGACCCAATTGTCCGGGGAATAAGGCCATCCTTCCGACTTGTAGTGTCTTCCGGTGGAAAATTTGCTGAGTAGCCTCTCCAGGTTTTGCTTCGCTCGTCGCCCGAGCCGGAAGCTGCATACCTCCGTGCTTCTGAACACTCTGGTAGCGTGAGTACCGCCTCTCCAGGCTCAACTTCACTCGACGTCCGAGCTGGAAGTTGTGAGTACCGCCTCTCCAGGCTTAGCTTCGCTTGCCGTCCAAGCTGGAAGCTGTGAGTACCGCCTCTCCAGGCTTTGCTTCGGTGCTTCTGACATCCTAGGCAGTTGAGTTTGCCCTCTCCAGGGTTAGCTTCGCTTGCCGCCCAAGCTGGAAGCTGTGAGTACTGCCTCTCCAGGCTCAACTTCACTCGACGCCCGAGCTGGAAGTTGTGAGTACCGCCTCTCCAGGCTTTGCTTCGCTCGCCGCCCGAGCCGGAAGCTACATACCTCCGTGCTTCTGAACACTTTGGTAGCGTGAGTACCGCCTCTCCAGGCTCTGCTTTGGTGTTTCTGACAACCTAGGCAGTTGAGTTTGCCCTCTCCAGGGTCTGCGGTTTGCCCTCCCCAGGGTCTGCCTCTGTGTTTTTGACGACATTGGCAATGTGAGTTTGCCCTCTCCAGGGATCTGTGATGGTTTTGTCTCCACAGTCCACGATGCTGCTTTGACAATTTGTTTTTGATTTTGGTGCCGCTGAGGGCTGGATAACGCAGGGATCCGTCTAGGGGATGTGCAGTTACTCATAGGTTCTTGTGCCCCAACTTGCATTTGCATAGTTGGTACCCGTGGGGAATTTCTGTTTCCTTGGGGTGTAGACACGAAGATGCTCCTTCTGATGTGAGCGATGCCTTATGATTGGCTGACGTCTTTTGACGTTGTGGAGTATCCCAGTTATCCTTATTCGGGTGACTCTTTTGGATTTTCTGATTTTTGCTGCCTCTGTGTAGGCTGTTATCCGCTGGGGATTCTAGATGTTGATTTTTGATTAGCCTCTTCTGTTAGGCGGATCATCTTGACGCTTGATTTTTGGCTGAAAGCCGATTTCCACTTGGGGAATGGTTTATTGATTTTCTTTTTTGGATTTTCCTTTTTGTAGGAATGCCTCTTGAGTAGGCGACTGGGGATTTAGGGATCTTATGTATCCCAGAGTATTATTTAGGAAGCCTCTACAGGCTTAGACTCACTCAATGCCTGAGTTGGAAAGCTATCTTCCACTGAGGAAGTTTTGACTGAATATTTTGCTTTGGATGATCGCGCTTCCATTGGGGATTTTCGCTGATCTTGGTTTGATAGCTTTCACTGGGGAATTTGGCCCGTGAGTGGAAGCTGAGATATCTCTGGGGAGTATTATTTCTGCGAGCCTCTCCAGGCTCAATTATTCTGTATGGTGAGAGAGTATTGTTTCGGCGAGCCTCTCCAGGCTCAGTTATTCTGAGAGTATTATTTAGGCAAGCCTCTCCAGGCTCAGTTATTCTGTATAATTTGTTGGATTTTCTGAATCTTTGCCTTTTTTGTCGAATTTTGGCTTTTTCTGTATTTTGCCTTTTTGTTGTTTTTTGGCCTTTTCTGTTGACTGCTGTCATACACAAGCAATTTTTTTTTTTTTTTTATGCAATTGCCTCATGATAAGGTCTTTGAATGTGCAACTAATGTGTGTGTGATGCACAAATGCAAGTTTGATTATTTTATTAATACTTTTTAGGAAAATGAATGGCTCTCCCTATCCTTCTCTTCTTGGAGGAGTTTCTGTCGTCGACGTGAGGGAATATTTTTGTGAGCCTTTTATGCAGGAGATTATGGATTTTATAGGAACCCCTCCAATTTTCTTTATTGACCGATTATTAAGGAATTTCATACAATTTTTTAGAAATACCAATTTAGAGGCATAATCACATGGTCAAGAGAGAAAAGAAATGAATAGATATTTTATTAATATTCACAAGTGTTTTTACAGAAAGATATACAGAAGGTAATTTCTGAAGAATGGCTGGCCTGGGTAGGCTATTTACATTGGGCTTAACAATTATATTTGTAATTGTTGCTCCGTACGTTCTCCTAGTTGTTTTGGGTGATATGCCTGAGTTAGGAGTGTAGACACTGCAAGATGCTTGCTTCTAGAAGATAATCACATGAATCGCCTTTCGGTTTTCGATTCAAGTGATCGTCGCTTGCTTTATTTTTATGTCTTATTCTTTTGCCCCTAACTTTTGCCTAGGACGTATCCTAGCGGGGATAATTTTGCCTTTGTTTTGCCTAGTACCCTTGTACTGGCGGACTTTTTGTTTTGCCCTAACTTTTGCCTAGGATGCCCTTTTTCGGGTTTTCATTCTAGCGGGCTTATGCAAGCAACGTCTTCAAGCATAATACTTCTTTACCACGTCGGCGTTGACTGGGTATCGAAGTTCTTCTCCATCTATGTCTGTGAGGATCAATGCTCCTCCGGAGAAGGCTCGCTTCACCACGTATGGTCCTTCGTAATTCGGGGCCCACTTTCTGATTTTGTCCTTTTGGGCTGGTAGTAATTTTTTCATTACCAGCTCTCCCTCATGATAGACTCGAGGGTGGACTTTCTTGTCAAAAGCCTTTTTGATCTTTCTTTGATAGGCTTGACCATGGCATATGGCGTTCAGCCGTTTTTCTTCAATAAGGTTTAACTGGTCATATCGGCTTTGAACCCATTCTGCCTCGGAAAGTTTCGCTTCCATGATTACCCTTAGAGAAGGTATCTCAACTTCAACAGGCAAGACCGCCTCCATCCCATAAACGAGGGAGAATGGAGTAGCTCCTGTGGATGTGCGCACTGAAATCCTGTATCCATGGAGAGCGAAAGGTAGCATCTCATGCCAGTCTTTGAATGAGACAACCATCTTTTGCACTATCTTCTTGATATTTTTATTGGCTGCCTCGACTGCCCCATTCATCTTTGGTCGATAGGGGGAAGAGTTGTGGTGTTGGATTTTGAACTCTTGGCACAGTTCTTCCACCATCTTGTTATTTAGATTGGATCCATTATCAGTGATGATTTTATCAGGAATACCATATCTGCATATCATATTCTTTTTGATGAAGGATGTTACCACCTTTCGGGTCACATGAGCATACGATGCCGCTTCTACCCATTTGGTGAAATAGTCAATGGCCACAAGAATGAATCTGTGCCCGTTGGATGCTTTCGGCTCAATGGGTCCAATAACATCCATGCCCCACATTGAGAATGGCCAAGGTGAAGCCAATACGTTGAGTGGGGTTGGTGGGATATGAATGTTGTCGGCGTATGCTTGACATTTATGGCATTTTCGCACATATTGGTAACAATCTTTTTCCATGGTCGACCAATAATATCCCGCCCTGAGGATCTTTTTAACCATTGCGGGCCCGGGAATGTGGGTACCGAAAACCCCCTCATGAACTTCTTTGATCATGTTTTGGGCTTCGACTTGGTCTACACATCTCAACAAGACCGAGTCATAATTTTTCTTGTAGAGGGTTTCACCGACTAGCAAAAATCCCATGGCCCTTCTTCGGATATGCTTCTTGTCATTATCACTGGCCATATCAGGATATTCCCCTTTTGTCAAATATTGCTTGATGTCATGGAACCATGAATGATCATCAACTACTTCATCTATCAGAAGGCAAAACGCTTGCTTATCATGCCTCCGGATATTGATGATGGGCATTTCATGCTCATTATCCAAGGCGAACATTGATGATAGTGTGGCAAGAGCGTCGGCAAACTGATTTTCCTCCCTTGGAATGTATTCAAAGATGACACTTTGGAAGAGTTGTGTCAAATCTTTGATGTGCTCAACATATGGTATCAATTTGGGATTTCGGACTTCCCATTCACCTCGTAATTGGTAGATGACTAGGGCCGAATCACCAAATACTTTGAGCTTTAGGATACCATTGTTGATGGCTGCTTGGATTCCCAACGCGCAAGCCTCGTATTCTGCCATATTGTTTGTACAATCGAAGTTGAGTCTTGCCGTTATGGGAATGTGTTTTCCTTGTGGAGAGATTAGCACTGTGCCAATCCCTCGTCCAAGCATGTTGGAGGCTCCATCAAAATACATGATCCATGCATCATCTTTAAGCTCTTCATATTGTAGATGCATTATATGCTCATCGGGGAAATCATCCTGAAGGGATTGGTAGTCTTTGGTCGGCCCGTGTGCTAGGTAATCAGCTAGGGTACTACCCTTGATGGCCTTTTGAGTGACATATATGATGTCAAATTCTGATAACTGTACTTGCCACCGGGCAATCTTCCCAGTGATTATTGGTTTGTCGAACACGTACTTGATTGGGTCCATTTTGGAAACCAACCAAGTAGTATGCCTTATCATATACTGCCTGAGCCTTTGCGTTGCCCATGCTAACGCGCAGCACGTTTTTTCTAGCGGCGTATAGCGGGTTTCATAATCAAGAAATTTCTTGCTCAGGTAGTAGATGGCTTG
Organism: Cajanus cajan; assembly: GCF_000230855.2. NCBI lineage: Eukaryota > Viridiplantae > Streptophyta > Magnoliopsida > Fabales > Fabaceae > Cajanus > Cajanus cajan. The sequence continues at coordinate 25,393,053 of NC_138526.1, forward strand.
TTCTTTCTTTCCTGTTTCATCTTGTTGTCCCAGCACAGCCCCCATAGACTCATCAAGCACCGTCAAGTAGAGGATTAATGGTCTTCCCTCGACAGGTGGCACCAATACCGGTGGACTGGCCAGGCATTGTTTGATCTTATCAAAAGCTTGTTGACAATTTTCATCCCAAACTTCGGAATGATTCTTGCGCAACAGCTTGAATATTGGCTTGCACGTGTCAGTCAACTGTGCGATGAACCTTGCAACGTAGTTCACCCTGCCGAGGAATCCTCTAATTTCTTTCTCAGTTTTAGGAGGAGGCATTTCCATTATTGCCTTTACTTTATCAGGGTCCACCTCTATGCCTTTTTCACTGACGATGAACCCGAGAAGCTTACCCGACCGGACTCCGAAAGTACACTTAGCCGGATTTAGCTTAAGCTGATACTTGCGAAGCCGATTGAATAATTTTCTCAAATATTGGACATGGTCCATCTCATCTTTTGACTTTGCGATCATGTCATCCACATAAACTTCAATTTCTTTGTGGATCATATCATGGAATAACGTCACCATCGCTCGTTGATAGGTGGCACCCGCATTCTTGAGTCCAAAAGGCATTACCCTGTAGCAAAAAGTACCCCAGGGTGTAATGAAGGAAGTCTTCTCGCGGTCTTCCACATTCATCTTGATTTGGTTGTACCCAGAGTACCCATCCATGAAGGAATAGAGTGTGTTTGTGGCTGTATGATCCACCAATGTATCGATGTGTGGTAAGGGAAAATCGTCCTTTGGACTAGCACGATTAAGATCCCTGTAGTCAACACAAACTCTAACCTTTCCATTCTTCTTAATGACTGGCACAATGTTAGCTAGCCATTCGGGATACTGGGACACAACCAGGAACCCCGCGTCTAATTGTTTTTCTACCTCCTCCTTGATCTTTAAAGACCATTCGGGCTTGACTCGTTGGAGCTTTTGTTTGACGGGTCGAAACCCTTCTTTCAATGGTAATTTGTGCTCGACGATATTAGAGTCCAAATCGGGCATATCATGGTACGACCATGCAAATACATCTTTGTATTCCTTTAACAACTGGATCAATTGCTCCCTTATTTCATCACTGATATGGGTTCCAATATTGACCTCTTTTATTTCTTGGCCTTGCCCCAAATTTACGGTCTCCAATTTTTCTTGATGCGGTTGGAGTAGACGAGCCTCTTGATCTAGCAGTCTTTGCAAGTCCGGAGAAATGGTCTCCTCATCACTGTCCAACTCAACCCATTCATCCTCAACTTTCGGATCCCGGTCGGAGCGAACAATCACAGACATAATTGTTTTATTGGTTCTGTTTAGGTTTAGAATTTATTAATATTAATGAGAGAAAGAGAGAAAAGAACAAATGAGAGAATAATGTGTGAGAAATGCCTCTTTATTGATATGTATTAAAATTTGTACAAAGACCCTTATTTACATGAAAAGGTTCTCATGATCTCGGGTACTGATCATGAGTCCCAAAAAAGAAAAAGAAAATTAAGGAGGGGCCCTATCGTGGCTTGCCCTTCTTTCTACTCCTGCTTTGGCAGAGGGTTCTTGCTCACGTCGGGCGCTGTCGAATCGAAGGTGACCCACCCGGCATCAATAAGGTCTTGGACCTTGTATTTGAGAGCCTTACAGTTCTCCGTTGAGTGTCCTGGCGCCCCCGAGTGGTATAGGCATTTATCTTGTGGTTTGTACCACTCGGGATAAGGTGGATCCATCTTCCTTGGTGGAATGTAAGCTAGAAGATGAGCTTCCACTAACTTCGGCAGGAGGTCGCTATATGTGGTCGGAAGTTTATCAAACTTCTTCACAGAGTTATACTGCGGCTTTCCTGACTTCGAAGTGGAAGAAGATGAAGAAATGGTTATGGCATTGACTCCTCCCTCTTTCTTCTTCCCGAAGGCCTTCTTAGCTTCATATGATTGGGAAGGCTTAGCCAGCTTCCCACTTTTAAGTCCTTGTTCCACTCTCTCCCCAATGGTGATGATGTCCGAGAAGAGTGTCGTTGTGTTCCCTATCATTTTATCGTAATAGGGACCAGTCAACGAGTTGATGAATAAGGACACCGTCTCCTTATCCGACAGCGGGGGCTCTATCTGTGCCGCCAACTCCCTCCATCGTTGGGCGTATGCCTTGAAAGATTCATCATTCTTTTTACTCAAAGCTTGAAGATCTGACCTATCGGGTGTTAGGTCGATGTTGTATTTGTAGCGCTTGAGAAAGGCGTCGGCCAACTGCCTCCATGTGTGTACTAGATTTCCATCTAGCTGCATATACCAGTTGAGCGCGGTATCAGCCAAGCTCTCTTGGAAGCAGTGGATCAAGAGCTTTTCGTTTGTGGCATATGCAGCCATCTTTCGGCAGTACATGGTGAGATGACTCTTGGGGCAAGTCGATCCCACGTACTTTGGGAAATCCGGCACTTTAAATTTAGGAGGGAATTGGATGTCCCTCACTAAACACATGTCGGCGGCATCTTTAATGTCAAAATCATGCCCCTCCATAGCCCTCAACCGATCCTCTAGGGCGTGGAATTGGTCTTTTGAAATTTCAGGCTCTCTAATCGTAATCCCCGCCCCAAGGGGTACAGCTCGCGGAGGGTCTTCCTCGTGCTCTTCCTCCTCTCCATGATGGGAGTCATGGTCACTGTGGTGTGATCCATGGATATTGTGGTGATGCATGAGCTCCATCATTTGCGCCATCTGTTCTTTGAGCTGAGAGAGCTCGGTTATGAGCTTCTTATTTTGCTCTTCCAGCGCTTCCATTTTCTTGATTTTCTGCGCGCGTGTGAGGACAGAGAGATGACCAGCCACTTTCTAGAATGAATATTTTAATTAGTTTATTTATGGGATGAATACGCTCTTGACATGAGCTTGATAACCCTCCATTTTTAAGGCGCTGCCTTTTTAAAATGGAGTGTTACCACCCTCCTTGACTTATGATCCCTCCCCAACGGAGAATCTCGATAATTATGGGTCTCTTTTACTCATGTCAAGAGGTATTGGTGAACCTAGAATGCATGGTTTATGAGGATGCATGATATCTTATTGGTAATGATGCACATGCTCCTCACTTTTATTATATTTTCACACATTGGTTTTTCCTCTCATGTCATGACATTTTCATGCATGGGGATTATTCTTTAGACCTTATCGCGAGGTTATTTATTAATGCACAAACAATTTGCACATAAGCATTTACACAAACAATTCACTCATCCACGAACAGTCATGAGCGAATCACGAGGTAGGGGTTTCCTGCAGAAAGGTGCATATTCAAGGTGGTTCTAATTGTTCTCACCGGTCTGAGGCCCCCAAGGTGCCCCCATTATAGGGACCCAATTCCTCTCGTCGTAAGTCGATGGAAAGCTCCAACGCACTGTCGGACTCGAGTTCATGGTTATCACCTTGAGTGATGCTTTCCGACAACGGTCTACGGGCACCTATAGACCCATTCGACAACCGGCCATACTAACATCCACTCCCTATGGCTTACCACTCATGCCCCCGGGTATAGAGGGAACTGTTGTGTGCAAAGGTTTGTGTGCAGTTTTTATTTCAAACATTTGCGAAAATTTAAACATACAACAGTTATTAAAGCCATATAAATAAAGCATGTTATCATACAAACAAAGGGTAATAAAGTAATTTTATTTATTTGTTAAAAATAATCTGTCACTAAATGGGACTGACTCTCGAGGCTTCCCCAGCGGAGTCGCCATCTGTCGCCACCAGCCCGAAACGGGCTTTCGGCGTTCGCGAAGGATGGTTGGAATCTTTTATTTGTTTAAAAATATGGATTGCTAGAATGACTTATTCTCAAACTGAGACCTTGTCAAACGAGCAATTTTATTAAAAGGCTCACCAATCCATGTTAATCCCAAGCGAGACCCTCCATGGATTAGAGGTTTTCATAAAAAGGAAGGGTTCATGGAGTCGCCACCAATGTTTTACTCAAAACATTGGAAAAAGAGGTTTAAGGCAATCGATTCAAAAATCGACTTCGGCCATTACAACCAGAGTCGGGTAAGGGAGTCGGTTACGCGTGGGGAAGGTGTTAGCACCCCACAGCGCCCCTTTCAGGTTCCCTATGACAGATTATTTAAAAATAATAGTGCGAAATTACTAAATTACCCCTATTTATTCTAAGCAATTATAAATTAACTATCTACATGATGACAATTTAAATATGTACACACAGAAAGCGGTAAAAGAAGGGACTTTAAAGAGATAAACCTTTGAAGCGTGCTTTCTTATATATCTTGACAGAAATTGGGAAGCGTTTTGGCGTTCCCTCCCTCTACAAGACCGCTCGCTCCCTCCTATAAAATTTTAACTATGGAAATCCGGAGGATTTCTCTTCGACTAGGTTCGAGACTCAAGCAAATGGCTCGTGACTCAAGAACTTTGTCGGATCAACTCTCCGAGTGATTTCTAGGCAGAGCACTGCTCAAAAAACCCAGAATACTCAAGAAGAGGGTTAAAACTCAGTCCAAAAGTGTGGAATGACGTCCCATTGACGTCATATTTATAGGGATGAGGCTCAATACGGTCTCTGGGGGTCAATACGGTCCGTATTGAAGTTTTGAACTACAATACGGCCGTATTGAATTTAATACGGCCGTATTGAAGTTCAAAAACCTCAATACGGCCGTATTGAAGTTCAGTGCAGCCGTATTGAAGTTCAGTGCAACCGTATTGAATTCAATGCAGCCGTATTGAAGTTCAGTGCAGCCGTATTAAATTCAATGCAGCCGTATTGAAGTTCAGAAACTTCAATACGGCCGTATTGAGTTCAGTGCGGCCGTATTGTAGTTCAAAATGTGCAGTACGGCCGTACTGAACTCCAAGGAGGCCGTATTGAGCTCCAAACCTCCCACTTTCTTATTTTTGGCTATTCTAAGACCTCTAAACCTAAAGATAGTCATCCTATGGTCTTCTAGGAGTCCTTCTGGCTGACTTTCCTTCGATCTTTGAGAGTCTTCGAGTCTTATTTCCGACCCGGACAATTTTAGGGGTCTACAGCTACCGCTTCTGCTGCTACTAAAGATCGTGGCAAAGGGCCAAGCTCCGAGGTGCCGACACCCACCCCAATGACGTCGGCGCCGCCATCTGGCTCGTCAAGGGGGCCCCGTAAAAGTTAGTACCTTGCCCAGTGCTTCAAAATGGGGGATTCCGTGGTGAGGCTGGATCACCTGAGTGCTTCAGAAGACATTGAGTCGTGGTGGAGCGCAGGGGTGACCTCGGAGAAATTTTTTCCTAGAGGGTCGCTGAGCACGGCTGATCAGGCCATGATCGAGTCAGCCAGGCCCGTAGAGGGTCTAGATGCCGCTAAGGTCTTCCTGCAGAGAGTCATGGGCATTGTAGACTACTGGAAGCAGAAGTGGTCCAAGCAACAGGAGGAGCTGGCGAGGTTGAGGGGCCGAGTTCAGCCCTTGAGGGAGGAGGCCAAGGCTTTGAGGGACGAGAATAGGTCCTTGGCAGCTGCCCTTGAGGATGCCAAGCTGTAGAGTGAAGCTGAGCTCCAGGCCACCCGGAGGGAGCTAGACAGGGTCCAAAAGTCCTTGGAGATTGCTCTGAGGTCTAATGAGACCTATGCTGCCTAGGTGCGAGAGTTGTAGGATCTCGCCAAGTCTTCCCGGGCTCGGGTGCGCTCTTTGGAGGACGAGGTCACTGCGCAGAAGGCAGAGTTGGTGGCGGCGGCCGAGAAGCGTCTTTGCGACGAGGTGCTTCTCGGCAGCCAAGTAGAGGAGAATGCCGCTTTGAGGGTGGACCTCGCAAAGTTGAAGGAGGCAAAGGCGGGGGTGGAGAAGAAGCTCGAGGAGACCAAGCTGGCCCTTCTTTTCGAGCACAAGAGAGGCTTTCTCAAGGCAGCTCGCCAAGCCCGGCTCCTTGCGTCGGGGTTTGACTTCTCCGCCATGCACGTGGAAAAAGAGGTCCGCTTTGGGAAGCTGGTGAGGGAGGATGACCTCGAGGATAGCTCCAGTGAAAATGCCTCTACCTAGGTCGCCCTTGTAATAGTTCAGTTTATTTTTCTCTGCTTTATTTTTCTCTTTGAATTCAAGTATTGAACTCTGTAAACATTTGATGGAAGCACTTGGTGAAGATTGATGTTCATCCAAGCTTCCATGCAAGGACCGAAAATGCTCCATGAGGTTATCACGTTTTGACCTTGGAATTCTCCTTTGAAGAAGCTTCAATGGAGGAGAAGCACCTTTGAGGAGGTTCGGTTACCTCTTAGAGAGGTGAAGAAGCTTGAGAAACCAAGCTTCTAGGAGAAGGAACTTTGAGAGAGAACCTAGGAGAAGGTTCCTCACGAATTTGACTCTTGAAAATGAGAGAGAAATCTGATTTCTAATTCTCATAAATGTCCAAAAGTGATTACAAGAGAGGGTTTTACAAATATATAGGGGAGGTAGCTTCTAGGAGAAGCTAACCTTAACCATGGTTCACTAGGAACCATGGTAAGGTGTAGCTAACCATCCATGGTTTCTAAAACTTGTAGGAGAAGCTATCCTTGACCATGGTTCACTTAAGAACCATGGTAAGGTCAGCCTAACTTACAATGGTTTAGAAACTTGGAGTATAAGCTTCAAAAACTAGAAGGAAAACTAGTAATTTTTGGCCATGAACAAGAGAGAATGCTAGGCGGCCTTGGCTCCAAATTGCTCCAAGATTTATTTCAAAAATATTTGATTTGGTTTAGTTAGGTTCATCATATGATGATGAGACCTAGCTAAATCAAATCTATGAAAAATTAGGAGCAAAATGAGTCCAATATGCAAAATTTTGCCTAGGCCCAGTTCTGGCCCAATTACTAGTCACACCCTCAAGTATTGCTAAATGTCACCCCCTTTTCTCTACTGAAAAAATAAAAAATGAATGTATCAACTAGGGAGGTTAAATGGAGTTAAACTCTCCAAGTAGCCTACCTTAAAATCAATATACAAACACTAGAAAAAGCAAGTAAAGTGCCTCACAAATACAAAGGCAAAAATAACCTATACAAAAGAGCTACTATATGTACAAACATAAGAAAAAGGTCTTTAAGATCATCCCATTCCTCTTGGTTCTTTTAGTATATCACCTCTTGGATTCCTTGGCCTTGGCCATAGTCTATCATCATTGTTGTGTATATGTATTTTTTGGCTGTTTGCCTTTGTTCTTTTGATGGGTTTCTTTGGGTTTCCAATTTTTGCACTCGCGCTTGATTTTTTCCTTTTTGCGCATTTCGAGAAGCACGTTCAGTGTCTGTTGTGTATTTTTGTGCCTTGTGATGTTGAGACTTAGTTTTAGAGCAATAGTGAATTGTTCCAAGATTCAACCTTGGGCGAAGGCGAGATGTTTCGCCGCGAGGTTCACACTTGACCTCGAATGGATTAGATCGAGGTTCGAACTCGACCTTGAGAATGTCGTAAATTGTACCGAGGTTCGAACTCGACCTTAGCTTTTGGGAGAGATAGACCAAGTTAGGGTTCGAACTCGACCTCGATCTGTCGTAGGGTAACATTTATATTAAGGTTCGAACTCGACCTCGAGCTGATGATACCGAGGTTTGAACTCGACCTTTGGTTGCTCTTACCGAGGTTTGAATTTGACTTTGGGTTTTAGTGTGATATGAGTATCATTACTCATACCGAGGTTCGAATTCAACCTCGGGTTTTAGTGTGATATGAGTATCATTACTCGTACCGAGGTTCGAATTTGACCTCGGGTTTTAGTATAATATGAATAAAATCAAGGTTCGGACTCGACCTTGGGTTTTGGTGCAGCGTATTCAGGGTTCGTACTCGACCTTGATTAAAAATGAGATGAATTGTACTAAATTTCGAATTCGACCTTGGTGTGAAGTAAAATGAGTTGTGTCAAGGTTCGGACTCGACCTCTATTTAGCATAAAACATAAAATGATGCGAGACTAAGAAAATATGAATGGAACAGAATGAGTCATTTTATTGATTATTTGTATGTGCCTCGTTAAAAACCCTCTCAGCCAAAACCCATTTTTCTGTTTCTTGGGATAAAAGACTGAGGCGGGAAAAGAGTGCACAGCTCATTCGTACAAGACTAACTAAAGTAAAACTTTAGATGCGTGGCATTCCAAGTTCGCAGTATGGACTTTTCGCTGAGTTCCTCCAGTCGGTATGCTCCGTTTTCCAAGTCTTCTACAACTCGGAATAGGCCACCCCAGGTGGGTGCGAGCTTTCCATCTGATGTGTCTTTCCGGGCTTTACCTAGCAAACGCCACACCAGGTCGCCCACTCAGAAAGAGCGAGGTTGCACCCGCGTATTGTATCTTCTGGAAGCTTGGATTTTGCAAGCCTCTTCATGGATTTGAGCTTCGTCTCTGAGCTCGTCAATTAGGTCGAGGTCAGCTAGCTACTAACTCTTGAGCGTTCTGTTCGCTGTTGAAGGCTTGGCGTCGATGTGATGTCTCTCCGACTTCCACTGGGATCATTGCGTCAGCTTTGTAAGTTAGCCTGTAAGGCGTTTCTTGCATTGTTGACTGGGGGGTGCAATGATATGCCTAGAGGATGCTAGGAAGCTCGTCAGCCCACTGTCCTTTGGCGTTCCCTAGCCGCTTCTTAAGTTCCTGGAGGATGACCTTGTTGGCTGCTTCGGCTTGGCCATTGGTCTGTGGATGTTCCACCGAGGTTGGGAGATGCTTGATACCGAGCTCACGGAGGAAGTCCTCGAAGCCCTGTGCGATGAATTGCCGGCTGTTGTCAGTAACTAGGGTGTGAGGGATTCCGAATCTGTAGATAATATTCCTCCAGGTGAACCTTTGCACATTTTTGGTGGTGATTTTGGCAAGTGGGCATGCCTCGATCCACTTGGTGAAGTAGTCGATTGCCACTAGGAGGAACTTGAGTTTACCTTTCGTGGGGGGGAATGGCCTGAGGATGTCCATTCCCCACTAGGAGAAAGGCCATGCCGACATCATATGGTGAAGAGCTTCGGGCGGTGCTCGGTGTGTGTTGTCGAACTGCTGGCATTCTTTGCATTTTTGTGCGTAGTCTGGCAATTCGATTTTAGAGTGGGTTAGTAGTATCCTGCTCGGAGTACTCTGGTCGCCATTGAGCGTGCTCCAGAATGCATGCCACATATGCCCCGGTGAATCTCTTCGATGACATAGGTTGCTTGAGGTGCAGTTAAGCACTTGAGCAGTGGGGTGGAGATGCCACGTTTGAACAGCTCGTCGCGGATGATTACGAACTTGGCCGACCTCGCCCTTACTTTCCGAGCTTCGTCCTTGTCTTTGGGCAAAACTCCTTTTTTCAAATAGCTCCAGATGCCTGTCATCCATCCCTGGTCTTCGCTTTTGTTGGTATTGACGACTTTATCGTCTAGGCTAGGAGAGTGTAGAGTCTCCTGGATGATGGTCCAATGTTGTCCGGGTCGTTTGGTGTTGGCGAGCTTTTATAGGAGGTCAACTCGGGCATTTTGTTCTCGCGGCACATGCTATATGGTGAACTCGTCGAAGGACGAGATCTGGTGGGATGCGATGTGGAAGTACCGCTGTAGAAGAATATCCTTTACCTGGTACGTCCCACTGAGTTGTTCCACCATGAGCTTCTAGTCGCTGTTGTAACTCACTCTTCGGGCCCCGAGGTCGCGAGCCAGCCTCAGTCCTACGAGAAGTGCCTCATATTCTGCCTAGTTGTTGGTCACCTTGAAGCTGAATTTGAGGGATTGCTCCAAAGTGAATTGGTTTGGGCCTTCCAATATGATACTTGCACCACCACCCTTAGAGTTGGAGGACCCGTCAACGTGTAAAGTCCATACCTACGGTTCCTCGGCAGAAGGGGGCGTGAGCTCGGCTATGAAGTCGGCTAGGCATTGAGCTTTCAGGGCGCCACGACTTTCATACTGGATGCCGAACTCAGACAACTCGACCGACCATGTAATCATTCTTCTGGTGAGCTCTAGCTTTCTCAGGATTTGCTTTATGGGGTAGTCAATTTTGACTATCACCTGGTGGCTCTAGAAGTAAGGTCGAAGTCGCCGAGCTGCGGTGACGAGTGCTAATGCTAACTTTTCGATCATTTGGTACCGCTTCTCCGCATCTTGGAGGACTTGGCTGATGAAGTAGATTGGCGTCTGTACTTTCTGAAACGGGATAGTGAGACTAACCTTCCGGCTAGGCGTTGGACTTCTTTCACCGTTTGAGGACTCTGCATCTGGATGATGGCTTTGCACTTCTCAGGGTTGGCTTCGATTCCTCTGCTAGTGATCATAAAACCGAGGAACTTACCTCCCTGGATGCCGAAGACGCACTTCTCAGGGTTGAGACGCATGTTATGTCTCCTGATTTGGTTGAACACCTCGGCGAGGTTGGCAGCATGGTCTGCGGCTAAGGTGGTTTTGACCACCATATCATCAACGTAGACCTCCATATTCCGGCCAATTTGCTGGTGGAAAACCTTGTCCATCAGTCACTGGTAAGTGGCCCCCGCGTTCTTGAGACCGAAGGGCATCACTCGATAGCAGTAATTGGCGTGATCGGTGATGAATGACGTGTGCACCTCGTCTGGTGGGTACATCATTATTTGGTTGTACCCGGAGTAAGTGTCGAGGAAACTGAGGAGGGCGTGCCCGGATGCTCCATCGACCAGCCTGTCGATGCTTGGTAGGGGGTATGAGTCCTTGGGGCATGCCTTGTTCAAGTCGGTATAGTCGACGCACATTCGCCATTTCCCCGAGCTCTTTTTCACCAACACCACGTTTTCCAGCCATGTGGTGTACCTGACCTCTCGGATGAAGCCGGCGTTCAGCAACTTTTGTGTCTCGGTGATGATGGCCTCCCGCCTTTCACTGCCGACCTTCCTCTTCCTCTAGGCCACTGGCCTTGCCTCCTTGTGTATCGCTAACATGTGATAGATGAAGTCAGCGTCTATACCTGGCATGTCGGAACTGGACCATGCAAAGAGGTCGGTGTTCTTGAGGATTTCAGCTTCGAGCTGTTGCCGCAGCTCCAGGTTCAGTTGCTTGCTGATTTTCACGCACTGTCCAAGAACTTTTCCGATCTGGAGGTCATCGAGCTCGTCGATGGGAGTTGGTCGTTCATCATGGGAGTCAGACCTCAGATCGAGGTCGGTGATGTCCACGTGGGTGATGTGAGCCACTATGGGGGGATCACTCTGGCGACGCTCGTCGGGCGGGGAGACCTTCAACCTCTCGACGTAGCACTACCGAGCTGTCTTTTGGTTGGCCCTGACGGAGATGATCTTTCTGTCACTCCCTGGGAATTTCATGGTGAGATGCGGGGTAGACACCACTACTCCAAGTTGGTTCAACGTCGGCCTCCTGATGATTATGTTGTAGGAGGTGTTGGCTTCTACGAGGAGGTATCGGACCATAATCTGCCTCGTATCCAGGGAGGTTCCGAAGGTGGTCAGCAGATCCACGTACCCTCGAGTGTGAACTCGTTCTCTTGCGAATCCAACTAAAGGCTCTATGTGAGGATGGATGAGGGAATGAGTGATATCTAACCTGAGGAACGTTGGCCAATACAAGACGTCAGCCGAGCTCCCTTGGTCAATCAGCGTTTTGTGGACCTCCCAATTAGCTACTTCCACGGCGATGACCATGGGGTCATCTTGGTTGGGGGTGACGCCCGCATAGTCGTCGTTTGTGAAGGTGATGGGCGGCGAGCTTTGGTGCGAAGCCGAGGTAGTGGAGTGGACGCTGTTGATGTTGCGCAGGTGTCTCTTCCGGGCCGAGCTGCTAGCGCCTCCCCCTGCGAAACCACCTGCAATTGTGTTGATTACTCCCCGTAGGGGAGTTTCCCCCGTTTCCTGACTTACCTCGGCTTGCACTGCTCCACCGACATTTTGCTGAGAGCTAGAGGGTTGGTCCGTGCGAGCTCCCGAACCACGACCTTTACCTCGTCCTCGTCCACCATAGCCTCCTCAGTGACCCTGTTGTTGCTGGACATACTGGCCGAGGTGGTCTGCATGTATGAGTTCTTCAATACGGTCTTGGAGCGTGCGACACTCTTTAGTGGTGTGACTGTGGTTTCTGTGATACCGACAGTGTTTGGACTTGTCCGCACTGTTGGGAGTGGGACCTGGTGGTGGCAGGGTGAGCAGGTTACTGTTACTGGCCTCCTCTAGGATGTGAACTCGGGGCGTATTCAGGGGAGGGTAGAAGTCGTATCTCCCCCCCTTGCCTGTCTAAGCAGTTTTCTTGAACTGGCTGTCGTTGGTGACCTTCACCTTGTCTTTGTGGCCACTGTTAGGTTTCGCGTGTGATTTTCCGCGAACCTGGTCACGGAAGGCAGAATGTTCCTCCATCTGGATGTACCCAGCAGCACGGGCACGGAGCTCGTCCATATCGCGAGGAGCTTCACGACATAGACTGTCGACGAACGGTCCGGGCTTGAGTGCCATGAGCATGGCGTGTAGAGCGACCTTAGGGTTCAGATTTTGGATCTTTATCGAGATGGCGGTGAATCGTTCCATGAACGTCCGGAGTGGTTCATCGTCACCCTGTCGGAGACTGGCCAGGGCAGCTGATGTTATGTGATGAGGTCGGCAGGTAGCTGGGTGTATCAGTTGAGTGCGGCCCCTTTGAGCGAGGTCGGAAAAACCCTACACAGGATAGCATCGTTATTAGTGTAGAGGTTTACCTGCGTTGTATACAGGTCGATGTGCTCATCCGGGTCCGTCGTGCCATCGTAACGGTCGAGGTGGAGAGGTTTCCATCCGTGAGGGAGCAGCGTCTCCTTGATGCCATCCACGAAAGGGTGACGACGGAAGGTTGCCTGATCCCCCATGACATGAGTAGGGGCCTTGCTGAGTTCATGGGCCGACTTGTTCGTTGGTGCACGAGACCGATGCGTGGCAGGTCGTGGAGTCGATGCCCTAGTCGCAGTCCGGGGTTGAGAGACCGAATGCCCTTCTTCCTCGTGGAGGTTGCTCGCTTGAGGAGGATGATCAGAGGGGCGTCGAGGGAGCTGGGCGCGAATCCGCTCATTTTCAGCGCGTAGTGCCGCTAGATCAGCTTCATTAGCGATCTACATTGTGGCTAGGTCGGTTTCGTGCTTGGCACGCATGTTTTGCAGATCGGCATCGTGTTGTTGCCGCATCTGTTCGACCTGTTCGATCAGCCTTCTCAATGCTGCTTCGTTGTTCATGCTTGTCGTGCGATCTACGTCGTCTGTTGCGCGTCTACTATGGCTTCGGGTGAATACCATAAGCGTGGCCGATAAGAGCTGTCTTGATCGGCCCCACGGTGGGCGCCAAATGTTCTTACCGGGAATCCGAGGTAGGGATGATCCGCTGGGTAAGATCGGTGAGCCTCCTTCACGGGTACGTTGATGCTCCAAGATGGGGGTGATACCTGCAAAAGAGACTCCGATGCCAAAGTTAGGGTTTGTATGAGTATGAGTCTCGTATAAGTAATGCACGTACCTTGGTGTGAATTAGGGTTTCGTTGGGCCTTAGGCCTGAGATCAGTTATGATCTAATTAAGTGACGAGCTGACGTCACACGCGTATCCGAGATCGTCTTGCGCTGTGATGCCGAGCTGGGAGCTCGGCTTCGCAGTACGGATAGTACAATTATGGTTTGAGTTATATTTAACAATATTTCAATAAAGAAGTGGTGTTGTAGAATAGGTCCTTGATAATACTTTTAAAAATAAGTGTTCTCCACATTTTTTAAATAATAATAGACAGCACCTTCAATAAAAAATGGTGTTATATAATGATCTTTGATAACACTTTTTAAAATAAGTATTGTCTACTTTTTTAAAATAATAATAAACAACACCTTCAATAAAAAAAATGGTGTTATAGAATGAGTATTTGATAGTACTTTTAAAAACAAGTGATGTCCACTTTTTTAAAATAATAATAGGTAGCACCTTCAATAAAAAGTGATGTTATAAAACTGATATTTGATAACACTTTTAATAACAAGTTGTCCACCTTTTTTTAAAATAATAATAAACATCAATAAATAAATAAAAAAGTGGTGATATAGTAAGTCTTTTATATTATTTTTAATAATATGTAGTATCCAATTTTCAAAAAGGTTTAATTACATTTTTGTTACCTTAAATATTGCGATTATTCGATTTTAATAACAAAAGTTTTAATTGAGCAATTTTAGTTCTTCAAGTATTATAGTTGTATGATTTGGGTTCCCTAAATTTTAATTAATCAAATATTGTTATTGTAAGATTTAAGTCTCCAGGTCCGATTAAAATTTTAATAATTTAAAAATTATTACATATATAAATATATAATATTTTGAAATTATTCAATTGTTGACATATTTATATTACATATATTATAATTTTCATTCATGTCAAATTATATATAATTTTTATTACTAAATAAATAAAATTAATACATAATATTATTGTTATAGGCATATGTTATCCATAAATTAATATCAATATTATTATTAATATATTTATAGATAAATTAAATATTTCATAAATATAATTAGTTATATATTAATATATTTTTACAAATACAAAATATAATAAATAAGATAAATATATTAGAAAAAAGTTAATTAGAAATATTTATTTAGAGATTGTACAAGTATGAGATTTGTATAGTAGAGGATGACTTAAAAGAATTATTTTGTACTACGTATATCAACAAGATACATCTACCTTTTGGTAGCTTATTCCATAAGAACTCCACAGTTAAACATGCTTGATTTGGAGTAATTTAGGGATGAGTGACCTTCTGGAAAGTTTCCTAAAAGGTGTGCGAGTAAGGACAGCGCATGCTGAAAAATCTTGTGTTGAATTGTGGGGTCAATCGTTGATCTTAAAAGCGAATGGACATCTCAGAAAGGGCTAGTCACGGAGGGTTCTAGCCAGCAAGGGATTCTATGACAATATTTGTTTATTACAAGTGTTGTCTAAATGGGTCCGACGACAACATTTATTTAAAACAAGTGTTGTTTAAAAAGGGCTTATGATAACACTTTTGTAAAATAGGTTTTGTCTAAAAGGGTCGTACAATAGCACTTGTTTATTACAAACGTTATCTATTTGTGTCCTATAATAGCACTTTTATTGTGTTGTTAAAGGTTGAGCCCCTTTAATAGCACAAGTATTAACAACTCACAAAAGTGTTGTTAAAGACCTTATTTATTGTTGTGTGTGTTTGGGTTGATCTCTAATTTCAAGTTTAGATTAAGTACAAGAGAATGAGTTTGATAGAGGTGAAACTTGATACTTAATGGGTTATTTAGGAATCTTACTCCAATAGTGTGACATGCAGGTTAAAGAGTTTACGTTTCCTTAAGTTTAATAAAGTTAATCAATTTTTAGATTTTTGTATTATTGGAATTTCTTGTAATTGGGAAAGGAGGGGGTGTTGTAATATGGATAAAACCATTAGGCCTTGTTGGAATTCCATGGGAAGTGTGGTGGATGGTGCTATGTAGGAAATTAGATCTCGAGGTGTGCTGGGTAGATTGGAACGTATTAAACTTCTCAAGGAGACTGTTGAGGTTGCAAGTGATTGCTACAAAATGAGCATTCATGGTGGTTTGAAGCTAGTTATGGTGATTATCCTATTCTAGTTGAAGAGCAGAAAATTGATCTCCCATTGCCCACAAGTTTTGCTTTAATTCTTTATTGGATTTAAGAGGCATAATAAAAGCACCAATGATAGGAGTAGACCTATCTATGAATGCTAAAAGAAAGGCTCTAACGGTAACAAAAATACTATATATATCTATACTACTGAATAAACTTCATTTATCATATGGGGCAAGGAGAAACCTTAGCACCTTTTTAAAACAAGTTGGGCACTAAAGTGTCGTTACACCAGAGGTAAATAAAATAAAGAAACTCTTAAAATATTTAAATGAAATTATCAAACCATTTGGGCCTTTACTTGTTACGTTTGGACTTCTTTAATTTGCTTCCTTTGACTTTCCTTTTATCTAATAAGTAGGGTTATTAGACTTTCTGACTTATATACTATTCAATATATTTAACTTTAATTTATGTAAGACTCATTTTACACTTAAACTCTAATAATAATTTCGTGAAGAAGACTGTTCTTTAATCCCACTAGTTGCACCAAGATGTAATATTATAATGTATTGCTTGTACATTGAACAAAGTATTGTGTTGAATAATTGAATTTATATATATGCAAAATTAACTCTATTTATATTTGTATGCCAATGCATTAGTTTACTTTTATAATTTGGTGCCATTCCTAATTATTTGTCTCTAAGTCACGACATGACAAAAAATACTGATTTAAAAATAGGAGAATCAACATTATATAGTTTGTGGTAGAAATAAAAATAGAAGAAGTTAATATAATACAACACAATCAACAATAAAATAAAATAATAAAAACTAAATTAAAAAATAATAAGAAGAATGTCCTTAGGAAAAAACAACCACCTCGATACATTATTAAATTATTTTGTTCCTCTCTCAAAATATGCCATATCCACCATAATTGTTCACAAGGAGCCGAAGATCTCTTGACCAAATAACACCATTTCAAAATGACTTTTAATATTCACAAGAAAATTTAGTATGTTAATTTTTTTTTTATTTTCTCAACTGTCATATATATATATATATATATATAAAGAGGGTTTAAATGATATTGGTGTTACTTTTATTAATCATTATACTGTTAATTAACTTTCAATTAAATGTTAATTTTATCAATCCAATCATTAAATTATAATTTCATATCAACTTATATGTTTATATCAAATTTTGTTAAAATTGAATAACAATTTGAAGATAATCAAAGTATTCATATTTTATTATATTTTGAAATAAATATATTATGTCCATTTTGTTCTATAAAAATGAGAAATCAAATCATCTTAGATTAATATAAGATTATATATATAGATATGATCCAAGAATAAAAAACTTTTAATCTAATGATAAGTTTTAAAAAAAATTGAAATTTAATTAAAAGTTATTGAATAATATAATAGTTGGTAACAGTTATATATATTGATGTCCTTTATATGTATATATATATATATATATATATATATATTCATTTAATTAATTAAAATTTAAATATTTTTAATTCATTTAATAATTTTGTATCAACTTTTAAATTTTTTGACTATCTTTAACTTGGAACAGTTGCATACTTGGAAGTTAGCTTTTCTATAGGGATTTAGATTTTCTTTTATTGTTGTTATACTTTAGTTTCGTTGTTGCATGTTGCAAGTTTGTTTTCATTGAGAATCAATTGCATCAAATATTTCTCTCTATATATGGTTGTTTGTTGAGACATGCTATACAACACAAATAGATGTGATACAAATCGATAGTGAAAATTATCTCCCTCGCTTGGAGATTTGTTTTTATTATTATACTTTATTAAAAGTGCTTTGTGTTTGGAGCAGAGTTGGTTCGGAGGATGGATGGAACCACGTATATCCTAACATGGGCATTTGCCCCCTAAAATATTTCACTCACCTTTTATCTCCACTTAAAGAAACATACTAGCCCCTTATGCACAACCAATTAGCCACCCATGTAGGTCTATTAAATAAAAAGAAACATTAGTTAAAAAAGATGATTTTCTGACTCACTTTTTATGCCAGGTGTTGTTCACATGATATAGAAAGTGGCATGATGACATATTTGTAAATATATTAAAATATTTATGATGAATTTTGACTTACTTGTCATATATTATTTTTTCTATAACGGATTAGTCAACACTCGTCATAGAATATGTTGATCAATCCCAGACACCAACCATTCTATGATAGGTATTGACATACCCATCATAGAAAGTTTATATTTTATAACGGGTAAATGGTCACCTATCATATAATGTCTTGTTATTATACCATGTTCAAAGTGAGAACCTAGTTCGTGCTCCATTGTTTCATCTTTTTCTCTAGCAACAACGTCTGAGACGATTTTTGGCAAGCTCTTCGTGCACATTACCCATGCGATTCTAGCGACCAACATGAGCAAAACGCTCTGACAACCAAGGCGACCCATTCTCCTTCAGTTCAACGAACTTCGGGTTGAGTTGTCCTTCGTGCGCGTACTCCCATGTTCAAAGGTTGTCTTCTTCTTCTTCTTCTTCCATATATATGGATATTACGGATTGTAGTGGAATGTATTTTTGTTATGCAAGTTTCAAAAAATTCATAAAAAAATATGAATATTAAAAAATGAACCCATATTCTATGAAGGGAGTGACGTTACCTGTCAAAGAATGTGCACATTCTATGATAGGTGTGTTGCACATTTTTAAACAATAAGGTGTGACCATACCCATCAAAGAATGTGCACATTCTATGATGGGTAACGCATGTCTGTCATAGAATGCGGGAGTCAATATATCAAATCACCATATTTTGTGCTCCCAATCATGATGAGCATTGACCACTCGACATAGAAAGTGAGCTTATGTCTCCTGTATTGACTTGTCATAGAATGTGTGAACATTCTATATCGCTAGGATCTATGATGCATTCCTAGTTGACATAGAATGTCCAAAATAAGCACCATAAAATGTCCCTAACACATTGGTGAAAATTAAAAACCTGATTCATCGATGTACAACAAATTTCTCCACCCTTAATCCCATGCACAACTAAATTAATCCTCATTTCCCTTTTTCTTGCATAAATACTAGGAGTAATTGTAGTTACTTAATTTTTTTAACAATTTTTTTTAGTTTAAACATTGTGTGTTTTTTTAGTTTTAAAAGAATATTTATTTGTAAATTAATTTTTTTTTAATTTTTAAAACTCTGTAGAAAATTACTTTACAAATTACAAAAAGAAATATTTAAATCATCGATTTATTATTTGGTTAATAGCATAAATTTCATCTTGTATTGACTATATGTATTTTAACTATTTTCACATAGCGTGCCTTTTCAACAATAAAACTTGTAAAAATAAGACTTTGCAATACAATAGAAGATTTTTTCATATAAAATCTTTAACTATTTATATTGAAAAGGAGATTGCAAAGACAATCACTACAAAAGACATCATAGAAGAGTTTTTATTAAATTAAGAATAAAAAGTATCCTAATCATGATATTTAGTAGTTTTTTTAATATGTATTTACTTAGCATCATAAGTAGTTATATTTATATATAATATTTTATTTTTAAAATTAATATTTTATTTGTATTTGTTAGTATTATTTATTACGTGATGATTGTTTGTCCCACCTAATGCTTTTTTCAAGTTGTCCCTTATTCGAAGATTCTTTGTTGTACATGATTGATCTAATGAGTTTTCATATTTTGGGAGATGTGTACATTACAAATTAATCTACCAATGTAAGGAGAGATTTTCTCTCAAAGGATAGTGTTTGACATGCTTTAACCTAAACTTTTTAAAACTTATTTCTTATTTTAGTTTATTCTTTGTTATTTTAATTTTTCATTTAACAATATTCATCTTGATGTAATTTATTGATAAATATTATATCTTTAATTTCTTACTTCTATTTCCCAACACCTTTTAGTTGTAATAGTTATAATAATAAATTAATATTATCTTAGTGGGAGATGACGGTGATAGTAATTGTGTTGATGAAGACAAGTGATAATAGTGATGACAATAGCAACTATTGGTATTTCATGATAATATATAGTTTTGCCCTTATTCATATTGGAAATTAAAATCAGATTCTTTAGTCTTGTAATAAGTGTTGTGTTAAGTTTTTTGTTTTACAAGGAGAATAATAGTTTTGCAAAATTAATTTATTATCAATCTACTTTCCTAAACAATATGTAATCATGTTATTTGTATGAAATATTCATGAATTTTTCTAATGACTAATCTTCATCCCGACACTTGACCCTGGCTGGTCATCATTTAATAGGGTATCTCTTTCTAACAATATTTTGTTTTTCATTCACAAGTATTGTTTAAATCAATGATTTGTTGGTCTACTTTTCAAAAAATATGCAACACAATAATAATTTTCTAAAAAGATATTATTAGGATTATAAATAAAAAAGTAATTAATTAATGTACTATCCGTACCACTAAGTCGAGCTCAAGCTCGACATCACAGCGCGGATTGACATCGGAGACGTGTCGCGCGACATCGGCCAAAACAAGGCCCACTATCTAAACAGGTTATAACCGATCTCAGGCCTAAGGCCCAGAAAAATCCTAATTCACACTAAGGTACGTGCATTACTTATACGAGACCCATACATCCACAAACACTAACTTTAACATCGGAGTCTCTTTTGCAGGTACCACCCCCATCTTAGAACAACAAGCATACCCAGCGAAAGAGGCTCACCAATCTTGCCCAGCAGATCGTCCCTACGACCGATCTCCGATATGAACATTTGGCACCCACCGTGGGGCCGATCAAGACAGCTCTTATCGGCCACGCTTATGGTCTTCACCCGAAGCCATAACAGACAAGCAACGGACGACTCAGATCGCACAACGAGAATAGATAGCGAAGCCGCACTGAGAAGACTGGTCGAGCAGGTCGATAAAATGCGGCAACAACTCGTCGTCGACCTGCAAAGCATTCGTGCCAACCACGAAACTAACCTAGCAGCGCTGCGCGCTGCGAATGAAACTGACCTAGCGGCACTACGTGCCGAGAACGAGCGTATTCGCGCCCAACTTCCTCGACGCCCTTCTGATCAACCCCCTCAACCGAGCAATCAACACGAGGAAGAGGGGCACTCGATTTTCCAACCACCGACTGCACCTAAGGCACCGACCTACAGGTCCGCCACACATCGGTCACATGCACCAACGAACAGGTCGGCCCATGACATTAGCAACGCGCCTGCCCAAGATTCAGGACATAGGGCGAACATCCTTCGCCACCCCTTTATCGATGGCATTATGGAGACGCCCCTCCCTTTCGGATGGAAACCTCTCAACATCGACCGTTATGACGACACTGCTGACCCGGACGAGCACATTGACCTATACGTCACACAGGTAAACCTATACACTAATGAAGATGCTATTCTGTGTAGGGTTTTTCTGACCTCGCTCAAGGGGGAAGCACTCGGCTGGTATACCTAACTGACGGCGGGATCAATTGACAGCTTTGACACCCTGGTCAGACGGTTCACGACACAGTATGCAACGAGCCAACCTTATCACGTTACATCCGCCACTCTAGCCAGTCTCAGACAGAGTGACGACGAATTGTTGAGGACGTTCATGGAGTGCTTTGCCAGCATCTCGGTTAAGATTGAAAATTTGAATCCTGAGGTTGCCCTACATGCCATGCTCATGGCACTCAAGCCAGGACCGTTCATCGACAACCTATGTCGGCGACCTCCTGTTGACATGGACGAACTCCGTGCCCTAGCTGCAGGGTACGCCCAGATGGAAGAACACTCTGCCTTTCGTGACCAGGTTCGCGAAAAATCACAGGTCAAGTCGGATCACGGTCACAAAGACAAGATGAAGGTCACCAATGATAGTCAGTTTAAGAAGGCTGCTCGGACAAATAAAGGGGGGAGGTACGAATTCTACACCCCCCCTGAATGCTCCTCAAGTACACATCCTGGAGGAAGCCAACAACAGTAACCTGCTCACCCTGCTACCCCCTAGACACAGTCCCAACAACACGGACAAATCCAAGCATTGCCGGTACCATAGGAACCATGGTCACACAATCGAGGAATGTCGCACACTCAGAGATCATATAGAGGGACTTGTCCAGGCGGGACACCTTGGGCAATACGTCCAGCGGCAGCAAGGTCATCGAGGAGGCTACAACGGACGAGGACGAGGGCGAGGTTGCGGTTCAGGCACTCGCACAGACCAACCCTTCGGATCTCAACAAAACGCTGGTGGCACAGTGCAGGCTGAGGTAAGTCAAGAAACGAGGTCAGCTCCCCTGCGGGGAGTTATCAACACAATTGCAGGTGGTTTCACAGGGGGAGGCTCTAGTAGCTTGGTGCGGAAAAGACACCTGGGTGGCATCAACAATGTTCACTCCGCTACCTCGGCCTCGCACCAAAGCTCACCACCAATCACCTTCACCGACGATAACTACACTGGCGTCTGTCCAAATCAAGATGACCCAATGGTCATCGCTATGGAGGTCGCCAACTGGGAGGTCCACAAGATGCTGATCGACCAAGGCAGCTCGGTTGACGTCCTATATTGGCCGACGTTCCTTAGGTTAGACATCCCTCACTCCCTCATCCAACCTCACACAGAACCCCTAGTTGGCTTTGCAGGAGAGCGAGTTCACACTCGAGGATCATGGTCCGTTACCTCCTCTTTGAGGCCAACACATCCTACAATATAATCATCGGAAGGCCGACGTTGAACCAACTCAGAGCAATGGTATCTACCCCACACCTCACGATGAAATTCCCAGGAAGTGGTGGCAAGATCATTTCTGTCAGAGAAAACTAGAAGACAGCTTGGCAATGTTATGCCGAAAGTTTGAAGGTCTCGCCATCCGAGGAGTGCCGCAAAAGTGACCCTCCTACAGTGGCTCATATCACCCAGATTGATAGACCATGGGCCAAGGGCCCAGTCACCAGAGCTATGGCTAGAAGAATCCAAGAAGAGTTGGACCTTGTAAAGACTAGTGGACTTGCCAAGCCCAAGGTAGTCTTCACTTGGAATGCTCTATCATAAAGAGAAGGCATAGTTCTATTTGTATATATTGTATAGTTTTCAAATAGTCTCTTGTATAGGTTATTTTGGCCTTTGTATTTGTGAGGCACTTTACTTGCTTTTTCCTAGTGTTTGTATATTGATTTTGAGGTAGGTTACTTGGAGAGTTTAACTCCATATAACCTCCCTAGTTGATACATTCATTTTGTATTTTTTCAATAGGGAAAACGGGGTGACATTTAGCAATGCTTGAGGGTGTAACAAGTAATTGGGCCAGAACTGGGCCTAGGCAAAATTTTGCATATTGGACTCATTTTGCTCCTAATTTTTCATAGATTTGATTTAGCTAGGTCTCATCATCATATGATGAACCTAACTAAACCAAATCAAACATTTTTGAATTAATTCAAGGAGCAAACATGAACCAAGGCCGCCTAGCTCTTCTCCTTGTTCTTGGCCGAAATTAGCTTGTTTCCTCTTCAAGGTTTGAAGCTTGCCTTGCAAGCTTCTAAACCTTGGAAGGTTAAGACAACCTTACCATGGTTCTTAAGTGAACCATGGTCAAGGTTGGCTTCTCCTACAAGCTACCTAAACCGTGGGAGTTAAAGCTTACTCTACCATGGTTCCTAGTGAACCATGGTTAAAGATAGCTTCTCCTACAAGCTACCTTTCCCTATATATTTCTAATTACTTCATTTGTAATCACTTTTGACAAATTTGAGAAATAAACTTCAGAATTTCTCTCATCAAGAGTCTCTTAGAAACCGTGGAGAATTTCTTCACTAAGAATTCACCAAAGGTTTCAAACCTTACCTAGGTTCCTTAAGCTTCTACACTACACTAGAAGTGACCGAACCTTCTCCAAGGCTTCTCCTCCATGGAAGCTTATGCTCATGGAGTTTCAAGCTTCTCTTGAAGTCAACCTCAAGGCATATTCGGTCCTAAGCATGGAGTCATTGAAGAACATCAATCTTCTTCAACTTATCTCCATCATTTTTGGTATCTAGAGCCTAGTGCTCTTGAGGTTTTGTTTCCAAACTTTTTCTATTTGAATCCGTGTTGTATCTTCCTTGTCTATGTCTAAATTTGTGTTTGCTGCAAGGATCTAGTTCTAATATGATTTTTGATGGATCCTATATGTCTAATATGAAGTGATTGATTCATGTTTGCTTGTTCTTATTCTTCTTGAATCAATTGTTGTTTGGTGCTTTAGGTACTCTTCAACTTGTGCGTTTTTATTTTTTTTGCTTGAGTATCTCCATTCATTCACATGTGTCCGTGATTGGACAACATGCATTGAGTATAGATTTTGTTTCTTAATCAATTGTTTTGTCTTAGAAAGTCATGTGTAGTTCTTGTATGTTGAAACTTCCTAGATTAGCTTGTTTGACCTAATTTTTGTTTAGCATTTTTGTGTTCGAATTTGTTGTGTCTTTTCTTATTAAATCTGTACCTTACTATATGTGCTTTTGTTTTACATGATTGAGTTGCTAATTTGCTATTAGTTCTAGCAAATTTCCTAGAGTTAGGTTTCTATTATGTCTTATTAAAAGTTTTGTCAAAGAAAAGTTCATAAACACTTTCCTATTAGGTCTTCTTGTGTCTTGTGTTGTGGCTGAAAATTTGTGCAATTTTTTTAGCCTTAAAACAGAGCCAAAACATAGGTGTGAGTGTCTTAAATGCATGAGAAAAAACAAAAAAATGAGTGCTTAAAAATTTGACCTAAAAACAATACAAAATAGTGAAGCACTAGTTATAACATGCATGAAAACACCTCTTGTTTTGTGTGAAAATTTGCTGCAGTATTTTTACATTAAATCCGAGACTTCTAAGTGTTTAAAAGGCATTGAAACTCCTGAACATCAAAAGAAAAATAAGAGAAAAATATTTTGCAAAAGAAAAAGAAAAGAAATAGTCAAAGAAAAAGCCAAAAAGGAGTGAAAATTGGTGAAGTGTTGCTCTCGGATTTGGTGTATTTTTGTTACATCTTTGCATTGGTCCAGCCACATCTTTGTGTCTTGTTTGGTTTATAATCTTAGTTTTTTATTTTTGTAATCCAATTCTAGTGCCATTCATAGGTTATTCTTGTGAGTGCTAGCTTTCAAAATTAACCTTAATTGTTGCTTGTCATTTGTGAAACTCTTTCTAGTCTTGTCTCATTCTTTTCTACCATTTGGTGTAGCTATTCTAAATTGTTCCTTTTCAGTTTTAGCACTAATATTCTAGTCTTGAAGGTGGTTGAGTGCTTCTTAAAAGGTGTAGGAGGCCAAGGCAAAGGACATCCACTTGAAGGCTTTGGTGGTTGCTTAGGGAGTTTGTTCTCTCTTGGTGGCTAGGCTCTTGAAAACACCTAGAAGTGACTAAAATCAAAGTTGCTTCTAAAAAGAGGAGTGAAACACCTTGTGAGGCAGCAACTTGGTGGCTGGAGTGGAGCAAGAAGGAACTATACCATTTGTAAAATTTTTGTGAAAATTAGAGACTAATTTAGTGACGGAATTTTTGGTTCCAAAACTAGTTTTCCTCACAAATCCGTTACTAAATTTGTTTCTAAATTAGTGGCAATTTGTTTTCTTTGAAATTAAAGTGCAGCCACTAATTTCATTTGAATGTGAATTTACATTTCATTTGGAGTGTGAATTTACATTTCATTTGAAGAAAATTTGAATTTCATTTTCTTGTAATTTTTAATTTCCAAATTTTTGTACAAGGCCTTTATTAAGGAGTTTCTTGGAGTGCCTTTGGTGTATCTCCATCTCTCCTTAAGAGTTATCATAGTAAATTTCGTTTAGCACTTGTGAGAGGGCCCTTGAAGGTCTTTGGTACCTCTCAAGCTCTCACTTAGGTTTAAATTGCTTACCACACCTAGTTTATGTTTTCAGTCATTTAAGTTTTCAAGCAATTTATGTTTTAAGCAATTTATGTTTTCAGTCATTTAAGTTTTCAAGCAATTTATGTTTTCTTGCTCTTTATGTTTTCAAGCATCATATAAATTGAACACTTAGGCACTTGTTTGTTATTTTTCTTTAAGAAAAGATCTTTGTGAAAATTGATTTGTGCAAGGCAAAAGTACAAGGGGGTTTAGAGATTTTTACTTGAAGAGGCTTGGTTATTAAGTGGCTCTTTAGTAGCTCACCTCCCTCCAAAGTTCAATTTGTACTCTTAGACCTCCAAGTGCCAAGTCTAAAGCACTCCATAAAAATCTTATTTTCATAAAAACTATTTTTGTTTGGAAAAATCTTCTTGATTTAAAATGTCTCAAAATTCCTCCCATAGTGAAAGTGATGGCTCTCCAAAAAGTCTTTCTTATATTACTAAAGAGCATAAATCACTTAAGCTATGGAAAAAGCAAGAGTCCATTCAAAGAGAGAAGGAAAGAATTGAAAGAGAAGAACAACTTGCTTATCTTATCTTGAGGAAGAGTTGAGAATTTTAAGGCAAGAGGAAGAAAAATTGAAAGAAGATATGAAGAAACATAGGAAAAAGAGTAGGAGCTCACATTCCCACTATACATCCCCTAGTGAAAGCATGAATCAAGGGGATCACTACCAACCTCCACCTAGAAGGACCACAAAGCCTAGGGAAGTCAAAGTTGACCTCCCACAGTTTTATGGAAAGGATGATGTGGAGTCATATTTAGATTGGGAAATGAAGGTTAAGCAACTCTTTGCTTGCCACAGGGTAAGTGAAGAAAGAAAAGTCCCTTTGGCTGCCCTTAGCTTCCAAGGGCATGCCATGTATTGGTGGACAGCCCTAGAAAGAGAGAGACGCCTCCACAATGATCCTCCAATTCAATATTGGAATGATCTTAAAAGTGCAATGAGAAGGAGGCACATTCCCACCTACTATGGGAAGGAGCTTATGAACAAGCTCCAAAGGCTCCAACAAAGAGATATGTCTGTAGAACAGTACAGGTAACAAATGGAGCTTTTAATGATGAGGGCTTGTATTAGGGAAGAAGAAGCTACAACTGTAGCTAGATTCTTAAGTGGTCTTAATTTAGAAATAAGAGACCAAGTGGAGCTACTACCCTACAAGGACCTAAATGATTTGGTCCAACTTTGTGTAAGGGTAGAACAACAAAAGATGAGAAAATCTTACAAAAAGATAGCTCCCACTCTTCATTTCTAAAGAAAGATTCCAAGAAGGAAGGAAAAACCTTTGAGAAAAAGAAAACTTTTGAACCCTCCAAGAATCTAGCAACAGAAAAAGGAAAGGGAAAGGACACTACACACACTAGTTCTAGGACTAGTGATATTAAATGCTTTAAATGTTTAGGGAGGGTCACATTGCCTCCCAATGCCCCACAAAGAAGGTCATGATCATGAGAGGGCATGACATTTATAGTAGCCAAGATGAGGCTACTACTTCCTCTAGTAATAGTGAGGAAGAAGCAAGTGAGCAAGAGGAAGGTGTAGAGTCTACTTTTCCTTATGAAGGGGAGCCCTTAATGATTAGGAGACTCCTCAACAATCAACCTAGTGATACTCCATCACAAAGGGAGAACATCTTTCACACTAGATGCAAAGTTTCAAACAATGCATGTTCTCTCATTGTTGATAGTGGTTCATGGTGCAACTGTTGTAGCACTAGGCTGATTGAGAAGTTGGGATTAACTACTAGTCCACATCCTAAACCTTATCAACTCCATTGGATTAATGAGGATGGTGACCTAGCAGTTGACCAACAAGTAAAGGTCAAGCTTTCTATTGGGAACTATGAAGATGAGGTGCTATGTGATGTAGTACCAATGGAAGCTTGTCATATCTTATTAGGAAGGCCATGGCAATTTGATAAGAAAACCATGCACAATGGCCTTACTAACGAGATTACCTTTACTCATAGGGAAAAGAAATTTGTGCTTCATACTCTTTCTCCTCAACAGGTGGCTGAGGATCAAGCACAAATGAAACTCAAAAGAGATAGAGAAAAAAGATTTAAAAAAAAAGGAAAATAGAGAAAAAAAAAGTCCGTGAAAACTAAGGATAGAGAGGAATCTAGGGAGAAAGGAGTTCCCTCCCTAGAGGTTGTTACTCAAGAGAATGCAATTTCCAAACAAACCCTCTTGATTCAACAACCCTTTTATATCCTTCTCTATAAAGGAACTCTTTCTTGCACTACCACATCTAGTGGACATGAGACTTTACCTAAGGGGGTAAAAATACTTTTAAAAGAATTTGAAGATCTATTTCCTCCCGAGGGTCCAATGGGCCTTCCTCCTTCTAGAGGAATAGAACATCAAATTGATTTGGTGCCTGGGGCTAGCCTACCTAATAGGCCTGCCTATAGGACCAACCCCCAAGAAACAAAAGAAATTGAGTCTCAGGTCCAAGAGTTGTTGGAGAAGGCCTGGGTTCGAAAGAGCTTAAGTCCTTGTGTTGTTCCAGTGTTGTTGGTTCCAAAGAAAGATGGCAAGTGGAGAATGTGTTGTGATAGTAGAGCCATCAACAACATCACTGTGAAGTATAGACACCCCATCCCTAGGCTTGATGACATGTTAGATGAGATTCATGGAGCCATCATATTTTCTAAAGTTGATCTTAAAAGCGGATATAATCAAATTAGAAGCAAAGAAGGAGATGAATGGAAAACCGCTTTCAAGACCAAGTTTGGATTGTATGAATGGTTAGTGATGCCCTTTGGGCTCACCAATGCTCCTAGTACATTCATGCGTCTCATGAATCATGTCCTTAGGGATTGTATAGGTAAGTTTGTTGTAGTTTATTTTGATGACATTCTCATTTATAGTAGGTGCCTAAGCGATCACATAGGACACTTAAGGCAAGTTTTTGATATTCTTAGGAAAAACCAACTTTTTGGGAATTTAGAAAAATGTACTTTTTGTGTAGATAGTGTTGTTTTCTTAGGTTTTATCATTAGTAAAAATGGGGTTCATGTGGACCCTGAGAAAATCAAGGCCATCCAAGAATGGCCCACTCCTAAAAGTGTTGGAGATATTAGGAGCTTCCATGGTTTGGCAAGCTTCTATAGGAGGTTTGTTCCTAATTTCTCCACACTTGCCTCCCCATTAAATGATTTAGCCAAGAAAAATGTGGAATTTATATGGGGAGAGAAACAAGAAAATGCCTTCACAACCTTAAAGCATAAGCTTACCCATGCACCACTTCTAGCTCTACCAGATTTTTCAAAAACTTTTGAGTTAGAATGTGATGCCTCTGGAGTTGGCATAGGGACGGTTTTGTTACAGGGTGGGCACCCTATTGCATATTTCAGTGAAAAACTCAAAGGTGCCTCCCTTAACTATCCTATCTATGACAAAGAGCTTTATGCTTTGGTTAGGGCCCTTCAAACTTGGGAACACTACCTTATTCCCAAAGAGTTTGTCATTCATAGTGACCATGAGTCACTTAAATATTTGAGTGGCCAAGGCAAGTTAAATAAAAGGCATGCTAAGTGGGTAGAGTTCTTAGAACAATTCTCATATGTGATTAAATACAAGAAAGGGAAAAATAATGTGGTGGCTGATGCCCTTTCTAGGAGACATACTTTGTTAGTCTCCCTTGGATCTCAAATCTTGGGATTTAATCACATTAAGGAATTGTACACTAATGATCTCGAATTTAAAGAAAATTATACCCAATGCTTAGCAAAGCCTCAAGGAGGTTTCTATATTTATGAGGGGTATTTGTATAAAGAAGGAAGAATTTGTATTCCCCAAGGATCTATAAGAAAACTCCTTGTTAGAGAAAGTCATGGGGGTGGTCTCATGGGGCACTTTGGAGTTGAAAAGACTCTAAGCTTTTTAAAAGAAAAATTCTTTTGGCCCCATATGAGAAGGGATGTTGAGAGGTTTTGCTCTAGATGTATAGTTTGTTTACAAGCAAAGTCTAAAGTAATGCCTCATGGCATCTATACACCCTTGCCTGTTGCTAACTCTCCATGGGTTGATATCAGTATGGACTTTATTTTGGGCTTGCCCAAGACCCAGAGAGGCATGGATTCGATTTTTGTGGTAGTGGACAGATTTAGTAAAATGGCCCACTTTATACCCTGCCACAAAATAGATGATGCAAGCAACATAGCAAGACTCTTCTTCAAGGAGATGGTTAGACTTCATGGTCTTCCCAAAACCATTGTCTCAGATAGGGATACTAAGTTCCTTAGCCATTTCTGGAAAACTCTTTGGAGTAGGCTAGAAACTAAATTACTTTTCTCTACTACTTGTCACCCACAAACTGATGGGCAAACAGAAGTAGTTAATAGATCCCTATCTACAATGTTAAGGGCAGTCCTTAAGGGTAACCATAAATCTTGGGATGAGTACTTGCCCCACATTGAATTTGCTTACAATAGGGTAGTCCATAAGAGTACCAAAATCTCACCTTTTGAGGTTGTGTATGGTTTTAACCCTCTTACTCCTTTAGACCTAATACCCCTACCAGATTCTTCTCATTATTTTCATAAAGAAGGGGTATCTAGGGCTGAATTTGTTAAGAAACTGCATGAGAAGGTTAAAACTCATATACAACTACAAAATGAGAGAACTGCTTTAGAAAGAAGCAAAGGTAAGAAAACCCTCATTTTTGAGGAAGGGGATTGGGTTTGGCTTCATTTGAGAAAGGAAAGGTTTCCTTCTCAAAGGAAGTCTAAACTCAACCCAAGAGGAGATGGTCCCTTTCAAATCCTCCAAAGAATCAATGATAATGCCTACAGGTTAGATCTTCCTAGCGATTATGGAGTAAGCAACACTTTTAATGTGAGTGATCTTATTCCCTTTGCAGGATATGATGAGGAAGATGAACCTACAGATTTGAGGACAAATCCTTCTCAAGAAGGAGGGGATGATAGACCATGGGCCAAGGCCCCAGTCACCAGAGCTATGGCTAGAAGAATCCAAGAAGAGTTGGACCTTGTAAAGACTAGTGGACTTGCCAAGCCCAAGGTAGTCTTCACTTGGAATGCTCTATCATAAAGAGAAGGCATAGTTCTATTTGTATATATTGTATAGTTTTCAAATAGTCTCTTGTATAGGTTATTTTGGCCTTTGTATTTGTGAGGCACTTTACTTGCTTTTTCCTAGTGTTTGTATATTGATTTTGAGGTAAGTTACTTGGAGAGTTTAACTCCATTTAACCTTCCTAGTTGATACATTCATTTTGTATTTTTTCAGTAGGGAAAAGGGGGTGACATTTAGCAATACTTGAGGGTGTAACAAGTAATTGGGCCAGAACTGGGCCTAGGCAAAATTTTGCATATTGGACTCATTTTGCTCCTAATTTTTTATAGATTTGATTTAGCTAGGTCTCATCATCATTTGATGAACCTAACTAAACCAAATCAAACATTTTTGAATTAATTCAAGGAGCAAACATGAACCAAGGCTGCCTAGCTCTTCTCCTTGTTCTTGGCCGAAATTAGCTTGTTTCCTCTTCAAGGTTTGAAGCTTGCCTTGCAAGCTTCTAAACCTTGGAAGGTTAAGACAACCTTACCATGGTTCTTAAGTGAACCATGGTCAAGGTTGGCTTCTCCTACAAGCTACCTAAACCGTGGGAGTTAAAGCTTATTCTACCATGGTTCCTAGTGAACCATGGTTATAAGGATAGCTTCTCCTACAAGCTACCTTTCCCTATATATTTCTAATTACTTCATTTGTAATCACTTTTGACAAATTTGAGAAATAAACTTCAGAATTTCTCTCATCAAGAGTCTCTTAGAAACC
Source organism: Cajanus cajan (assembly GCF_000230855.2). NCBI lineage: Eukaryota > Viridiplantae > Streptophyta > Magnoliopsida > Fabales > Fabaceae > Cajanus > Cajanus cajan. The sequence goes on from NC_138526.1 coordinate 25,424,329, forward strand.
GTGGAGAATTTCTTCACTAAGAATTCACCAAAGGTTTCAAACCTTACCTAGGTTCCTTAAGCTTCTACACTACACTAGAAGTGACCGAACCTTCTCCAAGGCTTCTCCTCCATGGAAGCTTATGCTCATGGAGTTTCAAGCTTCTCTTGAAGTCAACCTCAAGGCATATTCGGTCCTAAGCTTGGAGTCATTGAAGAACATCAATCTTCTTCAACTTATCTCCATCACAGATCGACATCACTGACCTGGATCCGAGGTTGGAATCTCATGATGAAAGGCCGAATCCCATTGACGAGCTTGATAATCTTTAGGTCGGCAAATTCCCTGGACAGTGCACAAAAATCAGCAGGCAGCTAAACCCGGAATTAAGACAACAACTTGAAGTCGAAATCTCCAAGAACGCCAACCTCTTTGCATGGTCAAGCGCCGATATGCCAGGTATAGAAGCTAACTTCATCTGTCACAGGTTGGCAATCCACAAGGAGGCAAAACAATTGGCCCAGAGGAAACGGAAGGTCGGCGGTGAGAGACGAGAAGCCATCATCACCGAGACATAAAAGCTACTGAGCGCAGGCTTCATTCGTGAGGTCAGATACACCACGTGGCTGGCAAACGTGGTACTGGTGAAGAAAAACTCGGGGAAGTGGCGTATGTGCATCGACTACACCGACCTGAACAAAGCATGCCCCAAGGACTCGTACCCCTTACCGAGCATCGATAAGCTGGTCGATGGGGCATCCGGGCACACCCTCCTCAACTTTCTAGATGCTTACTCCGGGTACAACCAGATCATGATGTACCCACCAGACGAAGTACACACGTCATTCATCACTGACCACGCCAATTTTTGCTACAAAATGATGGATAAGGTTTTCCACAAACAGATTGGGCGGAATATGGAGGTCTACGTTGACGACATGGTGGTCAAAACCACTTCCGCCGAAGGTCATGCTGCCGACCTAGCCGAGGTGTTCAGTCAGATCAGAAAACACAACATGCGCCTCAACCCAGAGAAGTGTGTCTTCGGTGTCCAGGGAGGTAAATTCCTTGGCTTCATGATCACCAGCAGGGGCATTGAGGCCAACCCAGAGAAATGCAAAGCCATCATCCAGATGTAGAGCCCCCAGACTGTGAAAGACGTCCAACGCCTATCAGGAAGGTTGGTTTCTCTTTCACTTTTTATCCCCAGGTTGGCAGAGAAGGCAGGGCCCATCTTCACCCTGCTGCGAAATTCGAAGAACTTCGAGTGGACGGACCAGTGCGAAGAGGCTTTCAAGAACTTCAAAGTCTTCCTCACGACTCTGCCAGTCCTCTAGAGGCCGGATCACCACGCCGACCTCCTCCTCTAACTGGTCGTGGCAGAAGGCGCAATCAGCGCAGTCATAGTACAAGAGCACCAGAAAGTGCAGACGCCGATCTACTTCATCAGCCGAGTTCTCTAAGACACGAAAAAATGGTATCAGATGATTGAGAAGCTCGCACTAGCCCTCGTCACCGTAGCTCGGCACCTCCGACCTTATTTTCAAAGCCACCAGGTGGTCGTCAAAACTGACTACCCAATCAAGCAAATCCTGAGAAAGCTAGAGCTCTCCGGACAGATGATAGCATCATCGGTAGAACTGTCCGAGTTGGACATCAAATATGAAAGTTGCGGCCCCCTGAAAGCTCAGTGCCTAGCAGACTTCGTGGTTGAACTGACGCCAACCTCGGCCGACGAACAACAGGTATGGACTTTACATGTTGATGGGTCCTCCAACTTTAAGGGTGGTGGTGCAGGCATTATCTTGGAAGGGCCGAATAAGGTCACCTTAGAGCAGTCTCTGAAGTTTGGCTTCAAAGTGACCAACAACCAAGCAGAGTATGAGGCGCTTCTAGCAGGGCTAAGGTTGGCTCACGACCTTGGAGCACGGAGAGTGAGTTGCAACAACGACTCAAAGCTCATGGTGGAGCAGCTCAACGAGGTATATCAGACCAAGGACACCTTATTGTAGAGGTATTTCCATGTAGCCTCCCAACAGATCTCCTCCTTCGAAGAGTTCACAATCCACCATGTACCCCGCGAGCAAAACGCAAGAGCCGACCTCCTGTCCAAACTCGCCAGCATGAAGTGCCCCTGGCAACATCAGACTATCATACAAGAAACACTAAACTCGCCTAGTCTGGATGACAAGGTCATCAACACTAGTGACAGCGCAGAACGAGGATGGATGATAGATATTTGGAACTACCTGAAGCAGGGAATTCTACTCGAAGATAAAGGTGAAGCTCGGATGATCAGGGTAAGGTCAGCCAAGTTCGTCATTGTCGGAGAAGAACTATTCAAACGCGGCATCTCTACCCCGTTGCTCAAATGCTTAACAGAGCCTCAAGCTACTTATGTCATCGAGGAGATCCATCGAGGGATATGTGGTATGCACTCCAGAGCACGCTCGATGGCGACCAGGGTACTCCGAGCTGGGTATTACTGGCCCACACTGAAGTCGGACTGCCAAGCCTACGTATAAAGATGCACGAAATTCCAACAGTTTGGTAATTCACATCGGCAACCGCCCGAAGCCCTCCACTAGATGATGTCATCATGCCCTTTCGCCCAGTGGGGAATGGACATCCTCGGACCATTTCCCCCGCGAAGGGTCAGCTCAAATTCCTCATAGTGACAATCGACTACTTTACCAACTGGATCGAGGCATGCCCACTCGCCAAGATCACCACCGAGAACGTACGGAAGTTCACCTAGAAGAGCATCGTATGCAGGTTTGGAATCCCACATTCCCTTGTTACCGATAATGGCCGACAGTTCATCGCGCAGAGTTTCGAGGACTTCCTCCGTCAACTCGGAATCAAGCACCTCCCGACCTCGGTGAAACATCCACAGACCAATGGCCAAGCCGAAGCTGCAAACAAGGTGATACTCTGAGAGCTCAAGAAGTGGCTAGGAAGTGCCAAAGGACAATGGGCCGACGAGCTTCCCAGCATCCTCTAGGCGTACCATTGTACCCCCCAATCGACAACGCAGGAAACACCATACAGGCTAACCTATGGAGCCGATGCCATGATCCCGGTGCAGGTTGGCGAGACGTCTCATCGACTTCATATCTTTGACAGCGAGCACAATGCCTAGGAGACAACGGTCAACCTCGACCTTATTGACGAACTTAGGGAAGAAGCCCGGATTCGTGAAGAGGCCTGCAAGCTTCAAGCCTCCAGAAGATACAACACGCGAGTTTGACCTCGATCTTTCTGGGTCAGAGACTTGGTGTGGCGACTACTAGGCGAAGCACGAAGAGACCCATCAGAGGGGAAACTTGCACCTAACTGGGATGGCCCGTTTCGAGTTATAGAAGACTTAGAAAATGGGGCATACCGGCTAGAAGAACTCAGTGGCAAAGCCATCCCGCGAACTTGGAATGCCACGCATCTCAAGTTCTATTTTAGTTAAATTTGTATGAATGAGTTGTGCACTCTTTTCTCGACTCAGTCTTTTGTCCCAAAAATCAGAAAAATGGGTTTTGGCTGAGAGGGTTTTTAACGAGGCACATGCACGACATTAATAAAATGACTCATTCTGTTCATAGCTTCTTAATTTTACATTGTTTTGTCAGAAAATGTTTTACGATAAACCGAGGTCGAGTTCGAACCTCGTACGATTTATTTTTACTTTAGGCCGAGGACGAGTTCGAACCTCGGTACAGATTATTTTATCTGACGCTGAGGTCGAGTTCGAACCTTAGCACAAATCATAAGCCAAGGTCGAGTCCGAACCACGATATCAAATCATACACTAGGGTCGAGTTTGAACCTTAATCCAAAATTATCTCGTCACACGAGGTTGAGTTCGAACCTTAGTACACATTATCCTATCTTAAACCGAGGTCGAGTTCGAACCTCGTACGATTTATTTTTACCTCAGGCCGAGGACGAGTTTGAACCTCGACGCGAATTCTTTTATCTGACGTTGAGGACGAGTTCGAACCTTAGCACAAATCATAAGCCAAGGTCGCGTCCAAACCTTTATACGAAATCTCAACCCGAGGTCGAATTCGAACCTTATTACGAATCATTTTACTTCACACTAAGGGCGAATTCGAACCTTAAGAACAAAAACTTAACTGGAGGTCGAGTTCGAACCTCGGTACATATTATTTTATTTTACTCTGAGGTCGAGTTCGAACCTTAGTACAAATTGTTCTATCTTACCCGAGGTCGAGTTCGAACCTTATTATGAATTGTTTCATCTTACGCCGAGGTCAAGTTCAAACCTTAGTGCAAATTATCCTATCCTATACTGAGGTTGAATTCGAATCCTGGTATAAATCACTTTAAACTAAGCCAAAGTTTAAACGTGTTTTCAAACCACAAAAAGCGGGCAAAAGCTAAGCCTAAAACACGAGCGTAAAACAAAAGATCACAATAACACCATTGAAAGCGCAAAATGAAAACTGCAAATGAACAAAGCAAATTATATACACAAGTTTGGAAAATACAAAATGTTAAAAAAAATGAGCAAAATAAGCTAAGTTATTACAAAATCAGCCTAGCTGGAGGCATTGTCGCTCAAGCTGTCCTGGATGTCGTCTTCCTTCACCAGCCGATCGGAAGCGCACCTCCTTCTCCACATGCATAGTCGAGATGTCGACTCTGGGTGCAAGCAACCTCGCCTGACGCGCTGCCTTAACGAATCCCTTTTTGTGCTCCAGCAGGACAGCTCGCTCGGTCTCAACAAGCTTCCTCTCCAGCTCTGCCTTGGCATCAACCATCCGATTAAGGTTTGCCTTCAGAGCCGCGACCTCCTCTTCCTTGCTGCTAAGAAGCACCTCGTCACAAAGACGCTTCTCAACAGCCTGCCCCAGCTCGGCCTTCAGCACCGACACCTCGTCTTCAAGGGAACGAGCTCTGCCCCGAGAAAAGGTGGAGAGCTCCTGAAGCTCGCCAACTTGGGCGGCGTAGACTTCATTAGCCCTCAAGGCGATCTCTAGGGACTTCTGGACCCTTGCAAGATCTCTCCTCGTGGCTTGAAGCTTGGCCTCGTTCTGCCTCTTAGCCTCACCCAGAGCGGCCCCCAACACCCAATTCTCCTCCTCTAGAGGCTGGACTCGGCCCTTCATCTTCTCAAAGTCCCCCTGCTGCTTGGACCACCTGTGCTTCCAGTGGTCCACAATAGCCATCGCCCTCTGCATAAAGACCTCAGCAGAGTCAAGGCCCTCCACTAGCCTGACCTTCTCGATCATAGCCTGATCAGCTGAGCACAGCGAACCCTTGGGGTAGAAGGTCTCAGCGGTCATCCCTGAACTCCACAATGAGTCTGTATCCGCCGATGCGCTCACATGATCCAACCGTATCAAAGGCCGATCCTTGTCAAAGCGTTGAGCAATGTATTTACCCTTAGGGGCCTCCTTCGACGGACGAGACGGCGGTGCCGAGGCTACAGGGGTAGGCATTGGGACCTCGGAGCTCGGCCCTTCTCTACGGACCTTGGTGGGAGTCGGGGCAGAGGCCACCTGTGCAGTAGCAGGGGTGTTCAGCCCTGGCGCCTCCGAGCTCGGCACCACCCAGACCTCGGCAGCATTTGGCTCAGGCCCTACCTACAAAAGACAAAAATTTTCTCCTAAGTCACAAAACAAGAAGACAGGAAGTATAAAAGTAAAATCTAAGGAATGGCACAAACCTCAGCGGCATGAGCAACCTCCTCCGTAGTAGCTCAGGACGATCCCTCTGGATGAGGGCTTCCTGTCAGGTCGACAGGGTCAGCATCGGCGGCCTTGGAGGTCACCTCTTCAGCATCACGAGGGGCGGAGGTCCCCCCGACCTCCTCCTATCCCCTCTTTCTTTTTCGGCGGGTCTCCAGGGGGGCAATCACCTCCTCTTGAGGCTCGGGAACTTCAATCTCGGCCACATTGTACCGAGACTTCAGCTCGCGCCACTTGCTTCTTCCCATTATGCCTGCAAACACAAGAGTCAGATATGTCAAAAAGAGAAAATTTTACAAACCCTGACAGCTAAAACTGACGAGGTAATCACTCTTTAGAGCCCTCTCCTTGTACGCCGAGTTAGTAAGCGACAAGACAAGCTTGCAATCCAGGGGACGAGGAAGCGCTTCTAGGTCTTTAATGGCAGCAGCATCCGAGGTCGTCAATTGAAGGTTGGCCGACCCGTTGAACCTGACCAGATTCTGCTGCCAGTAGAGTGGGAACCTCGATAACCCGTCGAAGTGGAACACCTCATCCTCCAGCGGGTTGACCTCCTTGGGCAGAACCTGAAAGAAATCTTGTTTGAAATTCTTGTAAGACTGGGAGTAAAGAGAAAATAGTCCCCCAGCCTTACTCCCATTCAAAGACAACCAACCATAGGGAGGCACACCCAATTTCAGTTGATAAAAGTGAAGAAAAATAACAAGAGACAACTCTATCCCTAGGGTCGACCACAGGACCTGAAAAGCCCTAAAAAAAACCCAACTATTGGGGTGCAACTGGCAAGGCGCCGAGTTGACGAAATTCAAAAAGTCACATTCAAATTGCGAAAAGGAAAGGCAAACGCCTAAATCCATAAAAAAGCACTGGTACATATAGAAGAAGGGGGGATTAGAAGTACCCCCATATATACGCGCTCGCCGGGCTGACAAGGCTCAAGCTGGATGAGCTTGGAAATAGACGCTTGGCAGATCTTGTGCGATCTCCACATCGCATTGATCTCCATAATCAACTTGAAAACGGTGTGGAACTCTCCGACGTCACCCCTGACCCATTCGTAGCCAGTGATGACGGGGAAAGGCTCCCTAGGGTGATTCCCACCTTTTTTCTTTTCGGCGATGGCCGTCTCGACGGCCACCGCCTTGCCATGCGCCTTGCCTTTACCCTTGGCCGGTGCGGACGGAGCAGCACCACTACCACTAGCCATCGAGAACAGGAAAGATTGGAGAAGAGGAGAAAGACGAAGAAAATTGGTAAGGGGGAAGAGCGGAAAGAGAAGACAGAGAAAACGAAGTACCTGATACTCCTTTGGAACTGACCCTAACCACAATGGAATTTATGGAAACGGCGGCAACAAAGGCAAACAGAGACGAGGAAAGGAGAAGTGCTAAGATCGACGTACGCAAGAAGCCACAAAAGAAAGAGAACAAAAGAGTAAAGTGAAAAGGGGAAGGGGCGTGAGAGAGAGAAAAGGGGTTCCCAAAATTCAAATGGTCGGGACAGGTGTCAGCAAGGAAGCGCAACTGACGACACATTTAATGAGACCCATCATGGCAAAGTGCACCATCATTGCATAACTGTCACCTCCCATTAACACGCCGCCCACACGTTATGGGAACGAGGTGACGGCTATGACACATGGCGTCATGACAGACAGGCGTACGCGAAAAGTCACGACCCCTGGACGAGCTCGACATCAGCTCCTCGACCCTCGGTCTTCGGAGCTCGGGGGGCTAGTATACTATCCGTACCACTAAGCCGAGCTCAAGCTCGGCATCACAGCGCGGATTGACATCAAAGACGTGCCGCGCGACATCGGCCAAAACAAGGCCCACTATCTAAACAGGTTATAACCGATCTCAGGCCCAAGGCCCAGAAAAACCCTAATTCATACTAAGGTACGTGCATTACTTATACGAGACCCATACATCCACAAACACTAACTTTAGCATCGGAGTCTCTTTTGCAGGTACCACCCCCATCTTGGAACAGCAAGCATACCCAGCGAAGGAGGCTCACCAATCTTGCCCAGCAGATCGTCCCTACGATCGATCTCTGGTAAGAAAAATTAATATTATATTAAGAAGATGAAATAATAATTATTTATAGACTTAGCTTTTCTTCCTTACACTACACTTATTATTAAATGAAGAGAGTAATAAATAAATAAAAATGACATATATAAATTCAAAATTTTAATAAAATATTTAATTATATTAATGTATTGTATTAAAAGAAACATAAGTAAACAAGTTTTTTCCTCATTAAATGTTAAGCATTAAATTTATTAAATATAATTAATAGTAATCTTTAATTATTATTATATATTATATTTTTTTTTGTAAAGATAGAAAATATTATAAAGATGGTTGCAATGAGGATTGAACCTAGATCCCCATGCTTCTAATAATAGTTTTTCCCTTATTCATATTGGAAATTGAAATCATATTCCTTTAGTCTTGTAATAAGTGTTGTCTTAAGTTTTTTGTCTTACAAGGAGAATAATAGTTTTGTAAAATTAATTTATTGTCAATCTACTTTCCTAAACAATATTTAATCATGTTATTTATATGAAATATTCATGAACTTTTCTAATGACTAATCTTCATCTAGGCACTTTACCATGGCTGGTCATCATTTAATAGGGTATCTCTTTCTAGCCATATTTGTTTTCCATTCACAAGAATTACTTAAATCAATGATTTGTTGATCTACTTTTCACAAAATGATGCAACACTAATAATTTTCTAAAAAGATATTATTAGGGTTATAAATAAAAAAGTAATTAATATTATATTAAAAAGATGAAATAATAATTATTTATAGACTTAGTTATTCTTCCTTACACTACACTTATTATTAAATGAAGAGAGTAATAAATAAATAAAAATGGCATATATAAATTTAAAATTTTAATAAAATATTTAATTATATTAATGTATTGTATTAAAAGAAACATAAGTAAACAAGTTTTTTCCTCATTAAATGTTAAGCATTAAATTTATTAAATATAATTAATAATAATATTTAATTATTATTAAATATTATATTTTTTTGTAAAAATAGAAAAGATTATAAAGATGGTCGCAACGAGGATTGAACATAAATCCACATACTTCTAACTACTCTAACCCTTCCCTACCTAATCATTAGGCTAACCTTAGTGGTTAAATATTATATTTATTTAATATAGTATATGATCGAAGTCGTATCCGATCAAATAAATACAAGTAAATGTAGTACTAGGAAGTGACTCCTAGGTCGTCTCCCAAGGACCGTCTTTTACTATTAAAGGCTTAAACACACAAAATGGGGGGTTTGGTTCAGAAATTCAGTTTGTAACACAATAAATGCAGATAACACAGTAAGTAAAATGGATTGGCTCCTTGTTCGGATTATAACTCTCTTATCCCTGGTTTCTCAAAAGATTACTCTATTAACCACTTAATCCTTGTTACATCCGAGTTAACCAACTAAGCGAAGATTAACTCAAGATTTCCCTACACGAATTAAGCAAACATATACAACATCAACCTCCTCTTCACAAATTAAGCAACTATGGCATTTATACAGAGGTTGACTGGAGAAGAACAAGCAGAACAGAGATGAACACACATACCCAACCTCAAACAGAGATTACAATCCACAACAAGAAGCCAACCCAGTGGTTTTTAGCCTTCCATTAAATCAAAACGCAGCACAGAAACGAAAATGCAAGGAGAAGAAGGAAAACGAAATTACAAGGCAGAGAAGAGAAACGAAAATGCAATGTATTCTTCAAATGTAAATATTCAAGTTCCACAACTAGAGAAGACAAAAGCAAAACGAAAAATGGCAGCTGAGCAAAACGTAAATTATCAAAGAAGGAAGCCAAAACGTGAAGAAACAACTCCAGAAAAAAAAAACGTAAAACCAAACACAAATGGAGGCTACTGTTCACATAGTCACCTCAGCCCCTTCATTTAATGGCTGTCAAGTCAGCCCTACCCCAGACCTATGACCTAAAAAATGAAATTGGGCCCAAATAAAAATACAAGTCTGACCCAATAAACTACAATAAAATAAAATATAAAATGAAAATAAATGTTGAGGTGGAAAATGGTGCTGAGGTGGAAAATGACGTGGCAGCTCCACTTGAAGTCCTAAATTAATTCCAAGCTCAAATAATTATTAAACTGCCCTGAAAATAAAATTTGGAATAATTATTCAGAAAATTCAAATTAGCTAAAATATGAATTACCGGTCCAATTACAGCCCAAATAGAAAACAATGCAGAATATAAGCAATTAGGCACAAATCAAAGATTAAAATAAGTACATAAAGGTAAGAAAATAGGGGAAAATATTGACTTAAAATATGAAATAATTCTTAAAATATGTTCAGAATAAAATTAAGATAAAACTTGCGACTCAAAATGTGTAATTTCTAAATACGCTATCTTAAAAAAAACAAAAAAAACTTGTATTGAATAATACTAAATTCTAATAATGTACTATTTTAGATTTATATGTAGGTGCATGTATATTTATTTGTTTACTTGTTTTTCGTTATTGTCAATAGCTTAGAATCTTCCATTTTCTTTTAGATCATCACCTACAATTTTGTTGAAACGAATATAATCTTACGGTTGACAAAAACCCCCGTTTTAAAATAAATCAAATTAAATTTTTATATTTCAGTTTTATAAAATAAATTATTAAAAATTAAAATTATTTTTTTTAACACAATATAAATTATTTTTAGTAAATTTAAAATATAATTTATTTATTAAAATATTATTATAAACAACATAAACAACATGAATTAACTTAACCACCTAAAACAACTTTCAACTTAATCAAATCACTTATTGTAAAATGACAATCTTCACTTAAAACAACACATATGAAGTTATATTACTCCTATCAAGCTTATCCTTATCTCATATGAAAGATAAGAATATTTCCTACAACTCTCATGAAGAGATCAAGTCTTAATTCCATCATCTATCTTGTTAAAAATTTTAAATAATCGCAACATTTAGCATAAATCCTGACAGTTTGACCTTTGCTCACTAAAAATGTACGTCATACCTTTCATGAAGACCTTAAGACCAAATTTGGTCATCTACTCTCACCGCAGCAGCGCTCAAATTAGCGCTTTAGTGCTGGATTTCTACCAGCTTCCCCATGGTTGCGGCCATGAACATGCAACCAACAACACTCTCCACATTTAGCAAATCTACTCAAGATTTAAACTATCCAGCTTCCCTTACCTCGAGTGGGATTTGAAAACCCGAGCTTCGACCTTCGAGCCTACGCGGAAGAAGAAGAATAGAAAAGAAGAATTCGTGCGACTCTAGTGCTCTAAGCTTTCAACTTCTCCTATTGCTCAACACCTTGGTGAATCAAAATGAGAGGAATGGGTTCAGCAACAAAGGAAACACCAAGAATGCAATGGTTTTCAGCACAATGAGTGAAGGCAAATGAATGAAGGAAAAGAGTGTGAAGAGAAAGAAAGAGTAGAAGAAATAAGGAGAAAAAAAGATTTCGGGTCTCACATACAATATAAATTAAAATGCGCAAAATTTCGGTATCGGAATTCTCATTCTTTTCTCTCTCAAATAGATATTAATAATTCATATCTTGTATCCTATGCAAGTACATTCCATATTCTACTCTAACAACTAGTCAATTTTTTTCTCAAGCATTTCGAACTACTTTCTTTAAATTTGATCTTATTTTATCTCTTTAAAGTTGATTGCATTTTTTTGTCTCTCTCTAAATTCATTTTTAATATTATTTGAGTAAATATACATATATAATAACTCACACAAGATATTGTTTATTATGTTTAATATTTTTTTTAACGTATCTCTTTATCATTAATAAATATAATAAATAATATAATAAAAAAATATACACACACAGATAAATGATGTCATAAAAATAGTTGTATAACTATCATTTTCTTGTACAACCATCATTTTTCTCAATAAAATCACACATTATCAATTTCATTATTAAAAGAAGGACAAATTGTTAGATAGTCCTAGATCTCATTTTCAAAAGGGGGTGAATTCTATATGACATATAATCAAATGGGTTAACACATTTTTTTTCCTATAGTTTTACTTTATGCTTTAGTCTCTATAATTTAAAATAAATTCTTTTAGTCTCTATACTTATCTTTTTCATTTTTTTTAATCCTTATAATTTAAGATAGATTTTTAAGTTTTTACACTTCTAATTTTTTTAATTATTTTAGTCATTGATGTTAATTTTTTTTTTTGTAACATTGTCTCTTTTGTGTTGATGTGATATGGGAGTATTAATTCAATTTTGTGTGTTTGATGTCAAATTTATTTTGTTGAGATTATTCTAAATTAGATCTCTTGACGTTTCATAATCTTTTGTACTGTCACCTAGCTACGATGTCCATTGTTGAGTTACCATTTTTTTTACTTTCACAAAATTAAAGACCTCTACTGTGACACCCTCTACCCCAACATACATATATAGTAATTGTATAAAATAAATAAAATAAAATACAATTCTTCAACATAAGACGATCAAATCTCCAACAACATAAGGGTAAAGAGTTCACATTTATAAACTTAATCCAAATAACATGTAGAGAAATTACAAGGAAATGAAACTGAGTTTTTTTCATAATGATTTAATAAAAATAACATTCCAATCTAATCCTATTTAAGCCCCGATGTCACATGTCCTATCAGAGCAAATCCCAACATAGAAGCCTAAGCTTCATCACCAACATCCTCAGCCTCATGCTGATAATAACTTGTATGACAGTTAGAGAAAACAACACAAGAGAAAAGGGAGTGAGAAACATCTCACTTTGACTCACAGTGTAGAAATATATGCCAAATAGCCAAACACAAACAAAAACAAGTATAACATAGATAAATTAATAATAACATCACACTCATCCAAGACATAAACCATCACTTTATCATATAACATTAAGAATGCATATGCATGGACACGGACTACATAGTATCATGCATGTGGCGCCAGTAAAACATCACATGGCATATTGCCGCTAGCAATACACGAAGAGTAGTCTAGGAGTACATGCCGGGTCACACCCTCTGCGCACTCTCACTAGAAGGATATACTACCATAGTCTCGTCGGGATAGCTAAGCCGCGCAAGATACATCCCATGCCCACAATGGGCGAGACTGGGACTTCCAAACCGAGCTATCCCCAAGGACTAATCCCCAAAGCTTTTACACTAGGGGGCCTTCTCTGGCGGTGTATTCCATATCGTACCCTTAAAACACTTATGCAAATGATGCATGTCAATCACGACTTTATGCATTCTCATATCACATTATCATTTTCCATGGTCATTTCACATCATCACATTTCGTCATCACATTTCATTATCACATTTCATATTATCTCATCAATTCACAAAGCCTCCACAAAGCACTTTAATTTATATCAAAACTCGTTTATTTATAAAATTAAATACATATTTACATTATACATCACACAAGGAACGTAACAGAACATTCAAAAAGCAAAACAGAAAACATTTATATTTTGCCTGTTTTCTATAGGGTTTCCCGTAGAAACCCACAGAGCACTCTAAATCATATCAAAACATATTTATTCTCAAAATTAATCACATACTTACACATTACATTCAACAAGGAATACAATAGAGCAGTCAGATAGCAAAACAGAAAATATTCATATTTTGCCTGTTTCTCATAGGGTTTCCCATAAGAACCCATAGAGATCTCAAATCATACAATTAATTGCATATAATTAAGAAAAATAATAAGCAAAACAGATACAATTGGGAGAAATCCCTCATATATGAGCATACAAAAATACAACAAACACAGGATTGGGGGTCAATCCCACTACCCAGCATACAATCCCACACCCAGAACGAGGTTTCTCACTCCCCCTTACCTGGATGAGAAGAAGACGGATGGTCTTGGTGTGATCTAAGATCGTTCCTGAGTACTCTTCCTTAGAGCTCTTTGTTTCTCCTCTCTTTTTTTTCCCTAACCCCTCAGAATGCAAATGAGGCAGATAGGGTTAACACTACCTGATTCCTTTCTTAAAATTAATCTATTGGGCTGGGTCAACCCAACCCATTTTCCTTCTCTTCTAACCCACTTCTCTTTCTCCTCAAAATAATTAAATAAAATAAATACATGTATATTATAAAATATTTTTCCTCTATAATAATAATATATTTCTGACCCAAAATATAATAATAAATTTCAATAACAAAATATCATATAAAATCAACCTTCTCTTAAAACATATAAATATTTATTTAAAAATACTAATAAAAATACTTATTTAATACGTACAAAATAATTGTCCAAAATAATAATTATTTAAAACGTACAAAATAATATTTCTATATAATTATTAAAATAATTATGATCAAATACCATATAATAATAATAATAACAATAACCTTTTTGAAAACTGAGATGTTACATCTACTATGTCAACACAAAATAAAAAAAAATATTAAAAAAAATAACGATGTGAACCAAAAAGATTTAAAATAACATAGAAACTAAAAATATTTATCTTAAAATATAGAGACTAAAATAGATTTGAAAAGATAAGTTTACAAAGTAAAAAATTTCATTTTAAACAATACAAACTAAAAGGTAAAATTAGTGAAATTATAGAAATTAAAAAATTATATTAACCAATCAAATATTATAACCTTTTCTCAAAAATTTAAAAAAAAAAAAAAAATATATATATATATATATATATATATATATATATGTCACATTAATTATTGATTAGGATCATACACACTTAATTATATAATATAAAGCAGATTTAACATTGAATGAAAAATAATTAATCACTCTTTAATTTTAATTACCAAAATTAACTCACTAGGTCCATCGCCTCTATATATAGTCCCATATGCACAACCCTCTTTCCATCCAATCCCTTTCATTCAACCCAAAACATGACTACTTATGTTAATGTTATCTTTGTTTTCTTAACACTCACATTATCAATCCTTTGTTTTTGTGGTTTAGTCCTCACAGATGAGGGACTCAAAGGTGGCTTCAGTGTGGAACTCATTCACAGAAACTCTCCACAGTCACCATTCTACGACCCCACCGAAACCCCTTTTCAGCAACTTCACAATGCTTTTCACCGCTCCATTAACCGTGTGAACAATTTCTACCCCAAATCCAAAGCTTCCCAAATGACACCACTGTCTGAGATAATCGCCAACAGTGGTGCTTACCTTATGAGGTACTCGATCGGAACGCCACCGTTTGAAGTGATGGGGTTTGTTGACACGGGTAGTGACCTTGTTTGGTTACAATGCAACCCTTGCAAAGGGTGTTCCAACCAAACCACCCCATTTTTCGACCCTTCCAAATCCTCAACATACAAACCCATCTCTTGCGATTCTAAGGAGTGTAAATCATTGTTAACATTGGAGGAAAACTCGTGCCACTCCAGGAATGATACCAATTGCAGGTACGGTATCTTATACGATGATGGCTCATCTTCAAAAGGAAATCTAGCATTTGAAACACTCACGTTCAGCTCTACTACAGGTTGGGAATCCATTTCATAGAAGATTCATTTTTTTTTTTAATTTCATGTCTTAAACTAATTTGACTCAATTGAAAAGTAGATAAAATTTAATAAAAAAATTGTTTTTATTAAACTATCAAATTTGAACATTAATCAAATAATTCATTCTCAAAATTAATACATTAGTCATTTATGTTTAACTCCTAAATTATGATACATCAATTTACATATATTTTTCAAGTTAACTATTTCTGAATTTAAATTTAAGAGGAAGCAACAAATATTTTAAGGCCTGGTTAAAGAAATATAAGTAGTTATTGTAAGACATATGTAATATATACAAGTATTTATTTCTATTTATTTAATTTATTAACTTTATATAAAAAATAATTATCAATTTATCTTTATTGTTTATTATCATTAAATCATCATGGGATCAAGAAAGATATAACTCTAATTTTATGTATAGTTACCAATAAAATGAAACTTCCTCCAACGCTGAATACAAGTTAAAAAAACACTTCATTTTTTTTTGTCTTAAATATAAACAAATCTCACTCTATTCAATATTGTTATTTCTAAAATATACCTTCATTTAATTAAGGCTGTATTTTCAATATTCCTGATACCAAATTTCAAGAAATGATAGTTTAAGAAACTAAGTTATTTTTTTATGAGAATAACAAAATTAAATAATATAAACAAACTAGTAAGAATTGATTTTTTTCCTTATATGCAAGACCAGAGGGAGTAAGTAAAAATAGGTGTTCAAAAGGTGAGAGATAGAACATTTAATTCTCTTATTATTCAATTACAAGTTCAAATTGTCAAAATCTTTAATACAAAAAAATAAAAATAAAATAAAATTAATATTTTAAAAAAGATTGTAAAATACTTTATAAAAAAGACTATGGTTTTCTTCTAAATTTTATAATAATGACACAAAAGATATATTTATATAATTTTCTACTTTTACTTTGCTAATTAATGTCTTTAAGCGATTAAAAATTTTAATTATTTTTATACGACTTCGTTTATTTAATAATACCTATAAATGTTATTCTTTATTAAGGTCTATGAATTTATTTCTTTTCATTATTTTTCATTCATACCAATTAATGTATTGGTTAATAAAAATGATTTATTTTATATTTCTTTTCAGGTTCCTCTGTTGCATTTCCCAAGCTTCCCATTGGTTGTGACCAAGCTCGTAAATTTCACTCTAATATGTTTGGTGTAGTTGGGCTAGGAAAGGGTGGTAATTCCCTTATCACACAAATGGGTCCTTCAATTGATTTCAAATTCTCCTATTGCTTACCATATTTTAAATCAAAAGGCACAAGTAAATTAAATTTTGGAATAAATGCTGTGGTGGCTGGTCCTGGAACAGTTTCTACTCCATTGAAACCAGGTCCATCAGATGTTCTTTATTTCCTTCAATTGGAGGGAATGAGTGTTGGGTCCAAACGAATAGAGTTTGTAGATAATTCAACCTCATATGATGCATACGGTAACACGTTAATCGACTCAGGAACAACATTGACCTTTATGGAAGAAAATTTTTACGCCAAATTGGAGCCAGAAGTGATGGCACAAATCAAACTAGAACGTGTTCAAAGCCCAGAAAAAACTTTCAGCCTTTGTTACAAGTCTCCAACAAATAATGAAACTGGGGTTCCATTTATCACAGTACATTTTGCTGGTGCGGACGTTGTGTTGAATCCTTCTAGCACTTTTATTGAAGCTAAAGATAATGTAATATGCTTTACTATTGTGCCTGTGCCACCACCCGGTAGCATCTTTGGAAACTTAGCGCAGATGAACTATTTGATTGGATATGATTTGGTGAAGAAGACTGTGTCCTTTAAGCCCACTGATTGCACCAAGATGTAATATCGTTATGTATTGCTTGTTTTTGAATTATGAGCTAAATTAACTATATTTATTGTTATGAATTGCATTGAGTGTACTTTTATAATTTTGTGTTATTTGTTATTAAGTGTCACAATTGGGCTCACAACTAGATGATGAAAAATACTAATCTTAAAATAGAGAGTCACCATTATAGTTTATGTTAAAAATAAAAATAGAAAAAGTTAATATATTATTTATCAATACAACAAAATCAACAATAAATTAAAATAAAAAGAATAAATCAAAATAATAAGAAGAATTTAGAAAAGTCTTGAATGAAATACGCATAGCACTAACTTTAAAAACAAATACTCCACTGCATTATTAAACTAACTTGACGTATTTGCCTTTTAAGGACATATCATCTTTAATAAGACTTTAGAACATAATGCATAATAAAAGTGTTTATTTGAGTTCTAATTAGTAATGTGTATTATGGTCTTATACATGTATTTTTCTTCGTTAGTGTTACTTAGAGACTTGTCAATATCTCACACTAACAATCTAATCACTACACCCTAAGTGAGCTTTTCAAAGGGTGGTTTTTGATCATCTATTGGGATAACAATTCAAATTTTCATTTTCAATTTATATATAAAATCAATATTTTATTTATGATATAGTCTAGAACTAAAAGTATTGTACTTATTTTAGGGATTTATTTTCTCTTTTAAAATTGGAATGTCAAGTCAATAGATAGAAATTCTTGAGAAAAGAATAACTATCCAACTTATAAAGGGGTTACCATCTTGATTGAGAGATGGGTTCATATGAAGAGAAGGTTTTACCAAGTTTCAATCCATAAAACATATAAGAAGGGTTTTTCCAAGTTTTGCACAAAACATGTAACAAGGTTTCTCAAGTTCCTCTAACAACTTGAAGGGAAGATTTCTCAGAAAACTTGAAGTATATTTTTTAGATAATGAACATGTTTTGGAAATAGGCATGAGGAACTGAACCATGTTAAATAAATTTTATGCGATCTTTCTTTGTTCGTTTATAATGTTTTTATTTGTTTGTTCTATCATTGTTGCATATAAAAGAGAGGGACTTTTTTGTCCTAACAGTAGTATTAGAGCTCTTTTATAGTATTGAAGTTTGATATACAATGGTTCAAAATACTAGTGGAGTGGAGGAAAAAAACACCCAAAACTTCGCAAAGAATGAGCATGATTGAAGAAGATTTTGATGAGAATTCATGAAAACAAAAGTTGAAGACAAAGTCTCGAACTTTTAATTAAGAGAGGAAATGTTAGAATAACAATACATATTTTTAAATTTCAAATATAAGATATTGTTTATATATAGAATGATATTATTTGTTATGGATGTTTTTTAGTCCATTAGTGGCTTAGTTTTTCAGATTGGATGTTGTTTTCTAAGTTGTGAAGTTGGAGTTTTCAAGTGCAAGCAAACTCATGACCTAAGGAAGTTGTTTTCGTGATGTTTTGATGTTCCATGATGAAATAGATATTGAATTCATGTTATATATGTTGTTTAAACTAGTTTTGATGATTTGCATGTGAAGGATTTAAGATGTGGTGGCTAGATTTGATGAGAAAAGATGAATCTCCATAAAGGAGATTCATTCATAAAGATTCATCTTCTTGCCCAACACAGATGGATGCTCACCTAATGTGCATCAATAACTGATGATCCCCTGCCAAAAATTTCTTTCTCACTCAATGACATGATTGTTGCATAGAAAGAAGGTGGCTTCAAGGTAGCTCTTATGAAAGCTTGCCCGACGACCATGGTATGCCCAATGAGAGAACCCACAAAAAGGGTTATACTCCCTTAGCGAGTTATAGTCACCCTGAGAGACAACCCACAAAATGTATTTTTTGCTTAGGAAGCTTTTGGCCTATAGGCAACTCATTCTACATGAGTTTGGTCATCTGATGAGCTAGAGCCCAGTCAGTGAGGAAAGCTAAAGAAGATTTTTCTTCTTGAACGAAAGTAGCTTTCTCAACAATGAACTCTAGATAGTTTTGGTCTTGCTTAGCAAGAATCCTATTTTCGTAAAACTTTTGTATTGTGCTTCTTTACATCTTTTTTGATATAGAATGTTGATGATTAAATCTTAATCTTGGAATATTGATATATGAAAATGATTTATGATAAGATTTCATAAGTTGAATATTATGTTGTTTAAGTTTAAAGTGGTTTGTTTTATGAATTTGAAGATGTAAGATGTATGATGTATGTTGTTAAGATGTGATAAAGCATGTGATGCATGTTTTTAGAGTTAAAAGTTGCATAAAAATTAGAGGAGAGAAAAATTATTTTAGAAATTAAATCCTATTATAAGGATATAAGTTATGGTACTCTAAGAGTCCAAAGTTGAGATGCTTCAGTGAGTGTAGACACCAGTTTCTGTACGGGATGAGAATCTGAAGATAGGAAGATTCTAAAGCGAGAGAAGTGACCCTCAAGGGACCTTGAAGACTTCGAAACACATCGAGATGGAGCAGGAGGCCTCTATAAGACATTCCAAGGGTCAAACAACCAAGAACCAAGCATGGAGGCATGGGAAAGACCATTTTGGTCATGAAAATGGTTGTTCCTATGATTAACCAAAATAGTTGTTCTCATGGTGAGTATGGTCGTTCCAAATTAGATTTTCCCATGTAAAATGAGGTTGAAAATGGCTGTTCCAAAGGGAGAACGGTCATTTTGCACCTTTGGCCTCTATTTAAGCATTTAATCACCCTAATTTAGGAACACACTGGATTCTCTCTTCTCCCTTGATTCTTTTCAGAAGCACTCTAAGTAAATAAACTCATTGAGAGCCTAATTAAGAGATCTCTGATCCCTTTGACAGAGATTTCAGAGTTTCTATAATGTCAGAACTCAAAAAATTCCAATCTTGCCCATAAATGGTTTTGACTTCCATTTTGAAAATCTCATTGGTTAGGGAATGCTCGGAAACTAGACTGATCCCTAATCAATAATTTTAGAAAGAGTTTGAAGAAGTTGCCACCGATGTTTTACTCAAAACATTGAAAAAAGAAAAGATTTTTGAAATTATCAAAATGGCCCCCGAAGCCAAAATTGGGTTTAGGGGTCGATTACGTGTAGGAAAGGTATTAGGCACCCTACAACGCCCTATATTGATATCCTATGATGAAATTAGCGCGATAAAGAGTAAAAGTTCAAATATTTGATCCCTTTTATTAATGGTTATTTAAATGCTTAATCTTAAACTTACACGATTTAACCTAAGATGTCTACATAGTTACTTTTATTTATGGCAATGTTTATGATAAAAAATAGGAGATGATAGAGAAGGAAATTAATGAGAATACCTCCTGAACGAGATTTTATAAAGTATGCTTCCAATATGATTGGTTTGAGGCATTTTTTGGCTGCCTTACACAATATAATTTACCTCACAAATCTCAAGAAATGCAAATGGAGGAGAAATAGAAGAAATTGAGCTATATGGGACTCGAGTAGGCAATTTTTTTCATCTTGAGCACTATACATGAAACTTATATATATAGGCATTAGACTTTACCAAAATGGGGCGTTTCGGACTAGTTTGTTATGAGCAAATTTTGAATTTGCAATGGCCTTTTCTGAAATTGAAGTTAACTCATAACAACTTAGGTCAAAATGGCTCGTTCTAGATTGGGAACGACTTGTTTTGACCCAGGGTTTCTAGGCCATTTTTGAAGTTTGGAACAACCCGTTCCAAATTGGGATTGTCCGTTCTGGGCTCCTAATTCAACCTTTTTGGGCTTTCGGGCGTTTTGATGTCATTCTGGTCCATTATGATGTCAATGGGCCCTTCTAAGGTTACGTTGGTCCGTTTGACATCAAATTTGGGCCTTTGGGAACTCTTTTATCTCTTACTAAAGGCCCATTTCCTTGTTTGCATGTCTCAGATGAAATTAGTGTCTATAGATGCCCCTCTTTACTTGTCCTTTGGATAGTTATGTGTTGCTTTTCCAAAGGTAAGTAAAGACGTAGACATTTTGTCTAGGTCTTCTCTTTTGCTTCACAGTGTAGGTGCTTCCACATTGCTTCCCTCAAATAGATGGGTTTGTTCGTATCCTTGTTCCTTGGAGTAGTTCAGTATTGGGTTGCATTCTCCATTAGAGAATAAGGATGGCAAAATGTACCCTATAAAACTTTGTACTGCTTCTGCTTGCCTTGTGATAGTGAGGTGAAAAACTTATTAGGTTTGCTATAGAGTGAGTATGTTTTGAGCTTAGCCTCTCTAATCTAGACTGATATTTAAGGCTTTAGCCATCCTTTAAGGGTTTATTGATCCAGTCTCTCTAAGTTGGACTGGTATTGAGGCTCTAGTCAACCTATGCTAAGTGTTCCTTGATCCAACCTCTCTAATCTAGACTAGTATTGAGGCTCCAAGTTGGATTGGTATTGAGGTTCCAACCAACCTATGAGTGTTTCTTGATCTAGTCTCTCCAAGCTAAACTGATATTGAGGCTCCAACTAACCTATGGTGAGTGTTCCTTGATTCAACCTCTCCAAGCTTGATTGGTATTGAGGCTCCAACGACCTATGGTGATTGTTCCTTGGTCTAGCCTCTCTAAGCTAGACAAGTATTGAGGCTCCAATCAACCTAAGTCATGATTTGAGTATTATCTCTCCAGACTTTCCCTTGTGACTTTGTCGTGTATTGGTGTTGGAAAGGAGTATTTCTTGATCTAGCCTCTCCAAGTTGGACTAGTATTGAAGCTCTAGCTTACCTTTTCCAAGTCGTGTTTGAGGAACCTGACAGTGTCCTTAACTTGTTGTTTGAAGGATGCCCTTAGGGATGACGGGAAAGAGATGCTTGATGTGCCCCTGGTTTGGGCTATCTATGCCTTATTGAGTAGTCGTAGATCAGTAAGAACTTTGTGTTGTTTCTATTTTATGAGTTTGTGATGCCTTTTATGCATCTTTACTGGGAATGGATGGCAGGGATTCTGGTATTGTTGCCACCATGTGAGTATTGCGATGCCTCTCCAGGCGTTTGTTGTGGTGTTGAGTATTATAGTGTCGACGTTTCCAAACTGCTTGTTTTGGTGATGGTGAATATTGCTGTGTCAACATCTCTAGACTGCCTTTTGTGAGTATGTAGTTTGATTGCCTCTTCTTATAGGTAGGGATGCTGATAACACTACAAGAAAAATGTAAATTTCCGACGGAAAATTTTTGACAGATATGAATCCGTCAGAAATTTCTGACGGATTTATATTTCCGTCAGAAATTTTCAACAGAAATATAAATCTGTCAAAAATTTCCGACAGAAACTTTTCGACGGAAAATTCTGTCAGAAATTTCTGATGGAAAAATAAATCCGTCGAAAATTTCTGCCGGAAAATTTCTGACAGAATTTTCCGTCGGAAATCTTATTTTTAATTTTTATTTTTAATTTCTTTTTTTAATTTCTTATTTTTAATTTATTATTTTTAATTTCTTATATATATTTTAGTATTAAAAATTTTATATATCTTTTAAAGGTATAAATATATATTATAATTATTTATTACAAGTTTTTTATATCTACGATTAGTATTAAAGATGAAAATAAATTAGGTTATACTATATTTTATTATAATTTACTTGGTTTGAACCTAACTTTTTTTAAAAATATATATTTTAAGTGTGACTTATTTATCTATCATAGATAATTTTTAAATATTTGGGTAGAAGTACAATCATATAGACTTATTTTATAATAATTTAACACTATTAAAAATATAAAAATCTATATGTTAAATTTATAAAAATAAAGTTTAATTTATTTATGATATAAATATGTTTTTAATATATAATATATATTTTTAGATGATAATTTATTTTAAAATATATCTTATAATAACAATTCTAAATGGAATATAAATCTTATGATTTTTCTTATTTTGATTTTTTTAATGAATGTATACAATTTTACTATTTTGATTTTTTCAATCAACGTATACAATAAATAAAAAATACAAAAGAAAAACATACATGCTACAAATTTTATTTTATCAAAAAATTATTTGTTTTAATATATTACATTATATATGTGAATATTAAGACATATATATATATACATATATACATTATAATTAAACTTTTTTTAAAAATTAATTCATTATTAAGAAATTTTTTTTATCACATGAGAATTAATTTCCTTCAAAAATTTGACAGATATCAAATAAATAAACATTTTTTCTGAATCTATATATTTATTTTATTAGAATATAATTTTTATTTTTTAAAATATATTATTTTTTTAGATAAAAAATGATGTATATGTCAAATAGTAGTGAGGGCAAGTGCCTCACTATTCCAAACGTGCAACTGTATATATATGTATGTGTATATATATATATATATATATATATATATATAAATATATATAATATAGGGGGTTATAATTATACCGGTGTAACTTTTACTAAGTATTATGTCGCTCTATAACTTTATATTAAATGTGAATTTTGTAAATCCAACCGTTAAATTGAAAGTTCATATCACTTTATACGTGTATATCAAATTTTGTTAAAATTGAACAACAACTGGAAGATAATCCAAGTGTTCATATTTTAGTGTATTTTGAAATGAATATATTACATCAATTTTGTTTTATAAAAATGAAGTATCAAATCATCTTGGATTAATATAAAGTTTTGTATATATAATCTATAAGAGATATGAACTTTCAATCTAACAGTTGGATTTACCAAATTCACATTTAATATAAAGTTATTGAGCGGTGTAATACATTGTAAAAGTCGCATTTAATATATATATATATATATATATATATATATATATATATATATATATGAGGGGAGTTATAATTACAATGGTATAAATTTTACTAAGTGTTACACCGCTCAATAACTTTATATTAAATGTGAATTTTGTAAATTCAACCGTTAAATTAAAAAAAATTTACTCTTAAATCATATATATATATAGACACACACACATACACACACACATATATATATATGAGGGGGGTTATAATTACAATGGTATAAATTTTACTAAGTGTTACACCGCTCAATAACTTTATATTAAATGTGAATTTTGTAAATTCAACCATTAAATTAAAAATCTTTTACTCTTAAATCATATATACAAAATGTTATATTAATCGAAGATGATTTCTTATAAAACAAAATTAAATCTGTCGAAAAATTTATATTTTTGATGAGAAAATTTTTGTAGGAAAAGCTATATTATTGATAGAATATTTCAGACAAATTTATATTTGTCGAAAATGTAAGAACTGGTTTTAAATTTGATATGAAAATGGATATAATTAGATAAGATTTTAAGTTAGTATTTTATTAATGGTTGATAATTAAAAAATAAAACATGGATAAATACATTTTTTGAATTTTATATGTTTGATTTAAGATAACTTACAAAATAACTCTTAGTAAAGTTATTCCGCTCAATAACTCATGGTGTGTTGAATTTCATCGATCCAATTAATTGTTAAATTAAAAGTTATTAAATTTTACTAATAATTAATATAAAAAATTAATTAGTTTTGGAATAAATTATTTTCTAATTAACAATATAATTAAAATATTAATTATTTTAAATTATTTAACTAAAATCTTATTGACAATTTACTATATGATCTTAATATTTTTGTATAACTAATATCTGGTTTTAAATTTGATATGAAAATATTATATATAATTAGATAAGATTTTAAGTTAGTATTTTATTAATAGTTGATAATTAGAAAAAAAAAATAAGGATAAATACATTTTTTTAAATTTTATATGTTTGATTTAAGGTAAATAAATATATTAAATTAATTAATTATTTATTTAAAATATTAAAATTTAATTTATAAGTATGTAATAAATAAATATTTATAATTTTATAAATTATATTATCATTATAAATTATAAAATTAAATAATTTAAATTATAATTTTAAATAAAAATAAGTAGATGTTAATTATAAAAGTAAGTACATATAAATAAAGAATAATTAAATATATTATTATTATTATTATTATTATTCATAATATAAAATTATTATATATTATTATTATAGTACAAATATGAGATTGTATATTTGAGGATGACTTAAATGAATTAATTTGTACAAGTTATACTGACAACATACATAGACATTTCGGTAGCTTACTCATCAAAACTTCACAGTTAAGCGTGCTTGACCTGGAGTAGTACTAGGATGAGTGACCTTCAGGGAAGTTTCCCAGAAATTGCACAAGTAAGGATAAAACACGCTAAACAGTGAAATATTGTGAAATAGAACCCTTGAGAGGCCAAATATGAGAGTTGTTACATTAATAAATTTATTAAAATTAAAAAAAAATTACAATTTCTGACGAATTTTTCCGTCAGAAATTTTGACAGCAATTTCTGACGGATTTTTCCGTCAAAAATTTTCGGCGGAATTTTTCGACAGAATTTTCTGTCGAAAAATTCTGTCAGAAAAATTATTTTCGACGGATTTTTTTCCGACGCCACTTTTTCCGACGGATTGAAATCCGTCGAAAATCCGTCGGAAAAAGCAAAATCCGTCAAAAATTTACCTATTTCCGTAGGAAATCAGCATTTTTCTTGTAGTGTAATTTGTTGGTAGTGCCCCTATGCTGGTGGGTAGAAGATCATCCTCTTGGTAGGGTGATCGCAACTTTTTTTTTTGTTTTTCTCCATTGGGGGATTGGGAGAAAATGTTGAGGATGCTTGATGTGATGAGGGGACGTTGCTAATTCCCCTAGCTTTGACTATTTTCCCATTATTTAGGCAGTTATTTGATGGGGATTTCATGCAAAGAATGCCCGGTTCCTTGTAAATGAATAAAGAAGGGACCAAACCTGATTTCTTCTTCCTTTTTTATTTGTTTTTCTCCGTTGGGGGATTGGGACAAAATGTTGAGGATGCCTGATGTGATGAGGGGACGTTGTTGATGCCCCTAGCTTTGACTATTTTGCCTCTATCTAGGCAGTTAACCGATGGGGATTTCATGCAAAGGATGCAAGTCCCTTATAAATGAATAAGGAAGGGACCAAGCCTAATTTCTTCTTCCCTTTTTTTTTGTTTTTGCTTTTGGCTATGTTGACATGCAGAAATGTTGAATGCTTATTTCATTTATGCAGGATGCTAGTTTTTGCATATTTTGAATAATTCCCCTAACATAAAGAAAATCTTCTAAGTGTGTGAAATGCTTTTGGATGCATGCAATGCATATTTTGATTTGGTTTTCAAAAGGTGGATTTCCTTTTCTCCTTTTTACGAGTGAAATGCTTCGGTTAATTGATGCACATCATTAGTTATATTGACCAATTAATGTGTTAGATATTCTTGGGGGCTCTCTTTTACCTTTTAGAAAATCCTAATTTTTGCATAGGCCTCCCTTTACGAGTTTTCAACCTAGCGGATCATATTTTATTTGTTTTTTATTTTTATTATTTTTTTGGATACGTCATTATAATTGGACAAGAGAAAAGAAAGAAAAGGATATTTTATGGATTCAAAAGCTTTATACAAAAAGGAATACAAGAGGTATTTAGAAAGAATGGGTGGCCGGGGTAAGTTAATGTTTAAGTTTTAAACAAACAACTCTTTAGATAATAAGCATAATCATTCTCCTAATTATCCTAGACTACATGTCTGAGTCTCAGGCAGAATCTTCATAGAACCTTGGCCTATTTAAGAAGTATTCAAACCACCTCTTTTTTTGTTTACAACTTGGATAATCGTCGCTTATATTTTTTTTAATCGCTAATTTTAGTTAGGACGTATCCTAGTGGGAACTTTTGCTCTATTTCTTTTACCCTATATTTTGCCTAGGACACCCTTTGTGGGTTTTCATCATAGTGGGCTTTTGCAAGCGATGTTTTTCGGGCCTAATAGTTCTTCATGCATCAGAATTCATTGAGAGAGAAGGCTTTTTGCCATTTACATCAAGGGAGGATCAGTGCCCTTCTAAGAAAGCTCGTATGTGGAACTTCCTGATTGGGTCCTCCTTCATAAATAAGACTACCTCTATCCCATGTACCAAGGAGAGAGGCATTGCTTGGTGTATGGGTATCAAAAATCCCTTCATGGACCAAGATTTGTGCTTTCTTGATGAGTCATTATTTTTCCTTATTTTTTTACCTTTCTGTACTTATTTTAATCTCTGATTTGTGCTTAATTGTTGATATTCTGCACTGTTTTCTATTTGGGCTTTAATTGGACCGGTAATTCATATTTTAACTAATTTGAATTTTCTTAATCTAATTATTCTAAATTTTATTTTCAGGGCAGTTTAATAATTATTTGGGCTTGGAATTAATTTTTGGACTTCAAGTGGAGCTGCCACGTCATCTTCCACGTCATCTGCCATGTCACCGCTGCACCATTTTCCATCTCAGCATTTAATTTCAATTTGTATTCTATTTTATTGTATTTTTTGGGTCAAACCTGACTTGGGGGCCCATTTTAACTCTTTTAGGTTTTATTTAGGGTTTTAGGGCAGCCACTAGGAGGATAATCTGATGTGACTACGTAGCTGGCTACCTTCTCTTTGGTTTTTCACGTTTTTCTCTAATGTAGCTACAGTTTTACGTTTTGCTTCCTCTTTATTTTTTTTACTCTCTAATATTCACGTTTTGTTTTCTGGTTGTAATGTGAGACTCCATTTTCATTTAAATACAGATTATTCATTTCTTCTTCTTCTTCTTCCTTGCATTTTCATTTTCGTTTCTATTTTAATGGAAGGCTAAAACCCCTGGGGTTGGCTTCTTGTTATGGATTGTAATCTCTGTTTGAGGTTGGGTATGTTTGTATATCTCTGTTCTGCTTTGTTCTTCTTCTTTTAACCTCTATATCAATCTGTCCATGCTTAATGGGCTGTGCTCAATGCCACAATTGCTTAATCTGTGAAGAGGTTGATGTTGTATACGTTTGCTTAATTTGTGTAGGGAAATCTTGAGTTAATCTTCGCTTATTTGGTTAACTCTGATGGAACAAGGATTAAGTGGTTAATAGAGTAATCTCATTGTGAACCAAGGATAAGAGAGTTACAATCCGAACAAGGAGCCAATCTATTTTACTTGTTGTGTTATCTGCGTTTTATTGTGTTATAAACTAAAAATCTGAACAACCAAACCCCCCCACTTCGTGTGTTTAAGCCTTTAACAGAGAAAAATGGTCCTTGGGAGACGACCTAGGACAACTTCCTAGTACTGCATTTAATTATTTTTATTTGACCAGATACGACTTCAATCATTTCTTTATCGGCCAGATTGAGTTGGAGTTTCCTTTTGTACAAGACCCCTTGTGTAATGAGAATCCTATGGTTTTGCGTCTGATTCTTATCATTTTTTTTATCTAAGATTAACTTTCTCAATTTTCTTTAGTAATCTTTGTGTGTTTCAGATAAATGACTTCCTCATCTACCTTAGACTTAGATAATGCATCATAGTTGTTTGAAGTTTCATTAAT
Source organism: Cajanus cajan (assembly GCF_000230855.2). NCBI lineage: Eukaryota > Viridiplantae > Streptophyta > Magnoliopsida > Fabales > Fabaceae > Cajanus > Cajanus cajan. Next base: position 25,452,917 of record NC_138526.1, read on the forward strand.
TTTATTATCTTTAGTCATGTTTATTTTTGGGGTACTGTGATTGGTTTTAGAATTTAATGCATGAGAAGAGGAAGAAAGGAATAAACACAAAGAGTTTGTATAAATGACGAATGTTATTGATGAATTTAAAAAAACTTATACAAGTCCTTATTCTATATGAACTCATAGTCATGGGCGAAGGTCATGAGTTGGACAAGAAAGCAACATTTATATATCCCCCCAAGAGAGCCCTCCTAGCAGCTTTTCAATAGGTCATTCCGAGATTGCTACTCATCATGGTTGTTTATCAGTGTCTGGTGCGTTGGCCTCAAACTTAAGCCACCCGACATTGATAAGCCCTTGTACTTGTATCTTTAGGTCCTTGCAGTTCTCAATGGAATGTCCTACAGACCTAGGTGATAATCATAAGTTTTCTCAAGCCTATAATTCAAAATTCTTCTGTGGTGAAATTCGTACCAAAATTGATGCTTTCAGTAGTTGAGGAAATAACTATGCGTAGCTTGTAGGAATTTTTTCAAACTCCCTTTATACCCTTGGTGCTGTTTTGTCATTTGAGAAGTAGTGGAGAAGGTTACAACATTGATTTCATTTCTCCCAAAAATCTTCTTAGACTTTTGGCTCTAGGAATATTTTCCTATCTTCCCACTTTTTAAGCCTTGTTCGACTTTTTCCTCGATAGTGACTATGTCGGTGAAGAGGGTTGATGTGTTCCCTATCATCTTATTGTAGTAAGGTTCAGTTAGGGAATTGATGAAGATGGTCACAATCTCTTTGTCCGACAGCAAGGGCTCTACTTGAACAGTTAGTTATCTCCACCTTTGTGCATAAGCTTTGAAGGGTTCGTCACCTTTCTTGATCAGGCTTTAAAGGTCTAACTTGTCAGCTATCAGGTCGATATTGTACTTGTAGCACTCGAGGAATGCATCAATGAGCTGCTTCCAGGTTTGAATTCTACCCCCCTCCAACTGCATGTACCAGTTCAATGTTGCATCCGATAGACTTTGTTGAAAGCAGTGTATTAGGAGCTTCTCGTTACCAATATAAGTGACCATCTTCTGACAATACATTATTAGATGGCCCCTTGGGCAACTAACCCCACTGTACTTGGAAAAGTCAGGGATTTTGAATTTGGCGGGGAACTTGATATCTTGTACCAAGCATATCTCTATGGCCTCTTTGATGTCAAAGCTATGACCTTCTACAACTCTCAACCTTTCCTCCAAGGCGTTAAGGTGTCCCATGGAAGTTTCTCTGACTTTGTTGGCACTATTGTCCCCAATTGTTCCAAAACCTAACTCACAAGCACTTTTCTACAATTTCGTTCTCCCTCTCAGATCATCATTCTTACAAATTATTAGCATATCTATAATCCTCAACACATACAGAATCTAATGGGATCCTCAATTTCTCAAACAGAAATCATCCAATTTTTCACAACCTAACTTACAGGCACTTTTCTATAATTTTGTTCTCTCTCCCAGAGCATCATTTTTTACAAGTTAAACATATATTCGTAATCCTAAATATATATAGAATCACATAAGATAATTAATCCTCCAAACAGAAATAATTATAAAATTATTCATAACTCTAAGGGCTCTTCCTCTACCCAATTCCCTCATGTAACTCTACATATAAATAATCTCCTTTTCTCCCGTACCTGGATAAATAGGAACTCGGGCAGAACCTCCTCCTCTTTTTCCTTAAATAAGGATCGGAACTAAAACTGGAGCAGAACCTCATCCTCTGAGTTCCCCTTGGTCTTTAGAGAGAAGAAGAGGAACGAAAGAGAGAACCGAAGAGAAGAGAGAGTGAGAATGAGAGGTGTGTAGAAATGAGAGGATTTGAGGCCTATTTATAGGATTTTTCGCCCACCTACCACTACGGCGCGTTCCAAAATCGGAATGGCCCATTCTGGGCCCTTCAAACCTACGTAAATTTTTCAACTGGAACGGCCCGTTCCCAAACCAGAACGGCCCGTTCTCAAACCCAGCAGAACAGCCTGTTCTAATTCCAGAACGGCCCGTTCTCCAAACCAGAACGGCCCGTTCTCCCATCAGAACGGCCCGTTCTGCTTCTACAATTTTGGACATACTCACTATTCCAGAGCGGCCCGTTTCAAAATTGAAACGGCCCGTTCTGGGCCACGAATTGGGCCTTTGGCCCACGAAAAATGGGCTGTTACAATACTCCCCTCCTTTAAGAAATTTCGTCCCCGAAATTTTTGTAATGGTAGACTTCTCTCTTCTTACTTTCTATTCCTTATGCAACCTCACTACCTTACTGATATACAACTCTATCAATTTTATCAAAGGATTTCTAAGGGTAAGACATATAAACTTGGCGAGTCTATCCACTGAAACACAAATAAAATCAATCTCTTAAGCGTCTTAGACAAACCTACCACTAAGGTCTATCCACTCACCATCTCACTTCCAAAATGGAGCGTCTAAGTGCTACAAAATTCTTAAAGATTTCTAGTATGCTAACCACAAGTATACAATTGCTTTACTCCTCTCTTCATCTTAAGTCACTACACTTCCGCTGCGCTACTCTGATACATCGTAGTAGCTCTTAAATGAATCCTAAGAGTACTCTTACGTTCTTTTTCTAAGATCATCCATTAATTCACTAGTCACTTCCAACATAATCAATTCAATGCTCCTAAGGATAATCTCACACACCAAGCATAAGTCTTTAAATTCTTCAATCAAATCTAATCCTTAAATCATCAAGAATGATATATCAGAGGTTATCATAATCAAGGCATCTGCCACAATATTAGTTTTACTTCTATGATCATTTCTAAAGATCAAGCACCTAAGCGTAAGTTCACTAGGTATACATATCAGATCTCTAATTTCACCACTCCATCTACACCCAAGTCAAATTCTTATCCATCACTTTATCCTATAGCGTCATATCTTGTCCACAAAATTATGCCTCTCCAATTTCCTTCAACAATCCATTCATTACTCAAGTCATACTTAGTCTCACACTACTAAGGGTAACCTTATAATCCAAACTTAAATCTCTAATTTGAGCCAAAAGGATTCATCTCTCTAATCATAAGGAAAGATAAATATAAAGGTTTCCTACACAAAACATCGGTCACCACAATGACTTTACTCAAATAACAACTAAGTTTGAAATATTAGTCCTCCAGAAAGTTAAACTATCTCTTTTGTCTAATAATTAACTCCTTCAGTCAACCAATAATTAAGGCTCTAATTATCAATAAATACCTCAAGCTTAGATTCATATAAGCAGTATCTCTAAATATTACAACTGCTAACTTAAAAAATCATAGGTAAGGTAATTCCTCTAATGAGTTTTCAATTGCCTAGAATCACAAGCTACTACCTTTCCTTCTTGCATCAACACTCCACCCAAACCTATCTTAGAAACATCAACCCATACCACAAAAGGCTTACTAAGATTGGCCAATGCTCACACTAGTGCACTAGTCAATATTTCCTTAAGAATTTGGAAACTACTCTCACACTTACTATCTCACACAAAAATAACACTCTTCTTACTCAATTTGCTCAAAGGTAGTGCTATCTTAGAAAGTTACTCAATCAATATCCAACAACAATGAGCTAATCCAAGACACTCATAACCTCGCTAATAGACTCAAGTATCTCTCACTTAAGCACAACTTCTATCTTAGATAGATCTATGTTTTACCTCCACAAGAAATTACATGGCTTAGAAAACTCTTCTTATACAACCAAAATTCATACTTAGATAACTTAGCCTAAAGCTATCTTGGATAAATCCTCACTCTTAATTCCAATTTGATGATAGCACACCTTAAGGTCAACCTTACTGAACACCCGCTAATTGATCCATAAGGTCATCTATCCTCATATCAACATACATGCATATCAAATCATATTAGAATACCTATTTAAACCTTCATATATATCATTCCCAATCATATATATGAATCTATCACTATTTTACACCATATAACATGTGCATGAACTTAACTTTACCACATAGCATCATACAACCTTTAACAACCTTACAATCCACATGACAACACCTAAGAACATCATAACAAAATCATTTTTATCCTTGCATTGCCTAGTAACTCAAAAACATCATGATAACATATACCTCCCTAAGCATGTATGAATTGATCATCGTTTACACCATGAACCAATCATATCATTTTAATCAACCTTTCAATGACCAAACCTCAAAACATCACCAAATCCATTTTTAACCTTGTTATGCCTAAAATCTCAAAACATTCATAACAGCATATATCTACCTGACACATAGAGTTATATTCATCCAAATGATTTCAAACCTATCTCAAAAGAAAGCTAAAAAAAAAAAAAAAAATAAGCTACAACTTTTATGAAAACATAAGATTCCCAAAAGATCATTTTCTTAGCTAAAAGTTCAAAAAAAATCACCACAAATGTATTCCGCTCTTACAACTAAACTTCTGATCACCAAAGCAATTATAACTAAAGTTCTAGACCTCTGTTTTATGTTATTCCAGTTTCATTGGAAAGATAATATCCAAAGCCACAACTTTCATGAAGACCACAACATTTAATTCTGTCAATACGATACTCATACTGGCACAACAAAACTGTAGTGAAAATATCTTCTACACCAAAAAACAATAGTGTATGCCACAAACTACCTTGACTCTTTCCAAACTCACACCTCAATTTCTCATTCAAGTCTCTCACTACTATCCTCAATGAAAACAACTCACATGCTACCTAAACCATAAATAGTTAACATGCCAGTACTAACACTCAAGGGAATTACCGTCATTTCAATCTCTCACCAAGGAGACAATCACCTTAGATTCAACCGATACAACTATAGATGTCAGAAACTCCACCAATCGCAAATTCTTAGTACACTGGACAAATCAATGTATCACTTACATCTAAAGTTCTAGTTGGCTAGCACAAGGCTTCGTTCACTATTAATGGCACATGTGTTCGCAACACGAGCGATACTATTTAACCACTACTTCTTACATAAGTAAGAAGTATCAAAACTAATGAGTAATCATCAACTAAGCTATATCATGTCTTCCAAATAAATCCTAAGAACACAATGCACACAAATAAACAAACAAAATCAATCATCACATTAGCACATCAATAAGTTACAATCAAATCATCACATTACTCATCTACCAAACAAGCATAGTAGACTCATAACTCACGGCCGATTGGATCGACTTGCTCTGATACCACTAAATGTGACACCCTTACTACCCCAACACATATATTGTAATATTGAAAACTTAACAAAAATAATTTTAAATTTCGGTAAAAGGGTTCACATGAGAATCTTCAAAATTATTCTTCAATAACCACAATGATAAAAATGAAACGTGAGAGTTTACAAATGATTTTCAAAAATAATATTTACAATTCTAATTCCATATAACAATCTATGTCCTAAAGAAAATCCTCTGCCTCGATGTCACAATATCAGAGCATAACCACAACTCAACCGTTAGCATTCTAGATGTCACTCGTAGCCGGATCTTCCTCACCTAAAATATCCACAAATCGCACGGTGAGAAAAGAAAATATCTATATATATAGCACATAAGAAAACACAACATATTATCTCATTATAACTTAATATTCATAAATATTTCAACATATCGTATTTCAATCAATCATACATCGTCATCACGTCATAATTCTCAATCACACCAATCATCACAAATCTTGCACTTCACACTATGCCAAGGTCACGCTACCCATTTAACAATCTCAGGCCGTGCTCACCCCTGATATAACACTGTGCCAAGGTCACGTTATCCCTATCCCAGGGTCGTGCTCACCCTTGACATGTTAACCAAGGTCACGATACCCACGTAACAATCCAGAGCCGTGCTCACCCCTGATATAACACTGTGCCAAGGTCACGTTATCCCTATTCCAGGGCCGTGCTCACCCTTGACATGTTAACCAAGGTCACGATACCCACGTAACAATCCAGAGCCGTGCTCACCCCTGATATAACACTGTGCCAAGGTCACGTTATCCCTATTCTAGGGTCGTGCTCACCCCTGACATGTTAACCAAGGTCACGATACTCATGTAACAATCTCGGGCCGTGCTCACCCCTGGTCATAGGTGTGAAGAACCACAATCACATCTCATTCACATCCATATTCACATTCACATTCACATCCACATCCACATCCACATCCACATCCACATCCACATCCACATCCACATCCACATCTCAATTCCACAATACATACACAATCCACACAAAATGGTGATTCACATACCCCTCAAGTAATTCATCATCTAGATCATCAAATAATATAACAATAACATTCATAAACTAATATAACAAACAACAGAATTATCAATTTAATATAATTTTAACGTAAACAGTAAAATCCCCAATTGTTCCAAAACCTAACTCACAGGCACTTTTCTACAATTTCGTTCTCCCTCTCAGATCATCATTCTTACAAATTATTAGCATATCTATAATCCTCAACACATACAGAATCTAATGGGATCCTCAATTTCTCAAATAGAAATCATCCAATTTTTCACAACCTAACATACAAGCACTTTTCTATAATTTTGTTCTCTCTCCCAGAGCATCATTTTTTACAAGTTAAACATATATTCGTAATCCTAAATATATATAGAATCACATAAGATAATTAATCCTCCAAACATAAATAATTATAAAATTTTTCATAACTCTAAGGGCTCTTCCTCTACCCAATTCCCTCATGTAACTCTACATATAAATAATCTCTTTTTCCCCCGTACCTGGATAAATAAGAACTCGGGCAGAACCTCCTCCTCTTTTTCCTTAAATAAGGATCGGAACTAAAACTGGAGCAGAACCTCATCCTCTGAGTTCCCCTTGGTCTTTAGAGAGAAGAAGAGGAACGAAAGAGAGAACAGAAGAGAAGAGAGAGTGAGAATTAGAGGTGTGTAGAAATGAGAGGATTTGAGGCCTATTTATAAGATTTTTCGCCCACCTACCACTACGGCCCGTTCCAAAATCGGAACGGCCCGTTCTGGGCCCTTCAAACCTACGTAAATTTTTCAACTGGAACGGCCCGTTCCCAAACCAGAACAGCCCGTTCTCAAACCCAGCAGAACAGCCCGTTTTAATTCCAGAACGGCCTGTTCTCCAAACCAGAACGGCCCGTTCTCCCATCAGAACGGCCCGTTCTGCTTCTACAATTTTGGCCATACTCACTATTCTAGAACAGCCCGTTTCAAAATTGAAACGGCCCGTTCTGGGCCACGAATTGGGCCTTTGGCCCACGAAAAATGGGCTGTTACAATATCCCTATGACCAAATATGGTGATGGAAAGAAAGAAAAACATTGGAGTGAGTGGAGTGATGATGAGAAAAAGAGAGCTCAATATGACTATAGAGCAAAGAACATAATAACATCTGCATTGTTTATTGATGAGTTTTTTTAGAATTTCTCAATGCAAATCTGCTAAAGAAATGTGGGACACTTTACAAGTTACTCATGAAGGAACAAGTGATGTAAAAAGATCTAGAAAGCATACTCTTATAAGAGAATATGAATTGTTGAGAATGAATCATGGTGAATCAATTTCTGATTTGCAAAAAAGGTTTACACACTTGATAAATCACCTTGTTGATCTTGGCAGGAAATTTGAAGAAGAAGAACTAAATTTGAAAGTGATACAATGCTTGGATAGATCTTGGCAAGCAAAGGTTACTGTAATAGAAGAATCAAAGGACTTAACTTCATTGACCCTTGCAACTCTCTTTGGAAAGCTAAGAGAGCATGAGAAAAAGCTACACATTTTTGAGGAAAATGAACAGCAAGACAAAAAGGGAAAAGGAGTGTCTTTAAGAGCCTTGAAATCAGTCGAAGGAAAAGAAATATGTGAAGACTCAAGCTCCGAAGATTCTGAGTCAGAGAACTTCAACTTGTTGGTGAAGAAGTTCAGAAAATTCCTAAGAAAGAAGAGGAGTTCCCCCTACAAGTTCAACAAGAAGGCCAACAAGAAAGAGGAAGGAAGCACATCCTCTTACAATTGTTTTGAATGTGGAAAACCAGGCCACATAAAAGTTGAATGTCCCAACCTTCTAAAGAAGCAACAAGAGGAAAAGAAAGGGAAGAAAATTTATAAAGGAAAAAGAGCCTACATTGCTTGGGAAGACAATGACTCAAGCACAACAAGTGATGAATCTGAATTTGAGGAAAATAAATTATGTTTGATGGCTAAAGCTGATCAAGACACAATAGTAAGTGATTCTGATCTTGAATCTAATCCGAACTATGATCAGCTTCAAGAAGCTTTCATTCAAATTCACAAAGAGGCTGTGAAATTAGATGCTTTAAATTCAAAGCTTAAAAACAAGCTATCATGGTATGATAATGCTTTAATTAGAGCTAAACAAGAGCTTGAAAATTTGAAAAATGAACATGAAAATCTTCAAACAATTTTTAACTTCAATGAAGCTCATTGTTAAACCTCTCCTTCTTCAAAAGTTGATTGTGAAAATTGCAAGGTTTTGGAAAAAGAAAATGTTGATTTGAAAAACTCTCTTGCAAAGTTCACAAATGGAAATGCAAATTTGAATATCATTTTGGGAAAGCAAAGACATGCTTTTGATAGAAGTGGACTTAGTTTTAATCAAAGCATGAACATGCCATTAAAATCAAAGGAAAAAGTTTTTGATAGAAAACAATCTTTTAGAAATTTCAAAGGCAATTTCATAAAACAAACTACTTGCTTTTATTGTTGTAATAAAGGACATACAATGAGGAATTGCTATTTTAGGAAATATGGTGTTCCAAATGGAGAAATGATTTGGATTAAAAAGAGCCAAAGGCTGAGAACTAACCATCAAGGACCCTTCACATGGGTACCTAAATCAATTTTCTGATTTTGTTGTAGGAATGCTTGAGAGCCAAAGGCTTATTATGGTATCTTGATAAAGGCTGCTCAAGGCATATGACTGGAGATCCTTCAAAATTCTCAAGTCTGAAATTAAAGAATAAAGGATTTGTTACATATGGTGAAGACAGCAAAAGGAAGATTCTTGGTCATGGAAACATTGGTAACTCTTCCTCCTCAACATTGATTGAAAATGTATTGCTTGTTGAAGGGCTGAAACATAACTTTCTTAGTATAAGCCAACTTAGTGACAAAGGATTTAAAATTGAATTTGATAACACTTGTTGTTTGATTTGTGATAGATTGACAAATGAAATTAGATTCATTGGAAAAAGAATTGACAACATATACATGCTAGACTTAGAACATTCAATTACAATTTCAAACACCAAGTGTTTAATAACCAAAGAAGACAATATTTAGCTTTGGCATAGAAGAGCTACACATATTCACATGGATCACTTGAACAAACTTAGTAGAAAGGAGTTAGTAATTGGATTACCTAAACTCAAGTTCAGCAAGGACAAACTATGTGATGCTTGTCAAAAAGGCAAGCAAGTGAAGGCTAACTTTAAGAGCAAAAATCAGATTTCAACTTCTAGACCTTTACAATTAATTCACATGGATTTGTTTGGTCCTTCAAGAACCATGAGTCTAGGAGGGAATTACTATGGGCTGGTTATAGTAGATGACTATTCAAGATTCACATGGGTTATGTTTCTTGCAAATAAAAGTGAAGCTTTCAATGCTTTTAACAAATTTGCTAAGCTTGTTCAAAATGAGAAAAATACAAATATCACCTCAATTAGAAGTGATCATGGAGGTGAATTCCAAAATGTCATGTTCCAAAGATTCTATGGGGAGCATGGAATTAATAACAATTTTTCATCACCTAGGACACCTCAACAAGATGGAGTTGTGGAAAGGAAAAATAGGTCTCTTGAGGAACTAGCTAGGACTATGTTGAATGAGACTAAACTACCTAAATACTTTTGGGCTGATGCAATTAACACAGCATGTCATGTGTTAAATAAGATTCTAATTAGGCCTATTCTAAAAAGAACGCCTTATGAGATTTATAATGGACGGAAGCCTAATATCTCATACTTTAGAGTATTTGTGTGTAAATGTTTTGTGCTGAACAATGGTAAAGAACAACTTGGAAAATTTGATGCTAAAGCTGATGAAGCAATTTTCTTGGGTTATTCTACAAATAACAAAGCCTATAGAGTATATAATAAGAGAACTCTAGTATTTGAAGAATCAGTACATGTTGTGTTTGATGAGACTAACAAGCAAGAAACAAAGAAAACTGAAATAGAGGACATAACTGATTTGCTTGATCAACCACCATTAGAAAGTGAACCTAGTGAAATGCCTAAAGAGAGTGAATCAATTGAAACCACTAAAAAGACAAGTGAACAATTGCCTAAGGAATGGAAAACTTCTAAGGACTTGTCAATTGAAAACATAATTGAAAACATTGGTAAAGGAGTGATAACTAGAAGATCCATCAAGAATATTTGTAACACTATGGCTTTTGTTTCACAAGTTGAACCCAAAACAATAGATGAAACACTACATGATGAACATTGGTTAATGGCTATGCAAGAGGAACTAAACCAATTTGAAAGGAATGAGGTTTGGGATTTAGTGCCATTACCAAATGATTATCCAATTATTGGGACTAAATGGGTTTTTAGGAATAAGCTTGATGAATCTGGAATCATTATAAGAAATAAGGCAAGGTTAGTGGCCAAGGGGTATAATCACGAAGAGGGAATTGATTATGATGAGACTTTTTCCCCTGTAGCAAGGATAGAAGCCATTAGATTACTTCTTGCTTATGCTTCAATAATGAATTTCAAGCTTTACCAAATGGATGTGAAAAGTGCTTTTCTAAATGGTTTAATACAAGAAGAATTGTATGTGGAACAACCACCTGGTTTTGTTGATTTCAAGTATACTAATCATGTGTACAAACTTAAAAAGGCACTCTATGACTTGAAACAAGCTCCAAGATCATGGTATGATAGGCTGAGCAAATTTTTGATTGAGAATGACTATGTTAGAGGTAAAGTAGATAATACATTGTTTGTGAAGAAATTTAAGAATGATACAATGTATGTTCAAATCTATGTGGATGACATTGTTTTTGGATCTATTAATCTCTCGCTATGCAAAGAATTTGCTAAGACCATGCAAGGTGAATTTGAAATGTCAATGATGGGAGAGCTTACATTTTTCTTGGGGTTGCAAATCAAACAAATGAGTAATGGAATCTTTATAAGTCAAAGCAAGTATTCCAATGAACTATTGAAAAAGTTTGATATGGAAGGGTGTAAGGAGGCTGCAACACCAATATCAAACTCATGCAATCTTGACTTGGATAAGAAAGGAATAGTTGTTGACAACTCAAAATATAGAGGTATCATTGGATCACTTTTATATTTGACAGCTAGTATACTTGATATAATGTTTGTTGTATGCTTGTGTGCAAGATTTCAGGAAAATCCAAAAGAGTCTCACATGAAATCTATTAAAAGAATTCTTAAATATCTAAGAGGAACAACAAATGTAGGTTTATGGTATCCAAAAGGAGTCTCACTAAGTCTGATAGGTTATTCGGATTCAGACTATGTTGGGTGTAGACTTGATAGGAAGAGAACAAGCGGTACTTGTTACCTACTTGGAAGTGCACTTGTCTCATGGCATAGCAAAAAGCAAGCATGTGTTGCTTTAAGTACAGCTGAGGCTGAATATATAGCTGTTGGCAGCTGTTGTGCACAAATCCTCTGGATGAAACAACAACTAAAAGACTATGGAACTGAGTTGAACAAAAATCCTTTAAGATGTGATAACACAAGTGCAATCAATCTAACCAAAAATCCAATCTTACACTCTAGAACAAAACATATAGAAATAAGACATCATTTTTTAAGAGATCATGTTCAAAAAAATGATTGTGTAGTAGAGTTTGTTGAAACAAATAAACAATTAACTTATATATTTACAAAACCTCTACCAAAAGAAAGATTTAATCAATTAAGAATTGAACTTGGAATTATCAATGAGTCTTGTTTGAATTGATTGTGAATGTGCACTTAAGTGTGATTGATTGAATAAAACTTGACTGATGTGTGTATAGAACATTGAAATGTGGTGTATAAAAGAAGTGTTTTAAGAGTTGAAATGGATGAGGAATGGATTAAAAGGCTTAAAGTGAGAAAAACAAAACTTCTCTGTAATAATCGATTATTTTAAGTAAACTAGGCAAATAATCAATTATTTGGAAAATAATCGATTATCTGGGAAGAAGTGGAATTCCAGAAGTCTCTGGAATAATCGATTATTTGGGAAATAATCAATTATCTGGATAACAAGAAAACTTGGAGCCCTTGTAATAATCGATTATTTGGGCAATAATCGATTATCTGGGCAACTTAGAGCAAATGACCCTCTGGAATAATCGATTATTCCAAAAATAATCGATTATTTAGTGCAGACAGGATTTTTCAAGAGATTTTACTGATACAAATAATCGATTATTTAGTGCAGACAGGATTTTTCAAGAGATTTTACTGATACAAATAATCGATTATTTGTATAGATAATCGATTATTTGCGCGACCCTTGGTTTTCCAGACGGTTTTTGAACGGTTTTGTTCGTGCCAACTCCCAACCTCCCACTTTCCTTCATAAGTGGCACCTCTCTTGTACCCAATCCGATGTCTAGTGCTTTAATAATACCTAACCCTTTTATTCTACAAATAACACACACATTCTCTCAACTCTCACACAAACCCTAACCCCTCTATCTCACTTTCTTCTTCATCTTTTCTTCTCCAACCAAGAACCCATCTTTAATCACAAAATGACCTCATCTTCTAAGAGAATCAAGAAGCTTGAAGTTAGGGGGAGCAAAAGACCTCTGCCCACAGGAGCTGAGCAACTAACCTCCAAGTGGTTTGTTGACAAAGAGACCCAAGACTACTACTTTAAGTGGTATGCGGGTAGGTGATGGAGAAGGTTAGGAGGAGTGGATGATAACTTCTCCTTAGGTCTCCTTATGCACGGATCATCTTCAATGGAGAATTACACCGAATGGATGAACACTTAAGAAGAAAATGAAATGGCGGATTGAAGGCCAAGGCCTTAGAAGGAAGTATCCAAGCTCAAGCACTCAAGGGATTGCTCACTTCAAAGAGAAGGAAACTAGGTTTTCCTAAGGAATTGAAGGCACTCTCTATGGCTCTCTCTTAGAACTTCGGTGACTCTTGAATTGGCTGAAAACAATTTCAGAATCTCATATATTCAAAAGTGTCTTAACATGGTAGGAAAAGATACACTTATAGGAGGGAAATTAGGTTAAACTTGGCGGCAACTCAAATAAGCCTAGTTGGTGCCAAGTTTGAATTTCAAATTTGAATTTGAAATTCAAACTTTGGCCACTCACATGCTTAATCCGGTTGCTACCATCATTTAGGTGTCATTTAGGAGTTATTTGAGGTGAATTTGGAGCTCACATGGCCGGAACCACTCCATGCCATCCATGTGACTCAAATTCAACTCAAATTACTTCTAAATTACACATGAATGAAACCTAATTCTCCTATTAATGTATACTTCATATAAACCTAATCTATTGACCAAAATACATTGGTCTAATGAATACAATGAATAGGAAAAAATACAAGAAGAAGAATGAGCCTAATATTGGGTATCAAAAGCCCAAAGCCCATGAAGCCCAAATATAAGCCCAAAAGCCTAAACCCTAAACTATGGTCAAAATACAAGACCGAAATCAAAGCAATTTCCTATACTAAGAAATGTACAATAAAGCATGGTGTTTAATCACGTAAAGTCCATGTAAGAAGCACCCTAGGCCCACCAAGCCCATTGGGCCCACTAAGCTCTGAAGCAGACAAGTCTTCAAGTAATCTCCTGGCCATAGCTCTAGTGGTTGGGCCTTTAGCCCATGCTCTTCCATCATTCCCTCCCTCTTGAGAAGGATTCGTCCTCGAATCTGAAGACTCTTCCTCATCATCACTAGCACCTACAAAAGGTTTGAGATCACTAACATTAAAAGTAGTGCTGACTCCATAATCAGAGGGTAAATCAAGTCTATAAGCGTTATCATTGATACGCTGTAAGACCTGAAAGGGACCATCTCCTCTAGGACTGAGTTTGGACTTCCTTTGATTTGGAAAACTTTCTTTTCTTAAGTGAAGCCAAACCCAATCACCTTCCTCGAAGATCATAGGTTTCTTGCCTTTACTTCCTTGTTTGGCATACTTCTCATTTTGAGTTTGAATATGAGTTTTAATCCTTTCATGAAGTTTCTTAACAAAATCAGCCCTTGAAGACCCTTCCTTATGAATGAAGTGTTCAACATTAGGAAGAGGTATCAAGTCTAAAGGAGTTAAAGGATTAAACCCATACACTGCCTCAAAAGTAGAAATATTGGTAGTTTTGTGAACTACCCTATTGTAGGCAAATTCAATGTGAGGCAAAAACTCATCCCAAGATTTGTGATTGCCCTTTAGGACTGCCCTAAGCATAGTAGACAGAGATCTATTCACTACCTCAGTTTGGCCATCTGTTTGAGGATGACAAGTAGTTGAAAAGAGGAGTTTGGTTCCTAGTCTTGACCATAAGACTCGCCAAAAGTGGCTTAGGAACTTAGTATCTCTATCTGAAACTATAGTCCTAGGAAGCCCATGGAGTTTAACCACATCTCTAAAGAAGAGTTTTGCAATGTTGCTTGCGTCATCTACTTTGTGGCATGGAATAAAATGAGCCATTTTACTGAAACGGTCCACTACCACAAAGATAGAATCCATTCCCCTTTGGGTTCTAGGTAAACCTAGCACAAAATCCATGCTAATATCTACCCAAGGGGAAGAAGCAACAGGCAAAGGTGTGTAAGTTCCATGAGGCATTACTTTAGACTTAGCTTGTAAACAAGCCAAACATCTAAAACAATGCCTTTGGACATCTTTTCACATATGGGGCCAATAAAATTTTTCTTTTAGCAAACTAAGGGTTTTATCAACACCAAAGTGCCCCATAAGCCCACCTTCATGACTCTCTTTAATTAATAGTTTCCTAATGGATCCTTGGGGTATACATAACCTTCCTTCTTTGTACAAATACCCCTCAACCATATAGAAACCATCAAAAGCTTTTTGTTGGCATTTTTTATAATTATCACCAAACTCAAGATCTTCCTCATACAACTCCCTAATATTATCAAATCCAAGAATTTGAGTACCTAGAGACACAAGAAAAGTATGTCTTCTAGATAAAGCATCAGCTACAACATTTGATTTTCCTTTCTTGAATTTAATGATATATGGAAATTGTTCAAGGAACTCTAACCATTTGGCATGCCTCTTATTTAACTTACCTTGACCTCTTAAATACTTAAGTGACTCATGGTCACTATGAATGACAAACTCTTTGGACACAAGGTAGTGTTCCCAAGTTTGTAAGGCTCTGACCAATGCATACAACTCCTTGTCATAGGTAGGGTAATTGAGGGAGGCACCTTTTAGTTTTTCACTAAAATATGCAATGGGGTGTCCTCCTTGCAATAACATAGCTCCTATGCCAACTCCTGATGCATCACATTCTAGCTCAAAAGTCTTTTCAAAATTTGGTAGAGCTAAAATGGGTGCATTAGTAAGTTGATCCTTAAGAAGTTGAAATGCTTGGTCATGCTTTGAAGTCCAATCAAATAAAATATCTTTTTTGACAAGCTCATTCAAGGGTGAAGCAATGCTAGAGAAGTTAGGCACAAATCTTCTATAAAAACTTGCTAGTCCATGAAAACTCCTAACTTCACTAACATTTTTAGGCTTGGGCCACTCTTGAATGGCTTTGATTTTCTCGGGGTCCACTTGAACCCCATTTTTGCTTACAATGAACCCTAGGAAAACCACATGATCCACACAAAAATTACATTTTTCAAGATTTGCAAATAATTGGTTTTCCCTAAGGATCATCATAACTTCTCTACGATGTCCTAAGTGATCATCTTGAGACCTACTATAGATTAAGATGTCATCAAAATAAACAACAACAAATTTTCCTATACACTCTCTCAAGACATGATTCATAAGCCTCATGAATGTACTTGGTGCATTAGTTAAACCAAAAGGCATAACTAGCCACTCATACAATCCAAATTTGGTCTTAAAAGCAGTTTTCCACTCATCACCCTTTTTAATTCTTATTTGGTGATAACCACTCTTAAGATCAATTTTAGAAAATATAGAAGCACCATGTAATTCATCAAGCATATCATCAAGTCTAGGGATTGGGTGCCTGTACTTGATTGTGATATTGTTAATGGCCCTACAATCACAACACATTCTTCATTTTCCATCTTTCTTGGGCACTAACAATACAGGCACAGCACAGGGACTCAAACTCTTTTGCACCCACCCCTTATCCAAAAGCTCTTGGACTTGGTTCTCTATCTCCTTAGTTTCTTGAGGATTTGTCCTATAGGCTGGTCTATTGGGTAGACTAGCCCCAGGCACAAAATCAATTTGATGTTCTATACCCCTAAAAGGAGGAAGGCCCTTTGGACCTTCACTAGGGAATATATCATCAAATTCTTTTAATAATTGAGAAATTTTAGGAGGTAAAGAACTAAGTTCAAGACTTAAATTATAACACTTAAGCACACCTCTACAAAGAAGAAGGTAAGAAGGCTTTTCAACAATTAAGGTTTGTTTTAAAGTTTCTTGTTGAATTCCTTTTATTGAAAGAGATTTCTCTTCCTTCTTCTTTGAAGCTTTATGCTTTTTCTCTTCTTTTTTTTTTAATCAAGTTTTTTTTTCCTCTTCTCTTTTCTTTTTCATTTGTACTTGATCCTCTATCACTTGTGAAGGAGACAAAGGATGAAGTACAAATTTCTTCTCTTTATGAGTGAAAGTAATTTCATTGGTAAGGCCATTGTGCATGGTTTTCTTGTCAAATTGTCATGGCCTTCCCAACAAAATATGGCAAGCCTCCATTGGAACTATGTCACAAACCACTTGATCTTCATAGTTACCAATAGAGAACTTGACTTTCACTTGTTTATCAACATTGATATCCCTATCTTCATTAATCCAATGAAGTTGATATGATTTCGGATGGGGAATAATAGTAAGACCAAGCTTCTCCACCAACCTTGTACTACAACAATTGCAACAAGACCCACTATCCACAATGAGAGAACAAGCATTATTAAGAATTTTACACCTTGTTTGGAAAATATTCTCTCTTTGTGAAAGGTGAGACTCATGAGGTTGGCTTCCTAGAAGCCTTCTAATCATTAGAAGTTGACCATCACAAGGATATGCACTTTCAACTGGATGGTCTTCCTCACTTGATTCACTATCACTTGAAGTAGTGGAACTAGATTCATCAACACTACTATAAACATCTTGCCCTCTCAAAATCATTACCTTTTTAGTTGGGCATTGAGAAGCTATGTGGCATCTCCCAAGACATTTAAAGCATTTGATGTCACTAGTCTTACTACTAGAAGTGACAATATTTTTATTTTTCTTTTTCAATTTCTTTTTCTTTTTCTAGACCTTTACCAAATTTCTTAGAGGAATCATATTGACCCTCCCTCTTATAGTCTTTCTTAACATAGGAGCTAGATTGAGTTTTGCCTTTAAAAGAGCTTTTTCTCAAGTTTTGTTGTTCCACCCTTATACAAAGTTGGACCAAATCATCAAGGTCCCTATAAGGGAGTAACTCAACCCTATCTCTTATGTCAAAATTGAGACCACTTAGAAATCTAGCAATGGTCAATCTTTCTTCTTCCCTTATCCCAGCCCTCATGAGATACAACTCCATTTTTTGTCTATATTCCTCTACACTCATGTTCTTTTGTTGGAGTCTTTGGAGCTTATCCATAAGCTCCCTACTATAATAAGAAGGAATGTGCCTTCTTCTCATAACACTCCTCAATTCATTCCAATAAGTGATGGGAGGATCATTTTGAAGTCTTCTCTCTCTTTCCAAGGATGTCCACCAATACATGGCTTGTCCTTGGAAAGCAAGGGTGGCTAAAGGAACTCTTCTTTCCTCACCTACTTGATGACAAGTGAAGATTTGCTCCACTTTCATCTCCCAATCCAAGTAGGCATCCACATTTTCTTTTCCATGAAAGTAAGGGAGATCAACCCTTGATTCCCTCACTTTTGGTTCCTTAATGACTCTCCTAGGTCTAGGTTGGTAGAAAGCATCCATATTCAAACTACCATCATATTCTTGGCTTTGAGAGTCATTGGAGCTCTTAGTGGAACTTTTTGAAGAACTTTTTTGACTTTTGCTTTTATGTATTTTTTTTAAGAGTTTTGCTTCTTGTTGCTTAATCTTTTGTATCTCTTCTTCTAAAGCAAGAAGTTGTACTTCTCTTTCAATCTTTTCCTTTTGTTTTTGAAGTACCTCTTCATGCTTCCAAAGTTTTAATGCTTCAACCTCCTTAACAATTCTTTTAAAACTTTTAGGAGATTCAAAGTCACTACTACTTTGATAATGATGACTCATGATTAAGCAATAAGAAATTATATGCTATGCAAAAAGTTATAAAATATTTTTGGGATTTTCTAGGAATGAAAATAGCACTTGGAAGTCTAAGTGTACAAGTTGCACTATCAAGAGAGGTGAGCTACAAAGAGCCACTTAATAACCAAGCCTTTTCAAGTGGAAATCACTAAACTCCTTTGTGGTACTTTCAATTCCCCAAAACTTTTCACAAAAAATTTTGTATGCTTTTCACAATTTGTTTGTTTTGACACTAAACTAAGCGTGAGCAAATAAAACTACAAAATTCTAGACGTTTCAAGGCAGAAAAATAAAACAATTAAGGACAAGAAACTTAAAGGAAACAAGATAAGCAACTAGTCGGATATCCTAAGTGGAAGCTTGAAACATATGAAATTTCCAAGCCACTTCCACTAGTGCTACATGTGAGTAGCTACCAAAGGAGTTAGATATACCTGACCAGCTTCTTAATACTCCCTCCAAGCTTTACAAATTGGTTTAAAAATACAAGAGAGATTGCAAAATTTAAACTAGCCTAGAAAGCAATAAATGGTGGTTTTGAAGACCAATTAGTGACGGATTTGTTGTTGAACTTTTCTAACACTTATTCAAGTGTTTAATCCGCCACTAATCCTTCAAATATGATGCTCCTGGACCTGCAAAAGAAACACAACAAAGAGATTAATGTGGCTGCCTCACAATGTGAAAGGAATGGTCACTCAAGTGAAGGAAGTTTAGGAAAAGCTAGGTCACTAAATTAGGTCAAAATGTTGTAGTCTTAGTGTCCAAACTTTTCCTAATCTTTGTTGAGCAATGCTTGATCCTTGAGCAAGGATTTGATGCCACTTCCAGCACAGAAAATTTAAGGAAAGAAAACAAGACAAGCAACAAAGCACAATTTGAAAAGCTTATACCAAAAATGAAGAGTAATAGGTGTATATGACAAGACTCAAAGAGGTTCAACAAGTAAAACTGAAAATTAAGACTCCAAATAAAGCTAGCACACAATTAGGAAGGTTCCTAGATAGGTACTAGAGTAGATGAACAAAACAAAAAAAATTTGAAAGCAATTGGATAAGTATAGAACAAATAGTAGTCAAAACAATAACAAGGAATCAAGTAGATTTTTCAGCTTGTACACCTCTCGGCTTTTTCCTTTTAATTTGTTTTATATAATTTTTTTTATTCTTTCTTTTTTCTAGATTCAAATTAAGATTCCAGAGAAGTTAATTGCCTTTTGTTTCAAATTTTTCTATGACTCCAAGCTATAGAAATCGAGACTACAAGTTAACCAAAAATTCAAGTGAAATTGATGAAACTAGTGCACTAGTTTTAGGTTTTGTATTTGGATTCCTTTGTACACTTTTTTTTTTAAATATTTTGAAACACTAGTTTTTGGCCACTCACATGCTTAATCCGGTTGCTACCATCATTTAGGTGTCATTTAGGAGTTATTTGAGGTGAATTTGGAGCTCACATGGCCTGAACCACTCCATGCCATCCATGTGACTCAAATTCAACTCAAATTACTTCTAAATTACACATGAATGAAACCTAATTCTCCTATTAATGTATACTTCATATAAACCTAATCTATTGACCGAAATACATTGGTCTAATGAATACAATGAATAGGAAAAAATACAAGAAGAAGAATGAGCCAAATATTGGGTATCAAAAGCCCAAAGCCCATGAAGCCCAAATATAAGCCCAAAATCCTAAACCCTAAACTATGGTCAAAATACAAGACCGAAATCAAAGCAATTTCCTATACTAAGAAATATACAATAAAGCATGGTGTTTAATCACGTAAAGTACATGTAAGAAGCACCCTAGGCCCACCAAGCCCATTGGGCCCACTAAGTTCTGAAGCAGACAAGTCTTCAAGTAATCTCCTGGCCATAGCTCTAGTGGTTGGGCCTTTAGCCCATGCTTTTCCATCAGTAGGAGAATCATTCCTCCGAAGACTTTGAAGCTGGAATGGTTCAAGAGTGAGGGTTTCAGTTTTCCTCCTCTCTTGGAGCATCAATCGCTTGGGAAGTTCTTGGAGTTAGAAGGTCCGTATTACCCAGAGCTTATTAGGTTGTTCTTGTGTTTTGCCTCAAGCAATGAAGGGATAATGCAATTTATGGTGAAAGGCAAGCTGATAAAGCTTGATGGACCAACTTTGAAAGAGGTGGCTGGGCTTAGTGGAACAGGAAGTTTGAAACCCCAACCCTTCAATTTTGGTGACTTTGAAGAGCTGACAACTTTTAGAGATTGTCAAAGGAACCTGAAGACCACAAATTACAACAAATTTCTGGTTGGAGGTATGAAGAAAAACTCTAGGTTGATTTCTTTCATAATAGCTTGGATGCTTAAACCTAGACTTCATAACCATGCTCAAATGTCTAGAGATGATATTTTGCTTATGCACGTCATTAAGAAAAAGATAAAAATAGACTGGATGTCTATGGTGAATGATCGTATCTGGAAGGCTAGGAGAAATGAGGATGGTTTAATACCATATGCCTTATTGCTGTCTAGAACTTTTGAAAAAGCTGGTGTGGATCTTCAAGGAGAGAAAAAGATAATTCTCCATGCCTCAAATAAGATTGAAAAATCTTCTTTGCATCATATGGGGATGCTAAAGCAAGAAGATAAATGGTTATTCAAAGGTGATGTTCCTCCAACACCGGAACCGACAACGGATGAAGATGGTGTTCCATCTCATGATGAGGAACAGCCACTGCAAGTGGAGCATGAACCAGTGCAAGAGCAAGAACTGGAACCTAAAGCATTTTCTCCGTTTGAACAGATTATGATCAACAAGCTGGATGTTGTCAAGGAAGAATGAGTCATATTATTCTGGCATTCTTGATCGGTTTGATAAACTTGATCATGAGATTGCAAGGATTAAGGCTCAGCTTGGAATGCAAGAGGACTCGGAGTGATGCGTTTAGGAGTTTTAGTGTTCTGTTTTAGAAGTTTTAGTTTTAAATTTCAATTGGGTTGTAATCATTTTAATTTCTGAACAATTTGCTTATTTTGGCTTTATCTTGGTTTGAACAATTATAATTCTGATGCAATATGAATTTAATTGTGTTGTTATATTGTGTTTGGTATAATCATGGTTACGTTGATTTGAATGATTGATACTGCCATATTCTGATTTGAATATTGATATATGTTTATGATAGAATTGATGTATATATATTGATGTTTGCTAGTGTATTTGAGATGTTGCTTATTGTAGCTGATGTATCATGTGGAATAAATTGTGTATGAAGTACATATTGTTCATGATGTATCAAAATCTCTGATACAAATTCTGAATTTAAATTGGATTAATTGGAACAATGCCTATGGTGATAATGCTTGACTGATTTCTTGGTATTAAGTTAGTCTTGTGGCATTGATTTTGAGCAAATGACTCTTGTGCATAAATCTATAAATGTGCAATCTGCAAATATTATTTCTCTATATCTGGACATATATATATACCTGTTTTTTTTATGTTGTTCAAAGGGGGAGAAAGGTTTGAGTTTGTTTTGCAAGACTAAATATGAACAAGGCATGATAAGCTCATATCTAAAAATGTGAAATGCTGGTTTGCAAAACATAGTGGCTTGTATGGTTTGTCATCATCAAAAAGGGGGAGATTGTTGAGATTCATGGAGTAGTGAATCAACTAAAGCTCTGAAGAATGAGAGAGCATGAGATTTTTGATGATAACAAAGGAGTTGAAGCTGACCAAGGACACAAACTAGTCAAGAAAGGAAGATATGAATATCATGATGTGTAATAGGAATAGCTTATAAGTTCTTATTAGTTGTATTGTTTTGATTAGCTTGTTTTGCATGTGTATGCTTTGTGCATGAGTAAATTTTAATCAAATTTGACTAAGAGTGAGTATGATGATGATTTAAAATACTTGGAAAGATTTTTGAAGTATAAAATTGAGTTTTTGAGAGTTAACTCAAAATAATCGATTATCATTAAGTGTAATCGATTATTCCAGCAACAGGTGAAAAGAGCCTTGCTGTAATAATCGATTATCTATGAAATAATCGATTATTCCAGGAAGCACTCTCTGGAATAATCGATTATCCAGCAAAACAATCGATTATTCTGTTCTTGAGTGGTTTCCAGAAATCATGAAGAACAAAATAATCGATTATCCTTTAAAATAATCGATTATCTGGTTCTGAAAATTTTATAAATAGCTTTCACACTTTGAAACTTCAGAACAGAGGATGAGTTGAAAATTAACAAGAGAAAAACTATATTGTGAAGTCTTTGTGACCTTCTTGGAGTGTTTTCTTTGTGAAACCAAGAAGTAAAACATTTTGAAATGCTTTGATAGAGATCATCATCATCACTACATTCTTGGGAGAGAAAGATTAAGATTTGCTTTTGGAATTCACCGTCTGATTTGTTCAGCTTCCAGGTGAATTCGTTCCTTTAATTCTTTGGGAAAAGTGTAAGGGAAATCTTGAGTAGGTGTCTCAAGTGGTAAGGAATTCTTGTAGTGGGTTTCTACAAGAAGTTCTTTATTGGGGGCAAGAAAGTGGTTATCTTGAATGTAGGAGTATATGCATGTGTGGTATGCTTGTAAAAATTCTTCATTGTGATAGTGGAACAAATCTTGATCAGGTTATGATTGAGGACTGGATGTAGATCACATGTGGAGTGGCTGAACCAGGATAAAATACTTGTGCATTCTTCTCTCTCACTCTTATCTTTTACATTGAGCAAAATCTTGGTTGAGTATTAAATTGGATGATCTTGATTAATATTTTTGTATGCAAAATATTATGTTAAACTAAACCAAGGTGTTGCATATCAAGTGTTCTTAACATTGAACTTAATCAAGATAAATCAAGAAAGAATATAGGACTCATTCCCATTGGCAATCCTTTCAAGGAACTTTTTTTTGAGAATTCATATTAGAAAAGTTTAACTCTTGGATTGAGCCATTCTTTTCTAAGAATACACTACAAGAAAAATGTAAATTTCCGACGAAATATAAATCCATCAGAAATTTCTGACAGAAACTTTCTGACAGAAATTTCTGTCGGAAATTTCCGACGGAAAAATAAATCCGTCAGAAATTTCTGCCAGAAAATTTCAGACGGAATATTCTGTCAGAAATTTCCGACAGAATTATTCCGTCGAAAATTTCCGACGGAATTATTCCGTCGGAAATTTTCGAAGAATTTTCCGTCAGAAATCTTATTTTTAATTTATATTTTTAATTTCTTTTTTTAATTTCTTATTTTTAATTTCTTATATATATTTGTAGTATTAAAAATTTTATATATCTTTTAAAGGTATAAATATATATTATAATTATTTATTACAAGTTTTTTATATTTACGATTAGTATTAAAGATGAAAATAAATTAGGTTATACTATATTTTATTATAATTTACTTGGTTTGAACCTAACTTTCTTTAAAAATATATATTTTAAGTGTGACTTATTTATCTATCATAGATAATTTTTAAATATTTGGGTAGAACTACAATCATATAGACTTATTTTATAATAATTTAACACTATTAAAAATATAAAAATCTATATGTTAAATTTATAAAAATAAAGTTTAATTTACTTATGATATAAATATGTTTTTAATATCTAATATATATTTTTAGATGATAATTTATTTTAAAATATATCTTATAATAACAATTCTAAATGGAATATAAATCTTATGATTTTTCTTATTTTGATTTTTTTAATCAATGTATACAATTTTACTATTTTGATTTTTTCAATCAACGTATACAATAAATAAAAAACACAAAAGAAAAACATGCATGCTACAAATTTTATTTTATCAAAAAATTATTTGTTTTAATATATTACATTATATATGTGAATATTAAGACATATATATATATACATATATATATATATATTATAATTAAACTTTTTTTAAAAATTAATTCATTATTAAGAAATTTTTTTTATCACATGAGAATTAATTTCCTTCAAAAATTTGACAGATATCAAATAAATAAACATTTTTTCTAAATCTATATATTTATTTTATTAGAATATAATTTTTATTTTTTAAAATATATTATTTTTTTAGATAAAAAATTATGTATATGTCAAATAGTAGTGAGGGCAAGTGCCTCACTATTCCAAACGTGCAACTGTCGCTGTATATATATGTATGTGTGTGTATATATATAAGGGGTTATAATTATACCGGTGTAACTTTTACTAAGTATTATGCCGCTCTATAACTTTATATTAAATGTGAATTTTGTAAATCCAACCGTTAAATTGAAAGTTCATATCACTTTATACGTGTATATCAAATTTTGTTAAAATTGAACAACAACTGGAAGATAATCCAAGTGTTCATATTTTAGTGTATTTTGAAATGAATATATTACATCAATTTTGTTTTATAAAAATGAAGTATCAAATCATCTTGGATTAATATAAAGTTTTGTATATATAATCTATAAGAGATATGAACTTTCAATCTAACAGTTGGATTTACCAAATTCACATTTAATATAAAGTTATTGAGCGGTGTAATACATGTAAAAGTCGCATTTAATATATATATATATATGAGGGGGGTTATAATTACAATGGTATAAATTTTACTAAGTGTTACACCGCTCAATAACTTTATATTAAATGTGAATTTTGTAAATTCAACCGTTAAATTGAAATTTTTTTACTCTTAAATCATATATATATATATAGACACAGACACACACACACACACATATATATATATATATACATGAGGGGAGCTATAATTACAATGGTATAAATTTTACTAAGTGTTACACCGCTCAATAACTTTATATTAAATGTGAATTTTGTAAATTCAACCGTTAAATTGAAAATTTTTTACTCTTAAATCATATATATATATATAGACACACACACACACACACATATATATATATATACATGAGGGGAGCTATAATTACAATGGTATAAATTTTACTAAGTGTTACACCGCTCAATAACTTTATATTAAATGTGAATTTTGTAAATTCAACCGTTAAATTGAAAATCTTTTACTCTTAAATCATATATACAAAATGTTATATTAATCGAAGATAATTTTTTATAAAACAAAATTAAATCTGTCGAAAAATTTATATTTTTGATGAGAAAATTTTTGTAAGAAAAGTTATATTATTGATAGAATATTTCAGACTAATTTATATTTGTCGAAAATGTAAGAACTGGTTTTAAATTTGATATGAAAATATTATGATATAATTAGATAATATTTTAAGTTAGTATTTTATTAATGGTTGATAATTAAAAAATAAAACATGGATAAGTATATTATTTGACTTTTATTGTTTGATTTAAGATAACTTACAAAATAACTCTTGGTAAAGTTATTCCGCTCAATAACTCATGGTGTGTTGAATTTCATCGATCCAATTAATTGTTAAATTAAAAGTTATTAAATTTTACTAATAATTAATATAAAAAATTAATTAGTTTTGGAATAAATTATTTGCTAATTAACAATATAATTGAAATATTAATTATTTTAAATTATTTAACTAAAATCTTATTGACAATTTACTATATGATCTTAATATTTTTGTATAACTAATATCTGGTTTTAAATTTGATATGAAAATATTATATATAATTAGATAAGATTTTAAGTTAGTATTTTATTAATAGTTGATAATTAGAAAAAAAATAAGTATAAATACATTTTTTAAATTTTATATGTTTGATTTAAGGTAAATAAATATATTAAATTAATTAATAATTTATTTAAAATATTAAAATTTAATTTATAAGTATGTAATAAATAAATATTTATAATTTTATAAATTATATTATCATTATAAATTATAAAATTAAATAATTTAAATTATAATTTTAAATAAAAATAAGTAGATGTTAATTATAAAAGTAAGTACATATAAATAAAGAATAATTAAATATATTATTATTATTATTATTATTATTATTTGTAATATAAAATTATTATATATTATTATTATAGTACAAATATGAGATTGTATATTTGAGGATGACTTAAATGAATTAATTTGTACAAGTTATACTGACAACATACATAGACATTTCGGTAGCTTACTCATCAGAACTTCACAGTTAAGCGTGCTTGACGTAGTACTGGGATGGGTGACTTTCTGGGAAGTCTCCCAGAAATTGCACAAGTAAGAATAAAACACGCTAAACAGTGAAATATTGTGAAATAGAACCTTTGAGAGGCCAAATATGAGATATGTTACATTAATAAATTTATTAAAATTAAAAAAAAAATTATAATTTCCGACGGATTTTTCCATCGGAAAATTTGACAGAATTTTTGAGGGATTTTTTCGTCAGAAATTTTGACAGCAATTTTCGACAGATTTTTCCGTCAGAAATTTTCGACAGAATTTTCCGACGGAATTTTATGTTGAAAAATTCTGTTGGAAAAATTATTTCCGACGGATTTTTTTTTACGCCACTTTTTTCGACGGATTGAAATCCGTCGAAAATCCGTCGGAAAAAGCAAAATCCGTCAAAAATTTACCTATTTCCGTCAGAAATTTCTGTCGAAAATCAGCATTTTTCTTGTAGTGATAGGATCTATCACTTTTCTTCTTATCTGCAAATTGCTTCTCTCTTTCTTCAACCCTTTTCATGTGAAACTTTACTAACTTTAATGCCTTCTCTCTTTTCTGCAAATTTCTATCAATTGCTTCCACCTTTGACTCCCCCGGTAAATAAGGAAGGTAAATTGAAGGAGGTTGACCAAATATAACCTCATAAGGACTGCACTGTATGGCAGTATGATGGTTGGTATTGTACCACCATTCTGCTAAGGGAAGCCATTTAGACCACTCATGAGGGGCATCACAACACATACATCTCAAGAATATCTCCAAACATCTATTCACAACCTGGGATTGACCATCAGTTTGGGGATGATAAGTTGAGGAGAGCTGTAACTGAACCCCGTGAAGTGACATCAAGTCCTTCCAGAATTGATTGACAAATATAGGGTCTCTGTCACTGGTTATGGAGTCTGGGAAACCATGTAACTTGAACACATTGTCCAAGAAAGATTGAGCAACTTTAGTAGTAATGTAGGGATGTTTTAGGGACATGAAGTGGGCAGCCTTGCTTAATTTTTCCACTACCAAATAGATCACTTGTTTTCCCTTGGAATTTGGTAGTCCTTCAATAAAATCCATGGTTATATGTTGCCATATCCTCCTTGGAATTGGTAAGGGTTGTAGCAAACTCGGATAGGCTGATTTGTCATATTTACATTTCTAGCAAACTTCATAGGTTATCACAAATCTTCTGACATTCGTGGTCATGCCTCTGCAATACACATCTGTTTTCAACCTTTTCAATGTAGCTTCTCTACCCGAGTGGCCACTAGTAGAGCCAGCATGTACCCACTATAACAAATCAGTTCATAGGGTAACACCTATCCCAATTACCAATCTTCCCTTCCTTCTGAGTTCATTCTAATTCCAAGTATGATGCTTATATGATGAAGCATCTGTTTGCAAATCTTGGATCAATTTTTGAATGTCCGAATCAGCCTACCAAGAGCCTATGATTCTGTTCAACATGTTGCTTTCAGGTATGAGTGTTGTGATTTCCTAGCAGTCTATTGCTTCCTGTCTTGATAAAGCATCTGTCGCTAAATTTTCTCATCCCTGTTTAAATTCAATTGTAAAATCAAATTCCATCAATTTCACCACCATTTATGTTGGAATGTTGTGGTTAATCTTTGACTCAGTATATATTGCAGGCTTCTATGGTCTATTATGATAATAAAGTGAGTATTCAACATATAATTCCTCCACTTCTGGACTGCAAAGACTACTGCTAACAATTCCTTTTCATATGTGGAAAGTGACTGTTGCTGCATATTTAGGACCCTGCCAATAAAAGCAATCTGGTGGTGATTTTGCATCAGTACCGCACCGATTCCATAACCTGAAGCATCAACCTCAACCATAAACACCTTAGAAAAGTTAGGTAATCCTAATACTAGCGACTGGATCAAACTATCCTTGAGGGACTGAAATGCAGCTTTTGCTTCTTCAGACCAATGGAAATTATTTTTCTTCAACATGTTAGTTAAAGGCCTTGCAATACCACCATTCCCTCGAACAAACCTTCTTTAATACCCTGTAAGTCCCAAAAATTCCCTCAACTGCTTCAAAGATGTTGGTATTGGCTAGTTCTTGACAACCATGATTTTTGCAGGGTCAGTCGATACACCATCCTTTGTGATAAAATGGCCTAAATACTCAACTCTTTCTACCCCAAAGTAACATTTAGATTTCTTAGCGTATAAATAATTCCTTCTCATAGTCAAAAATACCATATGCAAATGAGATGATGTTGCAAATCCTTGTTGTATATTAAGATGTCGTCAAAAAACACCAAAAGAAACCGTCTCAAATATTCTTTGAAAACATCATTCATAAGACCTTGGAAGGTGGCTGGTGAATTAGTTAGGCCAAATGGCATGACCAAATACTCAAAGTGGCCTCTGTGTGTCTTAAATACAGTCTTGTGGATATCACTGTCCTCCATTCTCACCTAGTTATAACCTGACTGTAAATCAATTTTAGAAAACACCATAGAACTGTGTAACTCATCTAAAAGATCATCCACTAAAGGAATAGGGAACCTGTCCTTAAATATCTATTTATTAAGATCTCTGTAATCAACACAAAGTCTCCAAGAACCATCTTTCTTGCCAACTAAGACAACAGGACTTGCAAAAGGGCTGCTACTTTTTTGTATTATACCAGACTTAAGAGAATCTTGCACCAACTTGTCAATAACATTTTTTTGCTGCTTAGCATACCTATAGGGCCTCTTATTTATAGGATTAGCTCCTACAACCAAGGGAATTTTATGATCATGACCTTTTCTCTTAGGTGGAAGTCTGGTAGGTTCCTGGAAAATATCATCAAACTGCAATAATAATTCATCTATAGATTCAGGAATAATTTGACTGTCCACATGTGTAGTTAATGAATGCAGTAGGAAACTATTATCCTTGTCAAACAATTGCAACATAGACAAATGCACACCAGAGGCAATTGTCTTATGTAATTGTTTTTTTCTAGTAGTCTTAAGTTCTTCACTTGTTGCTCCTCTCAATATCAGCTTCTTACCTTGAACATAAAATTGCATGGACAACCTATTAAAATTCCAGGTAATGTCCCCTAGAGTAACCAGCCACTCAATTCCTAGCACCACATCACAACATCCCAATGGTATAAGAAGCATATCTGAGGTAAATCTCATGTTTTGAATTGTCCAAGGAAACTACTTAGTAGTAGCAGTAATTTTTACTCGAGATCCATTAGCTACTACCACACTTAAGGTAGGAATATCTTTTATAGGATAACCCAATTTCTTAGCCACCTCCTCATCTTAAAAATTATGGGTACTTCCATTGTCAATGAATATGTGCAAGGGTTTCTTCTTATACTGACCAGTCACTCTCAGTTTTGAAGTTAGCTATACCAATCAATGCATTAATTGATATTTGAGGGTCTAAAGAAGTACTACCATCTTCCTAAGTGTCATCAAGTTGATCTTTTTCCTCCTCAGTATCACTTACCTCTAGAACATTAATCTCAAGTTTCTTGTGTGTCAAGGCATGTGTAGGGCTATATGGTTCATCACAGAAATAAAAAAAGTCCTTTGGATCTCCTCTCAATCATAAAAGCAGGTATGAGTTTCTTAGTAGGTTGTCTTTGGTTTATGTTTAAGGTAGTATGTGAATCAATAGGCTTGTATATAGGTTTAGGTGTAGGTAAAATGGCTTTTGTACTATTTTGTAAAATAGGTTTATGGGATGTTTGAACTAGAAGCTGATTCATACAATTTAGCCAACTGGAATGACTTTCTTAAATCTTGGGGCTAAAACATTTTGACTATCATTTGAATATCTTTTTTTAAGCCTCCTAAAAAATAGCTTAACAAGTGCGTATCACTTAGGTCTAATCTAGAAGTTATTGCATCAAATTGATCATGGTACTCCACCATAGATCCTTTCTGCCTTAATTTCATAAGTTCTAACATTGGATTGTCGTCTATTTCACCAAAGCGATCTACTAGTATGTTTGTAAATTCAGTCCAATTAAAAAGATTACCTCCTAGAAGAGTTTTAAAAAAGGATGTATGTCACTGTAGTGCTTCCCTTCAAAGTGAATTACAGCCAATTTCGCTCGAAAATCATCAAGAGTGTTGTCAATCGTGAAATACATTTCACATTGATAAATCCATTGTTGAATTGCATCACTGCCAAAACATGGAAAATCAATTCACGCCAAACACGTTCCACAAGAATAATTGGAATTTGAATGACGTGCTCCTCTATGAATAGTACCTCATCTTGTAGGATCACTATCTGAATCTTTGTTCTTCTATAAAGTTTCCAAGATTCGTTGATCCACTGATGCATCAATTGCTTGCCGAATTGAAGATGTAATTGATGGAATAACACTAAGGCCAAGAAGACCAAGAGGTGATATATTGAAGGAAGCAAGAGGAATGGGTTAGTGTTGAAAAACCATAGGAGGAGTAAGCCTACTTTTGGGCCTTAACTCCTAAGTTTTTATAGCATTTATTTTTATTCCTATTTTTGCCCTTATCTTTAATTTCCTATTTTACCCTTGTATTTTGGAGTGCTTAGGACTTAGAATTTATTTTCCTTGTATTTCCCATTTTGCCTTTGTATTATGAGGTGCTCTAGATAATTAGGTTTTTAATTTTGGGCTAGGGTGTTAATTAGAGGGTGATGCATGTTTTTTGGTGTCATTGGGTCTATTTTTGGTGTTAGAAAGGCTTAGGCCCAAGTGGAGGGCAAAGGTTGCATGGTCTTATCATGCACCTAGATATAGCCAATCTAAACCCAAAGATTCCATCCTTGGCCACCAAGTTGCATCTAGGGTTCATTTGCATTTCATTTGGAATGCATTTGCCTACTCCAAATGCAACCCTAGATGCCTCCCCTCCTATAAATACCCAACACCCCACACCTTGTAAATACTTTGGAATTTATGATATTAAGAGAGCCTTTGTGCCTTAATATTCTTCCTTAGTCCCCTTGGTCATTTCGGCCACCTATCCTTCTCATCTTCACCGTGAGTGTTCTCACCTTTAGGAGTGGCCTTCATCCATCAATGAAGTGAGCCAAAACCCTAGAGTACCACCTTAGCATTTCATCAAACACCTAGCCTCCATAAACACCATTCGCCCATCTCCATCTCCAAGGCTAGAAACCTTGAGTTCCATGATCCAAGGAGTCTGGTCATCCCTCTTTCACGCTCTTAACTCAATCCATGCAAGGAGGGTTGCCATCAGTAATCTCCATTATGCGCAATTCGAGTTTTGATACGATCTTGTTTTCCAACCTCTCCTCTTGTTCACGCATCACTACTTGCAGACGAGTTGCTTCTGCCATAACTGTCGATGGAAGGTCCAAGCTGATACCACTGATGACGGTAATTCTAGGAATAGAGATTATTCAGAAAACTTATTGACTATAGGGATTTCAAAAAGATGAATTTGAAGAATTATATATTGAATTGAGAGAAAATTACGAGAAGAATTTCAAAAAAAGATCCCTAAGCTCGATTTAGAGCTAATTATTTATAGAGGTGCATTGCACCAACTAAATAAAACAACAACGTAAAATTTGGAATCCTAATAGAATTTATCAAAATTAAAACAGAATTATCAAAATTAAACTAATTGACTGCCATGTGGCTCTTTATTAACTTCCTACATCACCATTTCCTAGCATCACCGTGTCTTTACCTAGTGTTGCCATTGTTCTCACTATATGTTCTCTATCTTTTCTCTCCCTTTCCCTATCTTTCTCTTTTTCATGTGTGACTCCGATGGTAGCCATGCAACCCTAAAGAGATCCTCAAATCATGGGTTATAGACAGTGAATAAGGAGATTTAAGGATTTTGTTTGATTTTTGAACATTACTACATCAAAGGTTCAATTTTTTGCTCATTGATTTATAAATTGCTTTCTTGGGTTAGTTGACAGTATTACATCCAACTTTTTCCTTAATAATCGATCAATTTTATTCTCAATTATGTAGTGTTTTTATGTTGGGTGCTATGAATTAAGCTTATTGATCACTACTAGAAATGCCTTGTTTACATGCGAATTGAGTTATCTCTAACTTAATTTCATAAAGAAATGTATAATTGAGATGTTTCTTGTTTCTAGCATTATTCAATGGGTTAATTCCGCATTTTTCACTCTAACTGTTCGTATTATTTTGTCTTTCATTATTCTTCAGCATGCTTTGTTCTTTAGTTCGGGCCAATTGGATAAACTTACAAAATTACATTAAATTAGTTATATATTTGATTTTAAATAAAATAAAATTAATTGAACCAATTATTTCCTTTTGCTCTTTGGTTTTCACTCTAACAAACTTCGCTTCCTTCATAGTATTCTTCAACTTGCAGGAATCTTACGAGGACCAGTTATATTCCTTATAAAGGTCCATAATCTATTTACTTTGATTCTTTCTCATGATTTTTTAATCATGTGTCTGCACCTAATAGAAACTGATGAGTAAATATCATAAATTGCATTATACTATTAGAAATTGAAGAAAAATGATAGTTAATATCTCAAATCTCATGATTGAAACAGCTATTATAATTAAAGATTTAGTATAGTAATTACTGAGTCCAAGATTACAATAACAATTTTGAACTGTCCAACGAAAATAAGAGGCATGTGCTGTAATTTCTTGTTGTTCCTCTGTTTTTTGTTTGTTAGGGGCACAAGTTACCATCTAATTATTTTCTTTTTACTCAATTTTAGAACAAAATTAAATCTATGGAAAGACTCTTTGCAATGACTTGTTGTGAGCTTTAATTGTTAGCTTATTTTCTTCCCTTTTTGTAGCTTGACATAGACACCTCTTAGATAAACTCTCGCAAGCATTGGAATTGGTTGTGTTAGTGAGTTTTAGAAAAATTTGAAAATAATGTGCATAGAGATATTTTTAATTTGTCATATATTTTTTTTATATGTATATGTTAACATATTTGATCAGTGAGTTTTAATTTTAATATATATGGTAGTAGCAATTGATTGAGAAACCAAAATAAGTTTTATTTTGGTGACCATGCTAGTCATTGTGGTTTGATAGGATTAAACAATTTTAATTACTCACTAAGTTGTAGGAGATCTCCAAGATTAATATGTATGATGACACATCAATTATTCATTTGATTTATATATTACGGTTGTTTTCAGTTGTTTAGTTGCTTAGTTGTTCAATTGACATTCCATATACTACTCTCAATCAGTTAATATTTTTTCTCTTAAGCATTTCAATTTATTATTATTATTTTTTATAAATTTTATTTTATTTTCTCTTTCAAGTTGCAAATTTTCATCTCTCTCTAAATTTATTTTTAATATTATTTGAGTAAATATACATATATAATAACTCATAAACATATTGTATAATACCATATTTTTTTATGTATCTCTCTATTATTAATAAATATAATACATAATATCATAAAAAGAGATATGTACACACAGAAATGATGTTGTACAAATTATTGTATAACTATAATTTCCTTATACAAATTTCATTTCCCTTTAACAATTTTTTTATCAACAAAATCATACATTCTGAATTTCATTATTAAAAGGAGAATAAATTATTAACCAGTCTTAGATCACATTCCCAAAAGGAATGAATTCTTCTCTATATAATATATAACCAAATATTATAACTTTTCTTAAAAATCAAAAGACTTAAATGTATGTGATATATAATTATTGATTAGAATTATGCACACTTAGTAGCAAATTTAACATTGAATAAAAAATGATTAATTACTCTTTAATTTTAATTACCAACATTGACTAACTAGTTTCCATCACCTCATAGTGTCATATACATAACCCTTTCTCCATCCACTCCTTTTCATTCAACTAACAACATGGCTAGTTATGTCGATGTTTTATTTGTTTTCTTAACATACATTATCAATCCTTTGTTTTTTGGATTAGTCCTCACCAATGAGGACTTAAAGGTGGCTTCAGTTTGCAACTCATTCATAGAGACTTTACACAATCACTATTTTATGATGCCGTCTAGTGTGAAGTACAAAATTAAGTGATTCACCACTGAGGCACTACAAACTGATTAGGAATAGAAGGTTTTTATCATAAGAAAAGATTAAAAATTATTATTATATATTTAAAGTTGTACATTGTTGTTACTAACTTTTCATCTTCTTTCATAATGTCCCCTTTTCTCCACCATTTTCTTTCCCCACAATCACCCACTTTCTAGGCTCAACTACAACCATCCATCTTCAAGATTTCCTTGGAATGACGATCTAAGAATGTACAAAAGAGTACTAATTTCTTTATTTTTTAATTATCTGTTATTTTCTTAAAAATCCAATCCACTCCTATTAAAAACAAACAATGTAACAAACAAATGCACACATATGCTCAATCAACGTACACTCAAGAAAAGTCACGTTCAAATCCATGGATTAAGATCCCTACAAAGAAAGGTGCATGGTATAAGGCGGTTCTAACTATTATCACCAGTCTTAAAGGCTTCTAAGGTGCCCCCATTATAGGGACCTAGTATCCTTGTCGCTATCAATTGGCAGACATCGGTGGCCCACCCAAGTAAGCTAGAGTAACTGGTTATCACCTTGAGCGTGATTTTCAACAATAACCTATGGGTAGCTAAGACCCTTTTTACGACCGGTCGTACATCAACCACTTCATATGGTCATAACTTTCTTTCTCCCGGGTATAGAGGGAACTATTGTATGTAAGGGTTGTGTATAGTTTATTTTCAAACAATGTGAAAGTTTAAACAAACATGCAATTATTAAAGGCACACTAAAAACAAATATTTACAAATAATTTAAAAGGGGTAAAAATTTAATTATTTTTATTGGGCTAAATTTATCACTAAATTGGCCTAACCCAAAAAAATTCGATCTTTCTCACAGATGGTTTGGACTTTGTTTTGAAAATCTCTTCGCTTTGGAATGCCCTAATACCGGACTAATCATTCATCGATGGATTTTTAAAAAGTTTGAAGGAGTCTCCACTGATATTTTACTCGAAACATCAAAAAAAGAAATGGGTTTTCAAAAATTAATTATGGCCTTCATAGCCATAATCAGGTTTGGGAGTTGGTTACATGTGGGGAAGGTATTAGGCACTCCACAATGCCCTAACTCGATATCCTATGATAAATTTAACATAATAACAATGATAATTAAATCTTTACCCCTTTTATTTTATTAGTCATTTAAACACATTATCTACATGATTATTGGTTTACCGCATGTGAATAAGGTTGTGAGTAAAGAAAATAAAGAGGAAGAGGGAAAAAAGAGAAAATTAAAAACCTTCGAAGCAAGCTTTTATAGAAAAATCTTCAAGAATGCGTACGGGGGAGCATTTTGACAGCCTTTCGCTATACAAAAGTTTCACAGTCACTTCGAAATTTACAGAGATAGATGTGGACTCAAATCTGATAGGTGTTTGGAAGAGTGACCTTGACACACTTATATATGTGCTCAGGGAAGGGGAACAACCGTTCCTAACATTGAAACGGTCATTTCATGTCTCAAAATAACTCATAGAATGGCTATTGGGAACAACCATTCCCAAACTAGGTTTAAGTTCATTTTTTCAATTGAAAATGGCTGTTCCAAGGTTGGGAATGGTCGTTCCACGTCGCAATTAGGGTTTTGCGTGCTGTAGCATCTTTTGGGCCTCCTAGTTTTTGTCTTGATCCGTTTTTGTTCCTTACTGGGCCCTAAAGGGCTATTTTTCTCTTTCTTGAGATCTCTCAGCCTTAATAGGGATGGTCTGGACGAAAATTGGTGTCTATAATTACAATTCAAATTTTCAATTATGATTTATATATAAAATGATATTTTATTTATTATATAGTTTAAAATTGAAAATATTGTACTTATTTTAGGAATTTGTTTCCTCTTTTAAAGTTAGAATGTTAGGTCAATAAATAAAAACTCTTGATAAAAGAAGAGTATCCCAACGTGTAAAGGGGTCACCACCTTAATAAGAGAGAGGTTCATATATGAAGAGAAGGTTTTATCAAGTTTCTCTAGGAAACTTGTAAGGTGGTTTTAGCAAGTTTCAATCCATAAAACTTTAGAAAGGGTAAAGTTTCAATCTATAAAACTTATAAGAAGGGTTTCTTGAAGTTTCACCATAAAGCTTTTTACAAAAAGAATGAATATGAATTTTTACAAAGGTTATTCTCTTCTTTTTAAGTCTTCAAGCCTCTTTATATAGGTACTTCATGGAGATGATCGTTGCAAATCCTTGAACATTTCTCACAAGCTTATTTCATTACATGAAACAAGCACCACATCCTTCCAACTAAGAGCTATATTTACATGTGACGGCGATTGCAATGTAACTCATTTTTGTTGGTGCCTTTCAAAGACACCTGATTTATATCTCTTGTATTGTATGTCAAGAATTATCTACTTTATTGTACAAACTTATTGAAGCCTTGATCTTGAATGGAAGTTTGTATTTATGTTTGCTACCTAATAACTACCTAGTAAAAGTTTAGAAATAGGAATATATTTTGAGAGAATTAAAAAAAAAGTTAATAGTAAAAGTTGTATATTAATCTTAATCAATTATATTTCAAATAGTTAGGGTTTGTGATATGCTTTGTCAAGATATAATAACATAAAAAGTAGTCATATTTAGTTTCATTAGCTGCTTTAGAGGACTAGTAAGTTCTTTTTATATACAACATAGCTTATTCTCATTTTGGTGTCAAAATTAACCAAACAAGTTATCAATGATAAGATGACAATCTTCATTTTCATACCAAAAAAAGTTGGTGACAATGATAGGCTTAGTTGATATATAAACAAGAAAGAATGAAGTAATGAAGAATGATTATACATATATAATGGTCCAATTTCAAACATCATTTATTCTCTACTCCAACAAGTAATTTAATTTCATTTTAGTACACATTAACTCAAAGCCTTTACCCAAACTCCCTCATTAGACCCCATTGAGATAGTGCCTAACTACCTAAATATAATGAAAACATCAATTATTCACAAGAACATATAAATGAATACATATCAAGCAAGAACTAAGAAGCCAAAGGTTAACAATAACAATATACGAGCAACATATTATAAAACTAGCTTATCTCTAAACAAAACCAAATACTCATCAAAACATGATTCCAAGTCCTAAACCCTAAACCCCAAATCGTCCATATAATCAACAAATACTTATATATTCAAGCATAACATGCAAATAAAAAAAAATGCACACATTACACTTCATTTGGATCCCAAATTCCAATAAAATCATCAATAGCCCTAATAGAATCAAAGTTTCCACTACAAAAGCTCCATCATTATCTCACTCATTGGCATAGACATTAATCATTCACAATCCTCATGAAATCACTAGTAAATTGAACTGAGCAATCATTAAATTCAACGTCATTTCAAAGTATCCCATCCAAAATACCTATAGATGCACCTGAATGCCAGATTATCGTGATCGTCATACGAATCGAAGTAATAATCCTTGGCAACTTTGGCCTCCAGATCTGCCCAAGCTCAAATACATGACTTCCTCAAATTGAAACCATCAAGTCCGCCTCTCTCCACCGACGAATCTATGTAAGTAACCATATATTTAAAAATTAGCATATTAATGATCATGAACAAACATCATGAACAAGACAATTTCAAATCCAAAAAACCATAACGTCAAAAAGAAAATAACAAGCATTTTGTATTCACTTACCTCAAATTCTATAATGCTTTTAATCTTTGAAAAAGTTGCTCCACCCAAAACCTCTAAAAAGCATAGCAACGAATCTTACTGAAATTTTATACAGAGTAAAAATAGGAAATCAAAATGGATATGAATTGAAAACTAACCTGAAATGGATGCAAATCGATTGAAAAGAACGTAGAGAAGTAAAGCTTTAAAGAAGCTCTTGCGAAAGCAGTGACCGCAAATTGGACACTTAGGCTCACAGTGGTAACAATAGAGAATTTTGAATAAAGAAGAAGTTTAAGCATGTCCTACAATTTGATTATTTTGAATTTAAGTTCTTAAATTTTTTTATTTTTATTCCTTTTATAATAATAAAAAATGCTTTAATTACGTTAGTCACATGATGACATTAAGAGTTGGTAGTGGCATAAACAGGTATTTAAACATTGTGATAGTTTTAAATTACGAAAAATTTAATTTTTTTGTGGTGGTTAAAATATCTCCTAGAATTATAACATTTTTTAACAGTTTATTAAAATCATTAGAATAATTCTACTACTAATTAACTAATTTTTTATAGTGATAGTAATGATGATAGTGATGATGATAATCATAGTGTAGTGATGATAACGATGATAGCGTTGACAATAGTTAGAGCGTGAAAGAGTAAGAAAAATTTTAAATATTAAAATTATTGATGAGTTCACGATTTTTGTCCGACGATTGAAAGTGATAATTCTCATTCTCATATAAAAATTTCATTATCACATTATATGCATCTTTTATATATATATATATACTCAATATTTTATATATAGAAGAAAAATTCAAAAATTAAAAGAACAAGTTAATTACAGGCATTACAACTCCCAAGAAAAAGCACTTGAATTATCTTTGTTGGACGAATTATAATTAAAAGGTTTGTTCAAAATAAAATTGAAAGCAAAATTGATGGCAACCTTATCATCATTAGATTCTAATAAAGAAATGTAGAATTTCGAAAAACGAAGGAACTAGTAGTCGAAATGTGAATTAATTCCAACACAATATTATGAAATACTTTTTATTGCCGATAATTCTAAAGTTAAAAATTCAATACAAACTCTCTAACGACAGTATTTGATAATGATGAAATTTTTTGTAAAAAAATTTTATTTTGATAAAAGATATTTCTGAACAAATTATTGTATTTATTCCTTTCTTAACATAATTTTATACCTTCATAGTATCTGAACTTGGACTTAAAATTAAAGATAATCTCTCTAAATTTATGAGACCAATTAGATGCAAAGAGATAAATTATTAAAAAATAATATTAAAAAAAATTATTTTTTTAAGTAAAATTTATAATAAACATTCTCAAATTACTTTATTACATCAAGAAATACTTTATAAAAAAATACAGAAACAATAACAAAATCATATATATATATATATATATATATTTATATATATATATATTTATATATATATATATATATATATATTTATATATATATATACTTATATATATATATATATATATATATATATATTTATTGTGAGACCCCACTTCCGTTTTCCTTTTTCTTCCCCAACATTCTTCACTTCCTCTCCTCACTACCATTTCACTTCCTCTCAATTTGCTTTGTTCTCTCTTTGCCTTTGGTTTGATTCTCTGGAACCTTTAGGTGGTGGTACTGAGTAGGTGTTGGTAGCTTGCGGAGGCGCGGATTCTGTCCATTTCAAGCTTCTTCATCTTCTTCTCCTTTTCTCCTTCCCAGAACCAGAATTTCTCTTCACCGAGGTAAGGGAAGTTAGAACTCGAATTTGACATACATTTTGGCTTGCATGTAGTTGGATCTCCATATAAGATGTGATTTGGGGGTTGATTAATTGAGATAGGTTGGTTGCATGTGGTAAAGCTGAAACCTTGTGATTGTTCTTGATGATCTCTTGAATCTTGATGCATGCATGTTGTGATTCTTGATGTTTTTGGGTTGCATGTGGTTGGTAGTGGTTTATTTGAGTTGTAGCATGGACTGCGGTTCCTTGGATTGTAGGTTCATGGAGGATTTGGGTGAAAACGAAGGTAAAATCCATGGTGCTTTAGGAGTTTCAGAAACTCACAACTATAGCCGTGGATTCACAGCCATAGCTGTGGGAGGGGAAAAACGTGAGGGTAGAGACTTGCAGCCATGGCTGTGGTTTTGCAGCCATAGTTATGGAAAAAAATTAGAATGGTAGAAACTTGCAGCTATGGCCGTGGATTTGCAGCCATGGCTGTGGCAGGGAAACTAAACTGGCAGAGAGTTGCAGCTAAAGTGCTGGATTGAGCGCTGCAGCAGTGGGTCTTGATGACCGAATTTGGTCTTAAGGTCTTCATGAAAGTTTTATCCTTGGATCTTAGCTTTCCAATGGAGTTGGAATCACCCAAAAAGGAGTTCTAGAACTCTAGATTAGCTGTTTTAGTGAAAAGGGGTCAAGCTGCCAGCATTGCTTATAGCTGTTGCGGTTTTTAGAATTTTTAACAAGGTAGATGATGGAATTAGGACTTGGTGTCTTCATGAGAGTTGTAGGAAATCTTCTTATCTTTCATATGAGATAAGGATGAGCATGGTAGGAGTAGTATAACTCCTGATACTCTGTTTTATGTGAAGGTTGTTATTTCACAATTAGTGATTTGGTTAAGTTGAAAGTTATTTTAGGTGCTTAGGTTGATTGGTGTTGTTTGGGTGGGTAATTTGGCATAATAGATGAGTTGTAAACAAGATGGGTGAGTCGTATTATGTGTTTAATATGTTGTTTGAGCTGTTAATGTTGTTAATGATGTAACGCTGAGCTGTGCTGTATGATGCTAATGCTGAATTTTGTTGTTGAGCCGAGCTGAATTGTATGTTGATTTAAGCTGTTGAAGATGAATGTTGTTGAGATGATTGATGATGAGTTGTGCTGTGAGATGTTCGTGCTGAATTATGATGTTTAAGCTATGTTGTATAATGTTGAGTTGTGTTGTATGTTGTTATTGCTGCTATGTTATGTTATCCTGCATGCTGATATAAACCGTTGTAAGCCGAAAAGCTGAGCTATTGTAGGTCGTAAGGCTGAGCTGTTGTAGGCCGAAAGGCTGAGCTATTGTAGGCCGTAAGGCTGAGCTGTTGTAGGTCGAAAGGTTGAGCTGTTGTAGGCCGTAAGGCTGAGCTGTTGATCACTAAGACTAGAGGAGATGTTTTTCGAAATTGCTCATCCCATTGTGTGGATTGAGGTAGTTGTGGTGCTCTTAGAGCCCAATTTATTGAAAACCCTCCTTGGGAAGCTGTCCCTTGGAGTGGTCACTGTGTTGTTCTCCTCTAAGTACTTAGTTGGTCCCGTGTATGGGCAAGGTTGAGGCACACGTGTACAAAGCGACCACGTTATAGGGGCAAGGTCTAGCTATACCGATTATAAAGAAACCACGGTATAGGGGACAGGTCGAGCTATACCGCTTACAAGCGACCAAACCGAGCTGATATGCGTGACGACGCATTGTTTGTTTATTTCTATTATTGCTGAATGATGTGAGTTGTATATGTGATGTGTTGTGTGCTGATCTTGCTGAACTAGATTGATGTGCTGATAGTTGTAGCTATTTACCATTCATGTATTTATATATATGTATGTTGATTCTTTTCACTAGCTTACCCTTTGTTGTTTTCATGTGGTTTAGACTGCGATGATCATACTATGTATGAGAGCAGAGCAGGGATAGGCTGGTGTGTAGAGGCAAATTTGTAGCTGCCAGATGCAGTGGATGTATTTTGATGTTTTTGCTGTTTTGACTACTTAGTGTAGTAATTGAGTTGAAATTTTTGTACTCTGATTTTTTTAAGCCCCAGATTAGACCTTGTGTATATATTGTAGCTGCTTATATATATATGCATACTCTTTTCTGTATAGTGTTGT
This sequence comes from Cajanus cajan, assembly GCF_000230855.2. Taxonomy (NCBI): domain Eukaryota; kingdom Viridiplantae; phylum Streptophyta; class Magnoliopsida; order Fabales; family Fabaceae; genus Cajanus; species Cajanus cajan. The sequence goes on from NC_138526.1 coordinate 25,495,140, forward strand.
GGTGTTGAGCTGTGTGTGGCGGCCAGCCGAGTCGTTACACACACACACACACAGGCTTTTTGACCCATCTAAATAAATAAATAAAAAATACACGAAAAAAATTAAAAAAAAAAAGTAATTACCAAAATAGGTAGTTTTGGACACGTAGGCGCCAACGTGGCATTGAAAACGCCTGGGGGGTGGGCGTTTTTTAGAAGACGCCTCCACCCCAGGCACCATGTATGCTGACGTGGCACGGTGAATAGAAAACGCTGGGGGGGAGGCGTGTTGTACATGTGGCAGAATTTCGTTGAAGGCACCCCACCCCCAGGCGCCAAGTGTGCTGATGTGGCACACACTGAAGGTGCCTCCCCCCCAGGCGCCATTTGTGTACACTGAAGGCGCCTCCCCCCTAGGCGCCATCTGTACCTCCTTCCGTCTTTTGTGTTTAAATGGTGCTACTGGGTGGTGCCGGGAGAGGATTATTTTTGTGGAAAAATGCTTGAGGTCCCGACGCTTTGAGAATACGAGTGTGTTACCAGTGATTTTTGCCCACAAAAGTATATTTACACGGTGTTATCAGGTATGTTTTGAATTTTAATTATTTTAAAGTAAGAAAAAAATTTAAATAGAAAATGTTGAGGGATATTCGTCATTGGTTTGTGGGTGTGGAAAGGCCCGTTCTGTTTTTGGAACGGGCCGTTCTGGATAAAGTAAATGGGTGTTATTTTGGATGTGGAACGGGCTGTTGTGAAATCAGAACGGCCCGTTCTACTTTCAGAACGGGCCGTTCTGAAAGTAGAACAGGCTGTTGTGGGGCCGTTCTCGTTGTTTCATTTAGTGAAGTATGGAAGGGTTCAGAACGACCCGTTCTACTTTCAGAACGGCCCGTTCCGAAACCCAAATTTATACACTTTTTGTGCAATGAAAACGACCCGTTCTCATTGCAGTAATGAATGATTTCAATTCAAAATGTTGAATTATTATGAGGGTTTAAATTAGGTATTTAGGTATTTCTAAAATTTAGAAATAAATTGTTGTTTGAGTTTATTTAATTTGTTTGTTTGTTGAATTATATCAGGATTTCTAGACAGATTATTCATGCAGGACCTATGGATGATTCATTATTAAGGCTTCAGCCATTCCATATATCTGAGCATATATGGAATGGAGCTGAGGATAGGGTTCTGAAAGTTAGGAGTGCAAAACAATCAGAGTTGCGTGGTGGTGACATTCCAGCTGCTGTTCAGGATCTTTTACAGAGGGCTGGTTTTATGGGGATGGCGCAGAGACATTCCTGTGGATAATCATTTAATATTTGCGTTAGTTGAGCGATGGAGACCAGAGACCCACACGTTTCACATGTCCTTCGGCGAGTGTACTATCACGTTGGAGGATGTTGCAATTTTACTTGGGTTGAAGATCTCTGGGGCACCCATTACTGGATACGCAAGTATGGATTGGGGAGCTCTTGTGCAGCGCCTTCTTGGCATGACACCCCCTGAGGCAATGCTTGTTGGGGGTAGGTTGAGGATGAGGTGGATTGACCAGCACTTTTCGGATGTTTCTGAGCATATACATAGCCAGGAACATTTGGAACGCTATACTAGAGCGTTCATTTTACGCATGATCGGGAGATATTTATTAACCGATCACTCTAGCTCGTTTGTATCCCTCAAATACCTGAGTTTCCTCGAAGACCTAGATGTTTGTGGTCAAATGAGTTGGGGGTCATGCGTCTTGGCAAATATGTACATGGAGTTGTGTGTGGCGATGAATTATGATCACAAGGAAATTGCTGGGTCAGGTATTTTACTGCAATTATGGGCATGGTATCGGTTTCCATTTATTGCACCACCTCATCCACCTTTATCTACATTTCATGTTCCTTTAGGGGCAAGGTTAGTAACTATATTACTTGTGATCGGTTTTAGAATATATATTTAGAATTAATTTGGAAATTGAAGATTTAATGGTTTTTTTTTTTTTATAACAGGTGGAATTATGCCTTGCATAAACCTAGAGAGGAAACAAAAGAAAAAATTGTGAAGTATAGAGACTATTTTGACCGTTTAAAAAGAGAGGATGTAAGTATATTATTATAATATTATATTGAAGATTTATATTAAAAAATTGTGATTATAAATGATAATTCGTAAGTACTTAATTGTTTTGTTATTTTGCAGTTTGTATGGCAACCATACTTGGAGTTACTACCTACATTACCTCCTTACTGTTTGGAGGACTCACACGTATGGAGGTCAACAGTCCCGTTGATTAATTTCCACATCGTCGAATATCATTATGCAGATCGTGTCATGCGACAATTTGGGATGGTCCAACACATTCCTTCGCCTCCTATTCATCCGGAGAAATTGCATGATCTTTCGTTGAGAGGCAAGGATAACACGGACTGGTCACGCATGCACGTTCAATTTGTGCAGGAGTGGCAGTCACGTCATCATCGTGTATGGACACAACCTGCGTGTGATACACCACACTTGAGCTATAGCTCAGAATACATGGTGTGGTATAGGAAACATACAAGGCGAAGGATTTCTCCTTCTAGTGCAAAGGAAGGATATGTGGTGAGTACAAATGTACGCATGTTTTTAAATAATTACTTGTGACATATTTTAAAATTTAGTGTACTGATGATATTTGTTATGTTATTTGTAGACCGATGTTCTAGAACACATTTATCATGGCACCAGTGAAGAACATAGGGATGCCTTTAATTTTACCATGATGCATGAGAGCATCGGTCACTGCTTGCAGTTGCAAGACGAGGTGAGCAGGGTCAGTTTCCCTTTTACACCGGCTGCAGCTGCAGCATTACCACAAGCAGACGAAGTTCAGGTGGAGCACATTGGGGCGGGTCGACGAGAAGGAAAGGGACTAAGTCGTCGGCGAAGGCGAGTTGAACACCAAGGTTTACAGATACCAGTTCCTCCAACTGAGCCACCAACTGGGACATATTATCCGAGTACATTGACCCCGGATGCAGATGTGACACAATATGTGTATGGTACTGCACAGGACACATCTTTTGGGTTTGACACAGCAGGAGTGTCTGGTGTAGGTAATTTCCCAGCATCGGAGTCAATGGGTGATGTCCCGAGTATGTCGGGTGGTAGTATGTTCCAGTTTACACCTTCTCCATATGTTCCAGACATGATCTCTCCATCAGCACCTATGATGGATTATCGAGATTATCGATTTGGACAGCAGTCATTTATGGGAGGAGGATTTTATGGTGGGGGTTCGTCTTCCCATCATCCAGGTTTAGGGCATGATTTGAATACGGCATTAGCAGCGGAAGCTGGAAGCCCTAAAGGAGATGGTGATGAGTTAGTTCGGAGGAACCCAGATCGTGGTGCTCGCCATAGACAACGACAATGTATCTTAAGTCCCCATGAGCAGCACATGAGGAGAAATGAATAGGTAATTTGAATAATAAGTTGTTAGTACTTAAACTTAATTGATTGTTCTATATTTATTTATTTACCTAAATGTTAACTTTACTAATATCAAATTTTTTGTACAGTTGATATGCCACCGGACCACGCTGGTTACACGCTCCAGAAAGACGAGAATACATTGAAGAAGTAATTTGTATTTGTATTAATAGTTACTGTAAACGTTGTTGTAATTATTTTATTGTATAACAGAATAATTTAATTAAACTAGAATTGACATATGATATAACTATGGAGGAATTGTATTCTTTAAATACACAGCAACATACAAACTTGTTATGCGTTATTGAATACATCTTCAGCCAGCACAGGGCAATTGGTTCTATTATGCCCTTCACGCCTACAATGTCCACATCGTTGCCTCCTTTGAGATTCAGTCCAATCCATTTCATTTCTAATGCGCGTGGATTTTGGGCGTCCCTTTGTACGTATCATTGTCTCATCTGGAACTATACGAGGTTCATTAGTAGGTTGAATATTTTCTTCACTTCCAAGTGGGAACCATTGACCTGAATATGCCGCTTTGATGTATTCGTTAGTGTATGCGGCATCAACAAAAGTTAATGGATCTATACGAACGTGTGCACAGGCTGCTATTGCATGTGAACATGGATATCTATACGCCTGAAAAGCACCACACTCACATTTTCTTTCATTTAGAAAAACATTGAAAACCTTCCCACCTCGTTGTGTGACTGCATTGAAGATTTCTTCAACTTCAAATCTTGTAGACTCATAATCATACCTGCGAACGAAATGAGAGGTTGCTTCTTGTTGATTTGTTTCCATAGCATCCATTAACTTCTGACAGTAACGTTTACCCAGAGCAAGTTCAGCGTTTGCCTGACCTAACCTTTGAATAAAATACTCTACCAACCTAGCATACGTGCATTTAACTAGCGCAGTTATAGGCAAGTTTCGTGCACCCTTAAGGACTTTGTTGACTGCCTCGGACAAATTTGTTGTCATGTGTCCATATCGACGTCCTTCTTCGTCGTGTGCGATTGCCCATTTTTCAAGGGAAATGCCATCAATCCAACGACAAATTTCAGGGCTGGCCTCACGGAACCTTTCCAACCTTCTTTCAAATCTATGCTTGTTGGTTGTGTAACCTGCCATATAAGAAGTTTATGTATTAATATTTATAAAATTAAAGTAAACATTACACCATATAAAAAATAATAAAGCGTTTAGTACCTATGTTAATCAATTCTTCTTTAAGTTTAGTATTCTTGAATCGGTGGTTGAAGTTGCTAGCGATGTGTCGAATGCAATATACATGATATGCTTGAGGTGGTTGCCACCCTTGGGCATTTGCCACTGCTGACTTTATGCTTTGGTGTCGATCACTTATTAAACAAATACCTTGTTTTCTCGTAACATACCGACGAATGTTAGACAAAAACCATGACCAATCGCTTAGTGTTTCTCATTCTACTATTGCAAATGCAAGTGGTAACACACGAGCATTTCCATCTTGTGTCGTAGCAATTAGTAGCGTGCCTCGGTACTTTCCATACAAAAATGTCCCATCTATTTGTATAATGGGTTTAGTGTAGTTGAAGGCATCACATGCTGGTTTAAATGTCCAAAAGACTCGACAAAATTGACGGAAATTTGGATCCACTATATTGTTTGACACGTACTCAGTGGTTTAAAGTTTATACACAGACCCAGGACAAAATTCAACCATCCTGTCCAACCACCTTGGTAGAAGATCATATGAGTCACTCCAGTCACCATAAACCCTCTCAATTGCCTTTTGTTTGGCTTTCCATGCCTTCCGATACGACACCTTATAGTTGAATTGTCCACTAATTCTTTCTTGAATTAGAGAAATCGAAATGGAAGCATCTTCCCTAACCATACCTACAAATAAATGCTAACCATGTTAGAAAAAGTCATATGATAAGTTTTAACTCCATAGTTAAATATGCACTAACCTAATATAAAATAACATATGAACTCAGAGTCCAATTTGTTGTGATCTTGAGATAGCATGGGGTTAATACATGTGTGTGTCCCGCCCCATTTCTTGATGACCCATTTGTTGTTCAATTTACTAGACATAATTGCCCTTAGTTTCCAAGGACAACCTTCATTGCTATTAGGGCATTTGACAGAGAAAACCTTTTGGCCAGACTCAACAACAACAAAAGTTTGATGTGCATTCATAGAATAATGTTTAACAGCCATCTGTACATCATTTTTTGTGTGAAAACGAAGGCCGATATATAGCTCGTCGCCAACTCTCCAAGAATTAGGGACATCTAAACCACGATACCAACTCTCTTGATCTGGATGATTCCAGTCAATATAACTGTAATGTGGAGTTTCTGTCCAAAATGGATTATTTGAAGGTCCTACATGGGAAAAAAATGTTAACTCAATATCCATAATATTTATCAAACTAATAGAACTTGAAATAAACCTGATTCAGTTGGCTGGGGAGGTTCAACTTCATATGGTGATTGCATGCTGACATTGTTGTTTGCATTAACATCTTCTTCATCCTCTGTATCAGATGAATTCAAATCGTCGGCTTCATCACCTTGTCCCAGATTGATATCATCGTCACTCAAGTTTGTCTCAAAATCAATGTTTGAGTCAGGATGATTTATTGGTGGTGAGATTGGAACATTTCTGGGTTGTAAATTAGGGATGTTAGTTACCGGATAAGATGTTGTTTGTTCAAATTCATGATGACTAGTGGTTGCCTGAGTTTCATTAACATGAATTGAAGATGACACAACCACATCTACATGAACATACAATTCAATCGTATTCATTTTATATTGTCTCTCAAAGCTATCAAACATACACTCAAGATCTTCATCATCACATACATCAACACTTTCATATGATACAGGATCAAGACAACGTAAATATCTACATTGTATGTTGGAGATAATTTGATTAGCATTAAGATGTAACTTTCCATGAATTTTATTCTTTAAATATTCAACATCAATACCACGACTAATACGTATTGTTTTATGACGTACTACCCACAAATGAACAACCCTCAGCAGTTTGGTTAATTGTACCATTGTAATACACTACACAAATGAAAGACATGATTTAAACGAAATTTAACAGATACTAAATAACAAACACAGCAGCTATGCAACAAATCAGATAACAAAACAAACTAAAGCCAAAAAAGTTGGATGGTGAAATATTTTCAATGGCATTCGTATATTTATAGACTCATGAACAGTGCATTTGTCTACAAAATACATGATCTACACCGTTGATTATGTGGGTGCGATCAGGGCCGTTCGTTTCCCCTGCTACAAGGAGACAACACATCTGATCGGTGAACAGTGACGTATTTAAATTCGAGATGATCTACACCGTTGATTCTGTCAGTGCGATCAGGGCCGTTCGTTTCCCTGCTACTAGGAGACAACACATCTGACCTATGAACAGTGACGGATTTAAATTCGAGATGATCTACAGCGTTGATTCTGTCGATGCGATCAGGGTCGTTCGTTTGCCCTTCTACTACGAGACAACACATCTGACCCATGAACAGTGATGGATTTAAATTCGAGATGATCTACACCGTTGATTCTGTCGGTGCGATCAGGGCCGTTCGTTTCCCCTGCTACTAGGAGACAACACATCTGACCCATGAACAGTGACGAATTTAAAATCAAGATGATCTACACCGTTTAATCTGTCGGTGCGATCAGGACCGTCCGTTTCCCCTGCTACTAGGAGACAACACATCTAACCCATGAACAGTGACAGATTTAAAAAATACATGATCTACACCGTTCATTCTGTCGGTGCGATCAGGGCCGTTCGTTTCCCATGCTACTAGGAGACAACACATCTGACCCATGAACAGTGACGTATTTAAAATCGATATGATCTACACCGTTTAATCTGTCGGTGCGATCAGGGCCGTCCGTTTCCCCTGCTACTAGGAGACAACACATCTGACCCATGAACAGTTACAGATTTAAAAAATACATGATCTAGACCGTTGATTCTGTCGGTGCGATCAGGGCCGTTCGTTTCCCCTACTACTAGGAGACAACACATCTGACCCATGAACAGTGACGGATTTAATTTCGAGATGATCTACACCATTGATTCTATCGGTGCGATCAGGGCCGTCCGTTTCCCCTGCTACTAGGAGACAACACATCTCACCCATGAACAGTTACAGATTTAAAAAATGCATGATCTAGACCGTTGATTCTGTCGGTGCGATCAGGGCCGTTCGTTTCCCCTGCTACTAGGAGACAACACATCTGACCCATGAACAGTGACGGATTTAATTTCGAGATGATCTACACCGTTGATTCTGTCGGTGCGATCAGGGCCGTCCGTTTCCCCTGCTACTACGAGACAACACATCTGACCCATGAACAGTGATAGATTTTAAAAATACATGTTCTACACCGTTGATTCTGTCGGTGCGATCAGGGCCGTTCGTTTCCCCTGTTACTAGGAGACAACAAATCTGACCAATGAACACTGGTCGATTTAAATTTGAGATGATCTACATCGTCGATTCTGTCATTGCAATCACGGAAATTCATTTAACCTACTTTATACTTTACATTTTCAAATTTTATTTTTCATTGTAACCAATATATTATCACATTTGTTAATCACAAACGTAAATATTATTAATACTTCAACACTTTACTACTACATTCAAATTAAGACAATACTTTTAAACTTCAACAAACACTTAAATATTGTTTAACAACAACGACAACAATAACATGAAGTTAACAAAGTAAACACTGATTGTTTACAAAATAAACAACGATACAAACAAGAAAACATTGACTCCACACTTATACGGTAACCTACATGAAGTTTAGTTGTCTTTCAAATGAATTGACCATGTTCCTCATCTGCAATTGTGGAGGCTCAAGATCTTCTAAAGTAACAAACAAATTCAGTAGTAATTCATTCGGGTCTTCTGCAAATTTTTGAAACATGAATGCCACATCTTCATCACAGGTTAAAGGATATGGAGTATATTGCTTTCCTCCATCTTCATATCTAACTAGACAACGATAATGAACTTGACTTATGCGTTTGCTATCCTCTTTCATCAACCTCCTATGTACCTCATTCAACAAATCAACAAGTGTCATGTCTTTGTTAAGTTTGATAACTCTCCCACTAGATGGCATTTGTATGGCATAATCAAGACCTTACTGAGTTTGAAATATCTGAACATTTTGAAACACAAGAGCAAACACTGTTGCTGAACCCATTCTTCGAACTCACTACTACAATATTTCTATCTTAAGTTGAAGAGAAAGTGTCTGAACATAAAACACACACACACACACACTTATATTTATAGGCAGATGGACCCTAACTAAAATAATAAAATAATATGAAATGCATAATTTAACAATTTTTTTTCATTACAAAATTATAAAACAACAACAACAAATACATATAACTAAAGTGCACAATAAATATTTAATAAATAAATTTTTTTTCACGAATATTTAATAACAATATTATCCAAATTTAAATATTACAATTCACAATAAAATTTACATTACAACCATTCGAATTAACAATAAACCTAAAACTAAATTACAAATAGTTTTTCTCATCAAATCAGATATCCTTCGGAATAACCTGAAAAAATTTTAACATACATTTGTTAAACAATATTACTTACAAAATAAATTTTATTTAACTAATACTACTCACCCGTTTTATATTATTTTTAGTTATATTGAGGAAGTAAGGATCACGGAAACGCCTGGGGGCAAACACGACAACCTAAACAAAAAACAAACAAATTCAATTCAACACATAAATAACATATAATTTCATTTTATACAACAAATTTTACCTGTTTCAGAATTAACACACACCCCACAACAATGTCTTCCTCATATTGTCGGTGTTGCTTAACTTTGTAACGTAAGCTTGCACCAATCGCTGCAGTTGGGTCCTGAAATAAATATTTACAATTAATTACAAAACATTTTCTTTTAATGTATAACAAATTCACTAACCATACCTTTAAATTAATAGTATAATTTCCCTGTCCAGTTGGGGTCATAGACTCCACAAAAGCAACAACTGTTGGGACTCTTTGTAAATTGTGGTCGATATTAATCAATGGAGTCACTTCAGGTAGACCTATTGTTAAAAAAATACAAATTATAGTTAACATTATTTGCATTATTAAATTTACACACATCAAACTTAATATGCTAAACAAACCTCTAGATTTCACATAATGCATAGCATAGCGCCACGGGTTAGAGTTGAACACCAACATCGCAGGTCCATTAAGATCAGCCAAAAACTCTTGTGTTGGCAACGGATTTTCAGCTTCCCTGTTCCTCATTGTAGCTTGGACCAAACCAGCTGGTCCAAGAATAACACGGCCAATGTCACGTGTACTCGATGTCTCTTCGTCATCATCCCCAAGTTTTGGTGTAGGGGGTGACAACGGAGACAATGGCTCCTGTTCTCGAGCCTCTTCAGCCTGTCTTGCTGCCATTGCACTTCTCATTGACGCAAAAAAAATTTCATCTGTCCATACTTCATTTGATGGAACAATGTCTACTTCTTCATCACTATCAGGTACGTAATCAATACCTCTACGAGACATTCCTAATCAAATACAAATCAAATTAAATATTTCATTCATATTGTGTCTCAAATTTTTAAATTTCAAATATTCAGTATAATATCACAACTTTTAACAATGCAATAAATACATATATTCAATTATAAAAATCAAATTAAATAGCTTTTTCATTTAAAAAAATTTTAATTGGGCAACTGGAACGGCCCGTTCTAATTTCAGAACGGGTCGTTCTCATTGTAACAAATGTGTTTGTTCTGTTAACCCAGAACGGGCCGTTCTGAATTTCAGAACGGCCCATTCTGAATTCATAACGGCCCGTTCTCAGGGAACTAATCACAGGTAAATTTTTCATTCAGAACGCCCTGTTCTAAAAAGAGAACGGGCCGTTCCAAACCAAATCTTACCAACCTTTCTTTAAAAACAGGAACGGCCCGTTCTGAATACGTGCTTTCTCAGAACAGCCCGTTCCAGGTGTTTCATTCTCGTTTTCAACTTCAAACTAAAAAAAAAATTATCTTTTAATTTTTATACCACTCTACTATACAAACCTAACAATGATACATACATAGAACATAAAATTTAAAATTTAAATTTACAAATATTTAAAAACCCTTACTTACTTGAAGCACCTGGACCACCAAACAAAAAATACGTTGGACCACAAACCGAACAAATGAATCTTGTGCAACCCAATACATTTAACTAATTTGATAGCGCCTGGCCCTCAGGCGTTTTTGTAAATCTGTACTGATGTGTGTACAAGGCGCCCAGGGGGCATTTTCTCACCCACACATGGCAAAACGCCTGGGGGGGAGGCGCTTTCAGTGTGTGCCACATCAGCACACTTGGCGCCTGGGGGTGGGGCGCCATCAACAATCTTCTGCCACGTGTACAACACGCCTCCCCCCAGCGTTTTCTTTTGACCGTGCCACATCAGCTTACATGGCGCCTGGGGGGAGGCGTTTTCTAAAAAACGCCCACCCCCAGGCATTTTCAGTGCCACGTGTGTGCTGACTTGTCCAAAATCACCTATTTCGGTAATTAGTTTTTTTTTAATTTATTTCGTGTATTTTTAATTTTTTTTAATTTACTGAGGTCAAAAAGCCCACACACACACACACACACACACACACACACACACACACACACACACACACACACACACACACACACACACACACACACACACACACACACACACACACACACACACACACACACACACACACACACACACACACACACACACACACACACACACACACACACACACACACACACACACACACACACACACACACACACACACACACACACACACACACACACACACACACACACACACACACACACACACACACACACACACACACACACACACACACACACACACACACACACACACACACACACACACACACACACACACACACACACACACACACACACACACACACACACACACACACACACACACACACACACACACACACACACACACACACACACACACACACACACACACACACACACACACACACACACACACACACACACACACACACACACACATATATATATATATATATATAATCGTATACACACACATATATATATATATATATATATATAATCGTATAATTATCACAAATAACACACATACTCTCACTACAATTTACCAACTTTAACGTCTACTTAGCCTATTTATATAATTTTTTTAAAAAAACAGTACTTTTGTCTACTTAGCCTATTTATATAATTTTTTTAAAAAAACAGTACTTTTGATTTTTATAATCATGTTATTGTATTTTTTTTTAATAATTTAAGTGTTTTTTTTTTCAATTTTTTAACTTGGTTTTCACACTTCTTATTTTTAAAAGAATTATTTTCTTTATTTTAAAACAAAATACCTGTTTAATTATTTTAAAAAAATATTTGAAAAACTTTTATTTTAGTAAAAATATTTTTTTTAGCTCGTATAATTTTACTTATTTTATCATTTTTTATTCCCTATAGTTAAAATAGACTTTTACAGTGTTTCTATTTATCTTTTACAATTCTTTTTAGTTCTTATAATGTAAGATAAAAATTTTAACTTCTTATACTTACAATCAATACAAAACAAAGAATATTACAAAAAAAAATTAACAATAGGAACTAAAAGGATTACAAAATTAAAAATATAAGAACTAAAAAAATATTTTTTAAATTAAAAAGATTAAAAATATTCTTTTAAAATATGAACTAAAAAAACTTATTTTAAATTATAAAAAATAAAAAATAAAATAAATAAAATTATAAGAAATAAAAAAATATTTTAACCTTCTTTTTATACTTAAACAAACAGACCAATTATCTCTATTTATTTAAAGAATATATACAAAGGCACTTCCCTTACTTTATATATATATATAATACTACACATAACATCTTATTCAACATTTCAACCAACTCACAACATGGCTTCTCATCCCAATACCCTCTTTGTTTTCTTGACACTCACATTAGCAACTCTTTGTTTCTCTCATACACCTAAAGGTGGGTTCAGTGTGCAACTCATTCACAGAGACTCTCCAAACTCTCCATTCTACAACCCCTCCGAAACCCCTTTCCAACAACTTCACAACGCTTTTCACCGTTCCATCAACCGCGTGAACCATTTCTACTCAAAATCAAAGGCTTCACGAAAGCCACCACAGTCTGTGATATCACTCAGCCATGGAGAGTACCTCATGAAGTACTCCATCGGAACGCCGCCGTTTGAGGTGATGGGCATTGCCGACACGGGGAGTGACCTTGTTTGGTTGCAATGCAAGCCTTGCAAAAAGTGTTACAACCAAACGACTCCCTTGTTTGACTCGGCCAAATCCTCGTCTTACAAGTCCGTTTCTTGTAATTCCTCGTTGTGTCGATCACTGAAGGAAACCATTTGCCAACACAATGGAGATCCCAGGTGCAAGTACGATGTTGAATACGGTGATAGATCATATTCACGAGGAAATATTGCGTTTGAAACACTCACGTTGGGTTCTACTAGAGGTTGGGAATATTTTACCTTTCTTTCTCTTTTAATTATTGTCTTTAGGAGTTGATATTCTCATAATATGTTTTTTTTACAAGTGATATATATATATATATATATATACATGTTTAAGAATTCTCAAATGGGCAATTCTTAAAAACATGTTAGAAATTGAGTGAGTCGTCTCTGTCAAATACGACTTTTAACACAAGCACAATATCAACTTAAAAATTACAAGTGAAGCACTTCGTTGTTTTAAAAAAAGGAATTACATAAAATATTATTTTAACGTAAAGTGAAAAGTAAAAACCAAAAGAAAAAGGTAAGTCATACCCATTGCTACTTTTATAAAAGAAATATAATAAAAAATGTTTCTTCAACTAACACATTCATTTAACAAAGAAAAAGAAAAACAAAGGTAAAACCATATTTGTAAAACTAATACAACTGCCAATTGAAAGTCGCGGATTTCGATTTCTTTTTAAATCTATCAATTTTGAAAATTAAAAAAAAAAAAATTACAGCATAGTGATTAAAACAAATCCAATAATATTTAAAGGTGTCATTTATTTAATTCCTACCATTTTTTTATTAATATATAATGAAAACAACACAATTTTAATAAAATAATCTTGCTCTCTTAATAAATATATTATTTTTAATTGTGTTAATTAAAAAAATTATGAAAGCTAAACTAGGTAGAATATTAATATTACATTGACAACTGATAATATCAATAATTTTAGAAATTTTGTAAATGTTGAAACGACAATCAGTTTGAGAATGGAGTTAATTTTTATAACCTTTAAAACTATTTATTTAATCAATGTTAATTAATATTATTTGGTTTTTTATTGCAGCATTAATATTATTTTCTTTAAAAACATTAAATGTTTCATACTCCTATTTAATTATTATTTAATGTTTATTAATGCTTTCAATTTGTTAATTAATGTCTCACGGAGTCAAAATTTTCAAATGGCTTCATTTATTAAATACCTTTATGGATTTTTTTGTTCATAATTATTTTCTTTTAGTTTTGACTCATACCAAGAGTTTCCTTACCAGTTCTGTTTACCGGAAATCAAAGTTATTATAAAAGATCATTATTCACTGCGTTAAAGATAATGTATGCGACAATTTCATAATTATATTTTTTTTCTCAATTTTTATTTGTTAATTACTCCCTCCATTCTAAAATAATATAATCACTATAAAAAATTGTCTTATAGTGACTTATACCCTAAAATGGTATAATATTTGTCATTAAAATTACTTATACCTTTACTGTATATAAATACAATATATGTTAGTATATTGTTAAAAAGTGTAAGTATAAACTATGATGATATACAATATATGCTATTAAACTTTATTCAAAATTAACTTTAAAATTTTATGAAAATATATGTCATATAGATTTATACTTACATATATTAATCTATATAATGATATTTTTTGTATGTCAATATATGTGATATTATTTTGTAATGAATTCAAGATTTTTACATACAAATTAAGAATAATGATAAATATATAATTTATTTTATACATTTTTACTAAAATAATCTAACGCTCTCAATAAATGTATTAATTTTAATTGTGTTATTTATAAAAATTATGGGTGTCAAATTAGGGGAAAAATTAATATTACATTGAAAACTAAAAATATTAATCATTTTTTAGATGCATTAAACTATTAATTGAAAATCATAATTATGCATTAAGTATTAAGATAACAAAATATATTGACCTAGTGATTATAAAGTTTGTCTTAAGATATGAAGAATTGACTTGATGGTCGTAAGTTTGATTTTCACGATATTTGATTAGCAAAAATCATATCCTCATAAATATATATTAATCATTAATTATTAATTTTTAAACATTAAAAAAATATTATTCATATACAAAAATAAACTATTAAATATATATTTTTATAATTTTTTAAAAATTCTTTAATAACGTCTATCAACTTCATTTATTTGTTGGCTAGTATTCCTCTTGTCCCACATAGATTCCTGTTTAAGCTTTTAGAAAGTGATCAATGTCATTTTTCAATATAATATTCATTATTTTTTTCTTTAAATTATTTTCATATAAATTATTCAATCATCACAAATAAAAGTAATATATTTATTGAAAGAGTGATACTATTTCAATAAAATTATATAAAAATTTGATATACTTATTGTTGCTCTTAATCTATATATACAATCCTTAAAGTCTTAAACTATATCATTGTGATAAAAGGGAGCATTAAATTTTATTATTATTATTATTATTATTATTATTTTGCTTATGCTTCATTTTAGGATACCCGATTGCATTTCCCAACCTCATTTATTTAATGGCTGTTAATTTATTTTTTTTGTTTATATTTCTTTTTAATTAGGTTCCTCTGTTGCATTTCCCAAGATTGCAATTGGCTGTGGGTTCACAAATGGTGGTAAATTTGACCCTAAAGGCTCTGGTATTGTTGGGCTAGGAGGTGGTGGTATCTCACTTATGACCCAAATAGGTCATTCAGTTGATTTCAAATTCTCCTATTGCTTGGTACCATCCTTTGAATCCAAAGGCGCAAGTAAGATAAATTTTGGAGAAAAAGCTGTGGTGGCTGGTTCTGGAACAGTCACTACTCCAATTATACGTGGATCCGTTGACACATATTATTACCTTAAATTGGAGGGAATGAGTGTTGGGTCCAAAAGAATAGAGCTCATAGATAATTCAACCTCAAATGATGCTAAGGGTAACATCATAATCGATTCAGGAACCACATTGACGTTTTTGCCAAAAAAATTTTACGCCAAACTAGAGTCAGAAGTACCAGCACAGATAAAAATGGAACGTGATCATAGCCCAGAACAATTTTTAAGCCTTTGTTACAAGATTCCATCAAATGAAACATTTGAAGCCCCACTTGTTACAGCACATTTTTCTGGCGCCGACGTTGTGTTGAACTCTTTAAACACTTTTGTTAGTGTCTCTGATAATGAAACATGTTTTGCTTTCGCCCCAGTGATAGCCGATTCCATCTTCGGAAACATAGCACAAACGAACCACATGGTTGGATTTGATTTGCTCAAGAAGACTGTGTCCTTTAAGCCCACTGATTGTACTAAGATGTAATGTTGTCTAATAGTGTGTGCATGTGCATTTCGAATGCAGTGTTTGTATAGTGAAAGAAAGTACTATATTTCTATACTGGCAGAATATTATGAATAAAACATCTGGTTTGTAAACTTTATAAACCCTAATAGACTCCATAACTTGGTATAAGTACTAACATTAGAAAGAGAAATTTGAAACTTTTCGACATAATTACACACAAAGGTTAAGTCAAGAAGTCCTCGATTCATTACAAAGACCTGTATTATTTGATATTACAAATATTAACACTAATGAATCCTCTCATATACTTGTTAATTTGTGGGTCTAAATCCATTACGATTAATATAAATAAAGACAATTAAGAATAAAAAGGTACGTTCTCATAATTGTCAATATTGATTAATATTGATATCTCCATTTCCAAAAATTGATTTGAACATTAGAATATTTTCTTTTTTTGCAAGTTGTTCCTGTGTTAGGATACACACTTTACATGTCCTTTGCTCGATCCCAAAAAGAAGACTAGTTAGGTCGGCTAGGTCGGCACGTTTTGGCTTTGTCTGCTCTAGGGGGAGTGTTCTCCCTTTTCGGCATTGCAAGGATCTCCGAGGCGAGGGCCTGCTCCATTACCTTGGCTCTACTCGCGTTGAGGGGGGTATACGCTATGTAGCGTGGTCCTCTTGGAGGACGAGTATTTGAGGGCTCGGCATTCGTCTTCCTTGTCGGCTCTCGACCAGATTCTTTTCAGCTGTAACCCTCTTCGGCCCTAGCCTGATTTCTTGTCTCCGCCAGCTCCTCCATTTGCATATACTTCTCGGCTCAGCGTCGGAGATCATTCATATCACCGGGCAGTTTCTTACACAAGCTGTTGACGAAAGGCCCCGGCCTCAGGGCGGTGCTCAACCGGTCCAGTGCCACGACCGGGTTGAGATTACTGATTTCCATGGCAATCTTGTTGAATCGGTCCATGAAGCTTCTCAAGCTTTATTTTTTCTCTTGGCGAACCCCGCCAGTGCTAACGAGGTCGTCTTGTACGGTTTGCTCGTCGCGAACTGCAGCGTAAATTGGGACGACTACTCATTAAACGAATCGATGGAAGAACTCGGTAATCGCGTGAACCAACTCAGAGCCCTCCCTTTCAACGATGTGGGGAATATCCGGCCAAGGCCGAGTCATCTTGAGTAGAGAGGGTCGCTTGTGTCAGGAAAACGTTCAAGTGCTCCTCGGGGTTGGTAAACCCATCGCACTTCTCGATTGGAAGGCTCTTCTAATGGTCTAACAGGGTTGCCTCCATTATCCTTCGAGAGAAAGGGTGTCTTAGGGAGTGAGTGGTGGTGTCGGCCTTGTTGCCTATCAAAGAGGTAACTGATGTTCGGGTGACTTGGTCGGTGGGGGCATGATAGGCTGACTCCTCTAGGAGTGTGGGAGTGGATGGCACGTAGGTTTGGTTCAGACTTCGGAGCTCGACGTTCTGTCAACGCAGTTCAGCCAACTCCCTAGCATCGGCTTCTCTCTGTCTACGTATTGTTGCCATATCCTCGCGCAACGCGCGGAATTCATTGTGGAGGCCGGGCTGGGCTGGGCTCGGTCGGCGTCCGACCGGACCTCTTGTATCACAGGCTCCGATTGTGTCTGAGGCATTCCGTACAGGTATCGTTCTTGGCCGGTCATGACAGGATTGTTCTCGGGGTTAGAGATCGGTTGAGTCGATGTCGAAGGTCCTTTGCGTGTTACTACTATATCTCGGTCTCAGTCGTATTTAAAAAGGGGCTGAAAACGTCTCTTCGGCCCCACGGTGGGCGCCAAATGTTCCTGTGTTAGGATACACACTTTACTTGTCCTTCTGTTGCGGGTCGGGTCTTGGGTCTAGGTCTTCTCATTCCTTTCCGAGCAGTCCGAAGTGAGAGGGGGGAGTACCTGCAAAGACATTCCAACGCTCAAGTAAGTGCTCGGCATAATAAATGCAGTAGTTGAAAGTTGGTTACATACCTCGTTGATGTCCTATTTATAGTGACTCTTATTGGGCCGTGATTAAGGACTGGGCCCCGAAAAATTAGGGGACTAAACCGGTACATTACATTAATTAATGTCTCCTTAATTGCCCTAACATAAATTCGCCACTCGGCCGAGCACACCGACATGTTCGGTTCAGGTAGCGAGTGGTCGGTAGTCTCGGGATAATTAATTGGGTCGGTCGGGTCGGTTGGGTCGGGAATTCAGGTATTCGGCCTAGTCGGCTACCATCCTATATACAAGTATCTTATTTTTCCCTTGGTCAAGGAGATGGAAGATGAAGACATGAGAGAAGCAACAAATTTACCGAAATATCCTAGGTCAGGTACAATTTCAATAATAGAATTTAATTAATTATAAGCTTAATTGGTCGACTCTAAATATTTTGATGTTTTGCTTTTAATGTAATTTCTCTAATCAATAATCATAGAATGACGACTTTGTGCTGAAAGAAACTATGCAATGGTTAATTAATTTTATGAGAAATTTGGAAATAAAAAGGACGATCGACCCAAAACGTAGTTGTATCGGATATATACGTTGAATAGCTACTAGCTACCCGACTGTTATATTCCGGATAAGGCCAAATTGCTATTTGACCATTGTGAGCTGGATGCCACCATAATTTGGCATGGTCAGATTTCTTGTGCCCATCAAAACCAGTTAAAACTAACACGTAGCACGTAAGAACTTTGTCATAATAAATATCGTGTTTAAAAAAATTAAATTTTAAAATAAATCTCATATTAATTTTTTATTGAAATATTAATTATTTTTATTCTCATAATATATTTTAGAAATTGATTATGGTGTTACTTTGTTAATAGGAGAGAAAATTAATCACAAAGTTATTTTTATAAAATATTATTTTCTTTCGTTGATTTATTAGTTTATTTTAATCTAAATAAAATAATATAGAATGACATTTATTATGAGATGGATGATGTAATTTTTAAAAGTTGGGTTACAATTAATGTATTTGTAATCTCTATTAAAGATTGTGCTATAATTAATGTTATTCATAATTATCTATTAATAAAGATAATGTCTTTGACAATATAAAATTAAGGAAAAGGAGCACATAAGGTACATACGCATAATAACCCTATTACATTACTTGGACTTAGATTACCTTTCGACTTGAATGATAGAGTATTTTTATATAAGTGTGTGTTTGGTTTTAATTTTGAAACTCAATTTCTTTGTCTTTCTCCACGTCCAAGTAGCAATTTAAGGAGAAGCTATTATTTTCTCCTTCCAGTCAAACGTAAAAAATCACGTTTTGACGCTGTTCCAAACACACAGTAAATATCACCCCATTGGAAGATTCGGGAGCTTAGTCAAGAGGAAGGAAGGTACTTAGTTCTTAGCAAATACTTAAAAGGCTACCAACTCACATTGAATACAATCTTAAAGTCTATTAATACAAGATCGTTTGAGGAGTTGAAGTACCAAATTTTCTACACTTTAGTTGTGTTAAAACTCCGTTAAATCATTCTTTCTATTTAATTTTGTAAAATCTTAAGTTATCATCACTGGATGAATAGTGTTGCTAAAGTTTCGGTTACTTGAAACTTCATGGAATAGTCTTTAACTTCTTCTTGCAAAATCCTTGAGAAGAATTCAAGGAGGAGATTCGGTGCCAGAAGAAGAATGCTGCTTCCAAGATGACCTAGCTTTCTCGGATTAGAAGGTTGTTCTAACTTAAAGCTACAAAGAGGAAGTTTCAAGGAAACTAAGAGAAGAAATTTTTCCTTGGTGACTTTCAGTGGGGAGAATTTAAAATTTCTAAAAAAGATTAATTCTCATTCAAATGTCAAAAGTAATGAGAGTACAGGGCCAAAGAGAATATATAGGCCTAAGAAGTATGTAGGAGAAGCTAGCCTTAACTTAAGGTTAAGATAAACTATGGTATGGTTTAAATTAACCTTAGGCACCAAATTTGAATTCAAATATTCAAATTTGGATTCGGCCATGTGCAAGTCTCATTTGCTTGTGATTTGGCCATGTGTGCCACTCCACTTGGTCGGTCACATGGTTCAAATGTCAACTAAATGCAAGCTAAATTACATGTAAATGAGATGACACATGTGCTTAATTAAAGTCTAGAAATGGCCAAAAATTACAAGGCCCAAAATCCTATGCTACTTGGCCAAAATATAAGGCCCACAAACAAAATTACAAGCCCAATATGGGCCAACCCTACTCTACATGAGCTTTAGTGCACAACCCAACTAAAGAGCGATATGGGCTTTTCTTGATTAATTATTGGCCTATTCTTCCTCCAACCTCTTGACCATGGCCCTAGTGATTGGGCCCATGAGCCTCCATCAAGTGTTCTAAGCTTATATATACTTATCCTTATCTTGGCATGTTGCAACCTTGTGAGCTAAACTTACATTCTCTCAGAGTTATATTGTAAACACCACCTTACATTTACCTTGAACCTAAAGAGACTTGTGTAAAGAATACTTAGTAAACAATAGTTTACGATTTTGGCCAACGATGACATGGAGAATATTGTGCAAGCCAAAAGTGTAACATCCCGAATTTTCTATTAATATAATAGTTAATTATTATTTATTTTTATATTTATGGAGATTATTTTCTTATAACTATTTTAATTAATTAAATAGGTTTTATAGAATATTTTAGAGGTTTCTAATAATTATGAGTATTTTAATTAAATAATAAATATTTATGAAAATTATTTTGTATAATATTTTGAATTTTAGTAACCTAAAACGGATCGTTCCCAAACTGGATCGGGTCGTTCCAAACTACTAAAAAGGCCTATAACCCTAGTTGGGAACAAGTCGTTCTAGTTTAAGAACGGGTCGTTCCAAACATGGCCATTATGAGTTAAACTCAACTTCAGAATGGGTCGTTCTGGTTTAAGAATACGTCGATCTAAATGCGAATTTAATACATGACGAATGAATCCAGAATGGACCATTCTGGATCCGAAACGGGCCGTTCTGGCCACTCTTGACGTCTATAAATAGCACACTCTAGCACTACCAAAAGCGTATTTTTCACTTCTAACTTCTTTTTCTTCTACACTCTCTGAAGACCAAGGATAACCAAGGGGAGTGAGAAACCTTGCTCTAGGTGTGGGAATGTATGTTGGGTAGTGGGATTAGCCCCCAATCCTATGTTTGTTGTATGCTTATGTATGAGGGATTTTTCCCAATTGTACCTGTTTCATTTATTGCTCTTCTTATATGTAAATAATTGTATGATTTGAGATCTCTATGGGTTCCTATGGGAAACCCTAAGAGAATGCATTGGTGATTGTAAGAGGAGATTGTTTGAATAGGTAATTATGTGAATAAATTGCATTTTTTAAATGTTTATTGTATGAATTAGAGTATTTTGTGAGTTCATGTGGGAACCCTATGAGAAACAGACAAATTCCTAATATTTTCTGTTTTACCTTCTGAGTTTTCTATTGTATTTTGTGATGTTTGTTGAGTCTAAATATGTGTTTAATTTTGAAAATAGACAAGTTTTGATATGAGTTAAAGTACTATGTGGAGACTATGTGAATATGATGAGATAATGTGAAAAGTGACTATGAGACATGAGATATGATGTTATATGATAATGAGACATGATAATGTTATACGATAATGAGACATGATAAGGTGATATGAGAATGCATAAAGTCTTGAATTACATGCATCATTTGCATAAATGTTTTAAGGGTACGATATGGAATACACTGCCAGGGAAGGCCCCCTTGTGTAAAAGCTTGAGGATTAGTCCTTGGGGATAGCTCAGTTTATAAGTCTCAGTCTCGCCCATTGTGTGCATGGGATGTATCTTGCGCAGCTTAGCTATCCCGACTAAACCCTGGTAGTGATAGCAAACTTAGGAGAAGTGATGGATGATCTTCTCCACGGATTTGCTTAGGCCGGATCTTCTTCAATGGAGGCTTGATTCTTCAACTCAAGAACACTTAGAAGCTTAAGAACTCACGGATGCACTCAACCTAGAACTAGGAGGGAAGCATCCAAACTCAAGCATCAATGGAGAGCACACTTCAAAGAGGAGGATTCTAAGGTGAAATCCTAAGGTTTTGAAGATGAACTCTAAGGGACTTTTGAGAGAGGAAACTCGGCCAATGGCTCACAAATTTCAATTATGATCAAAAGTGAATACAAAAGGTGAAAGAATGGCTTAAGTATGCACGGAATTATGACCCATAGGTGCCTAAACTAAAGCCTCACAAAATGGCGCCTAAAGTTTGAATTCAAATTTGAATTTTGAATTCAAACTTTGGTGCACATGTGTAAGTCCGAAAATTTAGGTGCCAAGGTGCATTTAGGTGTGATTTGAGAGTCATTTAGGGTTAATTTGAGTGGCACATGTTCAGCCACCCATGGTGCTAAACATGTGACTCAAATGTAACTTAAATGACTTCCAAATTAAACCTAATTTAACCTAATTAGCATACTTTAGTATTCCTTGTATTTTCCTATTCTAATGACCTAATTACATTGGTCAAACAATTACAATGGAAAGGAAAAATTACAAGAATGAAAATGAGCCCAATATTGGGTACCTGTCGCCACCGGCCCGAAACGGGCTTTCGGCATTCGCGAATGATGGTTGGACTCGTTTATTTGTTTAAAAATGTGGATTGCTAGAATGACTTATTCTCAAACTGAGACCTCGTCAAACGAGCAATTTTATTAAAAGGCTCACCAATCCATGTTAATCCCAAGCGGGACCCTCCATGGATTAGTGGTTTTCGCAAAAGGAGGGTTCATGGAGTCGCCACCAATGTTTTACTCAAAACATTGGAAAAAGGAGTTTAAGGCAATCGATTAAAAATCGACTTCGGCCATTACAACCAGAGTCGGGTAAGGGAGTCGGTTACGCGTGGGGAAGGTGTTAGCACCCCACAGCGCCCCTTTCGGGTTCCCTATGACAGATTACTTTATAAATAACAGTGTAAAATTACTAAATTACCCCTATTTATTATAAACGATTATGAACAAGATATCTACATGGCGAATAAATTAGATATGCGATGCAACAATCAGAAAGCAGTAAAAGGAAGGATTTTGAAGAAGAAACCTTTGAAGCGTGCTTTTATATATTTCGTAAAACTGGGAAGCTTTTTGGCGTTCCCTCGCTCTACAAGCCCGCTCGCTCCCTCCTATAAAATTTTGACTATGGAAATCCGGAGGATTTCCCTTCGACTAGGTTCGATCCTCAAGCAAAATGGCTCGGGGCTCAAGAACTTCGTCGGATCAACTCTCCGAGTGATTTCTAGGGCAGAACACTGCTCAAAAACCCCAGAATACTCAAGGAGAGGGTTGAAACTATGTTCAAAAGTGTGGAATGACGTCAAAATGACGCCATATTTATAGGGAACAGGCCCAATACGGGCTCTGGAATCAATACGGCCGTATTGAAATTTTTGAACTTCAATACGGCCGTATTGAGTTCAATACGGCCGTATTGAAATTCAGAAATTTCAATACGGCCGTATTGAGTTCACTGCGGCTGTATTGAAGCTTCAATACGGCCGTATTGATTTCAGTACGGCCGTATTCAAGTTTCAGAAACTTCAATACGGCCGTATTGAGTTCACTGCGGCCGTATTGAAGCTTCAATACGGCCGTATTAAGTTCAGTACGGCCGTATTGGGCTTCATTCCCTCCACTTCCTTATTTTAAGCTATTCTAAGACCTCTAGACATACAGAGAACCCTCCTAAGGCCTTCCAGGAGTCCTTCTGGCTGATCTTCCTTCAGTCTTTGAGAGTCTTCGAATCTTATTTCTGACCCGGACAATTTTAGGGGTCTACAGCTGCCCCCCCTTTACTTAGTCAAACGGCCTTTTGGTGTACCGATTGACAAGTAAAGGAGTTGACCCAATTGTCCGGGTAATGTGCCAACCTTCTGACTTGTAGCGTCTTCTGGTGGAAAATTGTTGAGTAGCCTCTCCAGGTTGAGTATTAGTCGTCGCCTCTCCAGGCTCATTGCATACCTCCGTGTTCCTTGACAACCTCGGGGTAGCTGAGTACCGCCTCTCCAGGCTAATACCTCCGTGTTCCTTGACAACCTCGGGGTAGTTGAGTACCGCCTCTCCAGGCTAATACCTCCGTGTTCCTTGACAACCTCGGGGTAGTTGCATACCTCCGTGTTCCTTGACAACCTCGGGGTAGCTGAGTACCGCCTCTCCAGGCTAATACCTCCGTGTTCCTTGACAACCTCGGGGTAGTTGAGTACCGCCTCTCCAGGCTAATACCTCCGTGTTCCTTGACAACCTCGGGGTAGTTGCATACCTCCGTGTTCCTTGACAACCTCGGGGTAGCTGAGTATTGCCTCTTTAGGCTAATACCTCCGTGTTCTTTGACAACCTCGGGGTAGTTGCATACCTCCGTGTTCCTTGACAACCTCGGGGTAGCTGAGTATTGCCTCTCCAGGCTAATACCTCCGTGTTCCTTGACAACCTCGGGGTAGTTGCATACCTCCGTGTTCCTTGACAACCTCGGGGTAGCTGAGTATTGCCTCTCCAGGCTAATACCTCCGTGTTCCTTGACAACCTCGGGGTAGTTGCATACCTCCGTGTTCCTTGACAACCTCGGGGTAGCTGAGTATTGCCTCTCCAGGCTTTTGAGATGATTTTGTCTCCACAGTCCACGATGCTGCTTCGACATTTTTCTGATTTTGTGCCACTGAGGGCTGGATAACGCAGGGATCCGTCTAGGGGATGTGCAGTCATTCATAGGTTTTTGTGTCCCAACTTGCATTGCATTGTTGGTACCCATTGAGGAATTTCTGTTTCCTTGGGGTGTAGACACAGATGCTCTTCTTGAATTGAGCGATGCCTTATGTTTGGCTGACGTCCTTTGACGTTAGTGGAGTATCCCGGTTATCTTTATTCGGGTATCTCTTTTGGGTTTTCTGATTTTTGTCGCCTCTGTGTAGGCTGTTATCCGCTGGGGATTCTGTCGTTGATTTTGATTAGCCTCTTCTGTTAGGCGTATCAGCTTGACGTTCAATGATTGGCTAAAAAGCCAAATTCCGCTTGGGGAATTGTTATTGATTTTTTCTTCTTTTTTTTTTGGGTTTTCCTTTTTGAAGGAGTGCCTCTTGTGTAGGCGACTGGGGATTTGAAGTTCAGTGTTCGGCTGAGTGCCAGATTCCGCTTGGGGAATACTTATTGATATTTTTGATTTTTCTCTTTTTGCAGGGATGCCTC
This sequence comes from Cajanus cajan, assembly GCF_000230855.2. Taxonomy (NCBI): domain Eukaryota; kingdom Viridiplantae; phylum Streptophyta; class Magnoliopsida; order Fabales; family Fabaceae; genus Cajanus; species Cajanus cajan. The sequence continues at coordinate 25,520,565 of NC_138526.1, forward strand.
TGAGTAGGCGATTGGGGAATGAGGGATCTTATGTATCCCAGAGTATTATTTAGGAAGCCTCTACAGGCTTAGCCTCACTCAACACTTGAGTTGGAGAGCTATCTTCACTGAGGAAGTTTAAGTCCTTTGACTTGGATATTCTGCTTGGGAGATCGTACTTCCATTGGGGATTTTGACGATTTTGCTTTGATAGCTCTCGCTGGGGATTTGTTCCGTGAGCTTGAGTTGAGGTTTCTCTGGGGAGTATTATTTCTGCGAGCCTCTCCAGGCTCATTTATTCTGTACAGTTGGGGGAGTATTATTTCTGCAAGCCTCTCCAGGCTTAGTTATTCTGAAAGAGTATTATTTCGGCAAGCCTCTCCAGGCTCAATTATTCTGTATGAGTATTGTTTCGGCAAGCCTCTCCAGGCTCAGTTATTCTGTATGATGCGGAGTTTTTGTCTTTTTTGTCGACTTTTGACTTTTTCTGTATTTTTTGCCTTTTCTGTTGACTGCTGTCATACACAAGCAATTTTCTATTTTTTTCTATTTTATGCAATTGCCTCATGATAAGGTCTTTGAATGTGCAACTAATGTGTGTGTGATGCACAAATGCAAGTTTGATTATTTTATTAACGCTTTTTAGAAAAATGAATGGCTCTCCCTATCCTCCTCTTCTTGGAGGAATTTCTGTCATCGACGTGAGGGAATATTTTTGTGAGCCTTTTATGCAGGAGATTACGGATTTTAGGAACCCCTCCAATTTTCTTTATTTGACCGATTATTAAGAGAGTTTCGTACAATTTTTGAAACATCAATTTAGAGGCATAATCACATGGTCAAGAGAGAAGAGAAATGAATAGATATTTTATTGATATTCACAAGTGTTTTTACAGAAAGATATACAGAAGGAAATTTCTGAAGAATGGCTGGCCAGGGTAGGCTATATACATTGGGGATTAACAATTATATCTGTAATTGTTGCTCTTTACGTTCCCCTAATTGCTTCGGCCTGAGCCAGGAGTGTAGATGCTGCAAGACGCTTGCTTCTAGAAGATAATCACTTGAACCGCCTTTCGGTTTTCGATTCAAGCGATCGTTGCTTGCTTTGCTTTTACATCTTATTCTTTTGCCCCTAACTTTTGCCTAGGACGTATCCTAGCGGGGATGATTTTGCCTTTGTTTTGCCTAGTACCCTTGTATTGGCAGGCTTTTTATTTTGCCCTAACTTTTGCCTAGGACGCCCTTTTTTGGGTTTTCATCCTAGCGGGCCTATGCAAGCAACGTCTTCAAGCATAGTACTTCTTTACCACGTCAGTGTTGACTAGGTATCAAAGTTCTTCTCCATCCATGTTTGTGAGGATCAATGCTCCTCCTGAGAAAGCTCGTTTTACCACGTACGGTCCTTCGTGATTTAGGGCCCACTTTCCGATTTTATCCTTTTGAGTTGGTAGTAATTTCTTTATTACCAACTCTCCCTCATGGTAGACTCGAGGGTGGACTTTCTTGTCAAAAGCCTTTTTGATCTTCCTCTGATAGGCTTGACCATGGCATATGGCGTTCAGCCGTTTCTCTTGGATAAGGTTCAACCGGTCGTATCGGCTTTGAACCCTTTCTGCCTCGGAAAGTTTTGCTTCCATGATTACCCTTAGAGGAGGTATCTTGACTTCGACAGGTAGAACTGCCTCCATCCCATAAACGAGGGAGAATGGAGTAGCTCCTGTAAATGTACGTACTGAAGTCCTATAGCCCTGAAAAGCGAAGGGTAACATCTCGTGCCAGTCTTTAAATGAGACAACCATCTTTTGCACTATTTCCTTGATATTCTTATTGGTTGCCTCGACTGCCCCATTCATCTTTGGCCGATATGGGGAAGAGTTGTGGTGTTGGATCTTGAATTCTTGGCACGGTTCTTCCACCATTTTGCTGTTCAGATTAGATCCATTATCAGTGATGATTTATTTCTCCATGCTTCCACTAGATTACTCTAAAATCTTTTGGGACAAGAGAGAAAAGAAGAGAAAGATATTTTTGTTTTGAAGTTTGTGTTTTAGAGGGGATTTATTTTTCAAAAATGGTTTTTGTAAGAATGTCTTGGCCAATGGTAGGCTTATGTGTTTAGGCTTGTTTGATTAAACACTTATGAAGTTAAGAAAATCTTTGTTTATTGACGTTGTGATTTTGAAAACTTGGATAGCTTCTCTTGAACCTTTCTTTTTGAATTCGGTTCATGGTACCATCATGGATTTCTTTTACTTTTGATTGTCTTTATTTTTGCCTAAAACACCCTTTTGTGGCGTTTTAGCGGACTTTTGTTTTTGCAACCCTAACTTTTGCCTAGGTCACCCTTTCATGGGATTCCTAGCGGGTCTTTTGCTCTTATTTTTACGCAGCCCCTTTTTTGGGTTTCCTGCCGAGCTTCTTTTATTTTAAAGGATTTCTTTTTATCCATGATGGCACTTGTCGAGGCCAAGGGAAGGTGCTCCAAGTTGTCACACACACTTCCACATAAAAATGATGTGGGTTTATTATTATTAAGATGATTTTAACCTCATTCATGTTTATTCAAACAGGGTTAAAAAAAATGTGGTTTAGAATTTTATTATAAGCAAGAAAAGAAGCAATGAGAAAGAATGATTTTATTATAATCATAGTGGAAACATATGTCCTCATTTCATCACTGATATGGGTCCCAATATTGACCTCTTTTATTTCTCGGCCCTGCCCCAAATTCACGGTCTCCAATTTCTCTTGACACGGTTGGAGTAGACGAGCTTCTTGATCTAGCAGTCTTTGCAGATCCGAAGAGATGGCCTCCTCATCACCGTCCAACTCAACCCATTCATCCTCAACTTTTTGGATCCCGGTCAGAGCGAACAATTACAGACATAATTATTTTATTGGTTCTGTTTAGGTTTAGAATTTATTAATGTTAATGAGAGAGAGAGAAAAGAACAAAATAAGAGAATAATGTGTGAAATATGCCTCTTTATTGATATGTATTAAAATTTGTACAAAGACCCTTATTTACATGAAAAGGTTCTCATGATCTCGGGTACTGATCATGAGTCCTAAAAGAAAAACATGAAGGGGCCCTATCGTGGCTCGGGGGTCGGGCTGTCCCCGAGGAGTAATCTCTAATAGTCATCAGGCCTATACATCTCTATCGGAAGGAGAAGAGCACTTGATGACGACGACCGGCCTTGACGCTTGTGAACCGGCCTTCCTGAAGATCTGGCTTAAAGAACGTCGAGAAGGATCTTGATTCCTCTTCGTTCTTTGATCTTTGTTAGGGTTGTATCCTAACCCTTGTTTCCCCGGATTATCCTTGATAATAGGTAGCTCGGGAATTCCTTGGGAATCCTTGCCAAGTCCTTGTCCCGGCAAGTATCCATTCTTGGTGAGCATATGGGCTACCTTCTTCATTTCTCGGGGAAATGTTTCAACATTGGCGATCTCCAATGCTTGGAAGGCGGTTTCTAAAGCTTCCTCCACTGCATCCACATAAGGTATGTTGGATGGCTTGCTGATGAGTATGTCATCTTCAGCTTGTACAGTCACCAGTTTGTCACCCACTATGAACTTGACTTTCTGGTGGAGCGTAGAGGGTACAGCTTTCGCATCATGAATCCAAGGTCGGCCAAGGAGACAGCTGTATGCCGGAGTAATGTCCATCACGTAAAATTCGACGTTGAAGATAGTGGGTCCAATTTGGATTGGAAGATTGATCTCTCCCACCACTTCTCTTTTAGAACCGTCGAAGGCTCGAACGATCATGTTGCTCGGGCGCATTTGGACTCCCTTGATTGCCAATTGCTTGAGCGTTCTTTTTGGCATCACATTCAAGGAAGATCCATTATCTACCAAGACTTTAGCGATGTGATACTCCTTGCACTTTACAGAGATGTGCAAGGGCTTGTTATGATTCGGTCCCCCAGCGGGGATTTCTTCATCGGTTAAGGTGAGGTGATCACTAGCCGTGATGTGACTAACAATCCCCTCAAACTTGTCTTGGGAGATAATGTGCGACACATATGCCTCGTTCAAGACTTTCGACAGAGCTTGCCGATGCGGTTCGGAACTTAGGATCAACGACAACAGCGTAATCTTTGCTGGCGTCCTATGAAGTTGATCCACGATGGAGTACTCGCTCTGTCGGAACAGCTTATCAGTCTCCTTCTCGGATTCTCTTTCCTCGGTTTTCTTTTCTTCTTTTTCTTTATTCTTGGGGGCTTTATCATGAAGATCTTCAGGAGTGTAGATCCTGCCACTCCTAGTCATGCCCCCAAGTCCAACGATGTTAGAGATATCGCTGTCGGCAAAAAAAATGGATGTCGTATATCCACGGCACAGCCTTATTCGATTCGTAGGGAAAAGGCCTTGGAGTAGTGATCCTTAACGGTGTTGGACCTTCCCCTTTACTCGTCTTGATTACCAACAACGGAGTTGATGTGCGCTCGCTTGGCGCGGTTGTTGGCTTACACTTAATAACAAATGGCGTGCGATCCATCTTGAACATACGCATCGATTATTTCTTTCTTTTTATTAATGTTTATTAATGATTTATTGGGAGGGATGTATGAAATGCAAATCTAGATCCCTCCATGATCTTTGATGAGAATGCATGATATGAGATGATGAGGTTGAATATGCATGCATTGTGTTTATTGAACTAAGCATTATCATGTTTTCGGGATGTCCCTAAGATGATGCATGATATTGCTTGGTTTGGATAAATAACCCTTTTTTCCTTTTTTTTGGGTATTTTGTTTTTTGTATTTTTTTTGGGTGAAAAGGGAAACTACCTACATGAATGTGATGAAGGTGGATGTTAACACCATGCAATGGAAGATTCTTATTCCTATTTATTTTTATTTTAAAAGAATAGGAATGTTGTATGTTTAAAGAAATGCAATGTATGCTCAAACAATTTCACATAAACAATGCACAAACAATTCACTCATCCACGAACAGTCACGAGCGAATCACGAGGTAGGGGTATCCTGCAGAAAAGTGCATATTCAAGGTGGTTCTAACTGTTCTCACCGGTCTGAGGCCCCCAATGTGCTCCCATTATAGGGACCCAATTCCTCTCGTCGTAGGTCGATGGAAAGCTCCAACGCACCGTCGGACTCAAGTTCATGGTTATCACCTTGAGTGATGTTTTCTGACAACGGTCTACGGGCACCTATAGACCCATTCGACAACCGGCCGTACTAACATCCACTCCCTATGGTTAATCACTCATGCCCCCGGGTATAGAGGGAACTGTTGTGTGCAAAGGTTTGTGTGCAGTTTTTTATTTCAAACAATTGCGTAAATTTAAAAATACAACAGTTATTAAAGCCAAATAGATAAACATGTTATCATACAAGTGAGGGGTAATAAAGTAATTTTAACTATTATTTGTTTAAAACAATCTGTCACTAAATGGGACTGACTCTCGAGGCTTCCCCAGTGGAGTCGCCATCTGTCGCCACCGGCCCGAAACGGGCTTTCGGCATTCGCGAATGATGGTTGGACTCGTTTATTTGTTTAAAAATGTGGATTGCTAGAATGACTTATTCTCAAACTGAGACCTCGTCAAACGAGCAATTTTATTAAAAGGCTCACCAATCCATGTTAATCCCAAGCGGGACCCTCCATGGATTAGTGGTTTTCGCAAAAGGAGGGTTCATGGAGTCGCCACCAATGTTTTACTCAAAACATTGGAAAAAGGAGTTTAAGGCAATCGATTAAAAATCGACTTCGGCCATTACAACCAGAGTCGGGTAAGGGAGTCGGTTACGCGTGGGGAAGGTGTTAGCACCCCACAGCGCCCCTTTCGGGTTCCCTATGACAGATCACTTTATAAATAACAGTGTAAAATTACTAAATTACCCCTATTTATTATAAACGATTATGAACAAGATATCTACATGGCGAATAAATTAGATATGCGATGCAACAATCAGAAAGCAGTAAAAGGAAGGATTTTGAAAAAGAAACCTTTGAAGCGTGCTTTTATATATTTCGTAAAACTGGGAAGCTTTTTGGCGTTCCCTCGCTCTACAAGCCCGCTCGCTCCCTCCTATAAAATTTTGACTATGGAAATCCGGAGGATTTCCCTTCGACTAGGTTCGATCCTCAAGCAAAATGGCTCGGGGCTCAAGAACTTCGTCGGATCAACTCTCCGAGTGATTTCTAGGGCAGAACACTGCTCAAAAACCCCAGAATACTCAAGGAGAGGGTTGAAACTATGTTCAAAAGTGTGGAATGACGTCAAAATGACGCCATATTTATAGGGAACAGGCCCAATAGGGGTCTGGAATCAATACGGCCGTATTGAAATTTTTGAACTTCAATACGACCGTATTGAGTTCAATACGGCCGTATTGAAATTCAGAAATTTCAATACGGCCGTATTGAGTTCACTGCGGCTGTATTGAAGCTTCAATACGGCCGTATTGATTTCAGTACGGCCGTATTCAAGTTTCAGAAACTTCAATACGGCCGTATTGAGTTCACTGCGGCCGTATTGAAGCTTCAATACGGCCGTATTAAGTTCAGTACGGCCGTATTGGGCTTCATTCCCTCCACTTCCTTATTTTAAGCTATTCTAAGACCTCTAGACCTACAGAGAACCCTCCTAGGGCCTTCCAGGAGTCCTTCTGGCTGATCTTCCTTCAGTCTTTGAGAGTCTTCGAGTCTTATTTCTGACCCGGACAATTTTAGGGGTCTACAGTACCAAAAGCCCAAAGGCCCATGAAGCCCAAAACTAGGCCCAACTAGCCTAAAACCTAAAATGCTACTCTATGTGGTCCAAAATACAAGACCAAAATATATGATACCTATACTAACATGATGTATACAAAACATATGAAAATAGCTATAACAAAATATGGCCCATGAAAAGTTCAACTTGGGCCTTTCCAGGCCCATCAGGCCCATTGGGCCCTGACTGGCCCAAACCTTCATGTCTAGCCAACTCCTCTTGGTTCTTTGAGTATGTCACCTCTTGCACTCCAAAGCATGATTCCATCATCCCCTCCCTCTTGAAAAGGATTTGTCCTCAAATCTCGAGGATGAATGGAAGAAGAAAAATTAACACCTACATATAAAACATGCAAGGAATAAGAAGTAACATGATAAGATAAAAGATCATGGATCCTAAGAGGAGTCCTAGTATCTAACCTAACAAAGAAAGATAAAATATTAGACTCTCTAGAAATAGGCTCCTCTTCTAAGCATAACCTAGAAGTAAAACCTAAAAATGTAAGAACACTATGACTAAGACAATGAAAAGACTGATTTTTAAACACTACAATATCTTGCCTAAAGTACCCTAAATGGTATCCTAGGCTTTTCCTAAAATATAAAGAAAATACTACTAAAAAACGTCCTAAACAATTTTGGATTTGATTGTTTATTAGATACTCATAGTCATATAATCTATTTTTGTCTTGTAGGGAAGGAAACATATTAAGTTCAAAAAAATAAGAACTTCCCATAAGATCAAACATAGAATATAGATTATTACAAGTTATATCTACTAAACAATGTAAACCGAAAATTGGGTGCTTTATGAAATCTAAAGAAATACTTCCTTCCTTGTGCACCTTCAAGGAAGTAGTATAAGGAGTAACACTAGGTATAGTCCACTCCTTCTTCACTATATCTCGAAGTTGAGAAGAATTCTTTACTTGAAATTCATTTTGTTCCTCATTCTCAACTTTAAGATAAGTGGTAGCATTAGGATAAGAGTCAAGACTTTTGTGAATAAAGAGAGTTCTTTTTAAGTCTTGTTTGGTCATAAAATAACTCTCTTTTGTCATAAAGGTCTTAGTGGAGTCCCATTTATCCACACTCTTTCCTTCTTTCTTTTCTTTGTTTCTTTTCTTTTTCATTTGCTTTTGATCCTCAAACACTTGGGATGGTGTTAAAGGATTAAAAACAATTTCCTTATTTTTATGAGTGAAGGATATTTTGTTAGTGAGGCCATCATGTATAGTTTGTTTATCAAATTGCCATGGCCTACCAAGCAAAATATGACAAGCTTCCATAGGGATCACATCACATAAAACTTTGTCTTTATAATCCCCTATAGAAAACTTGACCTTCACTTGTTGATTCACCTCCAATTCCTCACCTTCATTGAGCCAATGAAGTTTATAAGGGTGAGGGTGAGGAATGGTGGTAAGGGCTAACTTGTTAACCATCCTTGTACTACAACAATTAGAACATGATCCACTATCAACAATGAGAGAACAAGTTCTTTTAGAAACCAAACATCTTGTATGAAAGATGTTCTCTCTTTGAGATAGTGAAGTGGGACAAGGTTGGCTTCCAAGAAGCCTTTTGATCATAAGAAGATCACCATCCACAGGATATAACTTTTCAATTTTAGGATCTTCCTCACTAGTCTCACTACCACTTGAAGTGGTAGAACTAGATTCATCAAGACTACTATAAATGTCTTGTCCTCTCAAAATCATGACCTTTTTAGTTGGACATTGAGAAGCTATATGGCCTCTCCCAAGACATTTAAAGCATTTGATGTCACTAGTTTTACTACTAGAAGTGACAACATTTTTATCATTTTCTTTTTCTTTTTCTTGACTTTTACTAGAGCTTTTAGAAGAGTCATATTGACCCTCCCTCTTGTAGTCATTCTTGATATAAGAGTTAGCTTGAGTTTTTCCTTTTAAAGAATTTTTCCTTAAATTTTGTTGTTCCACCCTTATACAAAGTTGGACCAAATCATCAAGGTCCCTATAAGGGAGTAACTCAACTCTATCTCTTATGTCAAAATTTAGACCACTCAAAAACCTAGCAATGGTCAATCTTTCCTCTTCCCTTATGCCAGCCCTCATGAGATACAACTCCATCTTTTGTCTATACTCCTCAACACTCATATTCTTTTGTTGGAGTCTTTGGAGCTTATCCATAAGCTCCCTACTATAATAAGAAGGTATGTGCCTTCTTCTCATAGCACTCCTCAACTCATTCCAATAAGTGATGGGAGGATCATTGTGAAGTCTTCTCTCTCTTTCCAAGGATGTCCACCAATACATGGCTTGTCCTTGAAAAGCTAGGGTGGCCAAAGGAACCTTTCTTTCCTCACCTACTTGATGACAAGTGAAGATTTGCTCCACTTTCATCTCCCAATCTAAGTAGGCGTCCACATTTTCTTTTCCATGAAAGTAAGGGAGATCAACCCTTGATTCCCTCACTTTGTGTTCTTTAATGACTCTCCTAGGTGTTGGTTGATAGTATGCATCCATGTTCAAACTACCATCATATTCTTGGCTTTGAGAATCATTGGAGCTCTTGGTTGAGCTCCTAGAAGAACCTTTTGGACTTTTATTTTTATTCAATCTTTTCAAAAGTTTTTCTTCTCGTTGCTTAATCTTTTGAATCTCTTGTTCTAAAGCCATGATTTGTACTTCCTTTTCAAGTTTTTCTTTTTGTTTTTGAAGTATTTCATCATGCTTCCAAAGTTTTAGTGCCTCAACCTCCTTGACAATTCTTTTAAAACTTTTAGGAGATTCAAAGTCACTACTACTTTGAGAATGTTGACTCATGATTAAGCAATAAGATTTTATATGCTATGCAAAAAGTTATAAAATGTTTTTGGTATTTTCTAGGAATGAAAATAGCACTTGGAAGTCTAAGTGTACAAGTTGCACTATCAAGGGAGGTGAGCTACAAAGAGCCACTTAATAACCAAGCCTTTTCAAGTGGAAATCACTAAACTCCTTTGTGGTACTTCCAATTCCCCAAAACTTTTCACAAAAATTTTGAATGCTTTTTCACAATTTGTTTGTTTTTGAGACTAAACTAAACGTGAGCAAGTAAATCTACACAAGTCTAGACGTTTCAAGGCAGCAAAATAAAGCAATTAAAAGACAAAGAACTTAAAGGAATCAAGATAAGTAACTAGTCGGGTTCCCTAAGTGGAAGCTTGAAACATATGAAATTTCCAAGCCACTTCCACTAGCACTACACGTGAGGATGCTAACAAGGATTTAGATATACCTGACCAGCTTCTTAATACTCCCTCCAAGCTTTACAAATTGATTTTAAAATACAAGAGAGATTGCAAAATTTAAACTAGCCTAGAAAGCAATAAATGGCGGTTTTGGTGACCAATTTAGTGACGGATTGTTGTGCAAATTTTTCAACACTTAATCAAGTGTTTAATCCGCCACTAATCCTTCAATATGATGCTACTGGACCTGCAAAAGAAACACAACAAAGAGGTTAATGGTGGCTGCCTCACAAGGTGAAAGGAATGGTCACTCAAGTGAAGGAAGTTTAGGAGAAGTTTTGGTCACTAAATTAGGTCAAATTTTTAGGTCTTAGTGTCCAAACTTTTCCTACTCTTTGTTGAGCAATGCTTGATCCTTGAGCAAGTATTTGAGGCCACTTCCAGCACAGGGAAATTATTGAAAGAAAACTAGACAAGCAATAAAGCACAATTTGGAAAGCTTATACCAAAAGTTAAGAGAAATATGTATATATGACAAGACTCAAAGAGGTTCAACAAGTAAAACTGGAAAATAAGACTCCAAATAAAGCTAGCACTCAGTTAGGAATGTTCCTAGATAGGTACTAGAGTAGATGAACAAAACAAAAAAAATTTGAAAGCAATTGGATAAGTATAGCACAAGTAGTAGTCAAAACAATAACAAGGAATCAAGTGATTTTTCACCAATGTACACCTCTCGGCTTTTTCACTTTAAAATGCTTTCTCTAATTTTTTTTTTAATTCTTTCTTTTTCTATATTCAAGTTAAGAGTCCAGAGAGTATATTTGCCTTTTGTTTCAAATTTTTCTAAGATTCCAAGCTATAGAAACCGTGACTACAAGTTAGACAAAAATTCAAATGAAAACAAGGAAACTAGTGCACTAGTTTTTAGGTTTTGTCTTGGATTCTTTTGTACACTTTTCTTCTTTGAATCTTTGTACTTTTCTTTTGATTTAGGCTCTGTTTTTGTCTCTGTTTTCAGCCTATTTACTTTTTAAAATTTGAATCCAAAAGATAGTGCACTAGAAGCAAGATTAAGCACTTGAAATTTTGAGTCACAAAAATTTTTATAAGATTTTTCAATGGAAATGTGATTTGAAAACTTAAGACACAATGGAAACCTAACTCTAAAGAAACTTACTAGAACTAATAGCAAGTTATGAACACAATAAGGTAAAAGAAAAAGCACATATAGGAGGCAAGAACAATAAGCAAACCGAGAGCAACAAATTGATGAACAAGACACAAAGAAATTTAGGTCAACATGCTATTCAAGGAATTTTAAGACATATAAAGACTACACAAACATACTAAGACAAAACATGGATTAAAAACCAAAATCTAAATGCAATGTATGCAGTCCAATCACGGACACATATTAGGAATGGAGAGACTCAAAATTAAAATAAAAAACAAGCACAAGCTAATAGGTCCTAAACAAGTTGATTGAGGAAGAAATTCAAGAACAATCAACCAATGGATCTATGGAACAAAATATGATAAAAAGCATGTAGATCCGAAAAGAAACTCAAACAAGACACTTAGAACACAAAGAACACAAAAACAATCGGACCAAAACAAGATGAAGAACTTATCTCCTTGAAGACCTTGCTCTTGATACCAAAAATGATAGCAAACTTAGGAGAAGTGATGGATGATCTTCTCCACGGATTTGCTTAGGCCGGATCTTCTTCAATGGAGGCTTGATTCTTCAACTCAAGAACACTTAGAAGCTTAAGAACTCACGGATGCACTCAACCTAGAACTAGGAGGGAAGCATCCAAGCTCAAGCATCAATGGAGAGCACACTTCAAAGAGGAGGATTCTAAGGTGAAATCCTAAGGTTTTGAAGATGAACTCTAAGGGACTTTTGAGAGAGGAAACTCGGCCAATGGCTCACAAATTTCAATTATGATCAAAAGTGAATACAAAAGGTGAAAGAATGGCTTAAGTATGCACGGAATTATGACCCATAGGTGCCTAAACTAAAGCCTCACAAAATGGCGCCTAAAGTTTGAATTCAAATTTGAATTTTGAATTCAAACTTTGGTGCACATGTGTAAGTCCGAAAATTTAGGTGCCAAGGTGCATTTAGGTGTGATTTGAGAGTCATTTAGGGTTAATTTGAGTGGCACATGTTCAGCCACCCATGGTGCTAAACATGTGACTCAAATGTAACTTAAATGACTTCCAAATTAAACCTAATTTAACCTAATTAGCATACTTTAGTATTCCTTGTATTTTCCTATTCTAATGACCTAATGACATTGGTCAAACAATTACAATGGAAAGGAAAAATTACAAGAATGAAAATGAGCCCAATATTGGGTACCAAAAGCCCAAAGGCCCATGAAGCCCAAAACTAGGCCCAACTAGCCTAAAACCTAAAATGCTACTCTATGTGGTCCAAAATACAAGACCAAAATATATGATACCTATACTAACATGATGTATACAAAACATATGAAAATAGCTATAACAAAATATGGCCCATGAAAAGTTCAACTTGGGCCTTCCCAGGCCCATCAGGCCCATTGGGCCCTGACTGGCCCAAACCTTCATGTCTAGCCAACTCCTCTTGGTTCTTTGAGTATGTCACCTCTTGCACTCCAAAGCATGATTCCATCAGGTAGTATGTCCTTCTAGTGAGAGTGCGTAGAGGGTGTGACCCTGCATGTACTCCTATACTACTCTACATGTGTTGCTAGCGGCAATGCACCATGTGATGTGTTACTAGCGCCACATGCATGATAATATGTAATCTGTGTCCATTACATGTGCATTTTAATGTTATATGTTAAAGTGATTTTTATGTCTTGGACGAGTGAGATGTGATATTGTTGTTAATCTATCTATGCTATGTACATATACATGTCTTTTTTGTGTTTAGCTATCCGGTGTGTATTCCTACATCGTAAGCCAGAGTGAGATGTTTCTCACTCCCTTTTCTTTTGTGTTGTTTTCCTTGATTGTTATACAAGTGATCATCAGCATGAGGCTAAGGATGTTGGTGATGAAGCTTAGGCTTCAATGTTGGGTTTTGATCTGATATGACATGTGACATCAGGGCGTAGATTGGATTGGATTAGGATGTCATTTTCATTAAATTATTTTGGAAACCTTAGCATTATTTCTTTGTAATTTCCTCTGATTATGTTATTTGTTTAAGTCATGAATGTGGTACTCTCTCTATTTGAACATGTTTGATATTTCAATTATGAAAGATTATGTTCTTCAAATTTTGTTATCTATGTGTTATGGTATGCGGGGTAGAGGGTGTTACAAAAAGTGGTAGTGAGGGAACTTGTACTTTACTTGTGTTAGTGAAACTCTTATAGTTTGAAAGTAACTAGATGTCGCTCACAATTAAGTGAACCATTATAAAATTAATCCTCAAGTTCTTTTCTTTGTGTTTGCATATTTTCTAAACAAAACTTATTTACAACTTATATCTGTTTCAATCGTCCTTACAAAAAGTTTGCGAAAATCTACACATACATTCAACTCCTATTTTTTTGTGTTTCTTTGTTTTTAGTTAATTTAAGAACTTAGCCATTTAGGGTTGAGCACCTAATTGTGCAAGGGAAACAATCCCAGTATAGAGAATGAAGAACAATCAATTAATTGTCTACCTCTCTTCAAGGAAGTTAAGTATGATTCTTGGAAGTAAAGAATGCTTGTCTTCTTTGATGCCTTCCACATAGACATATGAGATGTAATGGAGAATGGTAACTACATTCCAATGGACAAAAGCATTGAGGAGCTGCCACATATGCTACTTTCTATAACTCATTCTTCTTTTATTGTATGAATTATTATTCCTTTTATGACTCCTACTTGTGTCTATGACTTCTTCATATCTTTTTATGACTCCCTTTATTTGTTCTATATTATGTTAGATTACTTGTTGTATGTGTTAAACCCAAGGCTTGCTAAGAAAGAGGTGTTGGATTGAAGTATAAAATTCCTTAAGAAATTTAAAGCCCATAGAAAAATTATTTCACCCCTTATTTTGAATTTATAAAAGGACTACTTGAAAACATGTTGTTAAATTTAATATCTTGATATTTAAAAAAATCTTTTTTACATGCAAAAACAAATATCAAATCCACTACTTTAATATTATCAAGAACACATGTAAAAGATTTCAAGTCCAAAAACAAGATTCAAAATTTAAAACAAGATAATTAGTATAGAGAGAGAGGGATTCACATACTAATCTATATTAGTTCATTTTTCATAGAAAGCTACACACTAGTACACAATACATATTTTACGTCGGTCATTTAGGGGTTTTTACGTCAGAAAAACTTTCGAAGCGGGAGACGTAAATTTACGTCGGGGCGCGAAAATCGACGTAAATTTACGTCGGACATGCCAAGGTCCGACGTAAAAAAGTCATAAAAATTTAAATAAAAAAAAAAAGAAAATGAATACAGCAGAACGGGCCGTTCTGCTTGGAGAACGGCCCGTACTGACGTTTTCCAAGCAGAACGACCCATTCAGCACGGAGAACGGGCCGTTCTCCAAGCAGAACGGCCCGTTCTGCTTCCCAGAATTCGCTTTTCATCTGGTTTTTCCTCTGGCTTCTTTTCTGTGTTCTCCTCAGGCTTGGCTTCAGCCACTGGTTGTTCCTACTCAAAATATAAAAAGGAACACACATAATAAGTACAAAATACACATTTCACTAGTACAAAAGACCCCTTTTATGTCGGGTATTTGAAGCCTTTTACGTCGGAAAAGCATCAGACGTCAATACGGGAGACGTAAAATTTACGTCGAGGGTTAAAAACCGACGTAAATTTACGTCGGACATGCCAAAGTCCGACGTAAAAAAGTCATGAAAATTTAATAAAAAAAAAAGAAAAACGAGTGCAAGCAGAACGGTTTGTTCTCCATGGAGAACGGGCCATTCTGCTAGCAGAACAGGCCGTTCTCCAAGCAGAACGACCCGTTCTGCTTGATAGACCCAGGCAGTGGTCACTTCCTTCTGCAGCTTCACAAACACGAAATGCAACACAAACATTATTACGAAAAATACATCCCAGAAAACACAAACATCGGTTAAGGAGTGGTCACTACCTCATAGAAAAACAGATGAATGTATGGTTAAGCCATTTCCATCAACACGCGAAGAAGAAACAACGCAACTCCGAAGAAGAAAAACAGAAAAACGTGAAGATGAGGAAGACAACCACGATTTGAGGAGGAGGCGGAGGGATGAGGAAGAATCCACAACGCGCGGGAAAACGTGAAGATGAAGAAGAATGCCATGATTTGAAATCTGTAGTGCGTGCTCTTCATTTAAGGAGTTATTTACGTCGGACGAAGATGGGTCCGACGTAAATGAGATAATTTACGTCGGCTGCTTTAGCTGTCCGACGTAAATTATCTCATTTACGTCGGACCCATCGATGTCCGACGTAAATTTCCTCCTCTTATTTACGGAATTGCCACCGCATTTTTACAACGTCGGGTGTGCTAGTTTCCGACGTAAATGAAGAGACGTAGTAGCTCCTTTTTCCACTGGTGTTTACTATAATACTATTAGCAAGAAAAAAGGGGAGATGCGGATTATTTACTCAAAGCTTGTTTTTGTCGTATGAACGGAAACTGCTTGTTTTTGTCGTATGAACGTAGACTGAAATGATAGAAAAATTATAAGGAAGGAAGGACCGAAGGAGTAGGAGGCAGAGAGATTTACACAACGCACGGGAGAAGGAATTTTTGAAATCGCTAGTGTAAAGCTTGTTTTAAAGGGGAGATGCGAATTTTTTACGTCGGACCTGGTAGGGTCCGACGTAAAATGTCAAATCTACGTCGGACACAACATACCTCCGACGTAGATTTGACTTTTTACGTCAGACCCTACTAGGTCCGACGTAAAATAGTTCGCAAAAATTACAAAAATGCCACCGTGATTTTTTTACGTCGGATTTTCGTATTTCCGACGTAAAAGAGGTGACGTAATATGCTTATTTTCTACTAGTGACATCTAATCTTCCATGATCAACCCATGATCATAAGTCATCCACTATAAGTCAAGTGTCATTACAAATGAGTTAGTTGATCAACCCTAGATCCTAAGGCATCCTCATAAGCCCTACATGAATTCTTTGTCAAAACTCATAACTAGAGATCCTTACCTTAACTTGTAAACTCAAGAAATCATATCTTGAGACATACTTCCTTATATGGAAATATAAGAAAACAGAAAACAAAATTAAAGAACAAATGTGAAAAGAGATTTTATGATTATATTATAAGTTAATATGACCATATGAGGGACATGTGACAACATGGCACCCTACACCGGAAGTTACAACTTGGTAAAGTTAAGGGATGAAAGACAAGAGGTCTCACACGAGTTGGAATACCTTGGGAGTAAGGTGTCAAGTTGTTGAGAAAGTCAAGGGTCAAGGTAGCATATTGTATTGAAATCTTCACCTAACCAACTCAACAACTACTCCAACATTCTAGGATTGGTGTGAGAATATGTCCCAAATTTGGACAGGGAAAAAAGTACCTCATTGATATATTGATATTCATTCGAGGGATGAAATCGTACCATTTATGAGTCAAGATATATGTACTCCTAATCACTTTTGAAACGAGCTAGTATGGATCCCTATTATGCTAGTGTCAAGTAAGTATGACTAGATCAAATTCTAGTTCCCACCTAGATTTTTATGTGTCAATGGTAAAGGCTCTTACCTTCATATTTAACAGAATTAGTGTTCAGTAAATATAACTAGAACTAATTTTAGTTTCCCCAGTAAATTCTTGTATGTCTTAAGGTATGAGTATCCTTACCCTATATATATATATATATATATATATATATATATATATATATATATATATATATATATATATATTGACATCATTAAATCCTCACACCTTTGTTTCTCTTTTGTGCATGTACTTGATAGATCTTCTTGAAGATAATGGCCAAGCATATTGACCAGGTTGATTCAATAGTATGAATATCAAAAGGATTGTGAAGACCGTCAGGAAGATACGACGCCTAAAGACTATTTTCACTTATACATGTGTCTAAGATAAAATATAATTTTTGTACTTCTCTATTTAGGTATTATGATTGTCGCAACCCAAAAATTTCCGATCTCACGACTAAATGGTTTGGACTACCTTTTGAAAATCTCATCAATTAAGAAATGCCTAGAGACCATATTAATACCTAATTAATGGTTTTGAAAATAGGTTCATGGAGTCGCCACCAATGTTTTACTCAAAACATTGGAAAAAGAAAGGTTTTTGAAAATCTCATAATGGTCTTGATAACCAAAATTGGATTCAGGGGTCAGTTACATGTAGGAAATGTATTAAGCACCCCTACAACGCCCTTAATCGATACCCTATGATGAAGCTAGCATAAGAGATAATAATTTAAATATTAAGTCCCTTTTATTGATGATTATTTATATACATGAAATTTAAATTACACGAATTAACCTAGGATGTCTACATGGTTATTTCTTTTATTATAACGATACTTAAAATGAGGTAATAGAGAAAAGAAAAGATAATTAACTGAAATACCTCTTAAACAAGCTTTATTGAGTCTTCAAATATGGGGATCTATTAGGTGCTTTTTGATTATCTTTCACACTACACAAATGCCTCACAAATCTTAAGAAATACAATAGGAGGGAGAGAGAGAGCAATTTCAGCTATAAAGAGTTTTGGATGAATTTTCTGGCCCACTAGAGCAGTGCTCGAGTCTACTATTTATAGGCATAAGAAATGGCTAGGACGGTCCGTTTTGGATTTGGAACGGCCCGTTCTGGACTAGTCTGTTAAAAGTAAATTTTGAATCTGGAACAGCCGTTCTAGAAGCAGAACGGCCCATTCTAGATTGGAATTTAACTTATGACAAACTATGCTGGAACGGTCCATTCCAAACTAGAGTTTTAGGCCATTTTAGGAACTTGAAACCACCCGTTCCAGTTTAGGAACAACCAGTTCCAAGTTGGAAACGGTCCGTTCCAGTTTTGGAACAGCCCGTTCTGGGCTACTAAAATCAGCTTGTTTGGGCTTTAGGCCTTCTGATGTCATGTCCTGTTGTTTCCATACTTGGGAACTCCTTTTCTTTGATGATGAAAGTCCATTTCCTTGTTTGTAATCCCCTCAGACAAAATTAGGTGTCTACAATGATCTACAAGAGGGAATAGTTAATATGAATTGTCATTGTATCTGTTTGGAATAAGAACTCATATTTACATTTGAGAAGATCATGGTTCTTTATATTTTATGGTAATAGTATTTAATAAACGCGAAAAATTTACTCTCACTTCTTTAACAACAAATAAGTAAATAATTACTAAGAGGTTGTGTTTGATGTAACAGGGTATTACAATTGGAGTTGACTCACCATATAATATCTACACACTCACAATAGTTTATCGTCTAAGCCTTTGGCCGATTGAGTAGGTTGAACACTTAGACTCCTCTTGCCTTAACACTTGAGGGTAAAAGGTTGTGTACCGTTTAACTTTTTGGCCTTTGTCATTTTATTTGGAGGGTGTGACTGAGAGGACTAGGCTGAGAATGTGCTCTAAGATATACAGTTTTCATGCTTGAGACTCATAGACAAGTGCACCCTTTCAGCATATTGCCGAGAGGGTGTGACAAAACAGACTCTACTAGGAGGGCCAAGTTGAGAGAGCTTGATTAGGAACCTGGTTGAGTGCCTTATAGACTGACATAATAATTATTTATCAATTTCTAGAAAATACTCATATTCTTAGGACCTAAAAAAGCATAACAATTAATTATAAAATCCTCATTCTAGAAAAAAAGACAAGGGAATATATCTTTTGAATGTCTTGAACTTTGAGAGTATCTAAGTCTTTTCTACTACGTTTTCCATACCAAAACAAAATTATATTTAAAACCTTATATATTTCTAATGTTGTTTGATTATGAATTATAACTTACATATGTTTGAATGATTTAAAGTTATATTTGAATAATTTAAAAATATTTTTTATTTTAGTTATAACAATTTTTTAATTAATATTTTCACTTATTTTATACATAAGTAAAATGAAAAATATAATTATATATTTACTCAAAATGATAGTGATTAAAGTTTACCTGTGCTTATATAAAGACAGAAGTGATTATTTATAAAAAAAAAATGAACAATAAACTAGATACTGTAATAGTCTACTCAGATTTTGCTCATTATCATTCCTAATTCAAACGCATTCACTTACCATAGTCTCTCCCTTGACCAACCAAAACCCATCGTTAAAAACGTGCAACTTATTTTTTGACATGTATTTCTTTTTCCTTTTCTCTTATTTTGCGTTTCATTTCGTCTTAGGCGTTGTTTTATTTTATCTTAGGCATTTTGTCTTTCTTTCAGTAAGTACCAAAAAAAATATTTGTCTTTCTTTCAATACGCATCAAAAAGAAATTCTGTCTTTCCAATTTCCATGGGTTGGCTCTTCCGTAAAGAAGTTGTCTTCCTATACGCGGAAATATGTTACTTGTCACATTAAAACTCTTCAAAAATAAGATACGTAAAAAATCAATGGTCAAGCCACCCCAACTTCCTAACAGCATGTTTGAAAAACCGTTTAACTAATGTTAAAGAATTTTTTTATCTTTCCAATATAAAAATATCAAAGCAATTAATGTGATATTTTTAGATTACGTTGAACGTAATTCTAAATTAAACATACTAAAATGTATAATGATTATTTTTTTAATTTTTTTTTTTTAAGTATACGATAATAAAATTAGAACATAAAATGTACTATTAAAGTCTACGGGTTATTTACTAAAATAATTTTTTTTTAAAAAAAATTTACCAAAAAAACACTTGTACCACTTTATTTACCCAAATAGCATTTTTTTATTGTTCACGTTCAAAATTCGGTTCCGTGGAGAACCGAATTCTGAGCTGTTAAATTTTTTTTTTTTTTTTTGCATTTTTGGATCTGAGCATTGTATAAAACTGGATCCGGAACGACCTGTTTTGAAAGGAGAACGGGTTGTTCTCCTTGCAGAACGGGTCGTTCTGCAAGGAGCACGACCCGTTCTTCTTTCAGAACGAGCCTTTCCGGATGCAAAAAATACACACATGACGAATGGATCAAAACGGGCCGTTCTGCTTGGACATTCCAGTTTCAAAAATAACAAACTATGTGTGCAAGCAGAACAGCCCGTTCTACTTGGAGAACGGGCTGTTCTAGTTGCAACATCAACCCACAACCCGAACTACAAACAGAAAACGAAAAAAAAAATTAACACTACTCATAATTTAATTTTCGGAGAACCGAATTCTGAGCAAAAAAAAAATTGAAGTTCAGAATTCGTTCGATAACTGAATTTTAAGTGTGAACAGTGTTATTTCTGTAAATAAATTGAAACAGGTGCTATTTTGGTAAAAAAAATTTAAAAAAAAATTATTTCAGTAAAAAATTCTAAAGTCTACACCACGTTTTTTTGAATCCATTTAGGGAAGGTAAACGGGTCAAACAATCAGAGCGCGCGATTTCCTGATCGAGCGTTCAGACATCACCGATCACGCGTTCCACTGTCACTACATTCTAGGAGTGTTTCTCCCATTTTATGGGACATTTTTTTTTCTTTATAAAAAAATTATATAAAATTCTTAAAAAGATTAAGCTAGTTATTTTTATAGAATAATTTTGTTTTAAAAAAATAGCTTTTAGCTTTCACTAATTTCTTTATTTAAGTATTTCACATGCTTCCTATACCAGCCTAACTGAATAAATGAACTAGACTATATACGTATATCTAGGTTGTATGTCGATGTGAACTCGGCTATAAATATTATTGACGTAATATATTAACCTTTATTAACTATTATAATTAAGTCACTATATTAACGTAACATTATATCGTCACAAATAAAAGTTTCATATGTCAAATATAATCGTCATACAACTGATATGAATCGTCAATTACTATTAACAAAAGAAAATACCTATAACATAAAAAAGAGAGATAAAATAAATTAGACTAATTAATTGTCAGAGTCCTTTTTAGAAAGTAACGAAAAACAAAAAACATATCATTCAACATCAAAAGACAAGGACGTAAGAAAATCTTACATCTCATCATCTGAATTATTTCACTTCCCATTATGTAATTATCAAGTATTTTAATTTATTTCACATTATAACTATTTTTGTGTCGACTTAATTTGTCTTAAAATTATTTTATAAAAAATAAAATTATTAATCCGGCCAAAATATTAAAAGTTTTCATTCTAACAAGGATTGTTACACGCGTAAAATATTAGTTTTATTCTACAAACACAGAAACAAATATGGTTAATGGAAAGTACCTCAAAGGCTTGCGAGGACAGAGGATGGTTTGTTCAGCGGCTTCAGCTTATGTAAAGGTGACACGGAAGAGTGAAGACAAGAATGAGACCAGGAAACGACGTGCAAGAATGAATGTCTTGATGTTATAATCGGATGTGTCTTCTTTTTTTTTTTTTTAATAATGAATTACACATATTTTTAATTTATATAAAATGAATAAATTTTAATTTAACTTTAATAAAAATATAACTTTGACTTTTATCTTTTTAGAGTTTGAAGTTATTATTTTTAGTCTTTATTATTATATAATTATTTTTATTTTTTTTTGTAAAACGTTAAGTATAGATGGTATTACAAGTGTAAGTGATAAATTTTCAACATATAACACCATTAATTTTTTTTAGATTTATAAGTAAATGTTATTTATATATCTTAAAATATCATTAGTAACAAAAAAAAAAGATTTTAACTTTTAGAAAGGTGAAAATTTAAAAAAATACAGGAACAAAATTAGAATATATTCATTTTACAATAATAAAAAATAATTTTTATAAATTTTAGATAGATAAAAGATAAAGAAAAAATTCTACAAGATCAAAATAAAAAATCATTTATTTTATAGAATTTAGAAACATATTTAAGTATTTCTTATTTATAAAAATACAAGCAACATATATTTTAGTTTTTTTATTATTTTTATTTTACGAAACAAATTTGTTGGAAGAGTTATTATTATTATAATTAGATTACTTATTTTATTATGTAGCAAAACTTGATATTTGTTCAACAAATCAAAATAAATTTGTTGTAATTTGATATTTACTTTATTTTTAGGTATATTAATTTACATTAATTTATATGGGTCTTTTAGAAAGAAATATATTGGAAGAGATATCTAAAATAATTATGCATTTTTTTTTCTTTCTTATTTCTTTAAGTTTTTTTGGCAGGCTGACCCCTTGTATCACTAACTCATCCTTAGATGAAGTAGGCCAAAGCGTCTGGCCTGTTTTCACTAGGTGAGCTAGCCCGACCCGATTTTTTTTTGGTAGGCTAACAAGAGGGTGGATGGGCCAGATTGATTGGTTTTGCCATCCCTTATAGCTTTTGTTGAAATCTAGGCTTACCAAGAAACATTTGTTAGGTTAAAAAATGATCTTAGATCTCTTAGCCATAATGCTTTAATGATAATAAACACAGAGGTTTTCCTTGTTAAAAGTCTTTTGAAACGATTTAATATGACAAATGATCTTTGTAAGACGAATACGCTAAGACGATTTAATATGTCTAATAGATGACATTTACTCTAAATTAATATCATTTATGATATCTGATAACTAAATCAAACTATGTGTACAATAAATTTTGACAAATCAAAGCAAAATAACTTCCTCAGTACTTGTAATGACAAAAGAGAAGGAAGACAGGCTTTACATCAGAAAAAAATGAATCTCATGAATCACGAAAATCTTCAAAAAAAAAAAAGTTGCTTTGATCTAACACTCGTATGGCTCCACATTTTTTGTACCTAAAAGGTGATAAGTAGCTTCCTTAATTAGATATGAAGTGACTATTTGGTGAAAGCATCTAATGCTAATGTTTAATGCACCAACAAGTACTTCTCTTCATGAGGAACAAAGATGAAGACAGACACGAAACAAGTCTATGAGAGACACGAAACAAGTCTACAAGAGATACCCAAGCATTTACAACGGTCATCTTCATTGAAGTTCTATAAAAGGAAGCTTGAATTTCAAAAAGAAAGAGATGACAATTAATGAAAAATAGAGAGATCAATAATTGTAAAAATTATATTCTCTCTTTTTGTAAAAAATCATTACACCTAATTGGTCGTATCATGTCTTGATAATAAGATGAAACAACATAGTTAGCTTACCCAGCTTTAACTTTGTGTTATTACTTTGAGCTTGAAGAAGTTGAACTATAAAAAAATACTTGTTGGTTTGAGCCTAGAAAGGCTTGTCTATAAAATAATACTTGGTTGTTAAAGTTTGGAGATATTTTGTGTTGAAAGAATACTTGGATAGTTGCTTGAAGAGGCAAGTCAAAGAATACTTAGATTTGAGCCAAAAGTGGCTTGGTAAAAGATTACTTGTATCTTTGCATAAGATAATGGAACTTCATTTGGTTGGATCAAGAACTAAACATAATCTTTGTGGTTGAGACAAATCAATATAAAAATATTTTGTGTTCAGTTTCTTATCTCCTTGTCTGCACTTCTTCACAAAGTTATTACTTCATTATTTTCGAGAAGAGTGAGTTTTTGATTGACATTATTCAAATCCTCTTCTAGTGTCTCTCTTTTCTCCACAATTGTTGAATTGGTGTTTAAAATTCTTAAGCGGATGCATAGTGGAAACTTGTTTCCCTTATACGACATGAAATTTAATTCTTGAAAATATTTTGTTGATCTTTTATAATAGTTTCAAGGCCGACCCAACATATTATTAAGCCTAAAATAAATCTTAAAGTAAGACTTTTTTTAAGTTAATAATCATAGATTTTGATATAAAAAAAAAGTAAAAATATTTTAGAGATGAGTCTTAAAATATAATTATATTTTTATGTTTTAGAGATAGACCTTATTGAAATGAATTTTTAAGAATGAAAAAAGTAACTTAAGTTATGAATTCTTGAAAAAAATTATATAAATATTAATATAAAATATTTTTTTTGAAGAGGGCCTAAAGCGAGGGCTTTGTTGGCCTCGCCCTTGAATTGATCCTAAATGGTTTTATCACATTCAAATAAGAAAGATCAATCAATCTAGTTTTAAACCATAAAGAACATGCAAACAAGATTTCAAGAGTTATTAAGCAATGTCAAAAATTAACAAGATATGAAAAGAAAGATAGAGAAAATTACACAAGAATCTATACTAGTTCACTTTCTTCAAAAAGTTACATATAGTCTTTTATAATTAAGCCAAATTACATGTCATCCACTATAATCAAGAATGTATTTACAGACCAAGTAAGTCGATCACACCAAGATCATAGATACTTCTACAATCCCAATAGAAACCCTTGGCTTAAATTTTAATTAAGGAGTCTTTACCTAACTTGTAGACTTGAGAACACCTATCTTGAGATACACTCTCCTAACATGGAAATCATATCCCTGAAAACAAGAAATCTACCCAATTCCTTAAAGAAATACACAATGGAATGAATTGACCGAAGTGTGAAGCTCTCACTCTGATCTTACATGTTTCTTGACATTAAAGAAACTTTTTCTTGAATTTTGAAAGCTTTAAATCATTTTCAAGATGAATTCATGCTTTTTCTAAATGTAGATTCTCACATGTGTTTCCTTTATTGAACTCTCAAGATGAAAAAGTATTTCTCTCTGAAAAACTCTCAATGTGTTTATGAACGCTTATGAACTCGTATTAAAATATGAAAGATGTTTGGGTTTATATAGAAAATTATACCATAGATGTAATAGATTAAATTGATCATGTAGTCAATTACATTAATCTTGGTTGCAATATGGGTTTTCCATAAATAGAAATATATGTAATGTAAGCAATTACATTATTATGTAATTGGTTAAAATAGAAAATTTTGTTAACTAAGTATTACACGTATCCTTATGAAATTGATTGCGAAATTTTTGTAATTGATTATATTTGTAACTTGGTCTAATGTTATAAAATATTAACTCATTCTTGAGAAACATTGACCAAGTGACACATTTATAAATCTTTCAATCAAACTCCAACTCTCTTATGTAATTAGTTACATCATAATATTTTTCTAAAATCTTTAAAACCTTAAACAATCTTTAATTTTGGCTTGGTTGCTTTTAACTTATGAAAACTTGTTTCATATTACTTTTTAACTTGTTCATTTTGGTTATTGATTTAGAAACTTATGATTAGAGGATTAGCTTCACTTGGCTCAAACCTACTCAACCAAGAGTTAAACTATGAACCTATCATATTACATTCATGACTTTTCAACTTTTAGCTCTTGTTGTTCTTCATGTGAAAAGCCAAAACTTGACTTGATCAATCAAGCATCTTCCTCTTTTAATTACAATAGTTTTAAACTATTATACATTGTTGGGTGAGCTTACAATAGATGTATTATTTTTAAAAATTATCTAGGTTGTCTATATTTGAAGTTATTTGTATTTATATATCACTTTTAGACAAAATACTTTTAATGACGGGTATTTTGAACATTCTATATTAGTCTTGAACTCATTATAGATCCTAACAACATAGAATGTTTAAACATTTTATGATGGAAAAACATTCGACATAGAATGTGTCTTTTATGATGGGTGTCAACACTTTTCATAGTATAGATGTCAATTATGGTGTTTTGACACCCTTTGGCACCCATATTCTAATATATTAGCGATTATATATATGAGGAGCTGTGTTACTTTTGCTTCGGGTCAATTTCTTTCCTTGATAAATGTAAATATGTTTCTAACCACGGACCCAAAACACGACAAGTATACCAGTCGTACAAGTAATATTTAAGATCATATCTATAGGGATTAGATAAGGTAAAATAAACATTTAATAACTATTATTGACTAATGAATAATTCCATGTTTTGACTTCTGTTAAGTATAAAAACAAATAACATAAACTATGCTAAGGATAATTTTGTTGAATAATTTGTGTGGAAAAGACATGAAATGATTATGTGGATTTGCGAGGGTTGGATTTCATTGAACCTCACTCTCATGCAATCAATTCTCCTCTCGTTGCATACATTGTTTAGTTAACCCACAAGTATACTCAAACTTAATCCCTTAGAGAAAGAGACTAAGAACATGTGTTGAACATCAATCCCTTGAGTATCCAACATATGAACCCGTATTGGTGGCTAACGTTTGAGACTACTAATGGGTGAAGCTCCATTCCTAGATACATTTCTCATTGGGTATTTTCTTTCAGAGCTAGTTTCAATGCAAGGGCTATTTCCCAATACCCAATGGACCCTATATCAAGCAATGGGTGATCAATCCAAAGTAAGCATTAAGAATAGAAACGCAATACAACAATGAATGAAACGAGCATTTATCATTAATAAGATGAAAGTTAAAATTCAGAAGCTCAAAGCACACTCGACTACACGTTCAAAGATTGACACACTCAATTCAGCACTATGATCAACATTGAAATTCGTATGTAACTAATCATGAACTAAAGCTCTAATTTGAATTGAAAATACCCAAGGTATGTACACATTAACCAAACAAGCAAGTGAAAATTCAAGAAAAGAATGAACGTGCAACACAAAGTATTTACAAGAACAATAATCATGCAATTAAAGAGATAGTCATCAAAAAATTTACACCAAAACCAACTAAACAAAGTTTTACAATAAGACAAAGAAACTAAAGATATGAAAATAAAACATAATGAAAAACATAAAACATGAAACTCCAAAATTGTCCCAACAACAACAACAATAACAAAAACACATTTAAGGTGAAAAATTGCTAAGTCATACTCATAATAACACATTACCATGGAGAACAAACATGTGGATGCAATGAATCAACAAAAACATGTTAGGAACGAAACTAGCAACATGAAGCATGCATGAGCAAAGCAAGAACAAAAAATGCATGAACATATAACAATAGATCTGGGCAAGAAAAGCAAATAGAGTGCATAGTGTCGGGCTTGGTTCATTGTACCTGGCTCAGATTCATCATTAACCCAAAACTACACACAAGCATGGTTCATCGTGTCCAGCGTTGATTCATCACGAACCCAAATTCATTGCAACATGAACACACGATTTCAACCAATAACAAACAAAACAAAACAAATAGTGCAACATAAACGCATAAGAAATCATAAAGGGATCAAAAACCTACTTGAGTGTAGAGTGAAGATTGAGTGAAAAGAAAGGGATTACTTGAGTGCAGAAGGTGCGTGTGGCGTGAGTGGATGAGGAAGAACAAGAGGAACCAATGTAAATGGATAGGGAGACGGGGGAGAAAACACGTGTGAGCCAGGTAGAGAAAGTGAGTGAATTTGAGATGAGAGTGAAAAGTAAAAAAGGTAAACGAGGTGGGTGTTGAATAGTGAAACGATTAGGGAAATTTAATTTGGAGTTATAAATTTTGAAGGTGGGATGGGAATCAAAATCAAGATAGATTTTTGGCTCACAACATGCAACTACCCACTTTGATTTTCAAAATGACTCATGTTAGGATTGTAAAATTGGGTCGGGCTTCATATCATTAAAGGTCCAAAACCAAAATTTTCAAGTATGGTTACTGATATGATGTCGAGCTTGCACACTCAGGCCAGGCTTGTTGTCCACTAAGGGTCCCTAGAACACCCAAGTCGGGTTTAAAATTTAATTCGCTCGACTTTAGAATAAAATAGGGAGTTGCAGCATTACTCGTGTTGGGCTTGAAAATCTCACGTCAAGCTTTAAGCCTAGATAGTGGCTCAATTTCACACAGAATTCATCCAATATTGTCCAAGTCATTCCACACAACAATACACAACAGAATATGCAATCTTGGTACTTAAATTTCACTCTTTCAACACTCAAAAATAGTATGAAACCATGAATTTTCACACTCAAAGCATGTTTCAACAATCACAACAACTAAACAATAACAGTTAACACAAAATCCACAAAAGACCAACACAACATCAACATTAAAGCATAAAAGTACTAATTGAAATTGTTAAATTGGTTGGCGCGCTTGATTAGCTCTATTTCTTCGCCCCCTCCTGTTGCTATTATTCCTTATTGTCGTGCATTTAATCTCAAGATCACTTAACAATGGCTCAAAAGAATTTGTCCTTCTAGTACGCCAGTCATCTCAAAAAAATTAAATGCAAAAATGAAATAACAATAAAAGTAAAGGGACAAGTCAAGAATAACTATAAATGCTAAATTGCCTTAAACTAATCCTCGACAATGGTGCCAAAAACTTGTTGGATTCCTGTTTCGGGTTAGTTTCTTTCCTTGTTAAATGCAAATATGTTTCTAACCACAGAACCAAAACACAACAAGTATACTCGTCGTACAAGTAATATATTTAAGATCGTTGCATACATTGCTTAGTCAACCCACAAGTATACTCAAACCTAATCCCTTAAAGAAAAAGCCTAAGAACATGTGTTGAACATCAATCCATTGAGTATCCAACATATGAACCCGCATTGGTGGCTAGGGTTTGAGACTACTAATGAAATAACTGTTTATCATTAATAAGATGAAACTTACAACAGAATTTAGTTGGTTACATCTAACCTTACAAAAAATGGGTCTAGCCACTTAATTCAATGAGGGCAAAAATAAAACAAGAGGTGGAAGAGAAGATGGAAGAATTAAAGGAAAGACCCACGCTCAACACACTCCCAAGCACTAGGAATCCCTTTAACAACTCCAAGGATTGTCCTATGCGAGAATGAATTGAAACCTTTACTATTTTTCCCTAAAACGAGTTGTTTAGAGGACTCATGTCAGACGCCATTTAATTACACATCGAGCGCTAGTGTGTGTCTAGAGAGTAATGCTTTCTACCTTGAACCAAGCCAGACACCATTTTCTTTTTCAGCTTAGGAACTGCTCAATCTCAACACCAGCAGGTCTCAATCTAAGGAATCTTCAACACTAACATCTTCTACTCAATACCTACACAAAAAAAAGATATGTATCAAGGTATTGTTAGATGATTTTCAAGTTAGCTTTATATGAACAAAAAAATTAGATCAAAAGTGGACAAAAGGTGCAAAGTTAAATGAAAGAATTAACATTGCTCAAGAACTTGTAACCAAAAGTAAGTAAATATGAGCATTATCAAGGGGTCCACTTACTCCACTCAATAACTCATGTTCTACATCAAATTTCAACAATCCAATTATTGAAATAAAATTTTGATGGAACCCTTAGGAGAGGTTTGATTGATGTGGTTTCTCCTTCAAGCTTCTTGAATGGATATTTAACTTTTTTGGACTCCTTCAAGCTCCTTCAATGGATTCCATTGATGTTATAAGTCATTTCTAACACATAAGAAAATGTAGGATCTATCTTAGGTGACACCACACTCTTAACAATGATAAGTTTATTCAATTTGTCACCATACTCAAGAGAGGATAAAAGGGTGATAAGTTCATTAAGGTTCCTATATGGTAAAAGCTCAACCTTGTCCCTAATATCTATGTTAATGCCACTTTGAAATCTTGCAATGGTGGTTCTTTCTTCTTCCTTATATCCATTCCTTAGCATAAGCAACTCCATTTGTTGCCTATATTCCTCTATACTTTGATTTCTTTGTTGGAGTCTTTAGAGCTTGTCCATTAACTTTCTCTCATAATAGGGAGGAATGTGCCTTCTCCTTAAGGCACTTCTAAGTTCATTCTAATATTTAATGGAGGGCTTTCTCATAATTTGATTTTCTCTCACTAGGGAAATGCACCAATGCATGGCACTCCCTTGAAAGGCTAGGGTGACCAAAGGTATTTTCTTTTTTTCACTCACATTGTAGCAAATGAAGATTTGTTCCACCTTCATCTCCCAATCTAAATAATCTTCTACATTATCTTTATAATGTAAGGGAGGAAGGTCAACTTTTGGTAGACCTAAACATCAAGAAATAATAAAAGAAGCAAAATAAGCCCAATATTGAGTATCGAAAGACCTAAGGCCCATTAAGCCCAAAATAGGCCCAATAAAACCTATGGTCCAAAAACTCTATTCTACTAAGCCCAAAATACGAGGCCAAAAATATGACACCTAATAATATATGATAAGAGACTATATACAAGCATATTTATGGAAGGTATTGGGCTTTTAGTTAGTGACTCATAGCCCACGACGAGTCAAGGCCCACTAAACCAAAAATGGCCCAATCCTCCTAGGATCTTTATGAGTAACTCATTCCTCTTGGATCCTTCAATGTGTTACCTCTTATCCTCCTTGGCATGATTCCATCACCAAACCACTCCATTTCCTGCCCATAACATCCAACACAACTGAAATTTACCAAAACCCTCAATGGATACTACATGCAACCACTAAAATAGAATACTCATAATAATATTTTATTTAATATTATTTAATATTATATTTTATTAATTCAAATCAACATATAAAAATTTTTAAACTTGATTTATGTACTAAGAAATTTTAATTTAACAATTAAATTGTTAAAATTTAACGTAGAACATGAATTATTGAATGAAATAAGTCTAAATGAACTTATTTTTGAAATAAATGAATTTCTCCTCTATATGTATGCATGTGAGTGTGTATGTGTGTGTGTGTGTATATATATATATATATAGAGAGAGAGAGAGAGTGTTAGGAGTATGGGGTTAAAATTGGTACTATAGTATCATATATTGTACTCATTTCTATTAAAATTTGCAAGAAAATACCTTGTTTCGGACCCATCTTCATTAAACAGACCTGTTTGTGATTTTTTTATATTAATAATATTGAATAAAGTTGCCACCGCCTAGTTTATATACTATATTGGTCAATAATAAATTAAATAAAAAGGAGAAGTTTTAAAGAACATGGGATGATTAGGGTTTTCCGTAAACAACAATTCCGTACAAAAAAATGAGTATTTTTTAGTTTCCAGGAAATAACTCATAGTTAAATATATGATCCTCGAAACTTTTATGGGTAAGGGTTACTGTGATCAAGGCCTTTTTGTACTGAATGTATCTGAAATAACTAATGAAATTGCATCTCCTTCTACTTATATGATTGATTCTTACGATATGTGGCATGCTAAATTAGGACATGTAAATTCTACGTATGTTTTAAAATTGAAACGACTAGGTATGATTAACATGCATGATGAACAAATTGGTAAATGTGAAATATGTATTGAATCAAAGCTTATTAAGAAAACATGTCATTTTGTGTTTCGTGAATCTGAACCGCTTAGTTTAATTCATTCTTATCTTGTTGGTTTAAAACAAACCATGTCTAGAGGTGGTAAGAACTATTTTATGACTTTTATTGATGATTTTTCTAGATACACAAAAGTTTACTTGATTAGACATAAAGATGAGGCATTTGACATGTTTTTATCCTATAAAGCAGAAGTTGAAAATCAGTTGAATAAAATGATTAAAAGGATTACATCTGATGGGCTGGTTAATACATGTTATTTAATGACTATTGTGAAAAGGAAGGTATAATTCATGAGGTAACCCCACCTTATTATTCACCTGAATCCAATGGAGTATCCAAGAGGAAAAATAGAACCCTTAAAGAAATGGTGAATGCATTATTGATTAGTTCTTCTGCTCCTGATAATCTTTGGGGAGAAGCCTTATTAACTACATGTTTTCTACAAAATAGAATACCTCATAAAAGAACTGGTAAAACACCTTACGAGCTATGGAAAGGATATCATCCTAACTTAAAGTATTTGAGGGTGTGGGGGTGCCTTGCTAAAGTTTTGTTACCTGATCCTAAGAAAAGGAAAATAGGGTCTAAAACTTCTAATTGTATGTTTATTGGTTATGTTGAACGTAGTGCTGCCTATAGGTTTCTTGTCCTTAAAAGTAGTGTGATTGATTGTAATACGATAGTAGAAACTAAGAATGCTAAATTTTTTTAGGACATCTTTCCTTTGAAGTATGGTACTAGTTCTACTCAACCTTCATCTTTAGAAACCTCTAGTGAAACTATGTTTGAGGACTTAAGGAGAAGTAAAAGAAAAAGGAAAGAAACATCTTTTGGAAATGATTTCTATACCTACCTAGTTGAGGATGATCCTATAAGTTTCTCAGAAGCTATTAGTTCTTCAGATGCAAAATTTTGGAAAAAAGCTATAAGGATTGAAATTGATTCTATTAAAGGAAATAATACATGGACTAGAGTGGACTTAGCTAAAGGAGTAAAACCAATAGGTTGTAAGTGGATCTGTAAAATAAAGTACAACCCTAATAGGTCTATAGAAAAATATAAGGCTAGATTAGTATCTAAGGGATTTACTCAAAAATAGGATATAGATTTCTTTGATACCTTTGCTCCTGTTGCCAGGATTTCCTATATTCGAGTGTTAATAGCCTTAGCATCAATCCATAGGTTTGTGATACATCAAATGGATGTAAAAACTACATTCTTGAATGGTGAACTAGAAGAGGAAATTTATATGACTCAACCTGAAGGGTGTGTGGTCCCTGGTCAAGAGAATAAAGTGTGTAGACTCTTAAAATCCTTATATGGTTTAAAACAAGCACCAAAATAATGGCATGAAAAAATTGATCAAGTTTTACTTAATGATGGGTTTAGTTCCAGTAGTGTTGATAGATGTGTGTACGCCAAATTTATGAATAATGATTGTGTTATCATATGCTTATATGTGGATGACATGCTTATTTTTGGTACTTGTGATGATATAGTGTTCAAAACTAAATCTTTTCTTACTTCTAAGTTTGATATGAAAGACATGGGTGAGGCAAGTGTAATCTTGGGAGTTAAAGTTGTAAGGAAGGGTGATAGTATTTTACTATCCCAAGGGCATTATGTTGAAAGACTTCTTAAGAATTTTGATTATTATGACTGTAAGTCTGTGACTACCCCTTACGATGTTAACACTCAACTAAAACAAAATAAAGGAGATTTTCTTGCTCAATCTCGATATGCCCAAATTATAAGGAGCTTATTGCATTTAATGAACTTTTCCAGACCCGACATTGCATATGCAGTAAGTAGACTGAGTAGATATACCCATAGGCCCAATCAAGAACATTGGGAAGCACTTGCTAGACTCATGAGATACTTGAGAGGTACCATGGATTATGGTATGGATTTCCCGCTATACTAGAAGGGTACAGTGATGCTAATTGGATCTCTGATTTAGATGAGACAAAATCCACTAGTGACTATGTGTTTTGTGACACCCTATACCCCACATACATAATTATACAACAAATAGAGATAAATAAAAAAACCTTCACAAATAAAATCCGTCTCTAACCACATAAGGGTAAAGAGTTCACATTCATAAAACATAAATCTTAGTCTGATGTGGAAATTACAAAAGAATAAAATTAAGGTCCTCTAATCAATTTAACAAAAGTAACATTCTAAGTTAATCCTAACTAAGCCCCGATGTCACATGTCCTATCAGAGCACACCACACACTAAAACTTAAACCTCATCACCAACATCTTCATGTTGGTAATCACCTGCAACACAATAAAAATATGCAAGAGAAACAAGGGAGTGAGAAACATCTCACTCTGGTTCAGATGTAGAAATAAATGTTAGGCACACACATACATTCATAACAAATACCGCACTGGTTACACATAACCAAGCACAACTCTCAAGTTATAAATACATTAGAATAGATGCACATTCACTTATCATACAATAATTTCATGGACTCGACTCATAAATGCATGCATGTGGCGCCATACGGAAGTTACATATTTCTCATCACTGGTATGCTGCTACAGCAACATACCTGGGGGCACATTCATTTAGAATACAACACTGGTGACCAAAGGTACACCTAGAATACTCAATACATCTCTGGCGTGCGGCCTAAGCGGCACACCTGGAATAGATCATTTCATCACTGGTGACCCAAGGTACACCTAGAATAGCTCAATACATCATTGGCATGCGGCCTAAGCAGCACACCTAGAGTCATATATGCACATGATGCATGTCACACATTCACTATTTCATTGACTCAACATTTTACTTATTACGTGTCATCATATCTCACGTCACATTATCTCATAATATATCATATCACAGATCATATGTTCACTTTTCACATTTTCACGTCATATTCACATAGTCTCGTACAAATAACTTTTTGTAGTCATATACATCAAAATAGCACATAAACCATACCAAGAAATTATCCAACATCATACCCATTCAATTCACAATTCATAATATATGAAGCATAAAGGCCATAGGTTCAATTTCATGATTTCACGCATTTTCTACAACCAACCAGTTAATATAATATTTTAATTCTTCAAAACACTTTAAATATTATTCAAAATATGAATCCATCATCAATTTTACATATAATTCCTCGAAATTCATGCAAAGATCATATCCCTAATTTCATTTCATAGGATTTCTCACAAGAACCCATAGAGCACTCTAATTTATATCAAAACTTGTCTATTTTTGAAATTAAACACATATTCACACATCACATTCAACAAGGAACGTAACAGAAAACTCATACATCAAAACAGAAAATATTCATATTTTACTTGTTCCTAGAAGCATGCATCAGGCAAGGGATTGGGGGCCAATCCAACTACCCAACATATATTCTCACACCCCCGAGTTAGGTTTCTCACTCCCCACTTACCTGGATAAGCAGAAGATGAAGCTAGAGCAGAATCTGTTTAATCTTCTTCTCTTGGTTCTCTTTGGTCTTTAGAGAGCGTGTCAAGGAGCAGGGCCTGAGTATGCTATTTATAGACGTCAGAAGTGGCCAGAACGACCCTCTTCGAATCAAGAAAAGCCCGTTCTAGATTCATTCATTGTGTTAAATTTGCATCTAGAACGGCCCGTTCTTAAACCAGAACGACCTGTTCTAGAGTTGAGTTTTAACTCATAATGGCCATGTTTGGAACGGCTCGTTCCCAACTAGGGTTTTAGACCTTTTTGGTAGTTTGAAACACCCCGTTCCAGTTTAGGGAACGACCCATTCCATTTTGGGAACAGTTCGTTCCGTTTTGGGAACAACCAGTTCCAATCTAGGGTTTATATGCCTTTTTAGTAGTTTAGAACGACCCATTCTAGGCTACTAAATCACCTTTTTTGGGCTTTGAGCCTTCATATAATTTGTAAAAATCGGGGTGTTACATGTTTACACTTGGTGGTGGTGTAATTGCATGGAGATCAGTCAGTCAATCTATTATTGCTAGATCAACCATGGAGTCAGAGTTTGTAGCTCTAGAGATGACTGGTACTAAGGCTGATTGGTTGAGAAAGTTCTTGGTAAACATTCCTCTAGGAATGAAACCAACCCCATCAATATCAATACATTATGACAGCCAATCGGCAATAGCCATAACTAAGAATAAATCTTACAATGGGAAGAATAGACATATACAATTGCTAGATCAACCATGGAGTCAGAGTTTGTAGCTCTAGAGATGACTGGTACTAAGGTTGATTGGTTGAGAAAGTTCTTGGTAAACATTCCTCTAGGAATGAAACCAACCCCATCAATATCAGTACATTATGACAGCCAATCGGCAATAGCCATAACTAAGAATAAATCTTACAATGGGAAGAATAGACATATACAATTGAGGCATAATATAGTAAAGCAACTGCTGAAGGATGGGACGATTTCCATCAATTATGTGAAGTCAAAAGGAAACTTGGCAGATCCTCTAACAAAACCCCTAGGAAGAAAAATGATTTATGAAACGTCAAGAGGAATGGGATTAAAGCCAATTGAAAACAAACAAGTGATGGTAACCTAACCTTTGTGATTGGAGATCCCATGAATAAGGTTCATATGGGTAAGAACAAGTCACTTGTTAGTTTTGCTAGCACTAAATTTCTTAAATCTTTGTCCTTTCCTAAAATATGAGAAAGTGTTAGAGCTGCATTACTGAAAGGGTAAGTTTTATTGTTAAGCTTTATGATGAGAAAGCTTGACACATTATAAAACTTTTAATGATTTTCATATCCCTTATGGGTGGTGTATGATTTGCAGCATGCACTTGATAAAATCACCTATATGAGTGTCAAGTGGGGCTGTTTGCGTGAGATCTTGGCGAGATCTCTAGAGCACTCAAGAATATCGGGCACGTGCATGGCCTAGTGGCGCAAAACAACGATAACGACAAGAATTGTGAGGGTGTAATATGATTGATAAAGCCACTAATATACATCAAGTGTTTTGGTTCACATAGCTTGCTACATGAATCTCACTATATGTTAAGTATTATTAATCTAGGTCTGGTTCATATAGCTTGCTACACTAGGTCTAACATATTACAGCCAATATGAGAACTCAATTTCTTTTTCTTTATCTCTCATTCTAATGTAATCAAAATATAGTATTTTTTCTTTTGAAATATGTGGGGGTTGTTGGGCATACATATGCATAATATTTCAAAAGAACAAGTCCCACATTGCTTGAACAATTCAAGTGTTAAGCCTTTATGTATCAAAGTGCTCCTAACACTTCCAAAGGGGCAAGCAAAGGGTGGTGGGCTCGCGCATGAGAATGGGTCTTGTGAGCCCATTGTAGTTCAAATCTGTCAATTTGCCCCCCTTGCGCGTGCAAAAATGGGATTCGAAAATATTTTTATTTTTTATTACATTAAATT
Organism: Cajanus cajan; assembly: GCF_000230855.2. Lineage (NCBI taxonomy): Eukaryota > Viridiplantae > Streptophyta > Magnoliopsida > Fabales > Fabaceae > Cajanus > Cajanus cajan. The sequence goes on from NC_138526.1 coordinate 25,557,199, forward strand.
GTTTTAATTAATTAAGGCAAACCTTATCCGAAAATGACTGTTTTTCATGTTTGAAATTAAGAGTTGATTCGGCCCTTAAAAATCGCATCTGACGTTACAGGATCTATTATTTTATTCTTTAAACGATCATATTCGGATTAATTTTATCCCTTAATTTTTAGATGGTTTACGTGGATTTATGAGCTTTCGAAACTTTATAAATAGAGGCCTTGGGTACACTGTTTTACCATTCGAAAAAACTTTTCTCTCCTCATTCTCTAAGTTCTCATTTTATCACTTGTCGGTTCTACTCCTCAAAACCTTGAGACGACCCTGTTGTATCTTGGGAGGCTTATGTGTATCTCGCAGATAAATCCTTAAAGTCAATACCATCACTCGTCTAAGGGAGATTTAACTAACGTGTTTGTTTAGTGTTTTAGGTTACTCATTGATGCGTCCGCCATATTTAATGCTAACAATATATATAGAGTGTGTTAGGAGTATGAAGTTAAAATTGGTACTATAGTATCATATTGAACTCATATTTATTAAAATTTGCAAGAAAATACCTTGTTTCTAACCCATTTTCATTAAACAGACTTGTTTGTGATTTTTTTATATTAATAATATTGAATAAAATTGTCACTGCCTAGTTTATATACTATATATGTCAATAATAAATTAAAGAAAAAAAAGTTTTAAAGAACATGGGATTATTAGGGTTTTCTATAAACAACAATTTCGTACAAAAGCAGGAATATTTTTCTCAGTGACGAAACATCAATAAAAGAATTTAGGAATACTAAATTAATTTTTTTACATATAAATTAAATTTTTTATTAATTAAAAAAATAACAAAAATTTTTATTTTTTCTACTCAAAATAAACATGCATGATAATAAAATAAAATAAAAATATTATCATTCACTGGTCATTTCATAAAATAATCATAAAATAAATAAATATAATATTTGCTTCTCCTTGTCCCTTAAAAGGTCGGCTACTGATTTTTCTGTTTCCTGGAAACAAGTCACGGTTAACAATACAACTTTTTTTCTTTTGTCTTATTGCTTTCATTTGAGAGGCCACAATTCGTCAATGATCTTTAGTACGAAGCAGCATAGCTCGTTCCTTCCATTATTACTTTCTCTCTTTTTATAAATAGAACTCATTGCCGACACTTAATTAGCACATAGTGAACTATTACACCTTCTTCAACAGTTCATCAAAACCTAAACCTCTCTTTCCTCAAACAACACTTTCTCTTTCCACCATGGCTCTAAACAATTCATCATCACTCATAGAACTCCCCACTAACCTCTCCCACGACCACGAATGGGTCATAAACATTAGCCGTTCCCTCGAAGAAACCTTGCTTGAAAACAACAACGATGATGATGAACTCACTCTAGCCACAATATTCAACGTGCCCAATTCCTTAAGATCCTCGAAACCCGTGTCATACACGCCACAAATGGTGTCTATTGGCCCCTACCACCACCGAAGGCTCGAAGTCGTTGAAATGGAACAACACAAACTAGCCGCAGCCAGGTGGGTCCAAAAAGTGTTGAAAAATAAACACAATAAACCAATGGGTTTCCATGAACTCGTGGCTCGTGTTGCAGAACACGACATTCGTATACGAAGTTGTTACCACCGCTACTTGGATTTTGATCGAGAAAAGCTTGCATGGATGTTCACCATCGATGTGAGTTTCTTGTATCAATATCTAAGAACGTGTCCTAGTAAAACGAAATTACCCTCGTTGGAGAACATGGGTTACCTCATGGAATGGGCGAGGAAAAAGATTTGGCACAACGCGGTTCTTAGAGACATCATCATGATGGAAAACCAGGTTCCTTTGTTTTTGCTTAAAGAAATTCATGGTTTTTTGTGTGAAGAAGAAGACGACAACAATAGTGACAAATTATTAGCGTCCATGTTGATGGGTTTGTGCAAACGCCTTGCACCTATCAAGCACTTAAACGACAAATGTTTTGAAGAAGAGTGTTTCACGAGGACCCATTTGCTCGAGCTTTTGTATTACACCGTTGCACCCAATTGGACAACGTTTCCAATAGAGGGTAATTCTAAGAACCAAGAGAATAATAATAATAATCATAATCATAATAATAATAATGCAAAGCAGGTGGATGAAAATAAAATGTATGGTTGCATGGGATTGATATTTAATTTCCTATGGTGTGTCACCTGTGCACCCGTACACATTCTTGTTAAAATTTTCAAATCAAATATCATTCTTGGATTGATCAAAGTGCCGGTGAAAATCGTTGCTTACTTTCTAGAACTTCGTGATAAAAGTGGTGCTGTAAAGAAATTCGTTTCTTCCATGCATGACGTGGTTGAGGAAGCAGAGAAAAGTTCAGGTTAGTACAAATTAAATACAGTTAGTATTCTTAATTTATTTTTGACATTTTTTAATTTTTAATTGATAATAAAATAAGAAATGAAATCGTGCTACTTTCGTTTTTTCATTTGTTATATTTGAAGGAAAAAAATATTTATAGTTTTTAGTCAATTTAAAATAAAAGGAAAAAATAATTAGTCTTCTCTAGGTTATATATTTTTGCTAGAATTGAGATAAATAATATTTTATAAAATATAATAAAAAAATAATAAATGAGAGAATTAACAGAAATTACTAAAGAGTAAATTACAAATAAGTTAGTAGAATTAAATGATTTTTTTTCTTAATCCATATAATCTTAAATGACTAACATAAAAAAAATTAATTTATAATTTTAATCCTTTACCTTATATTATAGATTCATTTTGATATTTTATGTTAAAATTTTCATTTTAATCCTTTAAATATTATACTTTGGATTGATTTGGTCCTTTTCAAAATTAAATCATTTTTAATTTTTGTGAAATGATTTAAATCAATTTTTATTAATTCAATATGTGAAACTTATAACAATAGATTCACTTATATCAAAATTATGAAATTCAATTATTATTTCAATAAAAAAAGTTATAAACATAGTGAGAATTGACCTAAAATATACCTCATAAGAAACAATAAAATTATATTTTTGAATTTTTCAATTATTTTTTGGACTTGTGTTTATGGAATTTTTATCATGTTTACTAAAAATTATTGAATTCAATAATTTTCATATAAATGAATCTAATGAGATAAGTTTAAAACATCAATAAGTTAAAAATAAATTTAAGATTGTGTCTCAAAATTATAAATAACCATTTTTTAAAATGATTATATCAACCCAAATTTAGGAGATAAAATGTCAAAATAAATATTTTGAAAAGATAAAAGATCAAAGTGAATTTTATAAATAAAATAAATAGAAAAAGTATAATTTAGAAAAAGAAACACAAAGAGGAAAAACGTCATAATTTTCCTATTTAAAACTTGAGAATTAATATTTATACAAATTTATGTATGTTTTGCCAATGTAGATTAATCTTTACTTATTGGTTTTGGAACACTATGTGAAAAATGTTTATGGATAAAAAAAAATAAAAATAAATAATAAATTAATAGTGTAGAAAACTATATTTTAATTAAATTCAACATGATTGTGTTAGGGACGAATTCATGGCTATAGGAGTGGAGATAGTTGCCCCCACTAAAATTTTACTCTTTTTTCAATTATATATATATATATATATATATTATTTTCTTTTTATAACATACACACATACACACACACACACACTGACACACATATATATATATATATATATATATATATATATATATATATATAAATATATATTTTAATTTATGGCCAAAAATATTGTTAAATAATGACACACGTACATGTTATAAAGATATAATATATGTTACTAAAAATTATTTTTACATATACTATAGATACAATATATGTTGATATATCGTTAAAAAGTATAAATATATAGACTATAGTGACACATTTTGTATATGACTATATGTAGCATTTATTGTAATATTTGTTTTTTATATCTCCTTCAAATTTTTTATTATATCTAATATGTTAAAATATATGAATATTTTATTCTATTGTGTAATTTCTTTCACTTTATGATAAAATTGTCTTTATTTTTCTAATATTATAATATACTTTATTTTTTGACTAAAAGGTTTATTACTTTTTTATTCATTAAAGATATCATAATTTAGTTTACAAATATAGGATATATTTCAATTTTCATTTTAAATATTTTTAACCCTCTTAATCTTGTATATGTACATTGTGTTTTGGTAGGAGAGGATCTAAATTAAGAGGAATTAGAGTAATTACCACACAAAGTTTTTTTTTTTTTTTTTATAACTTAAACATATTTAATAAAAAAATAAATATACTCTTATAAAAAAAAATAGGCATTGTTCTCATAAAATATTTTTGTTTTAAATAACTAGAAATTTAGAAGAGATACAAAAGAAAACAAATAGTAATTATATTATTTTTATCTTAATAATTTATACTATTTTGTTCCTCTAATATTGAATAAGTTAATAAAAATAATAAAGTCATACTTAAATATAATATCAAACCAAAAAAAGAAAAAAGAGAAATTGTCACTCTTTTTTTATAAGAAAAATTTAATTTATAAAAAATAGGTATAATGATTATTTATCTCAAAAACATATTTTTCTCTAAAAAATTTATTATACTTTTAAATAAAAAAGTTTTATAAAATATTTTATTAACCCTAATTAACAAATTTTCTAGAAGTGAAATAAAAATAAGTCAAATAATCTATTAAAGATATATAGTTTGGATTGTTTAATGTTTGACCCGTTTAATAAAAATATCATTTTTTAAATGTCTTTTTAATTAAAAAGACCATGCTTCAAGTTTTTTTTTTAAAATACTTTATAGTTCAATCTATTTAAAATATAAAATAATATTATATATTACATAATATTAATTTGTAATTAATAATTATATTTATTATATATAATTCTTTTTAATAATATATTTAATATTGAGGCTTACAAATCCATTGGCCTACTTCCGTATAAAATGACCACCTAAATTAAGTCAAACTTTTAAATAGATTAACTTTTAAAAAAAAAAATTATAGTAAATAAATAAGTCAATCTTAGACTAAACTTAGACTTATCAAAACCTAACCTATCTTCACTTATCTTATCAAAGCCTAATCTATCTCCACTTATTTCCATCCCCTAATTGTATAGTAGGACGTAGATATAATGAACTAAAAATTAATTATGTGTGTAGTTTCTGCCTTATGTAAAAATTCTACAAACCATAATAACGTAATAGAAAAAAATATATATAAGAGAAATTCGTTTACTTATGAAAAAGTCTATTTAGAATAATTTTATATTTTATATCAAATTTTAATAATTCAATTATTAAATGTAAAATTTTTTAATGTATAAATTAAGTTAATAAATTTAAAAAAAATTAATATTTTATTTTATTAATTTAAATTAATAAATAATTATAAAATTATTTTATTATACATAAATTTATTGTAAATGAATCCTTCTTCTATATAATTATGAATAATATTATAAAAAATGTTGTATGAAAGTGTGATCTGAAAAATACATATAGTTCTAATGTAGAAAACTTTGTTCAGATCATGCAGAGGGCAGTGACGAAAGTCCGTTAGTGGAAGAACTAGCAATCCCAAGCGTGGAAGAGCTTTCAAAAACCGGCGTCGTATTTCGGCCCACCAAGGGCGGCATAAACGCCGTCAGGTTTGACAAATCCTCCGCAACGCTCCACCTGCCCGTGATCCACGTGACCGACAGCAGCGACGTGGTTTTGCGGAACCTGGTGGCGTACGAGGCGTGCATCGCGCCGGAGGGAATGATTCTGGCACGGTACACGGAGCTGATGAACGGCATAATCGACACGGAAGAGGACGTGAAGATTCTGAGGGAAAGCGGAGTGTTACTGAACCACCTGAAGAGCGACAAGGAGGTGGCGTCGTTGTGGAACGGAATGACAACGTCGGTGAAGGTCACCAAGGTTCCCATCGTCGACAAGGTCATCGAAGACGTTAATGCTTACTATTCCGCCAGCTGGAAGGTTAAGGTGAAGCACAGCATGAAGAAGTACGTGTACGCTTCCTGGCCATGTCTCACGTTTCTCGCTGCCAACATTCTTTTGTTCTTGTCGGTCGTCGAAACTGTTTGTACCATGTATGGCTGCTCCAAATTGGTGCGTGTCTAGTTATTAGTTAATCACTATTCATTATGTTGGTCCCAAGAATAGTCATGATTCAAAATAATGATTATTTTTTCTCCGATCATATACTTACATAAAATAAATAGAAATAGTTGTTAGTGAAAATATTACATTAAACACATTTGATACATTATAACCATCTTAATTTATTACTTTCAGATATGTTGTTAATAATTTAAAGGATTAAAATAAGATTTTAAAAATTACTTAAAAATAATAGTTTTAAATCTAAAAGACTAAAAATGAATTTATCATAAATTGGAAATATTAAAAATATATTTAAACTTTTATTATATTTCATACTTTTTTTTCTATTTTCTATCTTATTTTTTCCTAGTGCTAAATTTTATCTTACAATTTATTATACTTTTAAGAAATTTAGCATTCAATTAAAAGTGGTATAACAAACTTTTTTGCTATGCTTGGTTGTAGATAAAAAATAGATTATATACCGTTCAGCAGTCTATTATCTAACTTATATCACGTATTAGGCTCATAATAGGCCAGGCAATTTTAAAAAACAAACATGCCAATACTTTTATCAAAAAGTTATTTAATTAAAGGGTCTTAGATTATTAAAAGTATTTTAGACCTAATTAAGAAGACAACTTATTTAAACAATTACAACTTATTTCATGCTTTGAGACAAACATATGTTTACCTCGTTAAATATCAAGTATGTTTACGTACATGCCTATAAACTTATGGTAGGAAGTAAGATAAATTTATACTTTATTTAGAACATCTTTAATGGAGGTTGCTTAAGATATATCTTAGAGATAAGCAACGATACTTATAAAATATTGTTATTAGACTGATCTAACGTGACAAGGAAAGTAAATTTTTTTGGAGATAATTATTTAAAAATAGGGTTTCTTCTCAATAGATTATTATTTAATTAATTTATTTAGAGATAAGCCAGTCTTATATAATTTTTTAATAAGAAATAAACTTTTAAACAAGCTGGTTAACATGCCAAGTCAGGTTGATATTAATTAAGAATGTTGCTATTTTTTATTTTATTTTTATGAAAACGATATATAAGTATTAAACGAATCAGATAGTTATTTGTCAAAAAAGATAAGTGTTGATTTGAATAACTATGTAAATAAAAGGCTTAATGCGTATTTAATCTCTTAAATTTGGACAAGTTTGTTCAGTCATGCAAATTTAAGAAAAAAATTATTTTCTTGAAAAAATAAATATAACTGTTTTAGTTTCTTAGACAACTGCAACATCAATGACAGATAAATTGAGTCATTAGTAGTGTAGCAGATTCATTAATAGTGTTAGGGAAAATTGACTGAAAATATATATTTATATTTTAAGCACAAATAAAAATTAGCTACTTAGTCTTTGTAGCAATTGGTGCAATTACTTTTTAACATTATCTAGCATTTCATTTTAATTAATTATCATATGAATTGAGTTGGAGTGTTTTGAAAAAAGATTATATATATATATATATATATATATATATATATATATATATATATATATATATAAGAGGTCTTCGAAATAACAATTTTTTATTATTTTAGAAAAATATTTTACCCTTTGACAAGACTTTCATGATATAATCAAAGTACAAAACAGATTCAAAATGATTATTTCTAACAATCTTAAATTATTGTAATATATTTAAGAAAAGTTTCAAAATAAACTTATGATTATTATCATTTAAAAATATTTAACTTTAATTAAATAATAATATATGTTAAAGTACATTAAAAATATGTAAATATGTATTTAAAATAACTTGTTGCAGATAAAAACTAATATATGTTAAAGGGATTATTCAACGGTCTTATTGCCACTAATAAAATAATTATTTTTAATAAAGTTCGCATATTTAATTAATTCAATTTAATGTAACATGAAAAAATTAGTTAATTAATTTGTCACGGAGGAAAACATTCGATTAATTTAATTAAATATTTTTTCAAAATATTTTATTTACCAATATATGAATAAATTGATAGATGTCATGAAACAAACGTGTATAAGGTGAATCACCCATGCATGGCATTACAACCCCATGACAACCCCTATATTTTTGGAAGAGTTCTACCACGTGAAATAGACTAATAAATGGACTTTCAAATTTTTACGCGCGCCGTCTACCAATCTTAAATAATGTGAGGAATTTTGGTAGGAATAATTAAGTGTAAGATAATTATATGTCTCCTGTGAAGAACTAATAAATAAATAGTTAAATAATTAGAGATTAAATCATAAATGAATTTAATAGATTAATTTTGAGAATAATAGTTATTTGATGGGAATAATGAACTTTAGGAATTATAAATATCTACTAATGTGAAACAAAGTTCACACCCCGATAAAAAGTATTATTTCAAATCTTATAGTTATTATGAAAGATAGATAAAGTAGAAAAAAAAGTCAAAGGGAGTGAAATTTTGGTTCTCTTCTCAAAAAGACCAAAATACTCTATAGATCAAAAGAGATTTCTATTATGGAGAAAAATCAAAGTACTCTATAGATCAAAAAAGATTTCCATTATGGAAAAAGGTACATACTATTTCTTATTATTTTGTGAATCATGAATTTCAAAGATCCTTTTAATTTTCTATAATTGATGTATTAGAAAATCATAAAACTTTCATTAAGTACATAAAGAGAATCTAATTTAAAAGACTAGTTTATTAGGTGAGAGTGTCTTAAAATTTAAGTATAACATTGAACTTCATTTTTTATTCAATATGAAACTCCTAAGACTTAAGACTAATATTGTCATTCTCTTTAAGGATGGATATCTATAACCACTTTCATTCTAATGATATTGACTTGGTGATAGATTTTTAATTTTTGACAGTTTCACATACCTATCAGTATTTAATTTGCATCTTAACTCAGCCTATAGTTAACCTTTTTTATAGCTCAACACTCAACGAAAGCACCACTTGTTAGAAGTTAAACACATCAAAAATGTCCAACTCAAAAGATTAGTTTATTTGATTTCAAAATTTAAGTACTACAATTGAAGTATATTTTCTACTCAATGTAAGCTTATAAACAAATTACTGTACATAACAAGTTCTATAATGGTATGAAAATCTTGACACTGATTTCTCTTAAAAATAAAATTAAAATAAACAACTAAAAAACAAAAGAAATGTTACCTTACCTAGCCTAACATGATATGTGTTGGATTTGAGAAATTATTATGTAGCTCGGGATTATAAAATACCTATGATTTCAACTAATTACTATGTGACATGTATTTAAGTTTTTTAATTTATGAGAAAAAATAATTATACTTGATTAAATACTTTGTAGAAATTAATATCATTTATATTTTTGGTGCTAGCAAAAAATATAATAATATTTCACAAACAAAAATTATTTATTTATTTAATATAATTAAATTCTCTAATTTAATAATCAAATATTAAAATAATTTATAATAGATATTAGAACACTCGTTTGTATGTGACCCGTAGATTTAATACTAAGTTGGTAATATATTAAGAAAATTAATATATTAATTAAGGTAGATATTTAACAATACTCCTTAACACCCAGATAACATGAAGTAATATTTTATTTTTAAGAACCAATAGAAGAATAATAGAAATAATTTTCTTCTATCATATAGCTTAGCTTACCTTTAGAGTATGATTTTTTTTTTGTCAAACTCTATTAAGTTAACATATTCTTAAGAAACCCATTTCTTTTTTTATTTAATATTCTTGGCTAGGATATAATTTTATTCTAGAGCCAAACTCATTACCTAGAGTTGATAAATTTTTTCTTGATCAATCATTAATTCTACAAGCATTTAATTATATCTAATTTTTATTCAACTAGTACCTTAAGGTATTAGGTGTCCAAAATTAAGATATAATAAACAACTTATTAATTACTATGATAATCTCATATCAAAGAAAACTATTTAATTTCTCCTTGAGAATTTTCTATTGACAATCTAAGACAATATGAATCATTAAAAATTCTCGATTGAGTCAGTTCAAATGATCATATTCACTTATGCATCATCTATATATGTAATTAATAAATGAGATATATTAAACTTTATCTAATAATAACATTTACATATATATTGGTTTATCCAAATCATTGTTATCCTATTTACAACAATCATATTACTAAAAACAATTTATATTAAAATAATAAAAGACCTTATTTTTTTATTATAATAATCTCTATCATGATAACATGATAACATGTATATAATTTTAATCAAAAACTTTATTAAATAAGATAAATTCATTACATGATAAATTGGATCTTGGACAAAGTCTATTATTCTCCAACATTTGTTTCTTGCCTGTGCTTTTTATGAGAGAATGTGAGAAGTAGATACTGTAACACCCCAATTTTTTATAAAGAGTATTTTTGTATTAATGGCATTTTCGTAATTAGTAATGGTATTTTCGTAATTTTAATAAAGGAATGAGGGTATTTTTGTAAACTTATTATAAATGGCATTCTCGTAATTTTGTTAAAGTTTTTGGGGTATTTTTGGTTTCTGGAACGGGCCGTTCCAAATGTGGAACGGGCCGTTCCAAATGATAAAATTGTGTATTTTTGGGACGTCCAGAACGGGCCCAGAACGGGCCGTTCTCCTTTGGAGAACGGGGCGTTCTCCTTGCAGAACGGGCCGTTCCAGAAGGAGAACGGGGCGTTCTCCTTGCAGAACGGGCCGTTCCAGAAGGAGAATGGGGCGTTCTGCTGGGTTTTGGAACGGGCCGTTCTGATTTCAGAACGGGCCGTTCCAGTTGAAAATTTTGCGTAGATTTGAAGGGTCCAGAACGGGCGTTCCACTTTTCGGAACGGCCGTTCCGGATAGGTCCGCGAAAATGCCTATAAAAAGGCCCCTCCTCCCTCTCAAATCCTCACACCTCTCATCTTCTCTCCCTTCTCTCTTTTCTTTCTCTCTCTACTTCCTGCTGTTGATGGAAGGAGCTTAGGGGGTGGAGGTTCTACCCTAGTTCCGGTCCCGATTTAAGGAGAGAAAGTTCTGCCCGAATTTTGACTACCGTTTAAGGAAAAAGAAGAGGAGGTTCTGCTCAAGTTACTATTCATCCAGGTACGGGGGAAAAGGGGATTATTTATATGTAGAGTACATGAGGGAATTGGGTAGAGGAAGAATTTCTTAAGATTATGATTTTATAATTATTTTATTTGAAGAATCATTAGTTCTATTGAAATTATGTGATGAGGTTTATAGATATGCCAAATTGTAGGAATAATGATCTGGGAAGAAAGAAGAAATCATAAATGCTGTGAACTAGAATTTGGAATAATTATGAGTTTCACTGTTATATTAAATTGATTATCTTATTGATTATTATAATTTATGAATATTATTGCTATATTACCCGTTAAGAATGAATGATCTTGATGTGAATTGCTTGAAGGGTGTGTAAACCCTCATTTTGTTGGGCTTATCTGTTGTGTATGTGATGTGTATGTGATGTGGAATTATGTACGTGATGTGAATTTGAGTTATGAAATGAGAAGTGTGGAATGTGATTGAGATGTGAATGAGATGTGATTATGGTACTGATGACCAGGGGTGAGCACGGCCCTAAGCTGATGGGTAGCGTGACCTTGGCACAGTGTTATGTCAGGGGTGAGCACGGCCCTAGGCTACTAAAAAGGGTAGCGTGACCTTGGCACAGTGTTATGTCAGGGGTGAGCACGGCCCTAGGCTGGAAAAAAGGGTAGCGTGACCTTGACATAGTGAAATTTGTGTGGATTATGAATGAATTGTAATGTTCAAGTGGATTGTGATGGATTGATGTAATTGTGAATTGAGGTGTGAAAATGATGAATGGTTGATAAATTATGATACACACACATATATATATATATATATATATATATATATAGATAAATGCTTATGAATATTTTATTAAATAATGAGTTATTATGAGATTATATTGTGATGTGTTTGTATGTACTTTGCATATAGATATTTTCTTTTCTCACCGTATAAACTGTGGATATTTTAGGAGAAGAAGATCCAGCTACGAATGGCTTCTAGGATGCCAACAGTTAAAATTCTGGGAATGCTCTGATAGTGTGACATCGGGGCAGAGGATTTCTAGGATGAAATATTTATGTGTATTTGGCACTGTAATATTGTTTTGAAAACAATTTGTAAAACTCTCGTGTTTTATGTTTTATATCTCTATTAATGTGATTGTCGAATTTTTATGTGAACCCTTTTACCAACTTAGAAAATTTAACTTTCTTAAATGTATTATAATTTTTTTTTTATATATGTGTTGGGGTAGTAAGGGTGTCACAGATACTGAAATCAGTGAAGTGCGATATTAGTGAATGATGTGTAGTACGGTTAAATTTGAAATTTATACAATCAACGTGTTTTTGAAATATATCACAAGACAGCTGGTATGACTCTCTCTATAGTTCTATTATTTATGATAGCATATACTTTTTTTTAAGTTAAAATTTATTAAAAATTACAAAATGACTAATTTATTAAATATCATTTAAGTCCAGTGTTAATTATTGAAATCGAATAAGTAATTGAATTGATCAAAGCAGTGGATTAGTGGTTTACTGGTCGAACCTATAGGTCATTGTAGGTTGTAGCAGGATTATAGGTTGCAAGTGGGAAAAGAAGGGAAAGAAAAAGAGAAGAAAAAAGAAAAAAAAAATGGGAGAAGAAGAAATTGAAGGGAGAAGGTGATGAAGAAAAATGACAGATAGAACACTTATTTGCTGATGGAAAAAAAAATGTCGATGTCGAAATCACTTCCAATCATGACTTATGGTGATTGATGGCAACGTATAAATGGTTTACTGGGTTGCTTGAACAAATGTGGGCAGAAGTAAACATGGAGAAAAGAGAAAGAGGAAAAAAAGAATTAACCATACATTTATAAAATAATTAATATATGTAAAAGTTAAAATTTGTTGATCACAATGGAAAATACGTAACACTTGACCATGCTAGAATTCTAATAGATAAAAAGTCTGTTCAATATATTTTACTAGATTAGCTGTCTAAAATGATTAATAACTAACTTAAGGTATTCTCCTTCAAGAATTTGCTCGTGTAACATTTTAAGTTTTTTAAAATTATTAAAAAGATGCTTTAATTAATCAAATGAGTTTAATAAATATTTTAAAATTTTTTAAATAATTACAAGTATTTTATTTAATTATTAAAAGTTTACAAAATTATTATGCTTATTATATTAATGAAAAAGAATGTTTTTAATTAGTATGCTTTAATTATATTTTTTTATTTATTTAAATAAGGGAGAGTGGTTTTAAAAGGAAAAAGTCAATTTTACACTAGTTCATTCTTACACTCTTTTTTTTCTATTTGAACCTAAGAGCTTCAAGAGAAGAACATAGAGATTGCAAGAGCACTTCTTAGAGATCTTCATTCATCATCAATCATCTATTGAGATAAGAGAGTGAGTAATCTCACACTGAGGTATGGGAGTGAGATATATGTTAGTAGCAAAATTTACCTCCAATTTCGTTGTGTGTTCTTATGTGCTCTATGGAAGAAATCTTGATTTTGATTTGTATCTCGTAAATCTGTATTTTATGTGATTTATATGTGTTTTGTGAATGTTATTTGTTTTGTATTTGTTGAGAATTGCACTTAAATTAAATTATTTGGGGATATGTGAGTCTATCTAGTTCTAGTAGGATCCCTTGATTTATTGTATAATAGAGTAATTTATGGTATAATAAAGTAAGTTTAGACCTTAATCTATGATTTTACCGTTTGATTTGAAGTTTTGGAATTTGGATTTCGTAATATGGGATTTTCACACATCCTAATGGTTTTTCACAAATAAGTGTTGTGTCAAAAGCAAATTTATGTCATTGGGCATCATAATTTATAGTGATCTTTATTCCCTTTGTGACGGGTGTTAAATAGGCCTTACTAGGTGTTGTTTGACATTGTTTCGACGTAAGATTCTCATCAGGTGTGACCTTACCCACATTGGACGCAAAACCTACAAAGAAAATTCTCACTTTTTTGCACCAGGCATGAAAAATGTCCCTCTAGACATGATAAGTCAAAATTAGGTTTTGTGTTATTCATAAGATATTAGAATCTTCCAAAAATAAGGTCTAGAACTCAATTTTTGAACTTAGTGAGTAGAGGTCAAGCTATTAAATTTAGACAAAAATGTTGTGGTTTTGTAATTTTTAAGTATGATAAATGGTATAATCAACTCTTAAGGTTAGCTCCATGTCTTTTACATATGTGTGAATCATGAAAATTATAACCATATTGGCATTCATTGAATTGCATCTTACAATTATGATTATTATGATTATTATTTTGAGTAATTATTTATGTATGATATGTTGTTTGTTTGTGTATGACTATCTAACCCTATCCCGCATTGGTAGCCAAAGTAATACATTTCTCACTCCTGTATTTGCTATGTTGATTTTTTGTACATGCTTTGTAGGTGAGAATCATCAAGATGTTGATGTCCACAACAAGGCTTTGGCCTTACGTAGTCTTTTTGGGTTGAGCTATAATATAGGATGTGATATTGGAGACTTTTGGATATTATGTTTTATTTAGCTTTGTATGATTTATATATACTTGTCTTTGGGTTACCAAGCTATTTCCTTAATGTTTATTTTAATGTTATCTTTGCTACTTTTACTTTAATAAAAACAAAAGATCTTTGAAGGAGTTGTATAGTGATATGTGTTTCAAATGTGAATCCTCGCATTTTATCCAAATATTTTCCATTATTTTTACTTGAGTTAATTTTAAAAATATCTTATTATACGTATTAGCTAGAAGGGTAGAAGATGTCACAATTCGAGAAATAGATTTTTTTTCTTATTGAATGGGTTTTTGCTGCACTCAAAAATATCTTTTTATAGTTGTTGAAAAAATTAAAAAGTATTGATAATTATTTTTAAAAAAAAATATGGGATGAGATATTGTGCTATTAAAAAAATATTTAAAATATCTCATTAAAGAAAATCAACTAAAAACTCTTTTGTTAAAAAATAATCTTTAAAAATACTATTATTCAGGATAATTATTGTAATTTATATAAAAAAAATTATATTATATTTTAATTATTATCCTTAACTTTTAATTCAAATATCTAGTCCATATTTAATTTTTATATAATATTTATCTAATCATATAATATTTATCTAATCCACCATTTTATTATTTAGTTTTTCTTTGAATGATATTTTAAAATTATAAGATTCTATATAATACACTAAATACTTATTATTTTCCTTTCTATCCTTATGTTGCAAATTAAATTTTTTTTTGATGTGATGTGATAACTTCATTTCATATTTTATTTTGTACATTACACAACATAAATGTAACATTGTGTTGTATGTTGAATATATGTTGTGTGATGTTTTATTAGGTTCTTATGTACTTATGTTGTTGTATGTGTTTTAAAATTCTAAAGATTTAGAAATTTTTAAGAGTTTAGTTGTTTAGAGTTATTTTAGTTTGAGGTCAAAGTTAACAAAGAACAAGAAAAGGTATATAAGGTTTTTAGAAAACTTGAATTTCGTAAGTTCATTTATCTAAATTGTAAAGAAAAGTTTTAGAGAGATAGATTTTGGAGATAAAGAAGTCCGATCTTTAATTTGATTCTATTAGGTCAAAAGACGACTTTAGACCCCATAGGTTTTCAAGTTTCAATGTCAATTGATGGAAGAGCATGGGCTAAAGGCCCAACCACTAGAGCTATGGCCAGGAGATTACTTGAAGACTTGTCTGCTTTAGAGCTTAGTGGGCCCAATGGGCTTGGTGGGCCTAGGGTGCTTCTCACATGGACCTTACTTGAATAAACACCATGTTTTATTGCATTTCTTAGCATAGGAAGTTACTTTGATATTGGTATTGTATTTTGACCATAGACTAGGGTTCTTTATTTTTGGGCTTGTATTTGGGCCTCATAGGTCTTGGGCTTTTGATACCCAATATTAGGCTCATTCTTCTTCTTGTAATTTTTCCTTTTCATTGTATTCCATTGACTATTGTATTTAGGTCATTAGTATAGGAATTAAGAGGAAAATTCATTAAATAGGATTAGGTCAAACTAGGTTTAATTTGGCTTGCATTTAAGTTACATTTAGAGTCACATGGATGGCGCCACCTTGGCTGCACATGTGTGACCTAAATGTAACCCTAAATTCAAGTTAAATTAAATCCTAATAACACTTAGCATCTATGTGACCGGTGGCATGCATGTGGTGTGAGATTTGAATTCAAATTTTCAAATTTGAATTCAAATCTTGGCGCCACATGTGAACCTTACACATTGGCGCCAAGTAGCTTTATTGGCCGATTCTATAAATGTTTCCCTCCACCCTTCTTGTAATCACTTTGACATATTCATAAATTTGAGAGCCATTGAGCCAAGTTTCTCCCTCAAAGTCACCGTGTGAATTCTCTCTAACCTTAGGAGTTCACCATTGTTCCTTCTCTTTGAAGTGAGCACTCCATTGATCCTTAAGCTTGGATGCTTCCATCCAAGGCCTAGGTCTATCTTCATCCGTGCATCTCTTCCATTCAAGAGCATCTCAATTCGATGTCATCTCCATTGAAGTGGATCCGTGCTTAGGAGGAGCTTAGGAGGAGTTCAATCTTCATTTCTCCTACTATTTCTATCATTTTTGGTATCAGAGCAAGGTCTTCAAGGAGATAAGTGTCTTCATCTTTTTGTGTGTCCGTGTGTCTTGTGTTCTATTTGTTCTAATTTGTCTTCTTGAGTTTTCATTTCGGATCTATTTGTTTTAAAGAAAATTTGTTCCATAGATCCATTGTTTGATTGTTTTGAATTTCTTCCACAATCAACATGTTTAGGACCTTTTTGCTTGTGCTTATATTTTGTTTTCCTTGAGTCTCTCCATTCTTGTATGTGTCCGTGATTGGACTTCATGCATTGCATTAGATTTTGGTTTTGAATCCATGTTTTGTCTTAGAGTTTGTGTTTAGTCCTTATGTGTTTAAGAATTCCTTGAATAGCATGTTGACCTAATTTGTTTTGAGTGCATTATTCATCATTGTTGCTTTCGGTTTGCTTTCTATTGTGCCTACCTATATGTGCTTTTCCTTTTGCCTTATTGAGTTCATAATTTGCTATTAGTTCTAGTGAATTTCTTTAGAGTTAGGTTTCCATTGTGTACTTAAGTTTTCAATTCACTTTCCATTGAAAAATCTTATTAAAATTTGTGTTACTTAAAATTTCAAGTGCTTAATCCTACTTCTAGTGCACTATATTTTTGGATTCAAATTTTTAAAAAAAGTAAAGAGGATGAAAACAGAGGAGAATACAGAGCCTAAAGTTCAAAAGAAAAGTGTACAAAAAGAATCCAACACAAAAACATAAAACTAGTGCACTAGTTTCATCATTTTCACTTGAATTTTTGGTTAACTTGTAGTCTCGGTTTCTATAGCTTGGGATCATAAAAAATTTTGAAACAAAAGGCAAATACCTTCTCTAGAATCTTAATTTGAATATAGAAAAAGAAAGAATAAAAAAAAATAGTTAAAGCAATTTAAAAGGAAAAAGCCGAGAAGTGTACAATCTGAAAATTTCACTACTATTTGGTTTATACTTATCCAATTGCTTTCAAATTTTTTTTGTATTGTTCATCTACTCTAGTACCTATCTAGGAACCTTCCTAACTGAGTGCTAGCTTTATTTGGAGTCTTAATTTTCAGTTTTGCTTATTGAACTTCTTTGAGTCTTGTCATATACACATATTACTCTTCATTTTGGTATAAGCTTTTCAAATTGTGCTTTTGTTGCTTGTCTTGTTTTCTTTCCTTAAAATTCCTGTGCTAGAAGTGGCCTCAAATCCTTGCTTAAGGATCAAGCATTGACTCAACAAAGAGTAGGAAAGTTTTGGACACTAATACCACAAAATTTGACCTAATTTAGTGACCAAACTTTTCCTAAACTTCCTTCACTTGAGTGACCATTCCTTTCACCTTGTGAGCAACCACCATTAATCTCTTTTGTTGTGGTTATTGTGCAGGTCCAGGAGCATCATTATTCAGGGGTTAGTGGCGGATTAAAACATTCACACAAGTGTTAGACATTGGACAACAAAATCCGTCACTAACTTGGTCACCAAAATCTGTCACAAGTGTTAAACCAATTTGTAAAGCTTGGAGGGAGTATTAAGAAGCTGGTCAGGTATATCTAACTCCTTGATAGCCTTCTCACGTGTAGTACTAGTGGAAGTGGCTTGGAAATTTCATATGTTTCAAGCTTCCACTTAGGGTTATACGACTAGCTACTTATCCTTGCTTCTTTAAGTTTCTTGTCCATAATTGTGTTTACTTTGCTGCCCTAATTCGTCTAGACTTGTGTAGTTTTATTTGCTCACGTTTAGTTTAGTCTCATAAACAAACAAATTGTGAAAAGCATACAAAAATTTTTGTGAAAAGTTTGGGGAATTGGAAGTACCACAAAGGAGTTTAGTGATTTCCACTTGAAAAGGCTTGGTTATTAAGTGGCTCTTTGTAGCTCACCTCCCTTGATAGTGCAACTTGTACACTTAGACTTCCAAGTGCTATTTTCATTCCTAGAAAATCCCAAAAATATTTTATAACTTTTTGCATAGCATATAATTTCTTATTGCTTAATCATGAGTCATCATTCTCAAAGTAGTAGTGACTTTGAATCTCCTAAAAGTTTTAAAAGAATTGTTAAGGAGGTTGAAGCATTAAAACTTTGGAAGCATGAAGAGGTACTTCAAAAACAAAAGGAAAAGATTGAAAGAGAAGTACAACTTCTTGCTTTAGAAGAAGAGATACAAAAGATTAAGCAACAAGAAGAAAAACTCTTAAAAAAATACATAAAAGCAAAAGTCAAAAAAGTTCTTCAAAAAGTTCCACTAAGAGTTCTAATGACTCTCAAAGCCAAGAATATGATGGTAGTTTGAATATGGATGCTTTCTACCAACGTAGACCTAGGAGAGTCATTAAGGAACCAAAAGTGAGGGAATCAAGGGTTGATCTCCCTTACTTTCATGGAAAAGAAAATGTGGATGCCTACTTGGATTGGGAGATGAAAGTGGAGCAAATGTTCACTTGTCATCAAGTAGGTGAGGAAAGAAGAGTTCCTTTAGCCACTTGTCATAGCATATAAAATTCTCATTGTTTAATCATGAGTCATATTTCTCCAAGTAGTAGTGACTTTGAATCTCCTAAAAGTTTTAAAAGAATTGTTAAGGAGGTTGAAGCACTAAAACTTTGGAAGCATGAAGAGGTACTTCAAAAAGAAAAAGAAAAGATTCAAAGAGAAGTACAACTTATTTCTTTAGAGGAAGAGATACAAAAGATTAAACAACGAGAAGAAAAACTCTTAAAAAAAATACATAAAAGCAAAAGTCAAAAAAGTTCTTCAAAAAGTTCCACTAAGAGTTCCAATGACTCTCAAAACCAAGAGTATGATGGTAGTTTGAATATGGATGCATACTACCAACCTAAACCTAGGAGAGTCATTAAAGAACCCAAAGTGAGGAAATCAAAGGTTGATCTCCCTTACTTTCATGGAAAAGAAAATGTGGATGCCTACTTAGATTGGGAGATGAAAGTGGAGCAAATCTTCACTTGTCATCAAGTAGGTGAGGAAGGAAAGGTTCCCTTGGCCACCCTAGCTTTCCAAGGACAAACTATGTATTGGTGGACATCCTTGGAGAGAAAGAGAAGACTTCACAATGACCCTCCAATCACTTATTGGAATGAGTTGAGGAGTGCTATTAGAAGAAGGCACATACCTTCTTATTATAGTAGGGAGCTTATGGAAATGCTCCAAAGACTCTAACAAAAAAACATGAGTGTGGATGAGTATAGACAGAAAATGGAGTTATATCTCATGAGGGCTGGGATAAGGGAGGAAGAAAGATTGACCATTGCTAGATTTTTAAGTGGTCTAAATTTTGATATAAGAGATAGAGTTGAGTTACTCCCTTATAGGGACCTTGATGATTTGGTCCAACTTTGTATAAGGGTGGAACAACAAAATTTAAGAAAAAGTTCTTTCAAAGGCAAAACTCAATCTAGCTCTTATATTAAGAAAGACTACAAGAGGGAGGGTCAATATGATTCCTCTAAGAAATTTGGCAAAGGTCTAGAAAAAGAAAAAGAAAAAGAAAAAGAGAAAAATAAAAATGTTGTCACTTCTAGTGGTAAGACTAGTGACATCAAATGCTTTAAGTGTCTTGGGAGAGGCCATATAGCTTCTCAATGCCCCACTAAGAAAGTAATGATTTTGAGAGGGCAAGACATTTATAGTAGTGTTGATGAATCTAGTTCCACTACTTCAAGTGATAATGAAACAAGTGAGGATCGGAAGACCATCCAATTGAAAGTGCATATCCTTGTGATGGTCAACTTCTAATGATTAGAAGGCTTTTAGGAAGCCAACCTCATGAATCTCACCTTTCACAAAGAGAGAATATTTTTCACACAAGGTGTAAATTTTTTGATAAAGCTTGTTCTCTCATTGTGGATAGTGGGTCTTGTTGCAATTGTTGTAGTACAAGGTTGGTGGAGAAGCTTGATCTTACTCCTATTCCCCATTCGAAACCATATCAACTTCATTGGCTTAATAAAGATGGGGATATTATTGTTGATAAACAAGTGAAAGTCAAGTTTTCTATTGGTAACTATGAAGATCAAGTGGTTTGTGACATAGTTCCAATGGAAGCTTGCCATATTTTGTTGGGAAGGCCATGGCAATTTGACAAGAAAACCATGCATAATGGCCTTACCAATGAAATCACTTTCACCCATAAAGAAAAGAAGTTTGTACTTCATCCTTTGTCTCCTTCACAAGTGATAGAGGATCAAGTACAAATGAAAATGAAAAGAGAAGAGGAAAAAAAAATTTGATTAAAAAAAAAACAAAGAAGAAAAGAAGCATAGATCTTCAAAGAAGAAGAAGGAAGAAAAACCTCTTTCAATAGAAGGATTTCAACAAGAAACTCTAAAACAAACTTTATTTGTTGAAAAGCCTTCTTACATTCTTCTTTGTAGAGGTATGCTTCATTGTCATAATTTAACTATTGAACTTAGTTCTTTATCTCCTCAAGTTTCTCAATTATTAAAAGAATTTGATGATATATTCCCTAGTGATGGTCCAAAGGGCCTTCCTCCTTTTAGGGGTATAGAACATCAAATTGATTTTGTGCCTGGGGCTAGTCTACCCAATAGACCAGCCTATAGGACAAATCCTCAAGAAACTAAGGAGATAGAGAACCAAGTCCAAGAGTTATTGGACAAGGGGTGGGTGCAAAAGAGTTTGAGTCCCTATGCTGTGCCTGTATTGTTAGTGCCCAAGAAAGATGGAAAATGGAGAATGTGTTGTGATTGTAGGGCCATTAACAATATCACAATCAAGTACAGGCACCCAATCCCTAGACTTGATGATATGCTTGATGAATTACATGGTGCTACTATATTTTCTAAAATTGATCTTAAGAGTAGTTATCACCAAATAAGAATCAAGGAGGGTGATGAGTGGAAAACTGCTTTTAAAACCAAATTTGGATTGTATGAGTGGCTAGTTATGCCTTTTGGTTTAACTAATGCACCAAGTACATTCATGAGGCTTATGAATCATGTCTTGAGAGAGTGTATAGGTAATTTTGTTGTTGTTTATTTTGATGACATATTAATCTATAGTAGGTCTCAAGATGATCATTTAGGACATCTTAGAGAAGTTTTGATGATCCTTAGGAAAAACCACTTATTTGCAAATCTTGAAAAATGTACTTTTTGTGTGGATCATGTGGTTTTCCTAGGGTTCATTGTAAGCAAAGATGGGGTTCGTGTGGACCCCGAGAAAATCAAAGCCATTCAAGAGTGGCCCAAGCCTAAAAATGTTAGTGAAGTTAGGAGTTTTCATGGATTAGCAAGTTTTTATAGAAGATTTGTGCCTAACTTCTCTAGCATTGCTTTACCCTTGAATGAGCTTGTAAGAAAAGATATTTTATTTGAATGGACTTCAAAGCATGACCAAGCATTTCAACTTCTTAAGGATCAACTTACTAATGCACCCATATTAGCTCTACCAAATTTTGAAAAGACGTTTGAGCTAGAATGTGATGCATCAGGAGTTGGCATAGGGGCTGTGTTATTACAAGGAGGACACCCCATTGCATATTTTAGTGAAAAACTAAAAGGTGCCTCCCTCAATTACCCCACCTATGACAATGAGTTATATGCCTTGGTTAGAGCTTTACAAACTTGGGAACACTATCTAGTGTCCAAAGAGTTTGTCATCCATAGTGACCATGAGTTACTTAAATATTTAAGAGGTCAAGGTAAGTTAAATAAGAGGCATGCCAAATGGTTAGAGTTCCTTGAACAATTTCCATATATTATTAAATTCAAGAAAAGAAAATCAAATATTGTAGCTAATGCTTTATCTAGAAGACATACTTTGCTTGTGTCTCTAGGTACTCAAATTCTTGGATTTGATAATATTAGGGAGTTGTATGAGGAAGATCTTGATTTTGGTGATAATTATAAAAAATGCCAACAAAAAGCTTTTGATGGTTTCTATATGGCTGAGGGGTATTTGTACAAAGAAGGAAGGTTATGTATACCAGAAGGATCCATTAGGAAACTGTCAATTAAAGAGAGTCATGAAGGTGGGATTATGGGGCACTTTGGTGTTGATAAAACCCTTAGTTTGCTAAAAGAAAAATTTTATTGGCCCCATATGCGAAAGGATGTCCAAAGGCATTTTTTTAGATGTTTGGCTTGTTTACAAGCCAAGTCTAAAGTGATGCCTCATGGTACATACACACCTTTACCTGTTGCTTCTTCCCCTTGGGTAGATATTAGCATGGATTTTGTGCTAGGATTACCTAAAACCCAAAGGGGAATGGATTCTATCTTTGTGGTTGTGGACCGTTTTAGTAAAATGGCTCATTTTATTCCATGCCACAAAGTAGATGATGCAAGGCAACATTGCAAAACTCTTCTTTAGAGATGTGGTTAAACTCCATGGACTTCCTAGGACAATAGTTTCAGATAGAGATACTAAGTTCCTAAGCCACTTTTGGCGTGTCTTATGGTCAAGACTAGGAACCAAACTCCTCTTTCAACTACTTGTCATCCTCAAACAGATGGCCAAACAGAGGTAGTTAATAGGTCTCTATCTACTATGCTTAGGGCAATCCTAAAGGGCAATCACAAATCTTGGGATGAGTATTTGCCTCACATTGAATTTGCCTACAATAGGGTAGTTCACAAAACTACCAATATTTCTCCTTTTGAAGCAGTGTATGGGTTTAATCCTTTGACTCCTTTAGACTTGATACCTCTTCCTAATGTTGAACATTTCATTCATAAGGAAGAGGCTTCAAGGGCTGATTTTGTTAAGAAACTTCATGAAAGGATTAAAACTCATATTCAATTTAAAAATGAGAAGTGTGCCCAACAAGGAAGTAAAGGCAAGAAACCTATGATCTTCGAGGAAGGTGATTGGGTTTGGCTTCACTTAAGAAAAGAACGTTTTCCACAACAAAGGAAGTCCAAACTCAGTCCTAGAGGAGATGGTCCCTTTCAGGTCTTACGGCGTATCAATGATAACGCTTATAGACTAGATTTACCCTCTGATTATGGAGTCAGCACTACTTTTAATGTTAGTGATCTCAAACCTTTTGTAGGTGCTAGTGATGATGAGGAAGAGTCTTCAGATTCGAGGACGAATCCTTCTCAAGAGGGAGGGAATGATGGAAGAGCATGGGCTAAAGGCCCAACCACTAGAGCTGTGGCCAGGAGATTACTTGAAGACTTGTCCGCTTCAGAGCTTAGTGGGCCCAATGGGCTTGGTGGGCCTAGGGTGCTTCTCACATGGACCTTACTTGAATAAACATCATGTTTTATTGCATTTCTTAGCATAGGAAGTTACTTTGATATTGGTCTTGTATTTTGACCATAGACTAGGGTTCTTTATTTTTGGGCTTGTATTTGGGCCTCATAGGTCTTGGGCTTTTGATACCCAATATTAGGCTCATTCTTCTTCTTGTAATTTTTCCTTTTTATTGTATTCCATTGACCATTGTATTTAGGTCATTAGTATAGGAATTAAGAGGAAAATTCATTAAATAGGATTAGGTCAAACTAGGTTTAATTTGGCTTGCATTTAAGTTACATTTAGAGTCACATGGATGGCGCCACCTTGGCTGCACATGTGTGACCTAAATGTAACCCTAAATTCAAGTTAAATTAAATCCTAATAACACTTAGCATCTATGTGACCGGTGGCATGCATGTGGTGTGAGATTTGAATTCAAATTTTCAAATTTGAATTCAAATCTTGGCGCCACATGTGAACCTTACACATTGGCGCCAAGTAGCTTTATTGGCAGTTCTATAAATGTTTCCCTCCACCCTTCTTGTAATCACTTTGACATATTCAGAAATTTGAGAGCCATTGAGCCAAGTTTCTCCCACAAAGTCACCGTGTGAATTCTCTCTAAGCTTAGGAGTTCACCATTGTTCCTTCTCTTTGAAGTGAGCACTCCATTGATCCTTAAGCTTGGATGCTTCCATCCAAGGCCTAGGTCTATCTTCATCCGTGCATCTCTTCCATTCAAGAGCATCTCAATTCGGTGTCATCTCCATTGAAGTGGATCCGTGCTTAGGAGGAGCTTAGGAGGAGTTCAATCTTCATTTCTCCTACTACTTCTATCATTAATAAACATAAGTCTTGTTCTAGAGAAAAGCTTGGTAAACAAAGCATTAAGACGAATAGGCATTAAAATAAATTAGTTATCTAGTCAGACAAAACACTTAGTCTGAAAAATACACATTGTAATTTTATATCATCTGATAACTGAATTGTTTGTGTTTGTATAATCCCTTAACAAATTAAATGAACAAAAGTTTTCTCGATACTTGCATTCATTGAAAGAAAAAATAAACATCCTTTGCATTAAAAAAAAAAAAGAACACAACAAATCCCCTAACTCATGCAAAACATCAAATAAAGTTGATCGGGACTACTCTAACCTGACACACATATGCTTACACTTGTTTGGTACCTAAAAGGTGATAATAAATAGTTTGATCAGATAAAGTAGTGACTATTTGGTGAAAGCGTGTAATGCACCAACAAATATTTCTCTCCACAAGGAATGAAGATGAAGATAGACAAAGCAAACCAGTGAGAGATGCTCAAGGATTTACAATGATCATCTTTATTGAAACACTTATATAAGGAAGCATGATGATTTAGAAAGAAGATAGAATTGAACCAACTATTGATCATATTTTTTCTTTTGTAAAATAACTCTGTATTGTATTTGTTGTTTCACGTCTTGAAAGTAAGACAAAAAACAACATTGTTAGTTTTTATCTAACTATAACTTAGTGTTATTACTTTGAGCCTGGAGAGACTTAACTGTAAAAGAATATTTGGTGTTAAATCCTAAAGAAGCTTTGTGTCAAAAGAATACTTTTGTTAAAGTCTAGAAAGGCTTTGTATTGAAAGAATACTTAAGTAATTACTTGAAGAGCAAGTCAAATAACACTTAGGTTTGAGCTAGAAGTGACTTGAAAAAAGAATATTTGTATCTATGTATAAGATAGTGGAACTTGATTTGGTTGGATCAAGAATTGGACGTAGTCTTAGTGGTTGAAAAAAATCAATATAAAAATCCTTTGTGTTTAGTCTCTTAACTATTCGTCTACACTTCTTCGTAAAGTTACTACTTTACTATTTTTGAAAAGTGTGAATTTTGATTGACACTATTCAACCCCTTTCTAGCATCTCTTTTTTTCTCTGCATATTCCATAGAAAATCTTTTTTTTTTCCTTAAAGGCTAGACTGAGTAGCTAAAGTAAAAATTTAATTTGAGGAGCTAGAATTATATAAAGAAGTTATTGTACAACAAGTTTTGTAGTTTGCCATTCTTCCTTTTTTTTCCTTGATTTTAGAAGTAATTAAAGTCAAGGAAGCTTATAATTGTGATCATTCTTAAGTTATTTATGTTTATTTTAGTGTTTTCTTACCCATTTGGTGGTAATCTGAGTTTAATATATAATGTTGAAGTTAGATGTAAGGGTTTTGGTTGAAGAAGTTGGGTTTTCATTTGATTTAAGATGTATGAAGGTTGCATGTTATGTATGTGTTAATTTCTAAGTTGTATATGAAGTGAGTAAAAGAAGAAAATGAGTTGTATATGTACATCATGTTGTGTGTTAGTTGGATTTGAAGTGAGATGGCAAGTTCCACGGTGGAACTTTGCCTCTAGCCCAAAGAGATGCAAGTTGTGCGCCATTCAAGCATAGCTGATTCACAACTGCCTAGAATCATATTTCCCCCCAACGACAAAAGCGTTGCCTAGTGAGAAAATAGTTTTGTGTGTAGCCTCACCCAACATGACATAGTGCATCCGATGAGAGAACCCAAGGGAGTTAAGCTCCTTCAGTGAGCTAAGGCCACCCAATGGTGACCTCTAGTGAAATTTATTTGCTAAACAAGAAGGCCCATAAATTTTTTCCTTGTTGAGTGAGAATAGCTCGCCCAATGATGAGCTCTTAAGAGCTTTTCTCATCCAACTAGATCCTTATTTTGTAACTTGTTATCTTTTGTGTTTCCATAAGTAATATTTGATGTAGGTTGATAATAGATGAACCTTATGCATAATATGTTGCTTTATGATGATGAAATCATGTTGTATAAAGTTGAGTTGATTTATGTTGAGTGGGTTATACTTTCAATTATTATTATTAGTATGTTGAATGAGAAGTTGTTGCCTATATGTTGTAACTAAAGTTGAATTATATTGTGTTGATTAATGCACGATACATGTTGTTGAGTTGTAAATTTGAACTTGTGACTAGAAGATGATGAGTTGTTTTATAAGTGGAAATATCCCATAATGTGGATATAAATTTCTACGAGCTTGAAGTTGAAAATCCTTCAAAAAGTAAGTTGTCTTCTAGAGTGGAAAGTCGCTTTCAAAAGCTATTTCCTCTAGGTTCTTAGTTGATATAGTATGAGGGTCATGTTGAACCATACCTTATGAGTAACCAATAGAGTAAGGCATGAAGTTGATGGCTAAAATTTCTAACAAAGTGTTGGACAGGTGTGCATTATTTTGAGGATAGTCAACGACTTAATTCCATATAGGCTTACTTGATTCATATTAATGTTGTGGTAGGCCATACCCAAATTATTCTATTTTTTATAGTAGTATTGGACTTTCCTAATTTAAGTGTCGATATTTGAGGAATTATTTCTACGTTGAATATGAATTGGTATCCAACCTAAGTTTCTTTGATCTAGATTATACATCTTTCTACATTGTTAGTTCAATAGAGTTAAGCCACTTAAATTGCTCATCTGTGTTGTAAGGATCTCTTAATTGAAATGCGTGATGATGCATAAAGTTGTTAAGTTGAATGTTATATTGTAAAGTTGCTTAGTTGTGTTCTATGTTGTAAAGTTGTATTCTAAGTTGATGAAAATTGTATATAAAGTTGATAAGTTGATTTTCTATGTTGCTTGATGTTGAGTTGTTGTTGTTTATGATTAGTTGAAGTAGATGGTGTTTATATATAGTTAGTTTACTAATTTCTATGTTATTTGTTGAATTTTTTAACACAAAGTTACCCATACTTTTTCAAGTGTTAGTCTGCTATGATCATACTTGATTAGAGATTAAGTTAGAATTACACTGGAGGGTGAACACGATGGTTCAACATATAGGAGGTGGCATTTTGTGGAGGATATTCCAACACAGATTTGTTTAAATGTTTAATTAGCACTTACAGTTTCATTGTTTTCTAGTATTGATATTTGTACATATATATGTTTGTATGTACAAACACTAGTGCGAAAAATATTTTTAAAATCAGTTAAAAAAGAACCAATTTTAAAAATGATGCGGTTGTATTTTGGTAAATAATGTCAATGCTTTTAATGAACATTGTATGTTGAACATATAAATTTTGTAGTTGTAATTATTGTAAGTATTTGAAATATTTTTAATTTTGTTTTGTTCTTTTTTTCTACCTTTATTTCTAACCATGTAGACTTTTCCATAAATTAAGTGTGGATAAGGGGTAGAATCACATGCATATATGGATTTCTGGAACCTTAATTCATCAAAGAAGGCGAGAACAAGACCATAGAAACCCATACATTCATTTAGAATTGGATGTTTGACTCAAATATAAAAAATTTACTTAAATATCCTTAGTTTTAAGAATAAGTCTACTTTTATATAATTGATTGTAAATTTTAAATAAAGTATTATTGATCACTAATAGTCTTTCAATGCAATGTTCATTAACAACTTTTGGTTATTTGTCCTATGCACAATATAGTTGTTGTAACACCCCAGTTTTCATACTTTTCATGGAGGGTAATTTAGTATTTTTCATAAGATTTTTTGAGGGAGATTTAGTAGCCTAGAATGGGCCGTTCTAAAATTGAAACCGGTCATTCCAAACTACTAAAACAAGGGTGATTTAGTAGCATAAAACGGGCTGTTCCCAAACTGGAACGGACCGTTCCAAACTATTAAAATGGCCTATAAACCTTAGTTAGAATGGGTCATTCTAGATATGGCCGTTGTGAGTTGAAACTCATCCCCAGAATGGGCCATTCTGGTTTGAGAACGGGTCGTTCTAGATGTGAATTTTACATGTGATGAATGAGTCCAGAACGGGCAATTTCGGATTTGAAACAGGCCATTCTAGCCACTTCAAACTTCTATAAATAACATACTCTAACACTGTTTCTGAACACACTTTCTGAAGACCAAGGAGAACCAAGAGAAGGAGGTCACCCAGATTTTGCTCTAGCTTCTTCTTCGACTTATCCGGGTAAGGGGGGAGTGAGAAACCTCGCTCAGGGGTGTGATAATAATTGTTGGGTAGTAGGATTGACCCCTAATCCCTTGCCTGATACATGCTTTTAGGAACAGGCAAAATATGAATGTTTTTTGTTTTGCTTTTTGATTGCTCCATTATGTTCCTTGTTGGATGTGATGAGTGATTATGTGATTAATTTTGAGAATAAACATGTTTTGATATGAATTAGAGTGTTCTATGGATTCTTATGGGAAACCTTATGAGAAACAGTCAAAATGTGAATGTTTTCTGTTTTGTTTTCTGATTCTTCTGTTGTGTTCCTTGTTGAATGAGATGAATGAATATGTGATTAATTTTGAAAATAGACAAGTTTTGATATAAATTAGAGTGCTCTGTAAATTCTTGTGGGAAACCCTATGAAGTAAAATTAGGAATATGATCTTTGGATAATTACTTAGTATGCCTTAGCGAGGTTGGTTGAAGGGTATTGTATGCAAGGGGATGTGAGTAGTGCGTTGCGGTTATTTCATGAGGTTGTTGAGGCTGGTGTTGCTCCCAATGTGGCTATTTTCTCAGTTTTGATAGAATGGTGCTCTAAGAAAGTAAACTTCGATGCACCATCTCTGCTACTCCAATTAAGCAGCAGTGGAAGAATTGTTACCCGAAGTTAATGCAAACGGTGAAAGAATCGGTTCTTTTCTGAAACATTCCAAGTTTGAATTCACCTTGTGTTGTTGTTATTCCCTATTCTCTCTAACAATGCCAATGAGGTTTCCCAGGAGGAGCAACCTTTTCTCAATACCCACGAAGATTCTTCCCCCTTTCCCCCAGCGCTCCTCAAACCTCTTCCTTCCCACCGACCCGCCACCACCAACCGCTGCCCCTGACAACTTTCCCGAGAAAATCGCTTCAAGTTTCAATTTTCCCGACACAATCGCCGTCGAACCCTCTTGGGTTGTTCCATCGCAAAATGAGGTCTTGGATACCCTCTCGCGGCACAAGGGGGACCCCACATCAGCGTTGAGGTTCTTCAAAGGCGTATAGAGACAATGAGGGTTCGTGAAAACTGCTGATGTTTTATGCTTGTTGCTTCAGATCCTTGCCTCGTGCCCCAACACTCACGGAGATGCCAAGTATTTTCTCAATAGCTATGTCTTTGGAGATTCTGCCCCTACTGCGAAGGTTCTTGTGGAAATGTTAGTGGACTGTGCGGGAAGGTATGGTTTTGAATTATCTGATTCTAGGGTTTTCAATTACCTGTTGAATAGTTATGTTAGAGCTAATAAGGTCACTGATGTTGTTGAGTGTTTTAGAGCCATGTTGGAGCATGGTGTGCTCCCCTGGGTTCCCATTGTGAACATTCTTTTGACTGCAATGGTTAAGAGAAACATGGCGAATGATGCGTGCCGTGTGTATGATGAAATGGTTGAGAGAAGAATTCATGGCGATCACTATACTGTGCATGTTTTAATGGTGCGTGTTTGAAGGGAGGGAGGTTTGAGGAGGCTGAGAGGTATTTTGGGGAGGCGGCGGGTAGAGGGTTGAAGCTTGATGTGACGGCGTATAATATTGTTATCCAGGCTATTTGTAAGGGGTTGAAGGTGAATTTTGCGTGTGAGCTATTGAAGGAGGTGAGGGAGTTGGGGTGGGTGCCGTCTGATGGTACATATGGGGCTGTGATTGGTGTTTGTGTTAGGCAGGGGAATTTCATGAAGGCATTGAGCCTAAAGGATAAGATGGTGATCGGTGGTGTGCCGGTGAATGTATTTGTTGCAGCGAGGTTTGTTGAAGGGTATTTGAGTAGTGCCTTGCGGTTATTTGATGATGTTGTTGAGGCTTGTAGACACCCAATTTCGTCCGGGGGGGCATACAAACGACAAGATAGGATGTTAGAGGGCCAAAAAGCAAACTTTTTTCAGTGGCCCGGAACAGGCTGTTCCAAAATCGGAACGGGCCGTTCCCAAGTCCTGAACGGGCCGTTCCCAAGTCTGGAATGGGCCGTTCTTGAATGGAATGGGCCGTTCCAAGGCTTCTAAAAGGCCTAAAATTTGTAGGTTGGAACGGGCCGTTCTAGACCAGAACGGGCCGTTCCAAACCAATCAAAGGGGCTAAAATTTGTACCCCGGAACGGGCCGTTCTGATTTTAGAACGGGCCATTCTAGGATACAAAAATAATACATAACGTTCGGATTCGGAACAGGCCGTTCCGAATGCAGAACGGGCCGTTCCGGCCCACATCTAATACCTATAAATAAAAATCTCGGCCACAATTCTCCGGACCCCAAAAATTTCGTCCAGCACTCCTTAGAGCTCGAAATTTCTCTCTTTTTCTCTCTCCCTCTCTCTCTTTTGTATTTCTTGAGATTTTGTGAGACATTGTAATGTGAAGGGTTGCCACAAAGCACCTAAAATCTCCATAGTAGAAGATCTAATAAAGCTTGGTACGAGGTATTACTCATTAATCTCTTGTTCTATCTTTCTCTTCTTTTATTTTATATATTGCTATAATAAACACAATTATGTAGATATCTTAGGGTTCACCGTGTAATTTAATTTTCATGTAAATAATCATTAATAAAGGGGATTAAATATTTTAATTATTAATTCTTATTACGTTATCTTCATCATAGGGTACCGATTTAGGGCGTTGTAGGAATGCTTAATACCTTCCCTACACGTAATTGACTCCCGAACCCAATTCTGGTTATCAAGACCATTATTGGAAAACTTTTTCTTTTTCCAATGTTTTGAGTAAAACATTGGTGGAGACTCCATGAACCTATTTTCAAAACCATTAATTAAGGATTAGTCTGGTGTCCGGGCATTCCTTAATTGATGAGACTTTTAAAAGGATGTCTAAACCATAGGTCGCAAGATCGAAAATTTTTGGGTTGCGACAAATGGCGACTCCACTGGGGACGTTTAAAGAGGGTCAGACCCATTTAATTGATGAAGTTAATAAAATAAAAATAATAATTTAAATATTTTTCCCCTTTACTTTGTTTGTTTTATTTGCTTGGCTTTAATATCTATTTGCCTGTTTAAATTTTGCACTTGTTGAAATACAAATTGTACACAAAACCTTTGCACACAATAGTTCTCCCTACACCCGCGGGTATGAGGGTATTAAACATAGGGAGTGGTTGACGTACGACCGGCTCAAGTTTGGCCTTGGAGGCTGCGAGCCTTGTCGGAAATCACACTCAAGGTGATAACCGGTTACTCTAGCCTGAAATACTGCGACAGACCTTAGAGTTTGTCAGGTGACGGCGACAGAGATACTGAGTCCCTATAATGGGGGCACCTTGGGGGCCTTAAAGACCAGTGAGATTAGAACCGTCCTATACAACACACTTTTCTTGACAGGGACCACAGACTAAGGATTTGAACACGATCGTTCGTGGGTGTACATTGATTGAGCATGTGTGTGTGCATTTGTTTGTACTATTTCTTCTAATAAGAGTGGATTAGAATTTTAAAATAAGCAAACAGATAATAATAAATAAAAAAAATAATAATAAAAATTTTATACCCCTTCGTACATTCTTAGGTCAGCATTCCATTAACATCATATAGGTAGTTTCCTTTTTGTAAAAAAAAAAAATCAATAAAAGAAGTCTCTTATTTACCATGCATCATTCCCTTTTAGATAATAGAAACATGATAAAGATTAGGCAAAAAAAAAAAAGATGACATGCATTCTAGATTAGCTCATTAATTTCATTCATTTTATTTTATTAGCTAAGGAGGATTAGGTTGCAGTATGTATAGAAAGTTAAGAGAAGTGAATGCTCTAATATACGACAGTACCTGCGCTCTAAAGAAAAGCCCAAATCAATTTTAAAAATACTATGGTGGGGCCCTTGCTTTGATATGTTTTTTAAAGTAAGTCTTCTTAGAATCTATTTAATCTAATATAGATTCTCGCTTACTACTCTCAAAATCTATTTGAGCATTCAGAGATAAACAAATCAATGAGACTGATATTTATTATTCTCAACTTTCTCTACATTCTGCATTACATTCATTTAGAGCATATCCCTCCTTGTAAAAGAATAAATGAGAATAAAAAGGAAAATTAACCTATGCGCGTTAGTCGGAAGTAATGGAAGCAAAGTCGTGCAACCGTGAAATCCAAGCGGAATAGGAATGGACGAATCCACACTCCTAACGAGTTGTAAGCACCTGAGGAGGACGAATCTCTCAAACACTAAGGCAAAGCGACTAGAGCTTTCTCGAAAGGTGATTTCAGCAAGAGAGAAGCATTGCTTGTTAAAAAGTTGCTAGAATGAAAATCCACAAAGGGCGTTCTAGGCAAAAAAAAAGCAATGTTTGTTCGAGCTAAAAATCGAGAGACAACTTGAATGTTCCTCTTGAGACTTCATAGAAAGCTCTATCATCGCTTCTACCCATTCCTACATCTCAAGAAAGATATGGGTTGAGAACACCTTCATGAGAGAAGAAGCCAAAGGCCCTCCCTCTACACGAGATCTTCTGAAACGCCACATCCAAGCAAGTGGAGGACTAGCTCTACAGTTAGATGACCTAAGCCTCTCTTAGGGGCAACCTCCTTCTTTTTCTTTGTGTACGAATCACGAACTTGGGGCATGCCCGGGCCCTCAAGCTACATTAAATGGGCACGTGTAAATTGAAAATTCTATTTTAGTGCCATACACTTTTCTACTTCATTTCTCTTCTCCCTTTTACCTACTCTAAGCCTCGTCAACAAACATTAAATGAACAAGTACATTTGAAATAAGGACGTCATCAGAAACAATGGCTTAATACGCAATAAAAAATACATAAAGATCAATCAAATTAGGCATGACTTGTGGATAAAAGTCCAAATGAAATCAGCACAAGGGGCATTTCCCTTTAATGAAGGAATGAAAGATGATCACAAATGCTGCAAAGACAAAAGCCTGGCAGGAAACCCATTAAGGGGGCTGCGCAAAAATTAGGGCAAGGTCCGTTAGGAGACTCACAAACAAAAAGAGTAGCCTAGGAAAAAGGGAGGATCAAAAGAAAATGTCCGCTAGGGAACACATCTTAAGTAACCTAGGCAAAAGTTAGGACAAAGCAGCATCACGAGCTGAAAATCGAAAGGCGGCTCGGGAAGATCATTTAATCAATATGCAATCCCAAGTCATCGCTTAACTTTGAAGGAAATAATAAGCCAACGTGGAAAATGATTTCCTCACTTTGAATGTGCTTGTTCATCAGCCTAAACCACTAGCCTACCTCGACCAACCATTCTTTTAAAATCATTTTTGAAAAAAAAAAAAATTCTTTCTAACAAAACTTCTGCAAAAAATATGTATATATCATCTTCCTCTCTTTCCTCTTGACCTATATGGCATTAAGATAAATTTGAGAGATACACGGAGTATGCACAGTGAATACTCACAAGGAAAAGATGGAGGTGTCCTAGAACAGAGTCTAGAGTCTAGGTACACCTGATCTAAGGGCTAACATATCACATCCGGTACAAGCGAGAGGGCTGAACTACACAAACCTTAGGTTCAAGAAGCAACACTGAATTCAACAGGGCTAAAGGCTAACAGTCCATGTCATTGATCAATGCGCATAGATTAATTTCTTGAAAGTAAAAATAAATTTTCATTTTAAGCATTAGCATAGAAGCATCATTGCATAACATGCATATGGCACAAGTGTGCACAAAAGGGTATAAGTTCATTTAAAAAAAAATCCAATCCATTTCTGCTTTGCATTTTCTTTTGCATTCTTGCATTCTTTGTGTGTGTCTATCCATCACTTGTTGGAGGAATCAAGAGGTCGAAGCACTCATAAAAAAGATCAACAGCTAGACAGTACCTTAAAAGCCAAGATCATGTAAAGAAAAACCTAGCCCCAACAAGGGCATTCCATACAAGTGGTTTCATATAGCTACCAAGAAAAGAAAGACACATCAATAGCAAGATGGGATAGACCTGGACGAGGAAGAATAATCAAGCCTATAAGCATGAAGAGGCCATCACACCTTACTTCTTCACCAAATGAAGGATAATCCAAGAGAATGCCAAGACCACCAGGTATGGTTTCCTCACCAAAGCCAGGAGTGGCTTCCAAAATAATACTCATTAACAAAGATTCAACAAATAACATCATGGGAATAGATCCCTCCACCAATGATGACAATAAAAAGCAAAAGAAACATGATAAAAAGGCAAGCTTCAAAAATGTCAACAAAAAAAAAAGCCGAAGCATTCAAAAATGATAGTAGAAAAAGGCAAGCTTCAAACATGAAAAAACCGAAGCTAAGAAAATAAAAAATATTCATACCACATGATCAGCGCCTGAAGAGGCATTACAATACTCACCTTGACAAGAACAACACCAAACTCTTACCAAGCTACCACAAACAGCACCTAGAGAGGCATCGCAATACTCACGTGGCAAGGGCAACACTGGAATCCCTGCCAGCCATCCACTTCTCTGCCACCAACTCAGGGGCACAACAAACATCTCCTGCCCATCCACCTAGGGGCAGTCTTTCATTCCACAACAATCAATCATCAATGAATCAAAAGGACTCAGCATTATGCCTAGAGAGGCATCACAGTACTCACATGACAGGGGCAACACTAGAATCCCTGTCACCCATCAACTCCTTTACCCACCATCATAAGGGCACCACCTACCAGTAATCCTCATCTTCATCAGACGTCTTCCCATAGAAAGGGGGCAATCACATCATCAGCATCAACAGGCGGCCTGGAGAGGCCGACAGAATAATACTCACAATATCAGCAGGCGGCCTAAAGAGGCCGGCACAATAATATTCACAATATTAGCAGGCGGCTTGAAGAGGCTGGCAAAACAATACTCACAACATCAGCAGGCAGCCTGGAGAGGCCAGCACAATAATACTCACAACATCAGTAGGCGGCCTGAAAAGGCCGGCATAATAATACTCACAATATGAGCAGGCGGCCTGGAGAGGCCGACACAATAATACTCACAATATCAACAGGCGGCCTGAAGAGGCCGACACAATAATACTCACAATATCAGCAGGCGACCTGGAGAGGACGGCACAATAATACTCACAATATCAGCAGGCAGCCTAGAGAGGCCGACACAACAATACTCACAACATCAGCAGACGGCTTGGAGAAGCTGGCACAACAATACTCACAATATCAGCAGGCAGCCTGGAGAGGCTGGCATAAAAATACTCACAATATCAACAGGCAGCTTGGAGAGGCCGACACAACAATACTCACATTAGCAGGCGACCTGAAGAGGTCGACACAACAATACTCAACATCAGCAGGTTGAAGAACCGGATCTCCACCTCACTATCGTAAGAGAAGCAATTAAGAGCAGAAATAATGGAGCTTCTACTCGAAGACTGAAGATCAGGTGTACATTTTGTCAACCTTGTTACCCAATAGAGTATGCAATCAATGCTCAACTACTCTAAAGGGTGAGGATACGAGCAAATACACTTGTCCAAGGGAAGCAACGTAGAAGCATCAACACAGAGACGAGAAGAAGACCCGGACGAAATGTCTACGTCTTTACTTGCCTTTGGAAAAGCAACACAGCTATTCCAAAGGACAAGTAAAGAGGGACAGCTATAGACACCCAATTTCGTTCGCGGGGCATACAAACGACAAGATAGGATGTCAGAGGGCCAAAAAGCAACTTTTTTTCAGTGACCTGGAACGGGCCGTTCCCAAGTCCGGAACGGGCCATTCCTAAGTCTGGAACGGGCCGTTCTTGATTGGAACGGGTCGTTCCGAGGCTTCTAAAAGGCCTAAAATTTGTAGGTTAGAATGGGTCGTTCTAGACCAGAACGGACCGTTCCAAACCAATCAAAGGGGCTAAAATTTGTAACCCAGAACGGGCCGTTTTGAACGGGCCGTTCTGAACGGGCCGTTCTAGGATACAAAAATAATACATAACGTTCGGATTCGGAACGGGCCGTTCCAAATCCAGAACAAGTCATTCCGAATCCAGAACGGGCCGTTGCGGCCCATATCTGATGCCTATAAATAGAAATCTCGGCCACAATTCTCCGGACCCCAAAAATTTTGTCCAGCACTCTTTAGAGCTTGAAATTTCTCTCTTTTTCTCTCTCCCTCTCTTGTATTTCTTGAGATTTTGTGAGACATTGTAGTGTGAAGGGTTGCCACAAAGCACCTAAAATCTCCATAGTAGAAGATCTAATAAAGCTTGGTACGAGGTATTACTCATTAATCTCTTGTTCTATCTTTCTCTTCTTTTATTTTATATATTGCTATAATAAACGCAATTATGTAGATATCTTAGGGTTCACCGTGTAATTTAATTTTCATGTAAATAATCATTAATAAAGGGGATTAAATATTTTAATTATTAATTCTTATTACGTTATCTTCATCATAGGGTACCGATTTAGGGCGTTGTAGGGGTGCTTAATACCTTCCCTACACGTAATCGACCCCCGAACCCAATTCTAGTTATCAAGACCATTATTGGACTTTTAAAAACCTTTTCTTTTTCCAATATTTTGAGTAAAACATTGGTGGCGACTCCATGAACTTATTTTCAAAACCATTAATTAAGGATTAGTCTGGTGTCCGGGCATTTCTTTAATTAATGAGACTTTTAAAAGGATGTCTAAAACATAAGTCGCAAGATCGGAAATTTTTGGGTTGCGACAAAGCTGCTGTTACTCCCGATGTGGCTATTTTCTCGGTTTTGATAGAATGGTTCTTTAAGAAAGTAAACTCTGATGCACCATCTCTGCTACTCCAAGTAAGCAGCAGTGGAAGAATTGTTACCCGAAGTTAATGCAAACGGTGAAAGCATCGGTTCTTTTCTGAAACATTCCAAGTTTGAATTCACCTTGTGTTGTTGTTGTTCCCTATTCTCTCTAACAATACCAACGTGGTTTCCCAGGAGCATCCTTTTCTCAATCCCCATGAAGATTCTTCCCCCTTTCCCACAACGCTCCTCAAACCTCTTCCTTCCCACCAACCTGCCACCACCAACCCCTATCCTTGACAATTTTCCCGGGAAAATCACTTTAAGTTTCAATTTTCCCGAGACAATTGCCGTCGAACCCTCTTGGGTTGTTCCATCGCAAAATGAGGTCTTGGATACCCTCTTGCGGCACAAGGGGGACCCTGCATCGGCGTTAAGGTTCTTCAAAGGCGTAGAGAGACAACGAGGGTTCGTGAAAATATATTGGTACAAGAACTTTATTTTTTTTTTCTTTTGGATATTCTGTTTCAATTCTAGATTCCAAATGCCAGTAATATCCTGAAATTCCTATAACTCAATTGAGTTGAATTTCTTGAGTAGTGTATTTTGGTCTCGTCAAAAAATGGAATAAAAAGTAATGAAGATAATTTCTTTTTTATTGAGTGATGTGATTGTTTTTGGCAACTGCCTTTATATAAGATCTTGACAAAGTAGCTCTTTAAAGTTTAAACTGTCTTTAACTTATTATACTCAATCTTCACGTGTCTAGGTGGGTTTCATAGCTACAATGCAATTAAAATAGACATTTCTTAAAGTGAGTGTAATATGATGATGTGTCTTTCTATATGTTTCTTTGGTTGGTACTTTATAGATTTTGCATATATTTTTATGGATACTATATGTTGATAATGTTCAGGGTTAAATGTTCAATTTTATAATAAGTGCAAATACCGGTTTTTGGACTAGGCTTGTCCTGACTAGATGTACATACATTTATGAAGATGATGTTGCTTGATGTTGAGAATGGTGTGTACTATTATTATGAAGACAAGGGGGATCTTTCATAGCAATTCTGCATTGTGTTTTTACTATTGTCAATGAATTATGCAGATACATGATGAAGAGTTCAAGTTTCAAGAAATGGGCTGTGGGATTTGCACATGGAAATGAAGGAAAGGCAACGTTGGAGGTCTGAAGAGGATGCATTATTATGTGCTTATGTGAGACAGTATGGTCCTAGGGAATGGAATCTTGTATCTCAGGGCATGAACACGCCTCTTAACAGGGATGCAAAGTCATGCTTGGAAAGGTGGAAGAACTACCTCAAGCCTGGCATCAAGAAAGGCTCTCTAACCGAAGAAGAGCAGTGTCTTGTGATATGGCTTCAAGCGAAACATGGCAACAAGTGGAAGAAAATCGCTGCAGAAGTTCCTGGTAGAACTGCCAAGAGGTTAGGCAAGTGGTGGGAGGTGTTCAAAGAGAAACAACAAAGGGAGAAACAAAAGATTCACAAAGCAATTGGCCCAGTTGATGACACCAAATATGATCATATACTAGAGACTTTTGCTAAGAAACTAGTGAAAGAACAACACCCTTCACAATCACCATACCTTATGGTTGCTGCATCTAATGGACCAGGGAATGCAGCAACACCTCATGGTATGAGGTGGATCTGTTTTAGCCTTCGGCGATAACATGATGGTCTTGGAGTTGATAGAGTGCTGTAAGGAGTTGGAAGAAGGGTATTGTGCTTGGGTGGTGCACAGGAAGGAGGCGGCTTGGCGGTTGAGAAAGGTGGAGCTGCAGTTGGAGGTAGAGAAGACGAGCCAAAGGAAGGAAAAGATGGATGAAATTGAGGCAAAGATTAAGGCTCTTTGGGTGAAACAGAATGCTGCTTTGGATAGAATTGAATCAGAATGCAGAGAACAGTTAGCAGGGATGAGGAGAGATGCGGAAAGCAAGGAGCAGAAGTTGGCTGAGCAATGGAATGCAAAGCACATGAGGGTAGTGAAATGTATGGAGCAAGTAGGATGCAGAATGCCACAGATTGCTGAGCCTAATGGAAGATAAGATTAAAGACATCACTCTGAAATTTGCTCTTTATTAGGTATATTTGTTTTGAAGTTTGAGCATTTCAAACGTCAATTTGAAACAACATAAGCTTATCTATTAAGGTGTCTTGAAAGTAGTAACAACATCAAACCAAACACACATTGTAGTTTGGATCTTGTAATCCAACTACCTCCGTTAATGCAATTAGAGGAATTTGATTTGTATTAATGTACATGTGCAGTCTTGTATGAGTTGCATTGCATCCTTCATGCTAATTTTCCTGCGTACTGTGTTGCATCTCAATAGAAGGGAGAATGTTGTGTTGTTTATGCTAAAATTTCCACTCATTTGGGCTATTCTTCTTTACTAGTTCTCCTTAGCTTCGCATATACACAGATTCATTCAGGTGAGAACATTTTTGTTACTGAAACATGTGGACAATGAATGTAGATTATCATTAGATTTTATTTGAACAACTGATATTAGAAAATAAATGCATATAACTTTTTTAAAGAGTGATATAATCACTATAACTTTTGGTTTTTGATTTGCATAAAATAATTGTGAATTGTGAAATAGTTTTATAATTCTTTCACACATAGCAATAAATTTTTTTTATAAACAAAACACTTCTAAGAAATAAAATAGCAAGAAAAAATAGGATAGTGATTTTCAATATTTTGTTAACGCATAAGTTAATTTATAATTTTTTTATATTATTTTTTTCAAAAATTTAGTTTTTGATTTATACATAAATTATATTTAATCCCTTCGGAATGCATGAATTTGAAGAACAAGGGCAATGGAAAGTGGGATCGCAATATCTTTGGTTTATAAATTTGAAAATTTTATTTTATTTTGATAAATCTCACAAATTCCATTCCCAATCAATATTGTTAAATTGGAGCCCATCATGCAACATTGCATATAAAAAAACTCACACGGTGAAATTGGATTGTCACCTAATAATTTAAATTAATAAGAAAAATTTATGAGAATATAAATTATTTTTTAATGTAATCGGCAATTGGACCTTAATTAGCAACCACCTCAATGGCCTTTCTAAGACATGCCAAAAGCTTGTTTGAGTTTATAAATAGAGCTTTGATACAGGGAAATTTTGATTATTGAATAATATTTTTGAACTTTTCTACTAAGAATATTTGAAGTTTGAGCATGAGAAAAACTTAACATTGACTTAGAGTAGAGAGTTGACTATATATATTAATTATGTTCTTATTGTCTCTAGCTAATTCCTAGTTCTTAGATTTTTCTAGATTTCCATGATTTCTTTCGTCCTTATCCAATGAAATAGAAGCTTTTGTTTATGATGCACATGAATAATTGAATATGATGACTCTTTTGCTTTATTTTTTTTTGTCATTACTTTAAAGTGGTGGACGAGTGTCCACTAGATGATAATTTTCGTCCCTAGTATTCATCTCTTCACTATTTTGTAACTCTAAAGGTTGAAGACAATAATATTAAACCTATTTTTAATAAGAAAGAATAACAATGCTCAAAAAGCATAAACTAGTGAAATAAAAGTAAATGCTAAGCTTAAAAATTAATCTGATTTTGAATGTAAATACCTTTTTCTTTTTTGACAAAAATTCACATTCCTTTATTATTTTGTTACTTTTGAGAGATAAAAATATGAGGTGTTAGCGAAGTTAAGAATAATAGAATTAGTCTTTCACTTGACAAACCAATAGTTGAATCCCTACTGAAAGAGGTATTTGACAATGTCTTAATAATATTATTTTTAAAAAAAAATAAATCTACAAGACATAAAAAAATAAGTTTATATGCCAAAATTAAAAGATAAAATTCATGTACAATTTCTTAAATATTTTTAACGTTATTATTTGATAAAAATTAAAATTTCACCAAATTTACGAATTAAAAGTTTATATGAAAACTCTACGTCTAAATTATAATAAAAATAATCAACAAACTATATTTAAATTGTCTCAAAATATGTGTATATGTAACAAAAATTTCTTTATATGAAAATCACATTTTTCTTTCTTTTTCATTTTTCTATTCTGTCAAACTAATATAGAAAAACATATTTTTTTTCTTTTATTTCTCTTCTACTTCTTTTACTATTGACACTCAAACTTTATCTATTATAACTCTTTTTTTCTTTTTTTCCCTACTTACTACGTACCATTTATTTATCCAAACAAAACATACTAATAGTTATAAAAATAACATATAAATGCGAGAAATAATAGGAAAAATTGCGATGATTTGAAAATAATAAGAACAAAAAATTGATAGTGAAGCTGATTCTCACCTTTATGATTTGCGTGCCATCTTTATCGCATGTTAAGCGCTGAAACCAACATACACACAACACACCTGTCCCCCACACACACTTTCTCTTGTACTCTGAGACAAATCAGTATACAAATATTTTGTGCTTCATTCATGTGACTCTTCTCTAGTGCTTTGTTTGTAAAGTTATTTTCTCTTTACTACCCAAAAGAGCAAATTTTTGAAACACATCATCCAACCTCTTCTTTTAATGTACGTCTTTTCTCCACACACTTTATCTCACAAATACATTTGTTTAAAATCAATTTTACACATAATAAAAATCAAATTGTCCTATCTAAATTAAGAATTTAAAATTTAATTTTTTAAATTGACTTATCCAAACCAAAACACACACACATTTGTTTAAAATCAAATTATCCATAGAAATCAAATTGTCCTATCCAAATTAAGAATTTAAAATTTAAAATTTTTAATTGATTTGTCCAAACAAAAACATTTTAAAAATGATAAAAATTAAAGTAAAAATAATTCAATTTCTAAAATTTTCAAATTTCTTAAATTTCTAAAATTCTTGATCCAAACACTATAAAGTAATGAATATCCATTAATTTAGTCCTTCAATTAACATATTTTACAAATATAAAGAGACTACTTTGTCCGGTCCTTCTTATAAAACATTTTTAACTAAATCACTAAGAGTAATATAAGTATTTATGTTAATTGATTTTATTATATTTATAAAACAAAATCATAATTTACTAATTTTATCCTTCTTACTTAACATTAAATTTTCGTGCAAAAAGTGAAGATATTACCCATATCAAAGCTTATACATCAATACCAAAAAAATGATAAATATCAATTGAAGAAAGTTTAAGAAACAAGAAAAAACACATTCTCATTCTCATACTCTTTGATAAGGACAAACAAAAAAAATAATTTAATACTTTCTAGAAATTATAAGATGCCTTATAAAAAAAATTCAAACTATTCCTCATAATAAATATCAGAAGAAGTAATTAGTATTTCTCCGACTAAAAGTCTCAATGGGTCATTTACAGCAGCTTGGATTGCATTAAAAAGCATCAAAGCTACGCCCATTCAGGTATTGATGGATAAATGCCTTTTCCCCCACCCCTCTTATTTTTTATAAAGAAACAAAAAGGCTTTATTCAAGTATCCAACCTCAAGGTCTCATAAAAAAAATTTGAGATGCTAAAACAGAATGATCTAATATTATAGATCATGAACACATCATAGCATTCCATCCTAAACTACAAAATCGCAGTAAAGCTCCTATCCGTTGCCAGGACAATTAAATAGTGTGAAGGAAACAAGTTGACAATTATTCATCCTTGTCCAGTAAAAGAGTTAAAATTAAGCACCAAATTGTCTTCCCACCTGCAACAATTGGAAATTCCTGTTACCAAAATGGCAAAATGCTAAATTCTCTGCAGGATATCTAGCCATTGGAACTATTATGCTCTTGGCCAAAGAAAGTGTCTAACCGAAAGAACTCACTTCAGTTATATGAAAGAACTACGGTTTCCTTAATAGAAATCATGATGAAATTGCAAAGGAAATTTTGTCCATATTTCTAGATCCTTAGGACAAACAATGGAAGATGAGACCAATTTCAAACCATTCAATACTTTCTGCAAGACTGAATTTGCAAAAAACTCATTAGTAGAATGTGTGCTGCCTAG
Organism: Cajanus cajan; assembly: GCF_000230855.2. Lineage (NCBI taxonomy): Eukaryota > Viridiplantae > Streptophyta > Magnoliopsida > Fabales > Fabaceae > Cajanus > Cajanus cajan. Next base: position 25,600,974 of record NC_138526.1, read on the forward strand.
AATCCTTTAGTGTGGATTAAGCACCAACTGGAGCGTATGATCTTTTCAACTTTCCATTTACAAGAATATCGTATGTAGTGTCATCAGGAACAAGACCTTTATCAAGCATCTCGTCATGCAGTCTAAAAGCCTCATGCAGATTCCCCTCCTTAAAATGTCCAGCAATTAAAGTGTTATAAAGAAGAACAGAAGGAGTTATATTATTCCCATCCATTTCCTTTAGAATCTTGCCAGCATTTTCTAGTTGTCCATTGTTACAGAGTCCATTTATCAAAATAGTGTACATGAACATATCAGGCACAATACCCCTGGAAAGCATATCTAAGTAAAGATCTATGGCAAAATTTAATTTCCCCTCTTTTAGAAGTCCACCAATCAGTGAGGTATATATTTGCAAGTCACATGGAATCTTATTATTTATCATCTCCTTGTACAAGTTGAGTGCTGCTTCCATATTATTCAAATTTCGGAAGCCACTAATCATGTTGTTATAAACAATTGTGTTTGGATTCAAACCAATCTCCAAAAGTTCACAGAATAATTTGCCTGCATTTTCCATGTCTTGCATTTTGCAGAAACCACCAATGAGAGCACTATATGCAGTAATATCCAGTTCCAAACCCTTCTTTTTCATATCATCATACATTTTCAAAGCAAGACCGATCTTATTACTTTTGCAAAATCCATTAACCAAAACAAGTATAGGTGACGACATTTGGTGAAATTCCACTTTCACACATCTCTCTATATGCAGACTCTGCAGAATCAACTGCACCTTCCATGACAAATCCATCTATGATGCTATTATAAGTCATAGATGTGGGAATAAAACCCTGCTTCATAAAAGTGTTCAACTTATCCTTTGTCTCAGACACCCGGCCATTTTTAGACAATCCATTTATAATGGTGTTAAATGTGTAGTCAGTAGGCCTACAGCCACCATTTGATCAAACACACCAAATGCGTGCTCACAATCACCCTTTTTAAAAAATCCATCCATCAAAATAGTGTATGTAATGACATTCAGTTTTAAACCACCTTTAACAATACCATTCATGACATTTTATGCATCTTCCACGCAACCCTGTTTATGGTAACCAAGTATCATGTGTTGTAAAAAAAATAAACATGTGTTGCAATGACCAAAAGTGGCACATGTATAAAAAAAATTCTCTCAACGAGCTCTTGCGTCACTTTTGAAAGAAAAAAATTAACATACCCAACCGGGAACGGCCCGTTCCCAAACTGGAATGGCCTGTTCCAACACTTGGAACGGGCCGTTCCAGACTACTTAAAAATGTCTAAAATCCTAGTCTGGAATGGGTCGTTCCAGTATAGATAGGTATGTGCTAAACTCAACTCTAGAACGGGCCGTTCTGTTTTAAGAATGGGCCATTTCAGTTATGAAATTAACCTATAACGAAGGGGTCTAGAACAGGTCGTTCCAATACAGACAGGTACGTGCTAAACTCAACTCTGGAATGTGTCTTTCTGTTTTAAGAACGAGCCGTTCCAGTTATGAAATTAACCTATAATGAAGGGGTTCAGAACAGGTTATTTCGGATCTGGAACGGGCCGTTCTGGCCGTTTCTGATGCCTATAAATGGTGGACTCAAGCACTCTCCAGGGGCTGGAAAAAGTCGTCCAAGACTCCTTATAGCTCAAACATTCTCCCTCTTTCCTTCCTATTGTATTTCTTGAGATTTGTGAGACATTTGTGTAGTGTGAAAGGTAGTCGAAAAGCGTCTAATAGATCCTCATATTTGAAGATTCAGTAAAGTTCGTTTAAGAGGTATTTTAGTCAATTCTCTTATCTGTTCTTTATTCCCTCATTTTAAATATCGTTATAATAAAAGAAATAACCATGTAGACATCCTAGGTTAATTTGTGTAATTTAAATTTCATGTATATAAATAATCATCAATAAAGGGGACTTAATATTTAAATTATTATCTCTTATGGTAGCTTCATCGTAGGGTACTGATTAAGGGCGTTATAAGGGTGCTTAATACCTTTCCTACATCTAACCGACCTTCGAACCCAATTCTGGTTATCAAGGCCATTATTGGACTTTCGAAAAACCTTTTCTTTTTCCAATGTTTTGAGTAAAACATTGGTGGCGGCTCCATGAACCTATTTTCAATCCCATTAATTAAGGATTAGTCTAGTCTCCGGGCATTCTTTAATTGATGAGATTTTCAAAAAGATGTCTAAATTATAAGTTGCAAGATTAGAAATTTTTGGGTTGCGACAGTGCCAATCACATATCACTAGTGTGCTGACTAAGCAACAACCTAAGGTAGTCTAGGAGTACATGTAGGGAGTTACCCATACACTCTCAACTAGAAGGACATACTGCTAGGGTCTGGTTGCGATAGCGAAGCTGTGCAAGTTACGTCTCGTGTTCACAAACAGATAGAATCGAGACATCCAAACTACACTGTCCCCTAGGACTCTCCCAAGTTGTTACATAAGGAGAGTCTTCCCTAATGGTGTACTCCATATCATATATGTCACATAGATGCACATGATGCATGTCACACATTCACACTTCATGGACTCATCACTTTAGTGGTCATGGAATTTCATGTCTTATCTTATTTCATCATGTTTCATATTCTCATAGTCATAGTATTCACAATAGCACGTAATTCACATCATGTCTCATGCTCATAAAGCACATCACTTACATTAACACAGTAATAAGGCAATTCTCACACAATTTGCACCTTCAAACAAGACATAAAACATGTAAAACATCACAGGGATCACGCTCGGCGCTCCCTAACTCATGCTCGACGCATTAAATGTTGCACCAAAAGTGGAGCATCATGCCCGTGCGCCTTGAGCGCACTTGGTGAATTAAATGTTGCGCCTAAAGCGGAGAAATCCACCTAATAGGACTTTTCTACGCCCAACTTAACTATTAAGCCTGGCTTAAAAAAAATTAAGCCCGACTTAAAAACTGTGCCCGACGCTAAGAATTGTGCTTGACTTAAAAACCAAACATGTTATTATAGCATTTAATCGGTAAAAACACTTCAAATAACACCAAAAACACGAATCCATACTCAATTTTATGTAAACTACCGCAAATCTTGTCAAAAGATCATACCCCTAATTGTTTCTCATAGGATTTTGCTCCATGAACCCATAGAGCACTCTAATTCATATAAAAACTTATCTAATTTCAAAATCAAACACATATTCACGCATCACATCCAACCAGAAACCCAATGGAAAACTCAGATATTAAAATAGAAAACTTTCATAATCTACCTGTTCCTAAAGCATACATCAGGCAAGGGATTGAGGGTCAATCCTATTACCCAACAATTATTCTCACACCCCCGAGCGAGGTTTTTCACTTTCCCTTACCTTGATGGGCAGAAGATGAAGCATGAGTAGAATCTGGTTGGTCTCCTTCTTTTGGTTCTCCTTGGTCTTCAGAGAGTGTAGAAAGGAAAATGAAGTCAAAAGCGTGAAATAATTTTTTTGGTAGCCTCAGGTAACTTCTTAACTCCTGATAACTTCTTTCTTAAATAAATAAATAATAATAAAAATAAATAATTTACCAAAACACCCTTCCTTCCTTTCTCATAAAAATAAATGGTAACTAAAACATACTCTCTCTTTAATAATCAACATAAACATAAGCATACCTATTAATAAAATACTTTTTATAAAATGTCTCCTGTTTCACTAATTAAAAATGATAATAACAAATCATGTTTCATAAATATAATAGAACTCATATAATTAATTAAATAATATCAAAACTCTAAAATAAATACATTTAAATATCAAAATAATTTCTAAAATACCTTAATATAATTTATGAATGTTATTGAGAGAAAATCTTGGTCAATTGTTGGAAGGGATGATAAATAAATTCGTACCTATTGAGAATATTCGAATCTGTCCCGACTTTGATAGGGAACACCTAATTTGATTGAGTATGGATACGAGTAAAACCCAAAATATTAAATTGGGCATGGGGATAGATATATAGTTACTTGTCCCGTTCCCGTCCCTGTCCCCGTTCCTATCCCCATGTCTGATTTAATACTCGTCCTCGATTTGATTATTTTAAAGAATTTTAATATTTAAGAATTAGTGTCTCTAAAGTATTTTGATTAAAATATGAGATAAACAAATAACTAAATTATCATTGTAATATAATAGAAAGATAAGTTAAAAATATTATGTGTTTTTTTTTATAAATAAATTAATTAATTTTTGACGAATATAGTTATACCCAATACCTGATGAGGACGAGGATAAGACAAAAATTATATATCCATTAGATATCAGAGATAGGGACAGATTTGAACTGTGAGTTCGGGGACAAGTATCATGAAATTCATACCTGCTCCACCTCGTTGTCATTCCTAGTTGTTGGTGGATGCAAAGGTGAAAGTAAGATGTTAAAAGAAATAGATAAAACTAAAAAAGAAAAATGGAGAGTAGTGGTAGTGGGTGGGTGTTTTATGACTTTACTTAGAGTACAAAATGAATGTAAAAACATTTTTTTTCTTGTGTTCCTAATTTGTATATTGGTATTGTTATTTTTTATTTACTAATTTGAAGAATATTGACTGTTTATTTTGTTCTCCCTCTGCTTTGGTGATCCAATTTGTAGAAAGAAATCCTGACGCTGTAGAGGAACATTGTTTGATATAGTTAGAGAGAAACACAAATCCATGGGAACTTGAAAATCTAAGCTTCATTGTCTGAGTTAGAGGGAGGATGAACCTTTTCCACAAACTCTTTAACATCTTCCTGCAGCGTGTTTGCCTGCATCACCGCTATGCTTCTTCTCTTGCCCTTGCACTTGACCCTTCATTTTCCATCCATCCAAACACTCCCCTATTCTCAAGGAACCTCGAGCCACCTCTCAATTATTCCTCTCCAGGTGTGTGTATATTTTTTTTTCTTCTTTCTTTTTATTATTAAAATTCATAATGTTGAGATTGGGGGAGCCTGAGCTTGATGAGATCACCTCTGAAGCTTGAAGGAGCTTTGATGATAACAAATGTGTGCCAAGGACAACAACAACTTAGAAGTCAAAAACAAAGTCAAAAGAAAGTGTTATGTAATAGGAAATAGTTTATAAAATTGTTTTGATTGAGTTTATCTTTTGTGTGTGCTGTGTGCATAAGATAAATCTATATCTAATCTGATTAGGGAGTGTATGATGATGAGTTTAAAGGTTAAAAAGTTATTTTGAGACTTAAAACAAAGTTTTGAAAACTAACTCAAAATAATCGATTATCATTAAATATAATCGATTATTCCAGCAACAGGCAAAAAGAGATGCCTTGCTGAAATAATCGATTATTTGTGAAATAATCGATTATCCCAGAAATGACTCTCTGGAATAATCGATTATCCAGCAAAATAATCGATTATATTGTTCTTGGTTGGTTTCCAGAAAACCTGAAGAACAAAATAATCAATTATTCTTTAAAATAATCGATTATCTGGTTCTGAAACTTTTATAAATAGTTTGAACTTTTTAAAACTTCAGAACAGAGTTAGAATTGAGAATCAAAATAAGAAAAGCGTTTTTGTGAAGTCTTTGTGACAATCTTGGAGAGTTTTCTTTGTGAATCCAAGAAGAAAAACGTTTGTGAAAAACTTTGAGAAAGAATCATCATCATCATCACATTCTTGAAAGGGAAGAGATTAAGATTTGCTTCTGAATTCCAGGTGAATTCGTTCCTTAATTCTTTGTGAATACTTGTAAATCTTGAGAGGGTTTCTCAAGTGGTAAGGAATTCTTGTAGTGAGTTTCTACAAGGGGTGCTTTCTTGAGGTCAAGAAAGTGGTTATCTTGAATGTAGGAGTATATGCATGTATGGTATGCTTGTAAACCTTCTTCATTAAGATAGTGGAACAAATCTTGATCAGGTTATGATTGAGGACTGGATGTAGGTCACTTATGGAGTGGCTGAACCAGGATAAAAGACTTGTGCAATCTTCTCTTACTCTTATCTTTTACTTTGTGTAATATCTTGATTGTGCATTAAAGAAGATTGTTCTTGATTAACATGTGTGCATGAATGACATTGGTTTGAACTGAATCAAAGCATTACATATTGACATTAACTTTGAACCTCATTGTTGATTAATCAAGAAAGCATATAGGATTCATTCTTCTATAACAAGTCTTTAAGAAACTTCATTGAAAATTCATTTTTAGAAAAGTTTAACTGAAATAAAGATCCTAAATACTCTGAAAATTTTTAAAGTGTCAGAATCCAATTCACCCCCCTCTTGGATTATGCCATTCTTTTCTAACAATTGGTATCTAGAGCAAGGTTCTTGAGAGTTATTCAAGATTTCAAAAATGGCCAATAGCAACTTACCCTATGGTGAGGGTGTGTCTATACATAGACCTCCTGTTTTCAATGGTGAAAACTATGTCTACTGGAAAATTAGGATGAGAATTTTCATTGAAGCAATTGATATTGCTGTATGGGATGCAATAGAAAATGGACCCTATATCCCTATGACAAAAGATGATGATGAGAAGAGAGAAAAACATTGGAGTGAGTGGAGTGATGATGAAAAGAAAAGAGCCCAATATGACTACAGAGCCAAAAACATTATTACATCTGCATTGTCCATTGATGAGTTTTTTAGAATATCACAATGCAAATCTGCTAAAGAAATGTGGGATACTTTGCAAGTCACTCATGAAGAAACGAGTGATGTAAAAAGATCTAGAAAGCACACTCTGATAAGAGAATATGAATTGTTTAGAATGAACAATGGTGAATCTATTTCTGACTTTCAAAAGAGTTTTACACACTTGATAAATCACCTTGTTGACCTTGGTAGGAAATTTGAAAAAGAAGAGCTGAATTTGAAAGTCCTGCAATGTTTGGACAGATCATGGAAAGAAAAGGTGACAGCCATAGAAGAATCAAAGGATTTGACCTCCTTGACACTTGCCACTCTCTTTGGGAAGCTAAGAGAGCATGAGCAAAAGCTGCACATATTTGAAGAAAATGAATAGCAGGACAAGAAAGGCAAAGGAGTGTCATTAAAGGCCTTGAAATTTGCCAAAGGCAAAGAGGTGTGTGAAGAATCAAGCTCCGATGATTCCGAAACTGAGAACTTCAATTTGTTGGTGAAGAAGTTCAGAAAATTCATAAGGAAAAAGAGAAATTCCCCCTACAAGTTCAATAGAAATACTAACAAGAAAGAGGAAGCAAGCACATCCTCCTTCAATTGCTTTGAGTGTGGAAAATCGGGACATATGAAAGCTGAGTGTCCAAACCTCTTGAAGAAGCAACAAGAGGAGAAGAAAATGAAGAAAAATGGCAAAGGGAAGAGAGCCTACATTGCTTGGGAAGATAATGACTCCAGCACAACAAGTGATGAATCTGAATGTAAGGAGAACAACTTATGTTTGATGGCTGGAGCTGACCAAGACACAATAGTAAGTGATTCTGACCTTGAATCTAATCCGGACTATGATCAACTCCAAGAAGCTTTTATACAAATTCATAAAGAGGTTGTAAAATTGGATGCCTTGAATTCAAAGCTTAAAAACAAGCTGAAATGGTATGAAAATGCTTCAATTAAAGCTGAACAAGAGCTTGAGGATTTGAAACATGAGCATGAAAATCTTCAAACCATCTTCAACTTTAGTGAAGCTCATTGTGAAACCTCCACCTTGTAGACCCCTAAAATTGTCCGGGTCGGAAATAAAGCTTGAAGACTCTCGAAGACTGAAGGAAGATCAGCCAGAAGGACTTCCAGAAGGCCCAAGGAGGGTTCTCTATAGGTCTAGAGGTCTTAGGATAGCTAAAATAAGAAAAGTGGGAGGAATGAAGCCCAATACGGCCTCCCAGAGGTTCAGTACGGCCGTATTGAACATTTTGAACTTCAATACGGCCGCACTGAACTCAATACGGCCGTATTGAAGTTTCTGAACTTCAATACGGCTGCATTGAATTCAATACGGCTGCACTGAACTTCAATACGGCTGCATTGAATTCAATACGGTTGCACTGAACTTCAATACGGCTGCACTGAACTTCAATACGGCCGTATTGAGGTTTTTGAACTTCAATACGGCCGTATTGAGGTTTTTGAACTTCAATACGGCCGTATTGAATTCAATACGGCCGTATTGTAGTTCAAAACTTCAATACGGACCGTATTGACCCCCAGAGACCGTATTGAGCCTCATCCCTATAAATATGACATCAATGGGACGTCATTCTACACTTTTACACACAGTTTTGACTCCCTCCTTGAGTATTCTGGGGTTTTTGAGCAGTGTTCTGCCCTAGAAATCTCTCTGGGAGTCAATCTGACGAAGTTCTGGAATTCCGAGCATTTAGCTTGGAGATTCGAACCTAGTCGAAGGGAAATCCTCCGGATTTCCATAGTTAAAATTTTATAGGAGGGAGCGAGCGGTCTTGTAGAGGGAGGGAACGCCAAAACGCTTCCCAATTTCTGTCAAGATATATAAGAAAGCACGCTTCAAAGGTTTATCTCTTTAAAGTCCCTTCTTTTACCGCTTTCTGTGTGTACATATTTAAACTGTCATCATGTAGATAGTTAATTTATAATTGCTTAGAATAAATAGGGGTAATTTAGTAATTTTGCACTATTATTTTTAAATAATCTGTCATAGGGAACCCGAAAGGGGCGCTGTGGGGTGCTAACACCTTCCCCACGCGTAATCGACTCCCTTACCCGACTCTGGTTGTAATGGCCGAAGTCGATTTTTGAATCGATTGCCTTAAACTTCTTTTTCCAATGTTTTGAGTAAAACATTGGTGGCGACTCCACGAACCCTTCCTTTTTATGAAAACCGCTAATCCATGGAGGGTCCCGCTTGGGATTAACATGGATTGGTGAGCCTTTTAATAAAATTGCTCGTTTGACAAGGTCTCAGTTTGAGAATAAGTCATTCTAGCAATCCATATTTTTAAACAAATAAAAGAGTCCAACCATCCTTCGCGAATGCCGAAAGCCCGTTTCGGGCCGGTGGCGACACACCTCCTCAAAAGATGTTTGTGAAAATTGCAAGACCTTTGAAAAAGAAAATGTTGATTTAAAATCCACTCTTGCTAAGTTCACAAATGGAAATGCAAATTTAAATATTCTTTTGGGAAAACAAAGAAACACTTTTGATAGGAGTGGACTTGGTTTTAATCAAAGCATGAGCATGCCATTCAAGTCAAAGAAAGGAGCTTTTAAGAAAAACCAAGATTTCAAAAAATTTAAAAGCAATTTCTCTAGACAAACAACTTGTTTCTATTGTTGTAAAAAGGTCACACAATAAGGAACTGCTACTCTAGGAAATATGGAGTTCCAAATGGAGAAATGTTTGGATTAAAAAGAGCCAAAGGTTGAGAACTAACCTACAAGGACCCTTCACATGGGTACCTAAATTTTTTCTCTAAATCTTTGTTGTAGGAATGCTTAAGGGCCAAGAATTTACTATGGTATCTTGATAGTGGCTGTTCAAGGTATATGACTGGAGATCCTTCAAAATTCTCAAGTCTGAAACTGAAGAATGAAAGGTATGTTACCTATGGTGACAACAACAAAGGGAGAATTCTTGGTCATGGCAATGTTGGTAACTCCTCCTCTCAAACATTGATTGAAAATGTATTGCTTGTTGATGGGCTGAAACATAATTTGCTGAGCATAAGTCAACTTAGTGATAGAGGTTTTAAAATTGAATTTGATAATACATGTTGCTTGATATGTGATAAAAAGACTAAAGAAATCAGATTCATTGGAAAAAGAATTGACAACATATACATGCTTGACTTAGAACACTCAATAGCAATTTCAAATACTAAGTGCTTAATAACCCAAGAAGACAATATTTGGCTTTGGCATAGGAGAGCTGCACATATTCATATGGATTATTTAAATAAACTGAGTAGGAAGGAATTAGTGGTAGGATTACCTAAACTCAAGTTTAGTAAGGACAAACTATGTGATGCTTGTCAAAAGGGCAAGCAAGTGAAGGCTAGCTTTAAAAGCAAAAATCAGATTTCTACAACTAGACCTTTGCAATTGATTCACATGGATTTGTTTGGTCCTTCAAGAACCACGAGTCTAGGTGGAAACTACTATGGTTTAGTTATTGTAGATGACTACTCAAGATTCACATGGGTTATGTTTCTTGCAAATAAAAATGATGCTTTTAATGCCTTTAGAAAATTTGTCACGCTTGTTCAAAATGAAAAGAATTTAAACATTACCTCTATAAGAAATGACCATGGAGGTGAATTTCAAAACATTATGTTTCAAAAATTCTGTGAGGAACATGGTATAAACCATAAATTCTCAGCACCTAGGACACCTGAACAAAATGGGGTTGTTGAGAGGAAAAATAGGTCTCTTGAAGAACTAGCTAGGACAATGTTGAATGAGACAAAATTTCCAAAATATTTTTGGGCTGATGCTATTAATACAGCTTGTCATGTGTTAAACAAAGTTCTGATCCGGCCTATATTAAAGAAAACACCCTATGAAATTTACAATGGAAGGAAGCCTAACATTTCATATTTTAGAGTGTTTGGGTGTAAGTGCTTTGTGCTGAACAATGGGAAAGAGCAACTTGGAAAATTTGATGCAAAGGCTGATGAGGCAATCTTTTTAGGATACTCTACAAATAGCAAAGCCTATAGAATCTATAACAAGAGAACTCTATTTGTTGAAGAATCTGTCCATGTTGTATTTGATGAGTCTAACAAACAAGAGACAAGGCAAACTGAAATTGAAGACTTGATTGATTTTCTTGATCAACCTCTATTGGAGAGTGAAACTAATAATAAGCCTAAAGAGAGAGAATCACATGAAAACACAAAGGAAACAAGTGAACAATTTCCTAAGGAATGGAAAACTTCTAGGGACTTATCAATAGATAACATAATTGGAAATATTGGTAAGGGAGTTTCAACTAGGAGTGCCATTAAGAATATTTGCAATACTATGGCTTTTGTGTCACAAGTGGAACCTAAGAGCATTGATGAAACACTAAAAGATGAACATTGGTTAATGGCCATGCAAGAGGAACTAAATCAGTTCGAAAGAAATGAAGTATGGGATTTAGTGCCATTACCAACTGATTATCCAACTATAGGAACCAAGTGGGTTTTTAGAAATAAGCTTGATGAATCTGGGATAATTATAAGAAATAAGGCAAGACTAGTGGCTAAGGGGTATAATCAAGAAGAGGGAATTGACTATGATGAGACTTTTGCCCCTATAGCAAGGATAGAAGCCATTAGATTACTTCTTGCTTATTCCTCTATAATGAATTTCAAGCTTTATCAAATGGATGTGAAAAGTGTTTTCCTCAATGGGTTGATACAAGAGGAAATATATGTGGAACAACCACCAGGCTTTGTGGATTTTAAAAATCCTAATCATGTGTACAAACTTAAAAAGACACTCTATGGCTTGAAGCAAGCTCCAAGATCATGGGATGACAGGTTGAGCAAATTCTTGATTGAGAATGACTATGTGAGAGGGAAAGTGGATAATACACTGTTTGTCAAGAAGTTTAAAAATGATACAATGTATGTTCAAATCTATGTGGATGATGTTATATTTGGATCTACCAATGCCTCTCTATGTAAAGAATTTGCTAAAACCATGCAAGAAGAATTTGAAATGTCAATGATGGGGGAGCTTACATTCTTTTTGAGGTTGCAAATCAAACAAATGAGTGATGGGATCTTCATACGTCAAAGCAAGTATTGCAATGAACTTCTGAAAAAGTTTGGTATGGAAGGGTGTAAGGAGGCTGCCACACCAATATCAAACACTTGCAATCTTGACTTAGATGAGAAAGGAATAGTTGTTGATAACTTAAAGTATAGAGGTATCATTGGATCACTCTTGTACTTGACAACTAGTAGGCCTGATATAATGTTTGCTGTGTGCCTATGTGCAAGATTTCAGGCTAATCCAAAAGAATCTCACATGAAGAGTGTAAAGAGAATTCTTAAATATTTGAAAGGTACAACCAATGTAGGTTTGTGGTATCCAAAGGGAGTCTCACTAAGTCTGATAAGCTACTCAGATTCAGACTATGATGGGTGTAGACTAGATAGAAAAAGCACAAGTGGAACTTGTCACCTACTAGGTAGTGCACTTGTCTCATGGCATAGCAAAAAGCAAGCTTGTGTTGCTTTAAGTACGGCTGAGGCTGAGTATATAGCAGCTGGGAGTTGTTGTGCTCAAATTCTTTGTATGAAGCAACAACTAAGAGATTATGGAACTGAACTAAATAAAATACCTTTGAAATGTGACAATACAAGTGCAATAAATTTGACCAAAAACCCAATTTTGCACAATTTTTTCCCTATCCGTGAGTGTTTGATCTTATTTGAATTGTGTGTGCTGAAAATTTGTGTTAGTAGCTCAATTTGAAATTTGAATTTGGAGCCTAAAACCGTGCATGTGCCATTCAAAATAGCAAGCATCAAAAGCATGTGACATGTGCATTGAATTTTAACCTAATTTGCTTGTCATTTGGCATCTAAATTTGAATCCGGTTTTTAGTGCTTCTTAAGTGTGACCGAGACCTATATGTTACATACTATTTGAAAGAAAAAGGCAACTCCTAAGATTAAAAAAAAAAAAATATATATATATATATATATATATATATATATATATATAGAAGAAAGATCAAAAGGAAAATGCAAGAACAAAGTGATTAAAAAAAATGTTAAACCTAATTTTCAAAGGAAAAAGCCATTAAGGAGTTTAAGTTCATCAATTTGCTCTCGGTTTGTCATTGTTTCTTGTTACTTAATTTTTTCAGTTTAAAATCTTTGAGTGTTTTGGTTTTGTGAATCCATTCTAGAACCTATTTTAGGTCATTTCCTTCTTGTTCTAGCCAACACTTGTGTTGTGTCATCTAAATTGTCATTTCCTATTCTACTCTTGTCTTCCTTATTTCTCAAATTTTCTTTGTTGTTCATTATCATTGATTGAACTCAAGTGTGACCTATGTTTGACCTAGTCTATCTCCCTAGAAGCTAGTTCTACAAGGGTCATCAAAAGAAGCCTAAGAAAAGGAGGAGGAAAGGACATAGGTGGCTCTCGGATTTGGCTACTCAAAAATATACACCCTAAACACTTGGAGCTGGAAAAATTTGTGTGACTGCTGGATTTGTCAACCGTGAAGATCATCGAAGATTCAAATTTTTTTGTAATTGAATTTTAAAAAAAAATATAAGCATTAGTGACGAATTTAGAGACCAACTTTTCATTACTAACTTGAAATTTTGTTGCAAATTTGGTCACTAATCCCTCACTAATTCTTGGTGGCTGTTTTCTAATTTCTTTTAAGTTACTTGTTCTTTGCTGTTTAGCTTTGTATATACCTTGTAATTGGCCATTTAAAGGAGTGTCTTGGGTGTGTCTTTGGTACACAACCATCTCTCCTTAGGTGTTCATTTTCGTTAGTACTTGGTGTGAGTGGTCCTTGATTGATCTTTGGTATATCTCAAGCTCTCACCCTAGGACACGTTTAGGTAGTTTAATTCTTTCTTAATACTTGTTTTATTTGCTTTCAATTTGTCTAGCATATCATAGATCACCAATCATCAAAAATAATTTTCATTGAAAAGAATTTGGTAGAGATTAACTACAAGGAGGATTAGTAATTTTTACTTGAAGAGGCTTGGTTATTAAGTGGCTCTTAGTAGCTCACCTCCCTCCAAAGTTCAATTTGTATACTTAGTCCTCCAAGTACTTATTCTTAACCTTGCATAAAAAAAAATTGCTTTTCAAACTTCTTTCATCAAAAAGAACCTTTCTCCTATAATGGAAGAATTTTCTACTCCTCAAAGTGATAGTAACTCAGGTGATTACAATGACATGTCAAAAGTAACACATTGTAGACCCCTAAAATTGTCCGGGTCGGAAATAAAGCTTGAAGACTCTCGAAGACTGAAGGATAATCAGCCAGAAGGACTCCTCGAAGGCCCTAGGAGGGTTCTCTGTAGGTCTAGAGGTCTTAGAATAGCTCAAAATAAAGAAGTGGAGGGAAAAAGCCCAATACGGCCGTACTGAACCCCAATACGGCCGTATTGAAGCTTCAATACGGCCACAGTGAACTCAATACGGCGTATTGAAGTTTCTGAAACTTCAATACGGCCGTACTGAAATCAATACGGCCGTATTGAAGCTTCAATACAGCCGTATTGAATTCAATACGGCCGTATTGAAATTTCTGAACTTCAATACGGCCGTATTGAACTTCAATACGACCGTATTGAAGTTCAAAAATTTCAATACGGCCGTATTGCTCCTGTAGGCCGTATTGCGCCTATTCCCTATAAATATGACGTCAATTGGACGTCATTCCACACTTTTTCACTCAGTTTTGACTCCCTCCTTGAGTATTCTGGGGTTTTTGAGCAGTGTTCTGCCCTAGAAATCTCTCTGGGAGTCGATCCGACGAAGTTCTGGAATTCCGAGCACTTAGCTTGGAGATTCGAACCTAGTCGAAGGGAAATCCATAGGATTTCCAAGTCAATTTTTTATAGGAGGGAGCGAGCGGGCTTGTAGAGCGAGGGAACGCCAAAAAGCTTCCCAGTTTTACGAAATATATAAAAGCACGCTTCAAAGGTTTCTTCTTAAATCCTTCCTTTTACTGCTTTCTGTGTGCATATTTAAACTGTCATCATGTAGATAGTTAATTTATAATTGCTTAGAATAAATAGGGGTAATTTAGTAATTTTACGCTATTATTTAATAAATAATCTGTCATAGGGAACCCGAAAGGGGCGCTGTGGGGTGCTAACACCTTCCCCACGCGTAACCGACTCCCTTACCCAACTCTGGTTGTAATGGCCAAAGTTGATTTATAAAATCAATTGCCTTATCCCTTTTTCCAATGTTTTGAGTAAAACATTGGTGGCGACTCCACGAACCCTCCTTTTACGAAAACCACTAATCCATGGAGGGTCCCGCTTGGGATTAATATGGATTGGTGAGACATTTAATAATAAAATTGCTCGTTTGACAAGGTCTCAGTTTGAGAATACGTCATTCTAGCAATCCACATTTTTAAACAAATAAACGAGTCCAACCATCCTTCGCGAATGCCGAAAGCTCGTTTGGGCCGGTGGCGACAGATGGCGACTCCGCTGGGGAAGCCTCGAGAGTCAGTCCCATTTAGTGACAGATTATTTTTAACAAATAATAGTTAAAAATTACTTCATTACCCCTTGCTTGTATTATAACATGATTTATTATATGGCTTTAAAATAACTGTTGTATGTTTAAATTCCGCAATTGTTTGAAATAAAAACTGCACACAAACCTTTGCACACAACAGTTCCCTCTATACCCGGGGGCATGAGTGGTAATCCATAGGGAGTGGATGTTAGTACGGCCGGTTGTCGAATGGGTCTATAGGTGCCCGTAGACCGTTGTCGGAAAGCATCACTCAAGGTGATAACCATGAACTTAAGTCCGACGGTGCGTTGGAACTTTCCATCGACCCACGACGAGAGGAATTGGGTCCCTATAATGGGGGCACCTTGGGGGCCTTTGACCAAGTGAGAACAGTTAGATCCTCCTTGAATATGCACTTTTCTGCAGGATACCCCTACCTCGTGATTCGCTCGTGACTGTTCGTGGATGAGTGAATTGTTTGTGTATAGGTTTATGTGACATTGTTTGTGCATTAATAATAAACCTCGTGATAAGGTCTAAGAATAATCCCCATGCATGAAAATACCATGACATGAGAGGAAAAACCATGTGTGAAAAAATAATAAAAGTAAGGAGCATAGGCATCATTATCAATAATACCTCATGCATCCTCATCATCATTTATAGGTTCACTAATACTCTCTCGATGTGAGTGAAAGAGACCCGTCACTATTGGATTCTCCGTTGTGGAGAGATAATAGCCTAAGGAGGGTGATAAACTTTCATCTTAAAAAGGCAGTGCCTCAAAGATGAAAGATTATCAAGCTCACATCAAGAGTGTATTCATATCATAAATAAGCTAATTAGAATAAACATTCATTTTAGAAAGTGGCTGGTCATCTCTCTGTCCTCACACGCGCAAAGAAAATCAAGAGGATGGACGCGATGGAGGAACAAATTAGGAAGCTTACAGCCGAGCTCTCACAGCTCAAGGAACAAATGGCGCAAATGATGGAACTCATGCGTCACCACAACATACACGGGGCTGAGCAGAGTGACCATGAGTCCCATCATGTTGAAGGAAAAGTGGAACAAGAGCTGAAAAGTGGGAAGCTAGTTAAACCTTCCCAATCATTTAAAGCTAAGAAGACCTTTGGGAAGAAGAGGGAAGGAGGAGTCAATGCTATAACCATTTCCTCATCTTCTTCCACTTCGAAATCAGGAAAGTCGCAATCCAACCCTGTGAAGAAGTTTGATAAACTTCCGACCACATATAGCGACCTCCTGCCGAAGCTATTGGAAGCATGTCTTCTAGCTTACGTTCCATTAAAGAAGATTGATCCACCTTATCCCGAGTGGTACAAACCACAAGATAAATGCCTATACCACTCGGGGGCATCGGGGCATTCAACGGAGAACTGTAGAGCTCTCAAATATAAGGTCCAAAGCCTTATTGATGCCGGGTGGATCACTTTTGATTCAACAGCGCCCGACGTGAGCAAGAATCTTCGGCCAAAGCAGGAATAGAGAGAAAAACAAGCCACGATAGGGCCCCTTCATATTTCTCTTTTAGGGACTCATGATCAGTACCCGAGATCATGAGAACCTTTTTCATGTAAATAAGGGTTTTTGTACATTTTACATATATCAATAAAGAGGCATTTCACACATCACTCTCTCTTTTGTTCTTTTCTCTCTTTCCTCATCAATATTAATAATTCTAAACCTAAACAGAACCAATAAAATAATTATGTCTGTAATTGTTCGCTCTGACCGGGATCCGAAGGTGAAAGGGTTGAGTTGGACAGTGATGAGGAAACCACTTCTCCGGATCTGCAAAGATTGCTAGATCAAGAAGCTCGTCAAGAGAAATTGGAGACTATAAATTTGGGGCATGGCCGAGAGATAAAAGAGGTCAACATTGGGACCCATATCAGTGATGAAATAAGGACACATGCTTCCACTATGATTATAATAAAATCATTCTTTCTCATTGCTTCTTTTCTTGCTTATAATAAAATTCTAAACCACATTTTTTAACCCTATTTGAATAAACATGAATGAGGTTAAAATCATCTTAATAATAATAAACCCACATCATTTTTATGTGGAAGTGTGTATGTCAACTTGGAGCACCTTTTCTTGGCCTCAATAAGTGCCATCATGGATAAAGAAATCCTAAAAGCAAAAGACCCGCTAGGAATCCCACAAAAGGGTGACCTAGGCAAAAGTTAGGGTTACAAAATAATGAACAAAAACAAAAGCCCGCTAAAACTCCACAAATGGATGTTTTAGGCAAAAGTTAGGGCAAAAGAAAAACAAAATAAATCCATGATGGTACCATCAATTGAATTCAACAAGGGGCTCAAGAAAAGCTATCCAAGTTGTCAAAACACAATCATTAATAACAAAGATGTGCTTAACTTCATAAAGTGTTTAATCAAACAAGCCTAAACACATAAGCCTACCTTGGCCATCCATTCTTACAAAAACCATTTTTGAAAAATAATCCCCTCCAAAACACAAACTTTTGAAAAATATACCCTTTCCTTCTTTTCTCTCTTGTCCCAAAAGATTTTAGAATAATCTAGTGGAAGCATGGAGAAATAAATCCTCACTGATAATGGATCTAATCTGAACAACAAAATGGTGGAAGAACTGTGCCAAGAATTCAAGATCCAACACCACAACTCTTCCCCATATCGGCCAAAGATGAATGGGGCAGTCGAGGCAACCAATAAGAACATCAAAAAATAGTGCAAAAGACGGTTGTCTCATTTAAAGACTGACACGAGATGTTACCCTTCGCTCCTCATGGCTATAGGACTTCAGTACGCCCATTTACAGGAGCTACTCCATTCTCACTCGTTTATGGAGTGGAGGCAGTTCTACCCATCGAAGTCGAGATATTCTATCTAAGGGTAATCATGGAAACAAAACTTTCCGAGGCAGAATGGGTTCAAAGCCAATATGACCAGTTGAACCCTATCAAAAAGAAACGGCTGAACGCCATATGCCATGGTCAAGCCTATCAGAGGAAGATCAAAAAAGGCTTTTGACAAGAAAGTCCACCCTCGAGTCTACCATGAGGGAGAGTTGGTAATGAAGAAATTACTACCAACTCAAAAGGACAAAATCGGAAAGTATGCCCCAAATCACGGAGGACCATACGTGGAAAAACGAGCCTTCTCAGGAGGAGCATTGATCCTCACAAACATGGATGGAGAAGAACTTCGATACTTAGTCAACACTGACGTGGTAAAGAAGTACTATGCTTGAAGACGTTGCTTGCATAGGCCCGCTAGGATGAAAACCCAAAAAGGGCGTCCTAGGCAAAAGTTAGGGCAAAATAAAAAGCCTGCCAGTACAAGGGTACTAGGCAAAACAAAGGCAAATTTACCCCGTTAGGATACGTCCTAAGCAAAAGTTAGGGGCAAAAGAATAAGATATAAAAACAAAGCAAGCAACGATCACTTGAACCGAAAATCGAAAGGCGGTTCAAGTGATAATCTTCTAGAAGCAAGCGTCTTGCAGTATCTATACTCCTGGCTCAGGCCGAAGCAATTAAGGGAACGTAAAGAGCAACAATTACAGATATAATTGTTAAGCCCAATGTATATAGCCTACCTTGGCCAGCCATTCTTCAGAAATTTCCTTCTGTATATCTTTCTGTAAAAACACTTGTGAATATCAATAAAAATATCCATTTGTTTCTTTTCTTTCTTGACCATGTGATTATGCCTCTGAATTGGTTTTTCATAAAAATTGTACGAAATTCCATTAATAATCGGTCAATAAAAGAAAATTGGAGGGGTTCCTGTAAAATCCATAATCTCCTGCATAAAGGCTCACAAAAATACTCCCTCGCGTCAAATGACAGAAAGTCCTCCAAGAAGAGGAGGATAGGGAGAGCCACTCACTTTTCTAAATAAATGAACAAAAATAAAAAATTGTATTGCATTTGTGCATCACACACACATTAGTTGCACATTCAAAGACCTTATCATGAGGCAACCGCATAAAATAGAAAAATAGAAAATTGCTTGTGTATGACAGCAGCAAGCAAAATACAAAGATTCAGAAAATCAACAGCATCATACAGAATAACTGAGCCTGGAGAGGCTTGCCGAAAGAATACTCTCAAAATAACTGAGCCTGGAGAGGCTCGCCGAAATAATACTCTCTCAAAATAACTGAGCCTGGAGAGGCTCGCCGAAATAATACTCTCAGAATAATTGAGCCTGGAGAGGCTTGCCGAAAGAATACTCTCAAAATAACTGAGCCTGGAGAGGCTCGCCGAAATAATACTCTCTCAAAATAACTGAGCCTGGAGAGGCTCGCCGAAATAGTACTCTCAGAATAATTGAGCCTGGAGAGGCTTGCCGAAATAATACTCGTACAGAATAATTGAGCCTGGAGAGGCTTGCCGAAACAATACTCCCACAGAATAATTGAGCCTGGAGAGGCTTGCCGAAATAATACTCCTACAAAATAACTGAGCCTGGAGAGGCTTGCCGAAATAATACTCTCTCATAAATCTAATTTCTTTAACACTTTTAATTTCTGTACAGCAAAAGCCAAAAACATAAAAAAGGCAAAATACAGAAAAAGCCAAAATCAGAAGAAAAGGCAAAATACAGAAAAAGCCGAAAATAAAAAAGGCAAGGATATAGAAAATCCAACAAACAATCTGTACCAAATAACTAAGCCTGGAGAGGCTTACCAAAATAATACTCCATATCCTCCACAGTATGCAGAATAACTGAGCCTGGAGAGGCTCGCAGAAATAATACTCCCCAGAGGGAACCTCAGCTCAAGCTCACGGAAAAATCCCCAGCGAGAGCTATCAAAGCAAAATCGACGCAATCCCCAATGGAAGTGCGATCATCCAAACAGTATATACAAGTCAAAGGACTTAACACTTCCTCGGTGGAAGATAGCTCTCCGACTCAAAGCACTGAGCGAGGCTAAGCCTGTAGAGGCTTCCTAAATAATACTCTGGGATACAATAAGATCCCCAAATCCCCAATCGCCTACTCAAGAGGCATCCCTGCAAAAAGGAGAAGAAAATCAAAAATATCAATAAGTATTCCCCAAGTGGAATCCGGCTCTTAGCCAAACATCGAACGTCGAGCCGATACGCCTAACAGAAGAGGCTAATCAAAATCAACGACAAAATCCCCCAGTGGATAACAGCCTACACAGAGGCAACACAATCAGAAAATCAAAGAGAGACACCCGAATAAGGATAACCGGGATACTCCACTCACGTCAAAAGGACGTCAGCCAAACATAAGGCATCGCTCAACTCAGAGAGAGAGCATCTGTGTCTACACCCCAAGGAGTCAAAAATTCCCATGGGTACCAACTAAGCAATGCAAGTTGGGACACAAGAACCTATGAATGACTGCACATCCCCTAGACGGATCCCTGCGTTATCCAGCCCTCAGCGGCACAAAATCAGAAAAACAAACCGTCGAAGCAGCATTGTGGACTGTGGAGACAAACTATACTCAACTACCTCATCTTTGAGAGGCAAAGTCTGGAGAGACAATACTCAAACAAGGTCTGGAGAGACGATACTCAAACAAGGTCTGGAGAGACAATACTCAAACAAGGTCTGGAGAGACAATACTCAAACAAGGTCTGGAGAGACAATACTCGAACAAAGTCTGGAGAGACGGTACTCAAACAAAGTCTGGAGAGACAGTACTCAAGGTCTGGAGAGACAATACTCAAGGTCTGGAGAGACAATACTCAGCCATCAGCGTCGTCAGAGGCACGTTGGTGTTAAAATCAGCTACCGAGGATGTCAGAAGCGCCGAGGTATGCACCCACCTGGAGAGGCTACTCAACAATTTTCCACCGGAAGACATTACAAGTCAGAAGGTCGGCACATCACCCGGACAATTGGGTCAACTCCTTTACTTGTCAGCCGGTACACCAAAAGGCCGTCCGACTAAGTAAAGGGGGGGCAGCTGTAGACCCCTAAAATTGTCCGGGTCGGAAATAAAGCTTGAAGACTCTCGAAGACTGAAGGATAATCAGCCAGAAGGACTCCTCGAAGGCCCTAGGAGGGTTCTCTGTAGGTCTAGAGGTCTTAGAATAGCTCAAAATAAAGAAGTGGAGGGAAAAAGCCCAATACGGCCGTACTGAACCCCAATACGGCCGTATTGAAGCTTCAATACGGCCACAGTGAACTCAATACGGCGTATTGAAGTTTCTGAAACTTCAATACGGCCGTACTGAAATCAATACGGCCGTATTGAAGCTTCAATACAGCCGTATTGAATTCAATACGGCCGTATTGAAATTTCTGAACTTCAATACGGCCGTATTGAACTTCAATACGACCGTATTGAAGTTCAAAAATTTCAATACGGCCGTATTGCTCCTGTAGGCCGTATTGCGCCTATTCCCTATAAATATGACGTCAATTGGACGTCATTCCACACTTTTTCACTCAGTTTTGACTCCCTCCTTGAGTATTCTGGGGTTTTTGAGCAGTGTTCTGCCCTAGAAATCTCTCTGGGAGTCGATCCGACGAAGTTCTGGAATTCCGAGCACTTAGCTTGGAGATTCGAACCTAGTCGAAGGGAAATCCATAGGATTTCCAAGTCAATTTTTTATAGGAGGGAGCGAGCGGGCTTGTAGAGCGAGGGAACGCCAAAAAGCTTCCCAGTTTTACGAAATATATAAAAGCACGCTTCAAAGGTTTCTTCTTAAATCCTTCCTTTTACTGCTTTCTGTGTGCATATTTAAACTGTCATCATGTAGATAGTTAATTTATAATTGCTTAGAATAAATAGGGGTAATTTAGTAATTTTACGCTATTATTTAATAAATAATCTGTCATAGGGAACCCGAAAGGGGCGCTGTGGGGTGCTAACACCTTCCCCACGCGTAACCGACTCCCTTACCCAACTCTGGTTGTAATGGCCAAAGTTGATTTATAAAATCAATTGCCTTATCCCTTTTTCCAATGTTTTGAGTAAAACATTGGTGGCGACTCCACGAACCCTCCTTTTACGAAAACCACTAATCCATGGAGGGTCCCGCTTGGGATTAATATGGATTGGTGAGACATTTAATAATAAAATTGCTCGTTTGACAAGGTCTCAGTTTGAGAATACGTCATTCTAGCAATCCACATTTTTAAACAAATAAACGAGTCCAACCATCCTTCGCGAATGCCGAAAGCTCGTTTGGGCCGGTGGCGACACACATGAATTAAGATCACTTAAAATTTGGAAAGAGCAAGAGTCCAAACAAAGACTCAAAGAAAAACTTGAAAGAGAGGCTCAACTTGCTCTTTTAGAGGAAGAGATTCGTTTATTAAAGGAGAAAGAAGAAAAATTACACCACAAGCACCGTAGTAGACATAGCTCCCAAACTCATAGTTCAACCCTAGGAGAGTCTATGCATGATGATAGCCTAGCCTTAGGAGATCATTATCAACAACCTCCTAGAAGAGTTCATAGGACCCCCAAGCCAAGGGAATCTAGGGTAGATCTCCCTTATTTTCATGGAAAAGATGATGTGGAGGGGTAACTTGATTGGGAGATGAAGGTTGAACAAATCTTCACTTGCCATCAAGTGAGTGAAGAAAGAAAAGTACCCCTAGCCACTTTGAGCTTCCAAGGTCATGCCATGTATTGGTTGACTTCCCTTGTTAGGGATAGGCGTCTCCATAATGACCCTCAAATTCAATATTGGAATGAGTTAAGGAGTGCCTTGAGAAGGAGGCATATCCCCTCTTATTACACTAGGTAGCTTATCAACAAGCTCCAAAGACTCCACCAAAATAATATGACTGTGGAAGAATATAGACAAACGATGGAGTTATACTTAATGAGGGCTGGTATTAGGGAGGAAGAAAATATTACCATTGCTAGATTTTTGAGTGGTTTAACTTTTGAGATAAGAGATAAGGTTGAGCTTCTTCCTTATAGAGATTTAAATGATTTGGTTCAACTTTGTATCAAGGTTGAACAACAAAATTTGAGAAAAGGTTTCAAAACAAGCTCATACTCCTCTTCTTACTCTAAGGTTGACTACAAGAGGGAGGGCAAGAAAAATGATTTTGAAAAGAAAAATACTTTTCCCTCCAAAAATCTAGACAAGGGTAAAGAAAAAGAAAAAGACAAAAAACAAACACCTCACACACTAGCACCAAGTCTAGTGATATAAAGTGCTTTAAGTGTCTTGGGAGAGACCACATTGCTTCTCAATGCCCTAACAAAAAGGTGATGATTTTAAGGGGCCAAGACATTTATAGTAGCCATGATGAAGCTACTACTTCTTCATCTTCAAGTGAGGATGAAGAAAAGCAAGTGAGGAGGAGTCATGTGAGGTCACTTATCCTTACAATGGGGAACTTCTTATGATGAGAAGGGTCCTCAATAACCAACCTAGTATACACAATCCCAAAGAGAGAACATCTTTCACACAAGATGTAATATTTCAAACAAGGCTTGTTCTCTCATAGTGGATAGTGGATCTTGGTGCAATTGTTGTAGCACTAGGATGGTTGAAAAGTTGGGCTTGACTACCACACCCCACCCCAAACCTTATCAACTTCATTGGCTTAATGATGATGGGGATATGGTGGTCAACCAACAAGTGGAAGTAGATTTTTCTATTGGGAACTATCAAGATAAAGTTCAATGTGATGTAGTTCCCATGGAAGCTTGTCATATTTTATTGGGTAGGCCATGGCAATTTGATAAACAAACTCATCATGATGGCTTAACTAATAAAATAACTTTCACTCACAAGGGTAAGAAATTTGTGCTTCATCCTCTATCACCTTCACAAGTGATGGAAGATCAAGTACAAATGAAGACCAAACGTGAGCAAGAGAAAGGGAAACAAATAAAAAGAAAAAGAAATAAAGAAACAAAAGAAAATCACTTGGGGAAGAGTGAGGATGAAGGGGATTCCACTAAGGCATTTGTGACCAAGGAGAATTATTTTATTACTAAACAAGCCTTGAAAAGAACTCTCTTTATTCATAAAAGTCTTGACTCTTATCCTCATGCTGCCACTAATCTTAAAGTTGAGAATAAAGAACAAAATAAATTTTAAATACCGAATTTTCAACTTCAAGATATAGTGAAGAAGGAGTGGACTATTTTTGGTTTTACTCCTTATACTACTTCCTTGGCGGTGCACAAGGGAGGAAGTATTTCTGTGGTCTTAATAAAGCACCCAATTTTTGGTTTACACTGTTTAGTAGATACAACTTGTAAAAATCTATATTCTATGTTTGCTTTTAGGGGAAGTTCTTACTCTTTTGAACCTAATATGTTTCTTTCCCTACAAGACAAGTATAGCTTATATGATTGTGAGTATCTAGTAAACAATCAAATGCAAAATTGTTTAGGACGTTTTCTAGTGGTCTTTTATTTATATTTTAGGAAAAGCCTAGGTTACCATTTAGGGTACTTTAGGCAAGATGTTGTAGTTTTTAAGGATCATTCTTTTCATTGTCTTAACCATAGTTTCATTACATTTTTAGGATTTCATTCTAGGTTATACTTAGAAGAGGATCCTATTTCTACTTTTAGGGAGTTTACTTTTGATAGTTTATTTTTCTTTATTAGGCCAGATACAAGGATTCCTCTTAGGATCTATAATTCATTTTCTTATCATGCAAATCTTACCTTCTATACTTGGCATGTTGTGTATATAGGTGATCATTCTTATTCCATGCATTCTCGAGATTTGAGGAAAAATCTTTTTCAAGAGGGAGGGGATGATGGAATCATGCTTAAGAAGGCAAGAGGAGACATCCTAAAAGAGTCAAGAGGAGTGGGCTAGGCATGAAAGTTTGGGCTAGTCAAGGCCCAATAGGCCCAATGGGCTTGAGAGGTCCAAGTTGAGCTTGTCATGGACCTATCTTGTATGTTCATTTTGTTCTTATGTTTGGTAGTATAGATTTGGGCCTTATGGCATTGTATTTCTTTTAGGCCTTGTATTCACGGCCATTTAGCTTAGGATTTTCATTTGAAGGTCATTTGAATTTAGGGTTATTTAGGTTACATGTGTAGTTGCATTAGAATGTAATTAGATTCACATTTGGTGTGCATTTCGGCCATGTGCAACACATGCACATGGTGTGATCCGAAATGCAACTCAAATGGAAGTCTAATGACATTCCAAATGACTTGCACATGGGTGATCCGGGTTTAGGCTCCAAAATTTGAATTTTGAATTCAAATTTTAGGCGCCTAGGGTTAAGTGAACCCTACCTTGGTTTCACTTAACCTTAGGCTAACCCATGGTTACCTTGACCTAATTTTCACCTATAAATCCTTATGACCCATCCGTGTAATTCACTTTGGATATATTTGATGAGTTTTTCTCTATTAGAACTCACCTTCTCCGAAGTCACCTTGATCCTAGACTCTACCTTTCTTGAGAGCTTCTCCTTGTAGAGCTAGGACCTTTATTTCTTCTCCGAACTTAGCTTTATGCAAACCTAGGTCACATTGAAGCCTTTTGGAGCCTCCATCCTTGAAGTTCTTCCAAGGAATTCCGTGAAGGCTTGAAGTGTTCTTGAGATTTCCAAGAGGAATCTCATCATATTTTGATACTTGATTTTTGGTGAGCTAAATTGATAATGTTTTTGGATTTTAATTTTCTGACCTATGGATTATAACTTGTAATTTTGGCTGACCAATTCATGCTTGAGTTGCTGAACTGATGGTTCTGACTTGGATAGTATAGTTCAAAGTTCACAAAGTTTGGATGTTGATCAATACCTATGATGTGTTGAATTTGTTTTGGTATTGTTCTGAACACATAAGGAGTATGCATATGGCTTATATTGTGTGTTGTGAACAAACATAGCTTGATTTGTTTTTGATAATGCCAAAGGGGGAGAAAGGTTGTGTGTGTGTGCTTTGCAGGTTTTTTGTTTTGCAGGTGTTGAAAGTGTAAGAAAAAACACAATGGTTAAAGCCTAGCTTGGCTTGGTTTGTCATCATCAAAAAGGGGGAGATTGTTGAGATTGGGGGAGCCTGAGCTTGATGAGATCACCTCTGAAGCTTGAAGGAGTTTTGATGATAACAAATGTGTGCCAAGGACAAAAACAACTTAGAAGTCAAAAACAAAGTCAAAAGAAAGTGCTATGTAACAGGAAATAGTTTATAAAATTGTTTTGATTGAGTTTATCTTTTGTGTGTGCTGTGTGCATAAGCTAAATCTATATCTAATCTGATTAGGGAGTGTATGATGATGAGTTTAAAGGTTAAAAAGTTATTTTGAGACTTAAAACAAAGTTTTGAAAACTAACTCAAAATAATCGATTATCATTAAATATAATTGATTATTCCAGCAACAGGCAAAAAGGGATGCCTTGCTGAAATAATCGATTATTTGTGAAATAATCGATTATCCCAGAAATGAATTTCTGGAATAATTGATTATCCAGCAAAATAATCGATTATATTGTTCTTGGTTGGTTTCCAGAAAACCTGAAGAACAAAATAATCGATTATTCTTTAAAATAATCGATTATCTGGTTCTGAAACTTTTATAAATAGTTTGAACTTTTTGAAACTTCATAACAGAGTTAGAATTGAGAATCAAAATAAGAAAAGCGTTTTTGTGAAGTCTTTGTGACAATCTTGGAGAGTTTTCTTTGTGAATCCAAGAAGAAAAACGTTTGTGAAAAACTTTGAGAAAGGATCATCATCATCATCACATTCTTGAAAGGGAAGAGATTAAGATTTTCTTCTGAATTCCAGGTGAATTCGTTCCTTAATTCTTTGTGAATACTTGTAAATCTTGAGAGGGTTTCTCAAGTGGCAAGGAATTCTTGTAGTGGGTTTCTACAAGGGGTGCTTTCTTGAGGTCAAGAAAGTGGTTATCTTGAATGTAGGAGTATATGCATGTGTGGTATGCTTGTAAACCTTCTTCATTAAGATAGTGGAACAAATCTTGATCAGGTTATGGTTGAGGATTGGATGTAGGTCACATGTTGAGTGGCTGAACCAGGATAAAAGACTTGTGCAATCTTCTCTTACTCTTATCTTTTACTTTGTGTAATATCTTGATTGTGCATTAAAGAAGATTGTTCTTGATTAGCATGTGTGCATGAATGACATTGGTTTGAACTGAATCAAAGCATTACATATTGACATTAACTTTGAACCTCATTGTTGATTAATCAAGAAAGCATATAGGATTCATTCTTCTATAACAAGTCTTTAAGAAACTTCATTGAAAATTCATTTTTAGAAAAGCTTAATTGAAATAAAGATCCTAAATACTCTGAAAATTTTTAAAGTGTCATAGAATCCAATTCACCCCCCTCTTGGATTGTGTCATTCTTTTCTAACACATAAGAGCCGACTTATCTTGTGCTTAAATGTTTTTGTTGGTTTATGTTTGAACTTGGTTCCATCATTATAATTTCGATGATAGAAAAAATTGTTTTTGTTGGAATAATGGGTGTGATAAGGATCAAACTCTAGATCATGTGGTGGGTGTTTGAATTATAGTTAGAAAGTTAAGTTGAGTTGAATTTAACTATCTAACTTTCAATTTAAAACAACACCCTTTTAGCTTTTGTTTCAACTGAGGTTTGTTAGTAATATGTTTGATAATATGCTTGAACTTAACTCTGAGCAAAACAAGAACATCTAGCTCCAATTGCCTATTCTGCTCATAATATGCTTGAACTTAACTCTGAGCTGAAGCAATTACTGAAATAGGGACAAATTTGTAAAGCTAGGAATATGTTTGATAAAATGTCCCAGAGAGATGAGATTTCGTGGACTACATTAATAGTTGGTTATGTCAATGCCGCAGATTCGCATGAAGCATTGATCTTGTTCTCAAATATGTGGGTCCAGCCAGGACTTCAAAGGGACCAGTTTATGATTAGTGTTGCACTCAAGGCTTGTGCACTTGGTGTCAACATTTTTTTTGGAGAATTATTACATGGATTTTCAGTGAAATCTGGTTTAGTAAACTCGGTGTTTGTCAGCAATGCCCTAATTGACATGTACATGAAATTAGGCAAAATAGAACAAGGTTGCAGAGTCTTCACAAAAATGACAAGAAGAAATGTAGTATCATGGACTGCCATTATTGTTGGGCTTTGGTCACAATATGGAGGGTTTGTTGTACTTTTATGAAATGTGGAGATCAAAAGTTGGCTATGATTCACATACATTTGCAATTGCATTAAAGGCATCTGCTGATTCAAGTTTGTTACACCATGGGAAAGTTATACACACACAAACAATAAAACAAGGATTCGATGAAAGCTCATTTGTGGTTAATACCCTGGCTACCTACCATGTATAATAAATTTCGGAAACCAGACTATGTCATGTGATTGTTTGAGAAAATGAAGATGCCAGATGTAGTCTCATGGACAACCCTTATTACGACTTATGTACAGATGGGTGAAAAAGAACGTGCAGTGGGAGTTTTTAAAAAAATGAGAAAATCATATGTTAGTCCTAATAAATACACTTTTGCAGCTTTAATTTTTGCCTGTGCAAATCTCGCTATTGCTAAATGGGGGGAACAAATACATGGCCATGTATTGCGTCTAGGTTTGGTAGATGCTTTTTCAGTGGCAAATTCAATAATCACCCTTTATTCAAAATCTGGGCTATTAACATCAACTTCAATTGTGTTTCATGGTATAACTAGAAAAGAAATTCTATCTTGGAGCACTATAATCGCTAATTATTCTCAAGGAGGCTATGCAAAAGAAGCATTCGACTACCTATCATGGATGAGAAGGGAAGGGCCAAAACCAAATGAACTTGCTCTTGCTAGTGTGCTGAGCGTTTGTGGAAGCATGGCACTTCTAGAGCAAGGGAAACAAGTGCATGCTCATGTATTGTGCATTGGTATAGATCACGAAGTAATGGTTCATAGTGCTCTTATTAATATGTATTCAAAATGTGGAAGTTTACTAGAAGCTTCAAAAATCTTTAATGGAATAAAATTCAATGATATTATATCATGGACAACCATGATTAATGGGTATGCTGAACATGGTTATAGCCAAGAAGCCATTAATTTGTTTGATAAGATATCCAGTGTTGGTTTGATGCCAGACTATGTGACATTCATTGGGGTTTTAACAGCATGTAGCCATGCTGGATTGGTTGATCTTGGTTTCTACTATTTTATGTTAATGACTAATGAGTACCAAATCAATCCTTCAAAAGAACACTATGGTTGCATCATTGATCTTCTATGCAGAGCAGGGCAATTGAGTGAAGCAGAGCACATGATACAAAGTATGCCATTCCATAGTGATGACATTGTGTGGTCTATCTTACTCAAAGCATGTAGAGTTCACGGGGATGTTGATCGTGGAAGATGGACAACAAAACAGTTACTTTAGTTGGATCCATATTCTGCTAGAACTCATATTACTCTGGCTAACATATATGCTGCCAAGGGGAGATGGAAGGAAGCTGCACATATAAGGAAGTTAATGAAGTCAAAAGGATTAATAAAGGAGCTAGGCTGGTCTTAGATTAATGTTAATCATCAAATGAATGCATTTTTCTGAGTTTTCGTATTTCAGATTTTAAACGATTATAAGGTCACCTGGAAGATATCTCTCGTCAACAAAAGGCTCCAAGTTGTTTCAAAACACACGTTGAAATTAATTCAAGCCTTGGCAGCTGGTACAATTTATGTTTTTTTAATTATTTAAATACAAAATAATAAAAAAAATATTTAAGCGGATATATGTTGTGGGAGCGGCAAGTGCAATGAATAATTTAGAAAGAGGTAAACTTAGAGAGTGTGGCATTTGAAGCGCTGAAACCAACGTACGATAATGCTAATGGTGGTGCTTCTCCCTTTCCCGTTTCTGTATCTTTTAATGCCCCAAAATTGTGCTCTTCCACATGGACCCTCACAACATGCCTCCCTCAACAAGCACGCTGCTAGGTATTTAGGGGCAACTTCAACCCTTTCCACCCACATCATCTTCTTCTTCCCTTTTCACTACTTTTTTTTTTTTTGTTTCTCTCAACTCTTCCAAGGATGAGTTTTTATTCTGTGTTCAAGGTTTTGGAATGGACCATTTTGTCCTTTTTATCTTACTTAGAAATCTCATAATATTTTTTAAATCTTAAATCGTTTATTCCTTTTAAGTAACTACTTAATTATTTTCAAAATTATTGTTTTTTTTATAAAAAAATAAATAAAAATACAAAATATCTTGACATCACTAATAATTAATAAAAGTAAAATTGGTATATCATAAATTTTTAAGAAAACCAATAAAATCAATGAATAATTACTTATATTAATATATGTAATTCTATTTTAAATGTCTTTTAATAAGAACTCATCTAAGTTATCTTCTGTTTGAATTGAGACTATCATAATATTTGAATTTCCCGTATTTCAGAGAAACTTCTAGGCATTCGAGGTGTTTGTGTTATATATTACTAGTTGCTTTGTAAAGAACGCCAGAAATCGATCCACGTAGCCAGCTCCATTTGGTATCGTCTTCCACTTGTCTAATTAAAAGTTATATATTTAATTATATTCCTTAATATATTTTTTGGACTATTTGACTTTTATATATATGACACACTGAATTTATAACATAATTAAGTAAATAAATGAGGTTAGGGACATTTCACATCAATTTTTTATTTTTTTTTCCTCTCACAATCCTCTTTTACGTTCACTTTCCTCTTCTTCCATACTTCTCTAACTTCTCAAGCTTATTTATAGATGTGTTAGTAATGATTACCTAGTTACAAATTAATGAGTAATTTTGTTCCAATTAACCTAGTTATTAATCCCATTAGCTATTTTATCTCCTTATAATACGTGTGATCAATTTGTGGATAATAATTCTGAATTTGGTGATAAGAAGTTGCATACTTTATCCGTGCATTTAATGTAATGGATTTTTTTTTACTTTATTTTTTTTAATCCTTTCATAATGTTATATATATATTTATATATATATATATATATATATATATATATATATTTAATATAATTATTTATATTAATCATTTAAAATTTTAAATATATATATTATAATATTATTTTTTGAAAGAAACCAAGTTATAATAAAATTAAATGCTAAATATTTCTATTTTAATTTATTGGAAATAAAAGAAATTATAATATATCAAAAATACACATATGTATTTATCTATTTATTTTAAATATGGTAATTAAAAATTTTAAAAAAATATATAATTTTAAGAATAAGACAATGATAAGGGAATTTATAATATTATATTAAGAATTTTAGAATATTATATTTATTTTTTTAACTAACTACTCAATTATTTTCAAAATTATTTTTTTTTATAAAAAATAAATAAAAATACGAAATGTCTCTACATCACTAATAACTAATAAAATTAAAATTGGTATATCATAATTTAAAAAAAAAAGCAAAAAAATCAATGAATAATTACTTATATTAATATATGTAATTCTATTTTAAATGTCTTTTAGTAAGAACTCAACTAAGCTATCCTCTATTTCAATTGAGACTATCATAATTTTCAAATTTCCCGTAATTCAGAGGAACTTCTAGGCATTCGAGGTGTTTGTGTTACATATTGCTGGTTGCTTTGTAAAGAAGGCCAGAAATTGATCCATTTAGCCAACTCCATTTGGTCGTCTTCTTCTTGTCTAATTAAAAGTTGTATATTTAATTATATTCCTTAATATATTTTTGGATAATTCGACTTCTATATATATGACACTGAGTTTTCTTCTAAAAATCTGGAAATTTGTCTACTGGTAAAATATTATAACACTTACAACCAGACTGGCAATTATGGTTTCATTATAGGTAGTTAGGCTAACAGCATCTTATTGAAGTTATTGATTCTTGAGCATGTTTATTCCCTCTTGCTAAATATTTTGCATGCATCATGCATGGTTAGTTTTTATTCCTGTTTGATACATCACTGAACAACTAATGCTATATCCCACTAGAATGTGAATGTAAAAAATAAATAAAAAATTCTTCCATACGTTTGGCATTGTCATATATACTCTAATTTTTAATATCTCATGGTCGGTTGCATCGCAACAATGCTATAACAATAGTTACCTTCGTGAGAAAATAATGTTGTCTCTATCTGTTTATTTTGTTAGATTTTTGTATTTCTATTAAATTTGTAATGGATAAAGTGTATTGACTATTGAGTCTCATCTAGAAGTGTTATTTTAATTTCTGCTCTAGTTAATCTAGTGCTGTTGTAAGTCAGTTCTTATTGCTGATTATCCCTGCAGGATTTTGCTAACACATTTAGGTATACATTTGTGAAAGATAATCTTCCTTTTTCTGCGCTTATTTAGTTATTCACTTAACTTTATATTGATGCAAAGGCATCTGTAGTTTTAAAGGAATCCCTCAACTAGTGATGTTTTGATTCAGTAGTTGACATATGATTGAAAGTTTTGGAAATTCACCAGATTCCATTCTGATATTCTTTTCGTCTCATAGTAGATGTTGTGTTTGAAGAAGAAAATAAGTCTCAAAATAAGTGTCACTTTTTGGTATAGAATTAATTATCTATTTCTTATTTATATCTCTCATGATATTCGTAAAAAAATAATTATTATGTTACATCATTTTAAGTAAAGAAGATTAATTATAAAATTAATTGTGCAAAACAACATTTATTATAGGATGAAAGGAGTATTTCTTTTGTTTCTCACCTCCTAAGTTATTGTGAATTGATATCATGGGTTGTTTAACATTTCTAGAGACACAATGAGTTCAAGTTTCAAGACATGGGCCGTGAGATTTGCACTTGTAAATGAAGGAGAGACAACGTTGGAGAGGTGATGAGGATGGTTTATTACGTTCTTATGTGAAACAGTATGGTCCAAGGGAATGGAATGTCGTGTCTCAGCGCATGAACACACCTCTTAACAGGAACGCAAAGTCGTGCTTGGAAAGGTGGAAGAACTACCTCAAGCCTGGCGTCAAATGAACTCTAAGTATAGATCAACAATTTGTATACAATGCAATGTATATATTACTTGAACTTTGATTACTTTTGAAAAGTATAAAGAAGAAAAAACATATAGAAAGTAATGATATTTTAAATATTTGTAACATAAATTCTTATTATATATGGCATTGTTTGTCCAAATGAACTATATTATAGATCAACAATTTGTATATCTATATTTTTCTATGAAGCAAAACAAGCCACACATATAACAGTAAAAAAATCCAACATAACTCTTTCTAAGTATAAAAGTCTCACACCAATTTTGCTTTAGGCATCCATCATTGTTGGATTGACCCTTCAAATGGAGCATTTCTGCATAATGACACACCAGCACCACCTGCATCTGCATCAGCCTTGCTTCCTTCTTGGCTACCTTTCCAATTCTAGTACTGCTGTTGGACTGAATTTCCTTTCTGTGACATCAAGTCTTTCATCCTCAATCGCTCCACCTTTCTATGGTTGCACCCCAAGAGAGGACAAGACAAGGGTCCTTTTGTTTTGGGGAATTTAGCAGACAAGGAGACAATACAATAATAACGTTAAACTCTGATGTTTTGATATTTGAAAATTTTAATTGACATAGCATATTACAATTATACAAAGAATTTCAATTTTTATAAGGTAAAATATCTTGTTTGAATGAAAAATTTATAAAGAATTTGAAATTTAAGTATTTGTAAAAAAGTTTGAAATAGTATAATTTTAAATTTTCTCAAAACGTTAAGAATTTAAAATTTCTTATATGTTTTTCTTCTTATTTTATTTATATATTTTATCTTATCTCTTATCTCTTCATATTTTTAATTATTGAATATTCAAAAATATTTTTAAAATTATTAAATATTATCTATTATTAATTTTTAAAATTATTAAATATTTAAAAATTAATTAATATTTATTTTTATAAAATTTAATTTAAAAATCTCAAAATATAAATATATTTTTTTAAATTAATTTTATCGTGGTGGAATCAAATTATTATATCCAATTTAATAATTTAAAATTTAAGAAATTTGAATTGACTTATCCAAATAAAATATTTTAAAAATAATAGAAATTAAAATCAAAATAATTCAAATACTAAGAAATTGAAATTTTTTTAAATTTGTAAAATTTTTCATTCAAACACACCATTAGAGAAACAAAAAAAGGAGATATTTTAAGGACAAATGATTTCAATCGTACAATTCACTTGACATTCAATTTTTTTATTAAGTATTATAAGTATAATAAAATTTCTTATTTAAGCTAAACGATGTGATATTGAACATTTCAATATTATACTTAGATGCTAAATCAAAATAATGATTAATGACAAAAAAAAAGTATTTTATATAATCAAAATGAATGTGAAAAAATTTTATATAAATTTTGGTCGCTAATTTCTGATTTAGCGACCAAATTAAATTTTGTCGCTAAATTTAACTACTATTTAG
This sequence comes from Cajanus cajan, assembly GCF_000230855.2. Lineage (NCBI taxonomy): Eukaryota > Viridiplantae > Streptophyta > Magnoliopsida > Fabales > Fabaceae > Cajanus > Cajanus cajan. The sequence continues at coordinate 25,635,574 of NC_138526.1, forward strand.
CAACCGAATTCAATTTCGTCGCTAATTTAACTAATATTTAGCGACGAAATTCAATTCGGTCGCTACAAAAAATCAAAACTTCTAATTTAGCGACCGAAATAGCGACCGAATTAAATTCCATCGCTAAATTTAACTACTATTTAGCGACCGAATTGAATTTCGTCGCTAATATTAACTATTATTTAGCGATCGAATTCAATTCCGTCGCTAACAAAAATCAAAATTTATAATTTAGCGACCGAAATAGCGACCGAATTCAATTCCGTCGCTAAATTTAACGACTAGTCGCTAAAAAAAATCAAAATTTATAATTTAGCGACCGAAATAGCGACCGAATTCAATTCTGTCGCTAAATTTAACTACTATTTAGCGACCAAATTCAATTTTGTCACTAATTTTAACTACTATTTAGCGACCGAATTAAATTCCGTCGCTAAAAAAATCAAAATTTATAATTTAGCGACCGAAATAGAGACCGAATTAATTCTGTCGCTAAAAAAATCAAAATTTATAATTTAGCGACTGAAATAGCGACCGAATTTAATTTCGTCACTAAAAAATTAAAATTTCTTATTTAGCAACCGATTTTCTAGCGACACATATTTTGGTCGCTAAATCGGTCGCTATTTTGATTTTTCATAATCGGTCGCTAAATTAGTCGCTAAATAACTACTGATAAATTTCGGTCATTATTTTGTAATTTTCTAGCAATGATGAGGATTGTTTATTACGTTCTTATGTGAAACAGTATGGTCCAACGGAATGGAATGTCGTGTCTCAGCGCATGAACACACCTCTTAACAGGGACGCAAAGTCGTGCTTGGAAAGGTGGAAGAACTACCTCAAGCCTGGCGTCAAATGAACTCTAAGTATAGATCAACAATTTGTATACAATGCAATGTATATATTACTTGAACTTTGGTTACTTTTGAAAAGTATAAAGAAGAAAAAACATATAGAAAGTAATGATATTTTAAATATTTGTAACATAAATTCTTATTATATATGGCGTTGTTTGTCCAAATGAACTATATTATAGATCAACAATTTGTATATCTATATTTTTCTATGAAGCAAAATAGGCCACACATATAACAGTAAAAAATCCAACATAACTCTTTCTAAGTATAAAAGTCTCACTCCAATTTTGCTTTAGGCATCCGTCATTGTTGGATTGACCCTTCAAATGGAGCATTTCTGCATAATGACACACCAGCACCACCTGCATCTGCATCAGCCTTGCTTCCTTCTTGGCTTCCTTTCCAATTCTAGTACTGCTGTTGGACTGAATTCCCTTTCTGTGACATCAAGTCTTTCATCCTCAATCGCTCCACCTTTCTATGGTTGCACCCCGAGAGAGGACAAGACAAGGGTCCTTTTGTTTTGGGGAATTTAGCAGACAAGGGAGACAATACAATAATAACGTTAAACTCTGATGTTTTGATATTTGAAAATTTTAATTGACATAGCATAATACAATTATTCAAAGAATTTCAAATTTTATAAGGTAAAATATCTTGTTTGAATGAAAAATTTATAAAGAATTTGAAATTTAAGTATTTGTAAAATAGTTTGAAATAGTATAATTTTAAATTTTCTCAAAACGGTAAGAATTTAAAATTTCTTATATGTTTTTCTTCTTATTTTATTTATATATTTTATCTTATCTCTTATCTCTTCATATTTTTAATTATTGAATATTCAAAAATATTTTTTAAATTATTAAATATTATCTATTATTAATTTTTAAAATTATTAAATATTTAAAATTTATTTATTTATTTTTATAAAATTTAATTTAAAAATCTCAAAATATAAATATATTTTTTTAAATTAATTTTATCGTGGTGGAATCAAATTATTATATCCAATTTAATAATTTAAAATTTAAGAAATTTGAATTGACTTATCCAAATAAAATATTTTAAAAATAATAGAAATTAAAATCAAAATAATTCAAATACTAAGAATTTGAAATTTTTTAAAATTTGTAAAATTCTTCATTCAAACACACCATTAAAGAAACAAAAAAGGAGATATTTTAAGGACAAATGATTTCAATCGTACAATTCACTTGACATTCAATTTTTTTATTAAGTTTTATAAGTATAATAAAATTTCTTATTTAAGCTAAACGATGTGATATTGAACATTTCAATATTATACTTAGATGCCAAATCAAAATAATGATTAATGACAAAAAAAAAAGTATTTTATATAATCAAAATGAATGTGAAAAAATTTTATATAAATTTTGGTCGATAATTTCTGATTTAGCGACCAAATTAAATTTCGTCGCTAAATTTAACTACTATTTAGCAACCGAATTCAATTTCGTCGCTAATTTAACTAATATTTAGCGACCAAATTCAATTCGGTCGCTAAAAAAAATCAAAACTTCTAATTTAGCGACCGAAATAGCGACCGAATTAAATTCCGTCGCTAAATTTAACTACTATTTAGCGACCGAATTGAATTCTGTCGCTAATTTTAACTATTATTTAGCGACCGAATTCAATTCCGTCGCTAACAAAAATCAAAATTTATAATTTAGCGACCGAAATAGCGACTGAATTCAATTCCGTCGCCAAATTTAACGACTAGTCGCTAAAAAAAATCAAAATTTATAATTTAGCGACCGAAATAGCGACCGATCGAATTCAATTCTGTCGCTAAATTTAACTACTATTTAGCGACCGAATTCAATTTCGTCACTAATTTTAACTACTATTTAGCGACCGAATTAAATTTCATCGCTAAAAAAAATCAAAATTTATAATTTAGCGACCGAAATAGAGACCGAATTAATTCTGTCGCTAAAAAAATCAAAATTTATAATTTAGCGACTGAAATAGCGACCGAATTTAATTTCGTCGCTAAAAAATCAAAATTTCTTATTTAGCAACCGATTTTCTAGCGACGACATATTTTGGTCGCTAAATCGGTCGCTATTTTGATTTTTCATAATCGGTCGCTAAATTAGTCGCTAAATAGCTACTGATAAATTTCGGTCACTATTTTGCAATTTTCTAGTAGTGTGATGAGGGTGGTTTATTACGTTCTTATGTGAAACAGTATGGTCCAAGGGAATGGAATGTCGTGTCTCAGCGCATGAACACACCTCTTAACAGGGACGCAAAGTCGTGCTTGGAAAGGTGGAAGAACTACCTCAAGCCTGGCGTCAAATGAACTCTAAGTATAGATCAACAATTTGTATACAATGCAATGTATATATTACTTGAACTTTGGTTACTTTTGAAAAGTATAAAGAAGAAAAAACATATAGACAGTAATGATATTTTAAATATTTGTAACATAAATTCTTATTATATATGGTGTTGTTTGTCCAAATGAACTATATTATAGATCAACAATTTGTATATCTATATTTTTCTGTGAAGCAAAACAGGCCACACATATAACAGTAAAAAATCCAACATAACTCTTTCTAAGTATAAAAGTCTCACTCCAATTTTGCTTTAGGCATCCGTCATTGTTGGATTGACCCTTCAAATGGAGCATTTCTGCATAATGACACACCAGCACCACCTGCATCTGCATCAGCCTTGCTTCCTTCTTGGCTACCTTTCCAATTCTAGTACTGCTGTTGGACTGAATTCCCTTTTCTGTGACATCAAGTCTTTCATCCTCAATCGCTCCACCTTTCTATAGTTGCACCCCGAGAGAGGACAAGACAAGGGTCCTTTTGTTTTGTGGAATTTAGCAGACAAGGGAGACAATACAATAATAACGTTAAACTCTGATGTTTTGATATTTGAAAATTTTAATTGACATAGCATAATACAATTATTCAAAGAATTTCAAATTTTATAAGGTAAAATATCTTGTTTGAATGAAAAATTTATAAAGAATTTGAAATTTAAGTATTTGTAAAAAAATTTGAAATAGTATAATTTTAAATTTTCTCAAAACAGTAAGAGTTTAAAATTTCTTATATGTTTTTCTTCTTATTTTATTTATATATTTTATCTTATCTCTTATCTCTTCATATTTCTAATTATTGAATATTTAAAAATATTTTTAAAATTATTAAATATTATCTATTATTAATTTTTAAAATTATTAAATAATTAAAATTTTAATATTTATTTTTATAAAATTTAATTTAAAAATCTCAAAATATAAATATATTTTTTTTTAAATTAATTTTATCGTGGTGGAATCAAATTATTATATCCAATTTAATAATTTAAAATTTAAGAAATTTGAATTGACTTATCCAAACAAAATATTTTAAAAATAATAGAAATTAAAATCAAAATAATTCAAATACTAAGAATTTTTTTAAATTTGTAAAATTCTTCAATTTTTTTATTAAGTATTATAAGTATAATAAAATTTCTTATTTAAACTAAACGATGTGATATTGAACAGTTCAATATTATACTTAGATGCTAAATCAAAATAATGATTAATGACAAAAAAAAAGTATTTTATATAATCAAAATGAATGTGAAAAAATCTAGCGGCATCAAATTCCACTAGTGTAAAACGACATCTATCATGTTTAAGGTAAGATTTCATTCTTTATTCTATTAAAAAAAAAATCAATTAGTTTTATCGTAAAGATAAAATTGAAATTTTGCATGACCAAAAAACATTGAAATATTTAAAAGTTGAATCTATTTGAGAAAAGAGAGAGTAATGAAAAAGTACATTTGAATTAAAATTATTATAACAAAATTCAAAAGTTATAATTTCACCACAATAATTTAGATGTTAACTTCCTTTCAAATATCATGTGGTAAAAGTTCTAGGTTAGTTTTTTTTTTTTTTTTTCCTTTTCTCAAAGAGCTTGTATAAACCTGCTCAATGGTTGCTTTATCCTCTTAGCCCATGCTCTTATAATTGAACCAACAAAAGGAATGTTAGGAAGAACCTCTCGTCATACATACATTTCTAAATAATAATTCTTTCTATTATAAGGTGGTCACACATATTTTGTAATATCTTTCGTGAATACTTTGTCAGCTCCATTTTATTATTATTTTATTAAATTTCTATTTTTGATTTGTTTTTGTAAGTTTTTAGTTTAGAATATAATAAATTTATATTTAAAGAATTCTAGTCTATCATTTTTTTTAGAAATTTTTTTTTATTTGTTTATTTGTATGTTGAAAATCAATTCGCTCGTGAAACTAATGAAATTATATAATTCATTCTTAAGAATTTATATAAAAAAAACTTTAAAATTTAAGTATTTATAAAATTTCTTATAAATATAGAATTTCAAATTCTATAAAAAAAAAGTAAGAATATAATTTTTTTTTCTCCTACCTCCCTCTCATCTTATTATTAAAATTGAGTAATATTTAATTTTATAAAATATAATCTTGAAACTTCAACACATATATTTGTTTAAAATCACACACACACACACACACACACACACACACACACACACACACACACACACACACACACACACACACATATATATATATATATATATATATATATATTTGTTTAAAATCTCTCTCACACACACATTAGTTTAAAATCTCTCTATTAAGTTAAAAGATAATCTTGTGTTAGTTGAAAAACAATCTTGAATTCCTTAAATTTTAATTTTAATGCTAACAAACAAAAGATTTTTTTTTTTAAACAAAGTCAAATATCTACAAGAAACGCTATATCAAAAGAAATGTAAAAAATATGTATCATCTATAAGATGAAGGAAATTAGATGAAGCATACAGTCTGTCTCTATGCGTTAAATGAATACTTTCAAATGAGAATAAAATTTAATTTCATTAAATGTGTTATTCCTTAATAGATCGAACAAGGAAGAAACATTGAAACTCTCGAAATATGTTAAAAAGAGAAAAAAGACAAAATATCCATGTGAAGCAAAAAGCAAGATCCCAAATATCGTATAAAAGACTTTACAAAAGAATATTTTACATTGACTTCAACTACTCTACGCTGACATTACTTCTATGCTCAATTTAGAAAGAAATGATGATAAGTAGCCAACTAAATCAGATAAGCAATACATGCTTTACTGAAAGACATTTAATGCTCACATTAAATACATTACCAACAATCTCTAGAATCAATGAAGAAGACAGGCAAAGTAACTCGTGAAGAAAATTAAAAGTTCAACTCAAAGTTGTTGTAATGATTATTTTCTCTAAAGCTATAATAAAAAGGTGAAAGTTAGTGAAATTTAATTTGGTTAGATTGAGTAATAAACGTAATCTCGATGATTGAAACGAACTAGTATAAAAATATCTAGTACTTCATCTGACTCTTCTCTAGTGCTTTAGTTGTAAAGTTATTTTCTCTTTACTACGCAAAATTAATGCAAATTTTTTAAACACACTATTCAACCTCTTCTTCTAATGTATGTCTTTTCTCCACACACACTCTCTCTCTCTCATATACACATTTGCTTAAGATCAATTTTACACATGATGAAAATCAAATTATTCTATCCAAATTAAGAATTTAAAATTTACTTTTTTAAATTGACTTATCCAAACCAAAACACACACACATATTTATTTAAAATTAAATTTATCCATAGAAATCAAATTGTCCTATCCAAATTAAGAATTTAAAATTAAATTTTTTTTAACTGATTTGTCCAAACAAAACATTTTTAAAATGATAAAAATTAAAGTCAAAGTAATTCAATTTCTAAAATTTTCAAATTTCTTAAATTTCTAAAATCCTTTATTCAAACACTATAAAGTAATGAATATCCATTAATTTAGTCCTTCAATTAACATATTTGAAAAGTATAAAGAGACTACTCTGTCTGATCCTTATTATAAAACACTTTTAACTAAATCACTTAGACCAATATAAATATTTATGTTAATTAATTTTATTAAATTTATAAAATAAAATCATAATTTACTAATTTTACACTTCTTGCTTAACATTAAATTTTCATGCAAAAAGTGAAGATATTACCCATATCAAAGCTTATACATCAATACCAACAAAATGATACATATCAATTGAATAAGGTTTAAGAAACAAGAAAAACCACATTCTCATACTCTTTGATAAGGACAAACAAAAAAAATAATTTAATACTTTCTAGAAATTATAAGATGCCTTATAAAAAAAATTCAAACTATTCCTCATAATAAATATCAGAAGAAGTAATTAGTATTTCTCTGACTAACAGTCTCAATGGGTCATTTACAGCAGCTTGGATTGCATTAAAAAGGATCAAAGCTACGCCCATTCAGGTATTGATGGATAAATGCCTTTTCCCCCACCCCTCTTATTTTTTATAAAGAAACAAAAAGGCTTTATTCAAGTATCCAACCTCAAGGTCGCATAAAAAAAAATTGAGATGCTAAAACAGAATGATCTAATATTATGGATCATGAACACATCATAGCATTCCATCCTAAACTACAAAATCGCAGTAAAGCTCCTATCCGTTGCCAAGACAATTAAATAGTGGGAAGGAAACAAGTTGACAATTATTCATCCTTGTCCAATAAAAAAGTTAAAATTAAGCACCAAATTGTCTTCCCACCTGCAACAATTGGAAATTCCTGTTACCAAAATGGCAAAATGCTAAATTCTCTGCAGGATATCTAGCCATTGGAACTATTATGCTCTTGGCCAAAGAAAGTGTCTAACCGAAAGAACTCACTTCAGTTATATGAAAGAACTACGGTTTCCTTAATAGAAATCATGATGAAATTGCAAAGGAAATTTTGTCCATATTTCTAGATCCTTAGGATAAACAATGGAAGATGAGACCAATTTCAAACCATTCAATACTTTCTGCAAGACTCAGTTTGCAAAAAACTCATTAGTAGAATGTGTGTTGCCCATAATCCTTTTGTGTGGATTAAGCACCAATTGGAGCGTATGATCTTTTCAACTTTCCATTTACAAGAATATCGTATGTAGAGTCATCAGGCACAAGACCTTTGTCAAGCATCTCGTCATGCAGTCTAAAAGCCTCCTGCAGATTCCCCTCCTTAAAATGTCCAACAATTAAAGTGTTATAAAGAAGAACAGAAGGAGTTATATTATTGCCATCCATTTCCTTTAGAATCTTGCCCGCATTTTCTAGTTGTCCATTGTTACAAAGTCCATTTATCAAAACAGTGTACATGAACATATCAGGCACAATACCCCTGGAAAGCATATCTAAGTAAAGATCTATGGCAAAATTTAATTTCCCTTCTTTTAGAAGTCCACCAATCAGTGAGGTATATATTTGCAAGTCACATGGAATCTTATTATTAATCATCTCCTTGTACAAGTTGAGTGTTGCTTCCATATTATTCAAATTTCGGAAGCCACTAATCATGCTGTTATAAACAATTGTGTTTGGATTCAAACCAATCTCCAAAAGCTCAGAGAATAATTTGCCTGTATTTTCCATGTCTTGCATTTTGCAGAAACCATCAATGAGACCATTATATGCAGTAATATCTAGTTCCAAACCCTTCTTTTTCATATCATCATGCATTTTCAAAGCAAGATCAATCTTATTATTTTTGCAAAATCCATTAACCAAACAAGTATAGGTGACGACATTTGGTGAAATTCCACTTTCGCACATCTCTCTATATGCAGACTCTACAGAATCAACTGCATCTTCCTTGACAAATCCATCTATGATGCTATTATAAGTCATAGATGTGGGAGTAAAACCCTGCTTCATAAAAGTGTTCAACTTATCCTTTGTCTCAGACACTCGGCCATTTTAGACAATCCATTTATAATGGTGTTAAATGTGTAGTTTGTAGGCACTATATCTGCAGCCACCATTTGATCAAACACACCAAATGCGTGCTCACAATCACCCTTTTTAAAAAATCCATCCATCAAAATAGTGTATGTAATGACATTCGGTTTTAAACCACCTTTACCATTCATGACATTTTGGGCATCTTCCATGCAATCCCGTTTGCAGTGACCAAGTATCATGTGGTTGTAAGAAACTAGCGAAGGTGTAATACCCTTACCAATCATGTTGTCCCACAAATTACAAGCCTCACTAACCTTTCCCAATTCACAGAGCCACAATAAAAGGATGTTATATGTAACAACACTAGCAATTCCATTTTCAACTGCCTCATCAAGCAATACAAATGCATTTTCTAGCAAATTCTGTTTTCGGAATCCTTTCAACAGAAAATTTACAATAAACACAGTTGGCTGAAGGCCCATGAGTTTCATTCTGGTGTAAAGCTCATTCGCTTTCTCCACATTCCCAATCTTAGAGCACCGTTCTATCAAAACTGAGAAAATAGCCACATTGGGAGCAACACCAGCCTCAACAACCTTATCAAACAACCGCAACGCACTACTCACATCCCCTTGCATACAATACCCTTCAACCAACCTCGCTGCAACAAATACATTCACTGGCACACCACCAGTCACCATCTCATCCTTGAGCCTCAATGCCTCCGCGAAATTCCCCTGCCTAACACAAACACCAATCACAGCTTCATATGTACCCTCAGATGGCACCAACCCAAACTCCCTCATCTCCTTCAACAACTCACACGCCAAACTCACCTTCAACCCCTTACAAACAGCCTGGATAACAATACTATACGCCGCCGCATCAAGCTTCAACCCTCTACCCGCAGCCATCCCAAAATACCTCTCAGCCTCCTTAAATCTCCCTCCCTTCAAACACGCACGCATTAAAACATGCACAGTATAGTGATCGCCATGAATTCCTCTCTCAACCATTTCATCATACACACGGCACGCATCATCCGCCATGTTTCTCTTAACCATTGCGGTCAAAAGAATGTTCACAAGCCAAGGGAGCACACTATGCTCCAACATGGCTCTAAAATACTCAACAACATCAGTGACCTTATTAGCTCTAACATAACTATTCAACAGGTAATTAAAAACCCTAGAATCAGATAATTCAAAATCGTACCTTCCCGCACACTCCACTAACATTTCCACCATAACCTTCGCAACAAGGGCTGAATCTCCAAAGACATAGCTATTGAGCAAATACTTGACATCTCCGTGAGTGTTGGGGCACGAGGCAAGGATCTGAAGCAACAAGCATAAAACATCAGCGGTTTTCACGAACCCTCGTTGTCTCTCTACGCCTTTGAAGAACCTCAATGCCGATGCGGGGTCCCCCTTGTGCCGCAAGAGGGTGTCCAAGACCTCATTTTGTGAGGGAACGACCGGGTTGGTGATGGAGGACCATCCTTGGTACTCGTGTGAGACCCATCACATGGTTCATGGCTATGACCAATTTGAGTAGTATAGAATTTATTGCTTTATTCCAATTTTACCCTTGTACTTTGGGGTATTTTAGTCTTAGAATTTATTTTCCCTTGTATTTCCTATTTTACCCTTGTATTATGGGGTGCTTTAGATGATTAGGGTTTTAATTTTGGGCTAGGGTGTTACATAAGGAGGTGACACATTTTTTTGGTGATCTTGGACCTATTTTTTGGTGTTAGAAAGGCTTAGGCCCAAGTGGAGGGCAAAGGTTGCATGGTCTTATCATGCACCTAGTTGTAGCCAATCTAGACCCATAGATTCTATCCTTGGTCACCAAGTTGCATCTAGGGTTATTTGGCATTTCATTTGGAGTGCATTTGCCTTATGAATTTCGGCCATGCATGTCCCAAATGAAACCCTAGATGCCTCCCCTCCTATAAATACCCAACACCCCACCACATGTAAATACTTTGGAATATATGAATTTGAGTGAGCCTTTTTGTGCCTCAAATCTTCTCCTTAGTCACTAGGTTAACTTTGGCTAACTTTCTCCTATCTCCACCCTTGGAGAGTGAGAACCCTAGAGTGGCCTCCATTTACCTTTGGAGTGAGCCAACCTTGGGAGCACCAAACACCTTAACCCTAAACACTTCCGCCAACCATCTATACCTCACGCCTATCTTCCTTTCCCATCAAAGTCATCCTTTTTCTCTACCCTTTGGTGAGCCTAGATCAAGGGCAAGGTCTTCCCTTTCATACTCTACTTCAACCATGGAAGGAGGAAGCCATCAGTTGGGGGGCGATTGTCTCGGGAAAATTGAAGCTTGAAGCGATTTTCCCTGGAAAATTGTCAAGGGCAGGGGTTGGTGGTGGTGGGTCAGTGGGAAGGACGAGGTTTGAGGAGCGTTGCGGGAAAGGGGGAAGAATCTTCGTGGGGATTGAGAAAATGATGCTCCTCCTGGGAAACCTCGTTGGCATTGTTAGAGAGAATAGGGAAACAACCAGTGTTGTTAAAATAGCCAGTGAAGAACGCACGGCAATTGAAGTAACTGTTCTGCTGCCCATCTTCCACGATCAACATCCCCATGAACTCTACATGCTCTGAGTAAGGTAGACCACACAATGTCATCACTATGGAATGGCATACTTCGTATCATGTGCTCAGCTTCACTCAATTGGCCTGCTATGCATAGAAGATCAATGATGCAGCCATAGTGTTCTTTTGAAGGATTGACTTGGTACTCATTAGTCATTAACATAAAATAGTAGAAACCAAGATCAACCAATCCAGCATGGCTACATGCTGTTAAAACCCCAATGAATGTCACATAGTTTGGCATCAAACCAACACTGGATATCTTATCAAACAAATTAATGGCTTCTTGGCTATAACCATGTTTAGCATACCCATTAATCATGGTTGTCCATGATATAATATCATTGAATTTCATTCCATTAAAGATTTTTGAAGCTTCTTGTACACTTCCACATTTTGAATACATATTAATAAGAGCACTATGAACCATTGCTTCATGATCTATGCCAATGCACAATACATGAGCATGCACTTGTTTCCCTTGCTTTAGAAGTGTCATGCTTCCACAAACGCTTAACACACTAGCAAGAGCAAATTCATTTGGTTTTGGCTCTTCTGATGGAAGAGCATGGGCCAAAGGCCCAACCACTAGAGCTATGGCCAGGAGATTACTTGAAGACTTGTCTGCTTCAGAGCTTAGTGGGCCCAATGGGCTTGGTGGGCCTAGGGTGCTTCTCACATGGACCTTACTTGATTAAACACCATGCTTTATTGAATATTTCTTAGTATAGGAATTTTGCTTTGATTTTGGTCTTGTATTTTGACCATAGTTTAGGGTTTAGGCTATTGGGCTTATTTTTGGGCTTCATGGGCTTTGGGCTTTTGATACCCAATATTAGGCTCATTCTTCTTCTTGTAATTTTTTATATTCATTGTATTCATTAGACCAATGTATTTCGGTCATTAGCATAGGTTTATATGAAGTATACATTAATAGGAAAATTAGGCTTCATTCATGTGTCATTTAGAAGTAATTTGAATTGAATTTGAGTCACATGGATGGCATGGAGTGGTTCCGGCCATGTGAGCTCCAAATTCACTTCAAATAACTCTTAAATGACATCTAAATGAGGGGCCATCCGGATTAGTCATCTAATTGGCTGAAGTTTGAATTTCAAATTCAAATTTTGAAATTCAAACTTGGCGCCAATTGTTACTACATGGAGTGGCGCCAATTTGACCTAATTTCTACCTATAAATGTGTGACTTTCTCCTTGTACAAACACTTTTGAATACATAAGAATTTCTGAAATCAAAACTTTAGCAAATTCCCTCAAGAGTCACCGAAATATAGAGAGCAAGAGAGTGCCATCAAACACCTTAGGAGTTCTTCAATTCCTACTCTTTGAAGTGAGCAATCCTTTGCTCTTTGAGCTTGGATGCTTCCATCCAAGACTTTGCATCACTACATCCGTGTAACTTCCTCTTCTTTTGGTTCATCACTTCGGTTCAAATTTCCTTGAAGGAGATCCGTGCTTAGAAGGAACTTAGGAGGAGTACAACTTCCACTTCTTCTACATTCTTTCTATCATCTTCCCTTCTTATCCAAGATAGATAGTCGAATGCTTCTTTTGCATAACCTCCTTGAGAATAAACAGCAATTATAGTGCTCCAGGATATAATATCTTTTCTAGTTATACCATGAAACACAATTGAAGCTGATGTTAACAGCCCACATTTTGAATAAAGGGTAATTATTGAATTTGCCACTGACAAAGCATCTACCAAACCTAGACACAATACATGGCCATGTATCTGTTCCCCCCATTTAGTAATAGCGAGATTTGCACAGGCAAAAATTACAGTTGCAAAAGTGTATTTAATAGGACTGACATCTGATTTTCTCATTTTTTAAAAACTTCCACTGCATGTTCTTCTTCACCCATCTGTACATAAGTCGTAATAAGGGTTGTCCATGAGACTACATCTGGCATCTTCATTTTCTCAAACAATTGCATGACATAGTCTTGTTTCTGACATTTATTATACATGGTAGCCAGGGTATTAACCACAAATGAGCTCTTATCGAATCCTTGTTTTATTGTTTGTGTGTGTATAACTTTCCATGATGTAACAAACTTGGATCAGCAAATGCCTTTAAAGCAATTGCAAATGTATGTGAATCATAGCCAACTTTTGATCTCCACATTTCATAAAAGTACAACAAACCCTCCATATTGTGACCAGCATGTACAAGCCCAGGAATAATGGCAGTCCATGATACTACATTTCTTTTTATCATTTTTGCAAAGACTCTGCAACCTTGTTCTATTTTGCCTACTTTCATGTACATGTCAATTAGGGCACTGCTGACAAACACCAAGTTTACTAAACCAGATTTCACTGAAAATCCATGTAATAATTCTCCAAAAAAAATGTTGACACCAAGTGCACAAGCCTTGAGTGCAACACTAATCATGAACTGGTCCCTTTGAAGTCCTGGATGGACCCACATATTTGAGAACAAGGTCAATGCTTCATGCGAATCTGCGACATTGACATAACCAACTATTAATGTAGTCCATGATATCCCATCTCTGTGAGCCATTTTATCAAACATATTCCTAGCTTTACAAATTTATCCCTGTTTCAGTAATTGCTTCATCTCAGAGTTAAGTTCAAGCATATTATGAACAGAATAGGCAGTTGGAGCTAGATGTTCTTGTTTTGCTTGCTAGATCATTTCTCTACATTCAGTAGCAGTTCCTGTAAATAGGCTAGTTAGAAATACAATATATAAAACCATTCCTATTTCTTTGTATAACAGCTTGAACTTTTGGGGTAGTTAGTTGGTCCATGACATGATATCAGAGACATAGGCTATGTTTGGATACACATTTGAAATTTGTTAGCCCAATTAGTTTCCAAAAAATAAAAATAAAATATTTTTCATTGGATGTAAGAAACTAGTGAAGGTGTAATACCCTTACCAATCATGTTGTCCCACAAATTACAAGCCTCACTAACCTTGCCCAATTCACAAAGCCACAATAAAAGGATGTTATATGTAACAACACTAGCAATTCCATTTTCAACTGCCTCATCAAGCAATGCAAATGAATTTCCTAGCAAATTCTGTTTCCGGAATCCTTTCAACAGAAAATTTACAATAAACGCAGTTGGCTAAAGGCCCATGAGTTTCATTCTGGTGTAAAGCTCATTCGTTTTCTCCATATTCCCAATCTTAGAGCACCATTCTATCAAAATCGAGAAAATAGCCACACTGGGAGCAACACCAGCCTCAACAACCTCATCAAATAACCGCAACACACTACTCACATCCCCTTTCATACAATACCCTTCAACCAACCTCGCTGCAACAAATACATTCACCGGCACACCACCAGTCACCATCTCATCCTCGAGCCTCAATGCCTCCGCGAAATTCCCCTACCTAACACAAACACCAATCACAGCCCCATATGTACCCTCAGACGGCACCCACCCCAAGTCCCTCATCTCCTTCAACAGCTCACACGCCAAATTCACCCTCAACCCCTTACAAATAGCTTGGATAACAATACTATACCCTCAACCCCTTAAATGGAGGAATTCATTTTTTTTTTAAGAATTTCAAATACCTTGAAGTGAAATGCTTTACTTAGATAAAGAATTTATAAAAAATTTGAAATCCAAATATTTGTTAAATTTTTTAAAATAGTAGAATTTCAAATTCTTTCAAAGAAGTAAGAATTTGAAATTCTTTGTTCTCTTTTTTTCTGCTTCTCTTTTCTCTTTCAAAGTCACCTAAAAAATATCATTAGTTTTTTTTTAATTATTGAATATTCAAAATTATTTTTTAAATTATTAAATATTATTTAAATATTAAATTTTAAAATTATGAAATATTTAAAAATTGACTAATATTTAATCTTATAAAATTAAATCTTAAAATTTCAATATATATTTGTTTAAAATCAATTTTACCTATGGTAAAAATTAAATTGCCCTATCAAAATATACACCAAAAAATATTGCCCTATCAAAATTAAGAATTTAAAACTTTAAAAATTTGAATTGACTTGTCGGAACAAAAAATTTAAAGAATAATAAAAAATCAAATCAAAGTAATTCAAATTCTAAGAATTTTAAATTCCTTGAATTTTTAAAATTCCTCATTCAAACACACCATAAGGGTTTTATTTATAGACTTTTCTCTAACTGTTTGCTAACCGAGATTTTAATTACAGTCAATGGCCTTTTTTCCTTCTGTAATACACTTGTAAGGCCCGTGGTTCTGGTTGTGGTTGACTTTCTTGCCTATCAATTACTTTTCCTTTTCCAAGTGCACTATATTTCTTCAGATCAAGAGCTTGTTAGTCTCAATTTTCGGTGGCATAAAATGGTATTTATGGATCAATAATAAATTTCTTTTTTGTATATTTTAAAATCCTAACAATAAGTATGTTTTCCCACTTCAATTATGGTTTGTGGTTTAAAGAATAAACAACCAAAATCCTGCCTTTTGTTTTTTATTTTAAAGGTTCCAAAAATGGTTGTGTTTTTATTTTCTTTCAAAGGAGAAAGTGCAAAAGTAATAGCTGAAAAAATTTCTGAGAACTTTTGTCAAGAAAGTTTTCTGGAGGAAAAAGTAGTTATGTCCAAATTGAAAAATGTTCTGTTTTCATGTTATTTTGCTACTTAGGTTTTTGTTCTGTTTCCAGGAAAAAATGTTAGTGAAAATGTGAGATCTTGTGCTTTCAAACTTTCTAGTAACCTGTAAAACTATTTTCTACAATCACCTTTCTTACAGTCATGTGCTTGTAAATTTTTGTATAAAGCTTGTTCTGGTATTTCCTAGCTTTTTCATTGCTTCAGTAGTCCAGTTATTAATTTTTATTTTATTGATTTAGCAGCATGGGATTGTTGAATGAAGAGCTTGTTGAAGATAGACTTGTGAATCGTTCATTGCAAAAAGGGTTGCTTTTGGAATTCAAGAAGGATTCTGATAGAGTATTGCTAGCAGTAGCTCAGAGACCTGATGGCAAGAACTGGATGGTTTCTGATCAGGTTCTAGTAGAAACAACATAATGCGGCATGTTTAATAGGTTGCTAGGTGTTGGAACTTCTTGCATTTTTATAAATGCTAAATATTGCTGGATTTTGTGTAGTCTAACTCTTCCTTGTTTTTGTTGGGCTGAAGAATGGTGTCACTTCTTCCATCAAACCACAACAAGTGACATATATTGTTCCTGGTGTTGACAATTTTGACCAAGCAGATATCGCAGATTTTGCTCAGAAGGCTCAGGATAACATGGTCAGTTCCAGTGTTCCTCAATGGAGATGGTAACAAATAAACCAACCTCAATGGAGATGGTAACAAATAAACCAAATTTAAAACTTGTTCATATGTCAATAAATAAATTCTGCATGATATGATACAGGACCCACCACTACTTGAATTTGCTTGGATTGAGCTCCTCGAGAAGAATAAGTCTGTGACAATTGAAGAGTTGGCTGAGGTAATATGCTTTCTTGACTAGATGTCAATGCATGCTTTCTTTGTCCTTAAATGAGTTGCTGCTTCTGCAGATAATTTTTGGCAGTGCTGAGCCCCTTGAGAGCTATTCTGCTCATCTCTTGCTATCAAAAGATGAAGTATACTTTACTGTACTGGAGTTACAATTACTCAAGTTATGTAGCTCCCTCTTTGGAGTATTTTCCTAACATATAAATGTGCTACATGTTTAGGTGTTTTGCTTTTACTTGTTATATATTACTTGTAAGCTGGGATCAAATAAACACATAATAGTAGTTTAAAGCCAGTACCTAGCCACACTAGATAATTACTATTATGCATTGTTTTAAAATTTGGACTAAACCAGTCAGGTCGACCAATCCGACCGAGAACTGTTATAATGACTGGTGTTTTACTCTAAAAAACTGGTTCATCTTAGAACTAAGGTTGTGAAACTTGAGTTTGTAGAGCTTCCATAAACTTGACTCGTAAACTCATAAGAGTTACTTAATATACAAATAATATTAAAAATCTTATTAGTAATATATATGTATGAAACATAATACTTAATATAATAAAGAAAATAACAAATCACAATAATATAGTAACAGTTTGACAATACCCATATATAAATTTTAAAAAAATGTTCTTAAAATAAAAACATTTTAAAAATACTAATATATTAATATTATACAACCAAACACAGCCAAATAAATTCTTGTCCACAAATTGTAAAAAATAATTATCCCCCCTAATTACACAACCTACTATCAGATATATACTCACTGCCACCAAGCATTTTCTAATACAAAACTGCTTTCTAAATTCTAATATATTTGCTACCAGATATTTATTTACTCCTAAATCTAATACATAACTGCCAGCAGTTACTTTCTATGCATGACTGACATCATGCAGTTTCTAATACAGAACCGTTTTCTAATAGATTTGCTATTAAAAAACCAGTTGTTTTCTATCACATATACTCTTAAAAATTAACTAGCTCCAATCCATTAAGGGAACTAACTTGGATCATAGTTCTCATCACATAGCCATGAAAGTGTGATAACTTTTTAGAATGTTTATTCTTCTGGTTTGATTTACTAGTTGCTTTCAGATGAACTGAAATAAATGTCTAAAAAATTATTTTTGAAAAGGAAGGTTGAGGAGCTCATTCATAGGAAGCTTGCAAAGGAGGCCGCTGAGAAAGAACTTAAAGGAGTTTATCGAATTACTGACCTCTGCAAAGTCAATGTCTTCACAAGATAAACCTCCAAAATCTTCATGGACAATTGATGAGAAAATTTGGAACAGAATTGAGTCTCTTGAAGCATATGCTATTGATACATGTAAAAATGATGAACAAAGGAAAACAGCTGGGATGGTAATTTTTTCCCTCAATTGTTATGTAGGCATGTAACATTGTAGCAATTGGTATTTTTTTTCAAGTATGTAAATAATATGAAGAGATAAGGAAATAGGGGAGCGTAGAATCTTTGCACGAGATTCTCAAACTTATTTTAATTAGATTCCTTGTATATATATTTGTATAATTATGAATTGTATCATATACAAGTCTAGTACTAATGTAACACTTCCTAACAATGAGAAAGGATGATCTTAGTGGATTCAGCTGTCTCTTTGCTTGGATGTTTAGTATAAAATCATTGAATAATAATGCATCTCTAGAAAGTTGTTTATTGTTTATGTTACCAGTCACCACCATTGACTTTCTTGTTCTTTTAGTAAATTTATCTTCTCTTTTACTAGCAGATACTTAAGGAAATGGGTCTGGCAAAAGTAGCATCTTCATCTGTTAAACTTTTGATAGATATCGGATATTTTCCTGTACATATCAATCTTGATCTGTTGAAGTTGGGAATTCCCACTTATCATTCAGAAGAAATCATATCGGCTGCTCAAAGTCTTTTATTGGACTCATCTGATCCAGATGAGGTGGGTTTCATTTGCTTGGCAACATTATATGATTGTAATCATATATATGTTATCTTTGCTGAATTCATTATACTAATATTTTTGGTTACATGGAAATAACATGACGAAATTATTTGACATTATTATTAATACTTCCCATTCTTCAAAACCAAGTACTACAAAGTATAAAGGTGATGCATACTGAGATTTTTAGATCATTGATGAGGGTTTATGCTGTCATATATTGTTAAGGCAGTATAAAGTTTTTTTTATAACTTTTATTAACTATGACTCCCTCTCTCCTAAATGTAAGTCACTTTTAACTAATTCACAGTAATTAAGAAAATTAATTAGTATAGTTAGTACTTAGTAGCCTTAAATTTGTTAACAATTTGTATTATTTTTCTAAAATTATCCTTAAAATTGTTGGGACTTATCATCTCACTCTTTTCACTTAATTACTTTTTACCTAATTAATTAATGTATGCAAGTTTTATTTGATCTGTTAAAATATAAAGCATTCATTTTAACATTTAAAACTCGTCAATCATAATAAATAACGATCGTTAGAGAAGGTTTGTATATTTCGTCTAATTAGCTTCATCTTACAAACGCTATTTTGTCTTACTCAGTCTAAAATAACGACTTTTACAGTGTGTTTTATTATTAAAAATGTAGCGTTTGTTATCATTAAAACTTTATAAAACATTAGGGATTGTCTTTTGACTTAACAAAATTTATGTTGGGGTTGTTTCATCGGTCAAGTTTTTTCTATGTTAACTGTCATTATACTCGTCAAAGAAAGATTGTGGTCAACCGTAAAGCTGGCTCTTTCCAACACATTTTGTGATGGAACACCCATTATAAAACTTTCTATAACGGGTGAAACAACACTCGACATAAAAAATGCTTCAAAATTTCATTTCGAAAACGTAATTTGCATTTTAAACTCTTGCTTTTGCTTTTATCTTTTCTTCTTCATTGTCCTTCTTGCAAATCTAGGTGAATTGTTTTCTTCTTTTGTTTTTTTTTATTATTATTGTTTTAATTTCTATAATCTGGTGGTTTGGAGACAAACGTGGGAGCGAAATGTGTAACGCCCGATTTATATAATAATAATTATATATTTTCTTATATAATATTTTCTCAATAATATCATTAACAATATTTTTTTTAAGATAAAGATAGAGAAAAAGAATATTTTATGAATTTATTACATGACATATCGTTCTAAAATATTTACAATAATGTACTAGTTTACACATTATTTCTTTCTTCCACTTCTATTACGCTATTTACATTGATAGTGGAAAGAAAATTACAATTGAAATAATATGGTTGAAAAATAAAATTATAACAGATCCATCAAATAGCCTCCATATTCCAATTTCTTCCAAGTAGGACAACAGTAATAACAACTGCAAAATGATCTGGAATCCCAAGTAGATCCATCTAATTTATAATATATTTAATTTTAAAAACAAAGAAAAGAGAGGAGTGAGAACAATATCCAATAAATACAATAATTCAAAAGAATATACAGAATTTTTTTTATAGTCAATATTAAACATATATATATATATATATATATAAATATATATACAGATCATATATTAGATTTTCATGATACAATAAAATTTGAATTATACTTGTAGTGACTAGTCAGGATAAATGAGCATCATCATAATACCAACCAACAAAAAGATATTTCACCTTCATTCCTTACTCATTTAAATCCCCAAGGTCAAACCTCCAGCTACAAATAATTCAAACTTTATCTTCTATGGCCATAGAACAATATTTATCTTCATAAATACATGAAATAACAATAAGACGAGTCCAAGATATCACAACTATATTATAGTTGATTATAAAGTATATTTACAATAAACATATTTACGTAAAAAGAATATATTAAGAGTATCAATGATATAAATAAAAATATCAATCATTATAAAATAATTAAACAATATAAAATATGAACACCTTAATAATTATTATAGATAAAAATAATCATAGGTTAAGCAAATAAATGAGGTTAGGGACACCCCACTAAATAAATACACATAAAAAATAACATAAATAAATAAACATAAGAGTATATAAAATTTTAAAGAGATAAAGTTCTCCTCCTCCTTACCTTAGAACATCGGCTTATCTGCATAAAAACTTCAAGATCCTTTTCCTACTCATTTTTTTTTCTCTCTTTCCCTCTTTCTCTCTCTCTCTTTCTCTTTCTCTCTCTCTCTTTCTAAGTTTTCACCTCTAGCTGATATAATTTTTCAAAGCCCATGCCTCCCATTTATAGGCATTCAGGGGTACCCGGAACGGCCCGTTCTGAATTCGGAATGGCCCATTCTGGAGTCATTCGTTATATGCAAAATTTACAACTAAAATGTCCCGTTCTAAAATCAAAACGGCCCGTTTTCACCAATCAGAACGGCCCGTTCTAAAATTAGAACGGCCCATTCTGGGATTCAATTTAACATACATTGACCATAATTAGAACGACTCGTTTCCAACTAAGGTTTTTAGGCATTTTTAGAATCTTGGAACGACCCATTTCTCTTTGGGAACGGTCTGTTCTGGAATAACCCAAATTGGTCTCTTTACCAATTTAGAACATCCCGTTCAACTTTTGAAACGGCCTATTCTGGGCCAACAAACACAACTCTCTTTGAAAATTTGGAACGGCCCGTTCCACTTTTGGGAACGGCCCGTTCTGAGCCTTCAAAATACCATAATATTATTTTATTATTTTTAATTATAAAATCCCTTTAATAATCCCCATAAATATTTAGAATACATAATAATCAAGTATTAAAATCTCTAAAATATTCTACTTAAAAAGACCCATTTTTATTAATTAATAACTATAGGAAAATAATAATTAACCATTGTATAAAATTTGGGATGTTATAATTCTCCCTTCCTTTTAGAAATTTCGTCCCCGAAATTTTCTTGAAAATAAAAATGAGTATGCTCCTCGCATCTTGCTTTCTAATCCTCATGTAACCTCACTACCTTATTGATGTACAACTCTATCAATCTTTCCAAGGAATATCTAATATTAATAAGTACAACGTGAGCAAACTTAACGAACCTATCCATTATAATCCAAATAAGATCAAATTTCTTAAGCATATCAGATATAACTACAACTAAGTTCATAGATACAGAATCTTATTTCCAAATTAGGACGTCTAAAGACTGTAAAAATATTAAAAGACTCTAGTGTTTCACCTTAGACTTTTGGTATACTATATACTAGTATACAAATTCCTCTACTTCTTTTTTCTCCTTAGGCCACGCTTCCGCTGCGCCACTCTGATACATTTCAATATCTCTGATACATTTCAATATCTCCTAAATGAATACTAAAAGTACTTTTATGCCCTTCCTTTAAGATCATCTTCCTTAATTCGAGATTATTAGGCACATAGATTCTATCTTTGAACCTCAAAACACCATCAACTTCCAAGCGTAAAGGGCTATCTATGCCTCTACCAATCTTTTCCACTTGGCTTACTAAGAAAGGATTTAACTCCTGGGTACTCTAATCACATCCATTAATCTATTAGTCCTTTCAACATACTCAATTCAATGCTCCTAAGGGTGAGCTCACACATCATGCTTAAGTTTCTAATCTCCTCAATCAAATTCAACCCTTACATCATAAAAAATGATAGATGAATGATCATCCTACTTAAGGCATTTGTCACCATATTACTTTAATTTTTATGACCCTCTCCAAGGATCAAGTACTTAATCGTAAGTTTACTAGGTACGTATAATCAATCTCTAAGTCTTACCACCCTATCTATACCCAAGGCAAACTCATATCTACTACCTTGTCTTATGGTCTCATGTCTTGCCATCAAAATGAATCAAATAATTATGTTTCTCTAATTTCCTTCAATAGTCCATTCTTTACTCGAGTCATACTTAGTTTCACACTACTAGGAGTAATTTCACAAGTCAAACTTAAATTCCTAATGTGAGTTAAAAGATACATCCCTTTAACCATAAGGGGAGACGTATATAGAGGTTTCCTACTCAAAGTATCGACCACCACATTGGCTTTTTCCAAATAACAATTAAGATTAAAATCTTAATCCTTAACAGTTTTCAACTATCTCTTCTGTCTCATATTCAACTCCTTTGGATCAAATAGATATGTAAGATCCTTATGATTACTAAATATCTCAAACTTAGAATTATACCAGTAATGTCTCCAAAATCTTAAGTGCAAATATTACAATCTCTAATTCAAGGTTATGGGTAAGGTAATTTTTTTTTCTCATGAATTTTCCATACCTAGACACCTAGAAATATAAGCTAATAGCTTTCCTTCTTGCATCAACAATCCACTCAAACCCATCTTCGAAGCATCACTATATAACACATAACACTTACTAGAGTCCGGTAATCTTAACACTAGTCAACTTTTCCTTAAGAGTTTGAAAACTACTTTCACACTTACTATTCCATAAAGGCAACTCTCTCTTCTTGGTTAATCCTGTAGCCACCGGCCCGAAACGGGCTTTCGGCATTCGCGAAGGATGGTATAGACTCTTTTATTTGTTTAAAAATATGGATTACTAGAATGACTTATTCTCAAACTGAGACCTTGTCAAACGAGCAATTTTATTAAAAGGCTCACCAATCCATGTTAATCCTAAGCGAGACCCTCCATGGATTAGTGGTTTTCATAAAAAGGAAGGGTTCATGGAGTCGCCACCAATGTTTTACTCAAAACATTGGAAAAAGAGGTTTAAGGCAATCGATTCAAAAATCGACTTCGGCCATTACAACCAGAGTCGGGTAAGGGAGTCGGTTACGCGTGGGGAAGGTGTTAGCACCCCACAGCGCCCCTTTCGGGTTCCCTATGACAGATTATTTAAAAATAATAGTGCGAAATTACTAAATTACCCCTATTTATTCTAAGCAATTATAAATTAACTATCTACATGATGACAGTTTAAATATGTACACACAGAAAGCGGTAAAAGAAGGGACTTTAAAGAGATAAACCTTTGAAGCGTGCTTTCTTATATATCTTGACAGAAATTGGGAAGCGTTTTGGCGTTCCCTCCCTCTACAAGACCGCTCGCTCCCTCCTATAAAATTTTAACTATGGAAATCCGGAGGATTTCCCTTCGACTAGGTTCGAGACTCAAGCAAATGGCTCGTGACTCAAGAACTTCGTCGGATCAACTCTCCGAGTGATTTCTAGGCAGAGCACTGCTCAAAAAAACCCAGAATACTCAAGAAGAGGGTTAAAACTGTGTGTGAAAGTGTGAAATGACGTCCCATTGACGTCATATTTATAGGGAAGAGGCTCAATACGGTTTCTGAGGGTCAATACGGTCCGTATTGAAGTTTTGAACTACAATACGGCCGTATTGAATTCAATACGGCCGTATTGAAGTTCAAAAACCTCAATACGGCCGTATTGAAGTTCAGTGCAGCCGTATTGAGTTCAATGCAGCCGTATTGAACTTCAATACGGCCGTATTGAGTTCAGTGCGGCCGTATTGTAGTTTAAAATGTTCAATACGGCCGTACTGAACTCTTGGGAGGCCGTATTGGGCTTCATTCCCTCCACTTTCTTATTTTTTGCTACTCTAAGACCCCTAAACCTACAGATAATCATCCTAGGGTCTTCCAGGGTCTTCCAGGAGTCCTTCCGGCTGACTTTCCTTTAGTCTTCGAGAGTATTCAAGCTTTATTTCCGACCCGGACAATTTTAGGGGTCTACAGCTGCCCCCCCTTTACTTAGTCGGACGGCCTTTTGGTGTACCGGCTGACAAGTAAAGGAGTTGACCCAATTGTCCGGGTGATGTGCCAGCCTTCTGACTTGTAGCGTCTTCCGGTGGAAAATTGTTGAGTAGCCTCTCCAGGTTGTTGCATACCTCGGCGCTTCTGACAACCTCGGTAGCTAAGTTTACCCTCTCCAGGGTCAACTTCACTCGACGCCCGAGCCGGAAGTTGAACACCAACGTGCCTCTGACGACGCTGATGGTTGAGTACTGTCTCTCCAGACCTTGAGTACTGTCTCTCCAGACTTTGAGTATCGTCTCTCCAGACTTTGAGTACCGTCTCTCCAGACTTTGATTGAGTACCGTCTCTCCAGACTTTCTTTGAGTACCGTCTCTCCAGACTTTGTTTGAGTACCGTCTCTCCAGACCTTGTTTGAGTACCGTCTCTCCAGACCTTGTTTGTGTACCGTCTCTCCAGACCTTGTTTGAGTACCGTCTCTCCAGACCTTGTTTGAGTACCGTCTCTCCAGACCTTGTTTGAGTACCGTCTCTCCAGACCTTGTTTGAGTACCGTCTC
The DNA here is from genome assembly GCF_000230855.2 of Cajanus cajan. NCBI lineage: Eukaryota > Viridiplantae > Streptophyta > Magnoliopsida > Fabales > Fabaceae > Cajanus > Cajanus cajan. The sequence goes on from NC_138526.1 coordinate 25,660,616, forward strand.
TCCAGACTTTGAGTACTGTCTCTCCAGACTTTGAGTATCGTCTCTCCAGACTTTGAGTACCGTCTCTCCAGACTTTGATTAAGTACCGTCTCTCCAGACTTTCTTTGAGTACCGTCTCTCCAGACTTTGTTTGAGTACCGTCTCTCCAGACCTTGTTTGAGTACCGTCTCTCCAGACCTTGTTTGAGTACCGTCTCTCCAGACCTTGTTTGAGTACCGTCTCTCCAGACCTTGTTTGAGTACCGTCTCTCCAGACCTTGTTTGAGTACCGTCTCTCCAGACCTTGTTTGAGTACCGTCTCTCCAGACCTTGTTTGAGTACCGTCTCTCCAGACTTTGTTTGAGTACCGTCTCTCCAGACTTTGTTTGAGTACCGTCTCTCCAGACTTTGTTTGGTCTCTGATGACCTAGGCAACTGAGTTTGCCCTCTCCAGGGTCTGCGTCCGTGTCTTCTGATCACTTCGGCAATGCGAGTTTACCCTCTCCAGGGATCTGAGATGATTTTTTTGTCTCCACAGTCCACTATGCTGCTTCGACGTTTTTCTGATTTTGTGCCACTGAGGGTTGGATAACGCAGGGATCCGTCTAGGGGATGTGCATTCATTCATAGGTTCTTGTGCCCCAACTTGCATTTGCATATTTGGTACCCATGGGGAATTTCTGACTCCTTGGGGTGTAGACACAGATGCTCTTCTTGATTTGAGCGATGCCTTATGTTTGGCTGACGTCCTTTTGACGTAAGTGGAGTATCCCGGTTATCCTTATTCGGGTGTCTCTCTTTGATTTTTCTGATTTTTGTAGCCTCTGTGTAGGCTATTATCCACTGAGGGTTCTGGATGTTGATTTTGATTTTGTCTCCACAGTCCACGATGCTGCTTTGACGATTGTTTTTGATTTTTGTGCCACTAAGGGCTGGATAACGCAGGGATCCGTCTAGGGGATGTGCAGTTACTCATAGGTTCTTGTGTCCCAACTTTCCTTTGCATAGTTGGTGCCCATTGAGGAATTTCTGTTTCCCTGGGGTGTAGACACGAAGATGCTCTTTCTGAGATGAGCGGTGCCTTATGATTGGCTGACGTCTTTTCGACGATGGTGGAGTATCCCGGTTATCCTTATTCGGGTGACTCTCTTTGTTTTTCTGGTTTTGTCGCCTCTGTGTAGGCTGTTATCCGCTGGGGGATTTTGTCATTGATTGTGATTAGCCTCTTCTGTTAGGCAGATCATCTTGACGCTTGATGTTTGGCCAAGAGCCGGATTCCACTTGGGGAATGATTATTGATCTTTTGATTTTTTTCCTTTTTGTAGGAATGCTTCTTGAGTAGGCGACTGGGGATTTGGGGATCTTATGTATCCCAGAGTATTATTTAGAAAGCCTCTTCAGGCTTAGCTTCACTCTTCGTTTGAGTTGGAAAGCTATCTTCCACTGAGGAAGTCTAAGTCCTTTGACTTGGATTTTTTGTTTGGATCATGCTTCCGTTGGGGAATTTTGCTGATCTCGCTTTGATAGCTTTCACTGGGGAATTTGGCCCGTGAGTGGAAGCTGAGATATCTCTGGGGAGTATTATTTCGGCGAGCCTCTCCAGGCTCAATTATTCTGAGAGAGTATTATTTCGGCGAGCCTCTCCAGGCTCAATTATTCTGTGGGAGTATTGTTTCGGCAAGCCTCTCCAGGCTCAGTTATTCTGCATGAGTATTGTTTTTTGTTCAGCCCGAGAATGCGAGCTGAGACGTCTTTTGGAGAGTATTATTTCGGCAAGCCTCTCCAGGCTTAATTATTTTGTGGGAGTATTTTTTCAGCAAGCCTCTCCAGGCTCAATTATTCTGTGGGAGTATTATTTCGGCAAGCCTCTCCAGGCTCAGTTATTCTGTGGGAGTATTGTTTCGGCAAGCCTCTCCAGGCTCAGTTATTCTGCATGATGAATTGGTTTTTTTGTTCAGCCCAAGAATGCAAGCTGAGATGTCTTTTTGGAGAGTATTATTTTGGCAAGCCTCTCCAGGCTCAGTTATTCTGTATAATTTGTTGGATTTTCTGTATTTTGCCTTTTTGTTGATTTTGGCTTTTTCTGTGTTTTTGCCTTTTTTGTTGATTTTGGCTTTTTCTGTGTTTTTGCCTTTTTTTGGTTGATTTCGGCTTTTTCTGTACAGAAATGTCTCTGAGGAGTATTATTTTGGCAAGCCTCTTCAGGCTCAGTTATTCTGAGAGAGTATTATTTCGGCGAGCCTCTCCAGGCTCAATTATTCTGTGAGAGTATTATTTCGGCGAGCCTCTCCAGGCTCAGTTATTTCTGAGAGAGTATTATTTCGGCAAGCCTCTCCAGGCTCGGTTATTCTGTATGGTGAGAGAGTATTGTTTCTGCAACCCTCTCCAGGCTTAATTATTCTGAGGAAGTATTTTTTCAGCAAGCCTCTCCAGGCTCAATTATTCTGTACAAACTGAGGAGTATTGTTTGTATCCTTGCCTTTTTTCGTTTTCGGCTTTTGTTGACTGCTGTCATACACAAGCAATTTTCTATTTTTTCTATTTTATGCGACTGCCTCATAATGAGGTCTTTGAATGTGCAATTAATGTGCGTGATGCACAAAATGCAAGTTTAATTATTTAATGTTTTTTAGAAAAAATGAATGGCTCCCCCTATCCTCTTCTTCTTGGAGGAATTTTATCATCGACGTGAGGGAGGATTTCTGTTATTGCCAATACGGCCGTTATTCATTTCAGTATGCCCGTATTGAATTGAAAATTTGTTCATAACCCTAATTTTGGTACGGGCGTACTGAACATGATACGGGCGTATTGTTTTTCTGAAGTTTATATTTTTTGTTTTTTTCAATAAACAGAGAATAAGTGATCTTCCATTACACCTATCATCTGTATGCATGTATGCAGTATGATGCACCTAATTCTATTTGATTTATCTTTCAAAAGAATTAACCGATGCGTTTTTGTTTGGATTTTTGCCATTCCTCTAGACGGGCTGTGTGCTGCCGATTTCTGTAACCGAGGAATGATGCATGTTATATTGAGATTTGGTGTCATCAACCAAATGATTTTCCTTTCCTTTAGAAGATGTGTCAACCCTCCTATTGACTACTATATCTCCATGTTTCCACTAGATTATTCAAAAATCGTTTGGGACAAGAGAGAAAAGAAGGAAAGGATATTTTTTTCAAAAGTTTGTGTTTTAGAGGGGATTTATTTTTGTTTTGAAAAATTGTTTTTGTAAGAATGGCTGGCCAAGGTAGGCTTATTGTGTTTAGCTTTGTTTGATTAAACACTTATGAATTTAAGCACGTCTTGGTTATTAACATTTGTGATTTGACAACTTGGATAGCTTTTCTTGAGCCCCTTTGTTGAATTCAGTTGGAGGTACCATCATGGATTTATTCTGTTTTTCGATTGCCCTAACTTTTGCCTAAAACACCCATTTGTGGAGTTTTAGCGGGCTTTTGTTTTTGTTCATTATTTTGTAACCCTAATTTTTGCCTAGGTCACCCTTTTGTGGGATTCCTAGCGGGTTTTTTGCTCTTATTTTTGCGCAGTCCCCTTTTTTGGGTTTCCTGCCGAGCTTCTTTTATTTTTAGGATTTTTGTCCTGAATGGATTTCTTTTTATCCATGACGGCACTTATTGAGGCCAAGGAAAGGTGCTCCAAGTTGTCGTGCACACTTCCACACAAAATGATGTGGGTTTATTGATTATTAAGACGATTTTAACCTCATTTATGTTTATTCAAACAGGGTTAAATAATGCGGTCTAGAATTTTATTGCAAGCAAGAAAAGAAGCAATAAAGAATTAATAAAGAATGATTTTATTATAATCATAATGGAAACATGTGCCCTATCAAGGCTCGAGGGTCGGGCTGTCCCCGAGGAGTAATCTCTAATAGTCATTAGGTCTATACATCCCTATCGGAAGGAGAAAAACACTTGACGACGACGACCGGCCTTAACGCATGTGAACCGGCCTTCCTAAAGATCTGGCTTAAAGAACGTCGAGAAGGATCTTGGTTTCTCTTCGTCCTTTGATCTTTATAAGGGTTGTATCCTAACCCTTGTTTCCCCGGATTATCCTTGATAATGGGTAGCTCCGGGATTCCTTGGGAGTCCTTGCCTAATCCTTGTCCTGGCAAGTATCCGTTCTTGGTGAGCATGGAGGCTACCTTCTTCATTTCTCGGGGAAACGTTTCGACATTGGCGATTTCCAATGCTTGGAAGGCGGTTTCTAAAGCTTCCTCCGCTGCATCCACGTAAGGTATGGTGGATGGTTTGCTGATGAGTATGTCATCTTCAGCTTGTACAGTCACCAGTTTGTCACCCACTATGAACTTGACTTTCTGGTGGAGCGTAGAGGGTACAGCTTTCGCATCATGAATCCAAGGTCGGCCGAGGAGACAGCTGTATGCGGGAGTAATGTCCGTCACTTGGAATTCGACATTAAAGATAGTGGGTCCAATTTGGATTGGAAGATTGATCTCTCCCACCACTTCTCTTTTAGAACCATCGAAGGCTCGAACGATCATGTTGCTCGGGCGCATTTGGACTCCCTTGATTGCCAATTGCTTGAGCGTTCTTTTTGGCATCACATTCAAGGAAGATCCATTATCTACCAAGACTTTAGCGATGTGATACTCCTTGCACTTTACAGAGATGTGCAAGGGCTTGTTATGATTCGGTCCCCCAGCGGGGATTTCTTCATCGGTGAAGGTGAGGTGATCACTAGCCGTGATGTGACTAACAATCCCCTCAAACTTGTCTTGGGAGATAGTGTGCGACACATATGCCTCGTTCAAGACTTTCGACAGAGCTTGCCGATGCGGTTCGGAGCTTAGGATCAACGACAACAGCGTAATCTTTGCTGGCGTCCTATGAAGTTGATCCACGATGGAGTACTCGCTCTGTCGGATAAACTTTAACAGCTCGTCTGTCTCCTCCTCGGATTCTTTTTCCTCGGTTTTCTTTTCTTCTTTTCCTTTATTTTTGGGAGCTTTGTCGTGCAGATCTTCGGGAGTGTAGATCCTGCCACTCCTAGTCATGCCCCCAAGTCCAGCGATGTTAGAGATATCGCTGTAGGCAGAAGAATGGATGTCGTATATCCACGGCACAGCCTTATTTGATTCGTAGGGGAAAGGTCTTGGAGCAGTGATCCTTAATGGTGTTGGACCTTCCCCTTTATTCGTCTTGATTACCAACAACGGAGTTGATGTGCGCTCGCTTGGCGCGGTTGTTGGCTTACACTTAATAACAAATGGCGTGCGATCCATCTTGAAAATACGCATCGATTATTTCTTTCTTTTTATTAATGTTTATTAATGATTTATTGGGAGGGATGTATGAAATGCAAACCTAGATCCCTCCATGATCTTTGATAAGAATACATGATATGAGATGATGACGATGAATATGCATGCATTGTGTTTATTCAACTAAGCATTATCATGTTTTTAGGATGTCCCTAAGATGATGCATGATATTGCTTGGTTTGGATAAATAACCCTTTTTTCCTTTTTTTGGGTATTTTGTTTTTTGTATTTTTTTTGGGTGAAAAGGGAAACTACCTACATGAATGTGATGAAGGTAGATGTTAACACCATGCAATGGAAGATTCTTATTCCTATTTATTTTTATTTTAAAAGAATAGGAATGTTGTATGTTTAAAGAAATGCAATGTATGCTCAAACAATTTCACATAAACAATGCACAAACAATTCACTCATCCACGAACAGTCACGAGCGAATCACGAGGTAGGGGTATCCTGCAGAAAAGTGCATATTCAAGGTGGTTCTAACTGTTCTCACCGGTCTGAGGCCCCCAAGGTGCCCCCATTATAGGGACCCAATTCCTCTCGTCGTAAGCCGATGGAAAGCTCCAACGCACTGTCGGACTCGAGTTCATGGTTATCACCTTGAGTGATGCTTTCCGACAACGGTCTACGGGCACCTATAGACCCATTCGACAACCGGCCGTACTAACATCCACTCCCTATGGCTTACCACTCATGCCCCCGGGTATAGAGGGAACTGTTGTGTGCAAAGGTTTGTGTGCAATTTATATTTCAAACAATTGCGGAAAATTAAACAAACAACAGTTATTAAAGCCAAATAGATAAACATGTTATCATACAAGCAAGGGGTAATGAAGTAATTTTAACTATTATTTGTTAAAAATAATCTGTCACTAAATGGGACTGACTCTCGAAGCTTCCCCAGTGGAGTCGCCATCTGTCGCCACCGGCCCGAAACGGGCTTTCAGCATTCGCGAAGGATGGTATAGACTCTTTTATTTGTTTAAAAATATGGATTACTAGAATGACTTATTCTCAAACTGAGACCTTGTCAAACGAGCAATTTTATTAAAAGGCTCACCAATCCATGTTAATCCTAAGCGAGACCCTCCATGGATTAGTGGTTTTCATAAAAAGGAAGGGTTCATGGAGTCGCCACCAATGTTTTACTCAAAACATTGGAAAAAGAGGTTTAAGGCAATCGATTCAAAAATCGACTTCGGCCATTACAACCAGAGTCGGGTAAGGGAGTCGGTTACGCGTGGGGAAGGTGTTAGCACCCCACAGCGCCCCTTTCGGGTTCCCTATGACAGATTATTTAAAAATAATAGTGCGAAATTACTAAATTACCCCTATTTATTCTAAGCAATTATAAATTAACTATCTACATGATGACAGTTTAAATATGTACACACAGAAAGCGGTAAAAGAAGGGACTTTAAAGAGATAAACCTTTGAAGCGTGCTTTCTTATATATCTTGACAGAAATTGGGAAGCGTTTTGGCGTTCCCTCCCTCTACAAGACCGCTCGCTCCCTCCTATAAAATTTTAACTATGGAAATCCGGAGGATTTCCCTTCGACTAGGTTCGAGACTCAAGCAAATGGCTCGTGACTCAAGAACTTCGTCGGATCAACTCTCCGAGTGATTTCTAGGCAGAGCACTGCTCAAAAAAACCCAGAATACTCAAGAAGAGGGTTAAAACTGTGTGTGAAAGTGTGAAATGACGTCCCATTGACGTCATATTTATAGGGAAGAGGCTCAATACGGTTTCTGAGGGTCAATACGGTCCGTATTGAAGTTTTGAACTACAATACGGCCGTATTGAATTCAATACGGCCGTATTGAAGTTCAAAAACCTCAATACGGCCGTATTGAAGTTCAGTGCAGCCGTATTGAGTTCAATGCAGCCGTATTGAACTTCAATACGGCCGTATTGAGTTCAGTGCGGCCGTATTGTAGTTTAAAATGTTCAATACGGCCGTACTGAACTCTTGGGAGGCCGTATTGGGCTTCATTCCCTCCACTTTCTTATTTTTTGCTACTCTAAGACCTCTAAACCTACAGATAATCATCCTAGGGTCTTCCAGGGTCTTCCAGGAGTCCTTCCGGCTGACTTTCCTTTAGTCTTCGAGAGTCTTCAAGCTTTATTTCCGACCCGGACAATTTTAGGGGTCTACAAATCCAAACAAAAGTAATGCTATCTTAGCAATTTTCTCAATAAATCTCCTATATTAATAAGTTAATGCAAGAAAAATCTTAACCTCACTAATTGACTTAGGTATCTCCCACTTAAACACAACTTCTATCATAGATAGATCTACATTATATCTCCACTAGAAATTACAAAACTTAGAAAATTCACTTCATACAATAGAAATTCATACTTAAATAACTTGGCGTAAAGTTGTCTTGAATATATTTTCACCCTCAATTCCAATATGATGATATCACATCCTAAGGTCAACCTCACTAAACACACAAATATTCATTAATTGATCCCTAAGGTTGTCTATCCACATATCAACATACATGCATATCAAATCATATTAAAATACCTACTTTAAACCTTCATATATACCATCCTTAAGCATGTATGAATCAATTGCCATTTACTCTGTATAGCCTGTACGTGAATAGCCTTTACCACATAACATCATACAACCTTAAATAAACTTTTGATCCACAAGACAACACCTCAGAACATCAGAATATAACTGATTTCCTAATAACTCACAAACATCATGATAACATATATATCCCTTTAACAACTATCAAAGAAAATGATACATAGAGAATTATACAGGCTATCACCAAATGATCTCAAACCTATCACCAAAAGAAAGCTAACAGGATAAGCTATCACTCTTATGAAGACTTGAAATTCTAAAATGATCATATACTTAGCTAAAAATTTCAAAAATTGTAATAGATATAATCAGCGCTAACAGCTAGACCTTTGTTCACTAAAATAATAACGGAAGCTCTAGATCTCCATTGTACCTGATTTTGGTGTCCTTGAAAAGATAACATCCAAGACTACAACTTTTATGAACATCATAAAATCCAACTCTGTCAATATAATACTTGTACTGGCGCAACAAAATTGCAGCTAAAACATTCCCTGTATTGATCAGCCAAAAGAGCGCACCAAAGTCTAAAGCCACAAAAATACCTTAAAACACTTCCAAACCATTATTTAAGTTTCCTCCTACAATTCTAAATCAAAACAACTCACATATTTAGCACAAAGGGTTTAGAAGCTGAAATAGAATCCTTATGCAACCTAACCCATAAAAAATCAATATGTAAGCATCAAATTTAATAAATCATATAATAAGATTTAAAAGTAATAAAGAAAATATAAATTAATTCCAGTAAAGGTGGCAGTGCCTCCTAGTTAGGAATAATTTATAACTTCCAAATCATGTAATAATAATAAAAAAAAAATAACAGAGATGCACATTTTAGCCTTTCATCAAAAACATTCAAAATTCCAATTCTTGGCATACAACCTCCTTGGATTCAATCGCTACAAACTATAGACTTCGTCTACCAAACAAGCATGGTAAAATCATAACTCACGGCCGATTGGATCGACCTGCTCTGATACCACTTAATGTAACGCCCGATTTATATAATAATAATATATTTTCTTATATAATATTTTCTCAATAATATCATTGACAATATTTTTTTAAGATAAAGATAGAGAAAAAGAATATTTTGTGAATTTATTACATGACATATCGTTCTAAAATATTTACAATAATGTACTATTTTACACATTATTTCTTTCTTCCACTTCTATTACGCTATTTACATTGATAGTGGAAAGAAAATTACAATTGAAATAATATGGTTGGCAAATAAAATTATAACAGATCCATCAAATAGTCTCCATATTCCAATTTCTTCCAAGTAGGACAACAGTAATAACAACTACAAAATGATCTGGAATCCCAAGTAGATCCATCTACACAAAAAATAGTCATAAAATTTTGTAATACCATAAATTTTAATAAATAAAAAAGAGTGTGTTCAAAGAGTACATTATTATTAACATTTTCTAGTTGTAAATATATAATTAACTTTACGTCAAAAAAAAATGACGTTGTCATTGTTAAATCTGCTTACATAATGAATGAATTAAATTCACATATATATGCACCTATACTTAATTTGTCAGAAGAGGACTGCTGTTTAGACTGAATATTTTAGTATTTTTGGCATAAATTGAATCAACATAATTAAGAGAAAATTAAGTGTATCTTTAAATGTGTATTGGTAGAGCTGAGTTTTAGATCATTGTGATTTTGTAAAATTGATTATAATTAAAATTAATGTTAAAGTAATGTCATTTTTATTTGAATAACGGATATTAGAATAGTGATTTTGTTTTGACAATCAATTAAACATCTTAAATTTGAGGAAAACCAAATTTGACTCGACTCATAATAAGTTTACCACCAAACCAAACATGCATTAAGTTTTCTAATGAATTAATTAGCAAAAATAGGACAAGAGGGTTTTAACAGAAATCAGCCACCTATAACCTATTTTTGTGTAATTTTTGTGCAATGTTTTCTCGTACCACTGAGCAATTTCCTTCGTTATAAACAGATGAAGGAGTACTCGCCATCTACACAAAAGAATTTAATAAACATTCAAAGCAAAAGTAAAGCCAAAACTAATCAAATTTTGGAAGGTCTCATTGTTACCGAAACAAAATCATGTTACTTTTTTTTTTATTATTAATACAAATGTGAAACTTCTTTCTACCAGGATGTCTCTTTTAAGGTTAAAGTGTATTTTCGATTACAACTATATATTCAAATTAGATATTCAACCTTAATCTTTAATGAACAAGTACAAGTATTGAATATTTTTTAATAATAATGTTAAATTTATTGTTATGAAATTTCGTCCTTTGTACCTCAATTTCTAATAAATACTCCTTCAACAATATTTCACAGCGAACAATTAAATGGAAGACAAAGAAAATGGAGTGAACATATCTCCTTTATTGTTACTAGCAAAAAAAAAAAACACTCCGTGTCTGTACTATATTAAAAAAATAATTATTTTTATAAATAATTATATTAATTTTCAAATAAAATTAAAAAGGAAAAAAATGAAAAATTTCTTATAAGAAAAGATAGTCTTAAAGAATTATAAAAAATAAATAAAAGATAAAATGATTCATATAAAAATAAAAATCAAAAATAATTATTGAAAGTGATATCATTTTTATATATTACTATAGATAAATGATATGTTGTAACTAAACTTTAACCTTTAATCATAACAGTATTTTTTTTTATCAAGTTATAAATACACATGAAAATACTAATCAATTAGTGACCTCAACACATCGGTTAAAATACTAAAATTATTTTTAAAATGTATTATCATTATATTTTTACAATAAATTTTAACTATTTTTTATTTATTAATTTCTTAACTAATATTATTAAGGCATTCAATATAAATAAAAATATGCAAGAGAAAGGTGCACTAGCTAGAATTTGAACTAAGGAAAGACAAGTTAGAAACATTAGTTAATTTTTCATAAGAAGACAGAAAACATAACAAACATTAGTATCAAAGTAAGAAAATCTCTCTCTTAAGAGGAAAAACAAAAATCAAAGAATTGGGTACCGACATATTTGTGTGATAGTAATTTTTCGTGTTTGACTTTAGCATGTGTACAGCCAAACATTGAACTTTGCTTTGGGATCCAAAACCACATGGGTATTATGATTGTATTTTGAAGAAAAGAAACTCTTCTAAAGCATTTTTTTTTTTTTTTGCATGATTATGTAAAATGCACTCCACTGTGATAATTGATACCCAATAGTGGGTTTAATCTTTCTAAAGCAAGCTATTCGATTTTAAGAAATTAAACGTTAACATCTCAATTATTATGAAAAAAAACAATAAATTCATTTTAGTAAATGAATAATTTATTATTCACATGTAAAAAATACTCTTTTTGATCCATAATAAGTATTGTACTAAATTATTTTATATAAATTAAAAAAATTAATAAATAAATGAAAGATAATAATCATTTTACGAATCTATTAACCTTATGATTAATTTTTTTATACGATGCAACAACTATTTTTTGCATAATATTATTAGACATATAATAATGTAAAAAAAAAATCCATACTACACTTGAAGATTAACATAATATTTATTTTGGATTTTTTTTCTAAATGCGACATTTGTTATAAGCAGAGGAAATCTTATTTATTAATTTTTTATCAAGTAATTATCAGCTGATAAGACTTATTTTAAATAAATAAATAAATGTCTTTTTTTAAATTGAAATCATAATTTTTATTATAATATAAAGGGTAAGAAATACTTTATTTTAATGACAATATGTCACTCTTTATGCTTTATTTTGATTACATTTGAAATGGAGAAGAAAAAAACAAAAAGAAAAGAAATAGGAATAATATAAATAGATGAAAAACAAAATAAAAAACTATATTACTTTGATGGATAGAAATAAAAAAGAAAGTTTCTCATTTTGTTGCGATGAGTGAAAAAGAGAATGAAAAAAATAATATAAATTATATTTTTATAAAAAATTAATCTATTGTTTCAACATAAAATTATCTATTATTTAGTTTATTTTTATATTATAATTTAAAATTAATATAAAAAAATAAAAAGAATGGTGTCCATTCTCAATGTATTTTACTTTGAGTATAAAAATATATATAATTTGATAGTTCCCACAATAATAATTTATTGAGTAAATTATACTCACATCTTTTTTTTTAAAGATTACACTTAATATCTTTTCATTATTTAGACCTATCATAAAACTTTTTAAAAGTTGAAAAGATGTTACATCCATGCTCTATGCTTTTTTTTTTTTTTTTTTTAATTAAATTAATTAAAAAAACTAGGAAAAACAAGAGTATGGATTATAGTCTCAAACCAGCCGCTATCTCTTTCTTTCACTGCATCTCCAACATGGTGGTGGTTTGAATGTAATTCACTTGAGAATGTTGGGCTATAAGCAAGCTTGTATTCAAGCAAGAGGCTGCCCAACTTGAAATGGACCTTGCAAGCATTATAGAGTGTTTTTGGGTTGAGCCACCCAATTTGTTATTAGGGGGCTTTTTGCACACTACAATGGTTGTAGTGTCACGATGCGGGGGCCATTGTTGGAGGATATTTTTTCTGGACTTTTTAAGATGGGAGAAAATGTGATCACGACTTTGGGGGAAGTTGGTGCATATGAGCAATATGCTAGAAGGGGAGAAAGAGGAGGAGGAGGAAGAGGATGAAGTGGTGGTTGTTGAATCTTGCCTTTATGTATGTTTTTAATAATGATAAATTCTTAGTTTCAAGTTTTAACCATGAAGAGTTTTCACGTAGAGTACTAACAAATTTGTTTACTTTAGTCAATACTCAGAAGCTTAACAAATATTTCAACTCAAAAGCACCAACAAAAAGCAACTAAGTTGCTTGAGCTGACATGTAGCACCATGGTCTTAGCTATTCCATGAGCACACAAAGGTTATTGATCAAAAGAGTTCAAGATGAACATTTTCTCATAGGGAAGATATCTTGAAGACTTAGTTCAAATGTCCATTTCTTTGAACCTTTCATTTAGAAGCTTTAATTCGAGCTTAACTTCTCAAAAGACTGGTATTGAAGATTCTACTTAGAAGGTTACTCAAAAGGATGCTTAGATAGTAATAGCTTTTGAGGAATTTGTTAACAACACTAATGAAAGTACAACTTGATGTCAGTACTGCTTAAAGATTAAGCAACCCATAGTAGATATATTTCAGAGGCTATAAAAAGAATACAAAGGCTACAAGTTTGAAGCAAGCAATATCCAAGAGAGTAATCAGAATACAAGCTTCCATAGCTATAATCCTTGCTTCATAGTTCATCCTCTATTTCAAAGATCTCCACTTTTGCATTTGTAATCATTCTTGTAATAGAAAAATGAAGTGTGAATCTTCCTTAGTAGAAGCTCCTATTAGGAGAGTTTGTTATAACCATAGTTGAGTGTTAGGATACACAAACCGTGATTATATTAAAAAAAAACCTTCTCTACTCAAATTTGGTTTGTAGAGGTGTAGGAAGGAGTGAAAAGGAATCAACCAATTGCTTGTGAAACCTCATAGTAAATGGTTGTGAGTGTGGGTGTTTTAACAAGTTGTCGAGGAAGAGATCTTAGCAGGTGGCTAAGGGTAAAATTGTCATGATGACTTGACTTATTCTATTTTCTTATTCTATTTTTTATTTGTATTTTTAATTCAGTTAGGAGGTGTCGCCACCGGCCCGAAACGGGCTTTCGGCATTCGCGAAGGATGGTTGGACTCTTTTATTTGTTTAAAAATATGGATTGCTAGAATGACTTATTCTCAAACTGAGACCTTGTCAAACGAGCAATTTTATTAAAAGGCTCACCAATCCATGTTAATCCCAAGCGGGACCCTCCATGGATTAGCGGTTTTCATAAAAAGGAAGGGTTCGTGGAGTCGCCACCAATGTTTTACTCAAAACATTGGAAAAAGAAGTTTAAGGCAATCGATTCAAAAATCGACTTCGGCCATTACAACCAGAGTCGGGTAAGGGAGTCGGTTACGCGTGGGGAAGGTGTTAGCACCCCACAGCGCCCCTTTCGGGTTCCCTATGACAGATTATTTCTAAAAATAATAGTGCAAAATTACTAAATTACCCCTATTTATTCTAAGCAATTATAAATTAACTATCTACATGATGACAGTTTAATATGCACACAGAAAGCAGTAAAAGAAGGGATTTTTAGAAAAGAAACCTCTTGGAGCGTGCTTTTTATATATCAAGTAAAACTGGGAAGCTTTTTCGCGTTCCCTCGCTCTACAAGCCCGCTCACTCCTTCCTAAAAATAATTTTTGACTATGGAAATCCGGAGGATTTCCCTTCGACTAAGTTCGAATCTCCAAGCTAAATGCTCGGAATTCCAGAACTTCGTCGGATCGACTCCCAGAGAGATTTCTAGGGCAGAACACTGCTCAAAAACCCCATAATACTCAAGGAGGGAGTCAAAACTGTGTGGAAAAGTGTGAAATGACGTCCCATTGACGTCATATTTATAGGGAAGAGGCTCAATACGGTTTATGAGGGTCAATACGGTCAACATTGAAATTTTGCACTAATACGGCCGTATTGAATTCAATACGGCCGTATTGAAGTTCAAAAAACCTCAATACGGCCGTATTGAAGTTCAGTGCGGCCGTATTGAAGTTCAGTGCAGCCGTATTGAATTCAATGCAGCCGTATTGAAGTCCAGAAACTTCAATACGGCCGTATTGAGTTCAGTGCGGCCGTATTGAAGTTCAAAATGTTCAATACGGCCGTACTGAACCTCTGGGAGGCCGTATTGGGCTTCTTTCCTCCCACTTTTCTTATTTTAGCTATCCTAAGACCTCTAGACCTATGGAGAACCCTCCTTGGGCCTTCTGGAAGTCCTTCTGGCTGATCTTCCTTCAGTCTTCGAGAGTCTTCAAGCTTTATTTCCGACCCGGACAATTTTAGGGGTCTACAGGAGGTTAGGAGGTTAGTTAGTCATAGTTTGTTTTCTCTTGTATTGCTGTAACTATATATACTTGTAATTGATCATTGTTAAATACAGTTTTTCAATATAATTTTGATTCCGCATTTTTCATGCTTCTTCTTCTTCAAGAAAGTTTCTTTCATGATATTTTCATGGTGATTTCTTTATCAAAATTGTAATATGGTATCAGAGCGTGTGCCAGGGCTCTGTATTGTTTTCCTGCTCCACCTTCTTCCCTCTTCCATCAATTGAAGATCTAATTTCTTGATCTGTTCCCCTTTTTTTCTCTCCGTCTTCAAAATCTTTAATCATTCTCTTGTCCCTTCTCTTCTCTATTTCTTCCTTTAATCATGACTATTCAAACAAACCCTCTCCTCGATCCTCTCAGTCCATATTTTCTTCCTTCCAACGAAAATCCTTCAATCAGTTTGGTATCTGCACCTGATGAGGATTTTCGCAACCTCTCCACTTGGCAAGTGGACCAAGTTTCGATGTAGTATTTAAGTATCGTCCTCAAGGATTTGAGAATTTAGTAATTCTTACTCTAATGATTAATATAGAGATGTTGATATGATTGGAAGTGAGCTAATGTGAGGCAAAATTAAAACGGTAATGTAAAAGTTATAAGAACAATTATATAAAACAAGGATTGGACCCTAGAGCACTTGCTAACTCCTAAATTTCCTTAAAATAAATATGATTTCATCTTCATGACTTCCACGTTCATTTAGTAATTCAACAAGATCCCTCAAAATTGAATCCTAAAGTAATTAATTTAAAACATGATTCCTCTATGTTTTATGATTAACACTTTGCATTAAGAGCAATGACTTGAACAAGGTGACTAAACAAATCAAGTCTATTCCTAGAGCAAGAGATGTTTAGGTGCAAGATTCAGTTCGGGTTTTCAAAAACATTTTCCAACCGGATTCAAAAACCAAAAATTATACAACGGGTGATCAAGCCGATATAAGCATTAAGAGAAGAATCAAACACAAGTAATGAAAATGAAATGCATATATATATTTAAGAAGAAGAAGAGTTAGTAGTTACATCTAGACCAATCCTCAAAGATTTAGCCCCTCATGGCCATTTACAAGATCAAAGAAGTGGAAGAAGAAATTACAAAGGAAGAGATGAAGAAAAGGAGTTGATCCTCGTTCCCAAGTGATCCAGCCTCCAAATCTTCGTTCCCACTCTGTTCTTTCTTCCTCCTGTGCTCCCAGCTCTTGTTTTTCTCTTTGTTTTCGTCTCTCCCCTTCTCTTTTCTCTCTCCCCTGCCCTTTTATAATTGCTAGAATTAAAACAGAGTAGGCAGGAAAGAGAAGAATCCGCTCAGCGCCTTGAAACGGCTGAGCGGATTGGGATTTCTTCACCATGAAGAAACCTCAAGGGCTGAGCGCTTGAGATCCGCTGAGCGCTTTAGAGGCAGAGAGCACCCCTTGTTCCTGGATGAAATCTGCTGAGCGGATGGGAATGGCTGAGCGGATTGAAGGCAAAGAGCACTCCTTCTCCTCCAAGGCCAATCCGCTGGGCGCTTTGAAGTGGCTGAGCGCCTTGAGTTTGGGAAGTTCTCTGACCTGATTCCGCTGAGCGCTTTAGAATGGCTGAGCCATTCTTCTCCAGGTTTCAAAACCTACAAATAAGCACCAAATTGGATCAAAGGCTTCCTATTCCCTGTACTAACATTAATCAAAAGCACCTCTTTGATTCTAAGCATATATAGATCAAAATAATATCAATATGTACACAAAATGTGCTAGATAAGTGTCTCAAGTGAGTATTAAATCAAACTAATTAGACACTTATCAAGCTACCCCCAACTTGGAAATTTGTTTGTCCTCAAACAAAAAGTCTTAACTAAGAGTATAATATAACTAGTTTATATATCCAGTGAATCACTAAAAGTTTCACCCAAAAAATATGTTAATGCATTTACATGATTTCAAAGATTCCAATGAGGACTTGTTTGCAAAATCCAGTGAGTACATGTTACTACAAATGGTGCCCACATAATAACAAAAATTATGAACATCAAGCATACTCAAGGGAAACATCTACTCATCTTCCATTATTTTCAATCAAAGGCACTAAAATTTTCCTCACCAATGTGTATCTCTCTTTAGTGTTCTGTGAAGGGTGAGTGTTTCTCTCGTTTCATGCACCAAAACACGCTAAGCCTAGTTTGTTACCCGTCTCCCACAAGTCTATTGTTAAGACTAAGCATGGATCACTAAGGGCTTAAGAGGGTTGTAATGTGGCCTGGCTATCAGAGATTTGGTTTTTCTTTGGGAATCTGAAGGCCTGTTTGACAAGAGACATTCTCACTCATATGGGTTAATTCCAATTTCTTGCACTAGCTTGAACTCTCTTGACTCTTTATGTTTCATCCCTCTTTTTGAAGGAATTTACTGGTTCCTTCTCTTTCAGACTGTACACAAATTGATGAACTAATAACAAGGAACCTTGATTATAAAATTAACTCTATATTTTTTTTTAAAGTAATGGATATACACAGGAAACACACTTTGCCTGTACAATTCAGCTCCAACCATATGATCTCTTCATACACGCTACCCCCAACTTGGTTCAAAACCCACTTGTTTCATGAGAATGTCTCTTACCAACAAGGCTAAGGACAATCATGTTTTTTCTTTTTAAGCTTAGGGGTTCTGTTTAGGCTCAAAACTGTTTGATTAAAGGTTTATGTAGTTCATGGGTTGGATTTTTGGCTACTGGCTACATATAATAAACAATTGCCTTAGTAAATTCCAAGCATAGCTTAACTGTAACTCATGGGAGACTCAAACAAAACTGACTGCATGAATCAGTGATGACTCTCAATGATTGAATTTTAACTGTTTGGCTCACTCCCTCACACGGCTTGGTTAAGTTCCCTAGATGTCAACAACTTCAGACTCATTTCAATTTCACTTGAACATACTTGAAGCACACAATTAAAGTCAAAAATGTACAACCACTGGTGCAACAATGTAGATTTCCAGATTAGCAAACAATGCTCATTGAAAACTTTGAACCATGAAAATGCTCATTCTAGAAAGATTATCAATTTGATTCCCAAAAAGAATTTTGTCATCACCACAAGTGGACACAAAACACATTAGATACTAATACGATATTTGCATGAAAGCACAACAGAAATCAAAAGAGAGAACTTAAAACTTACCTTAAATCAAAGAGAATGATGGTGTGTATGAAAGAGAAGAAAGCGAGAGAAAATGAGAAGACCAGGTTTGAAAGTGTTGGGAATGAAAGACAAATAAAGGGATAACTTCTTTTTTGTTCTTGGATTGGTCTTTCTCAATTTTTTTTTTTAGGCGCTCAGCCCTTTTTAGGCGCTCAGCCATTTGGGTACAGAGAGCATTATAAAGAAAAGCGCTGAGCGCTTTGAAAACGCTCAGCCATTTGATGCAGAAATCTCAACTAAAATGTTTTGCTGATATGAACGGCTGAGCGCCTTGAAACGGCTGAGCCGTTTACCCCCTGTGAGGAAAATTTATCTACAAAGTAGACACTGCAGCCAAACGGCTGAGCCGTTTTTAATGGCTGAGCCGTTTTGTCAGTTTTGTAAACTTACCTGGAAGAAGCACATTTTGTTCTCCTTTCACACTCCCACTTCCAGTTACCTTCAATAAACTATAAAAAAACATAACACAAGAGAAGAGAATGTTGAAGGAACAAAACATTTGATAGAATGCATCATCAAAACATCAAATCACAAACTCAACTCTTCAAAAGCATAACTACATATGTAAAGTATTAAACTAAAATGAAAATGAGAATTCAAACCAAAATAGTTGGGTTGCCTCCCAGTAAGCGCTTCTTTATTGTCATTAGCTTGACACTTCCTGTATGACCATGGCTCCTTCAGATGAGTAATGGTGGTGAGTCTTTCACCTCGCCACCCAAATATTGTTTGAGCCTTTGACCATTTACTACCCAAATCCTTCCAGTGGCAGGATCTTCAAGTTCAATAGCCCCATATAATTTGACTTACTTGTAAATATATAGGTGAGTCCACAAAACACAACAAAACAAATATATCTATATATTATAAATATTCACAAACTAAATTATTTACAAAATTACAAAATCACAAGAACAAGAATTACTAAATAACACCAAATCCCCGGCAATGGCGCCAGAAACTTGATGAGGATTTTCGCAATCTCTCCACTTGGCAAGCGGACCAAGTTTCGATGTAGTATTTAAGTATCGTCCTCAAGGATTTGAGAATTTAGTAATTCTTACTCTAATGATTAATATAGAGATGTTGATATGATTGGAAGTGAGCTAATGTGAGGCAAAATTAAAACGGTAATGTAAAAGTTATAAGAACAATTATATAAAACAAGGATTGGACCCTAGAGCACTTGCTAACTCCTAAATTTCCTTAAAATAAATATGATTTCATCTTCATGACTTCCACGTTCATTTAGTAATTCAACAAGATCCCTCAAAATTGAATCCTAAAATAATTAATCTAAAACATGATTCCTCTATGTTTTATGATTAACACTTTGCATTAAGAGCAATGACTTGAACAAGGTGACTAAACAAATCAAGTCTATTCCTAGAGCAAGAGATGTTTAGGTGCAAGATTCAGTTCGGGTTTTCAAAAACATTTTCCAACCGGATTCAAAAACCAAAAATCATACAACGGGTGATCAAGCCGATATAAGCATTAAGAGAAGAATCAAACACAAGTAATGAAAATGAAATGCATATATATATTTAAAAAGAAGAAGAGTTAGTAGTTACATCTAGACCAATCCTCAAAGATTTAGCCCCTCATGGCCATTTACAAGATCAAAGGAGTGGAAGAAGAAATTACAAAGGAAGAGATGAAGAAAAGGAGTTGATCCTCGTTCCCAAGTGATCCAGCCTCCAAATCTTCGTTCCCACTCTGTTCTTTCTTCCTCCTGTGCTCCCAGCTCTTGTTTTTCTCTTTGTTTTCGTCTCTCCCCTTCTCTTTTCTCTCTCCCCTGCCCTTTTATAATTGCTAGAATTAAAACAGAGTAGGCAGGAAAGAGAAGAATCCGCTCAGCGCCTTGAAACGGCTGAGCGGATTGGGATTTCTTCACCATGAAGAAACCTCAAGGGCTGAGCGCTTGAGATCCGCTGAGCGCTTTAGAGGCAGAGAGCACCCCTTGTTCCTGGATGAAATCTGCTGAGCGGATGGGAATGGCTGAGCGGATTGAAGGCAAAGAGCACTCCTTCTCCTCCAAGGCCAATCCGCTGGGCGCTTTGAAGTGGCTGAGCGCCTTGAGTTTGGGAAGTTCTCTGACCTGATTCCGCTGAGCGCTTTAGAATGGCTGAGCCATTCTTCTCCAGGTTTCAAAACCTACAAAATAAGCACCAAATTGGATCAAAGGCTTCCTATTCCCTGTACTAACATTAATCAAAAGCACCTCTTTGATTCTAAGCATATATAGATCAAAATAATATCAATATGTACACAAAATGTGCTAGATAAGTGTCTCAAGTGAGTATTAAATCAAACTAATTAGACACTTATCAGCACCTCTAAATAATCACAATTATCTTTCTTGGTCGCAATCTATGTTGCTTGTTCTCGGAACTAAAAACAAACTCGCATTCATCGATGGATCTCTCGCTCGACCTGCCACTGCCAGAGTGGATCAAACAGCTTGGGATCGTTGCAACAAGTTGGTTATTTCCTGGATCGTACAATCGCTGGATACATCCCTAATTCCGAGTGTAATCTGGATGCCAACACCTTCTCAAATATGGAACAATCTCAAGAAACGGTACTACCAAGGTGATGTCTTTAGAATCTCTGAATTGCTTGAGGAAATCTACTCACTAAAACAAGGTAATATATCCATTACCCATTACTTCACAAACTTACAAGGACTATGGCAAGGATTAGATCATTTCTGTCCTATACCTTCGTGCACTTGCTCTACTACTTGTTCTTATAAACTCATCCCTACTATTTAGTCATACAGGGAAAGAGAATGTGTCATAAGGTTTCTTAAAGGATTGAATGAGCAGTATTCCAATGTAAGATCTCAAGTAATGTTGATGGACCCTTTGCCATCGGTGCAAAAGGTTTTCTCCATGCTCTTGCAATAAGAAAGAGAATTCCATGGTACCAATGATAATCAGGTATTGGCAGTGACTTCTAATAATGAAAGGAACAACTATAAAGGATCCAAAACATTTAAAAGAAACAAATACTACAACACAAAGGTATGTTCTCATTGTGAGAGGATTGGTCATCTAGTTGATTCATGTTATAAGAAACATGGTCCTCCACTACAGCACAAGCATGGCATAATTGTGGCCTAGTACCAATCTGTTTCTGATGAAGATACTGATGATGATCAATCTGTCCAATCTCAGAGAGTAGTCTCCCGTAATTCAGGGAACATGTTTACTCCAGAACAACATCAAGCCCTTCTAGCCCTTCTTCAACGATCAGGTAGCACACCCAATCACTCTGTGAATCAACTTGCAAGTCCTTATATCCTTTCTTCTCCTAAGCCATCAGGTATGATTCTGTCTTTCCCTTATTCTCATAATAGTGATTGCTGGATCATAGATACTGGAGCCACAGATCACGTTTGTAAAAACATCAAATTTTTTCAATCCTATAGAAGAATTAAGCCTATACTGATCCAACTTCCAAATGGATCACAAGTTAGTGCTTGTATATCTGGAACTGTTCTGCTATCCAAAACATGTTACCTAACGGATGTTTTATTTATTCCTAAATTTAATTTTAATCTTATTTTGGTCTCCAAGCTTGCTAAAACTCTATCCTGCACACTTACCTTTTCCGATTCTGATTGTCAGATTCAAGAAAATCACTCCATGAGGATGATTGGTGCAGCTGAGTTGCGGGTAGGATTGTATGCAATGGTTTCCTCACCTGAGTCAAATGTTGTTCATCACTGTACAAGTCATTTTTTTACTTACCAATCAGATTTATGGCATTTGAGACTAGGACATTTATCACATGACAAACTTTCTGCTCTCAAGGGATCTTATCCTGAAATTCAATGCAATAAAATTTCTTTGCCTTGTGAAATTTGTCATCTTGCTAAGTACAAAACATTACCTTTTCCAGATAGCTTAACCAAATCTGAAAATGTGTTTGATTTAATTCATGTAGACATTTGGGGACCTTTATCTGTAGCTTTTATTTTTGGTCACAAATACTTCCTAACTATAGTAGACGACAAATCTAGATTCACTAGTGATGGAGGAGGCCCATGGGCTAAGGGCCCAACTACTAGAGCCATGGCAAGAAGGATGCATGAAGAGTGGGCCCAAGCCCAAGAAAGGCCCATCACTTTATTTTGTTGGGCTTTAGCCCAAGCCCATTAGATTAGGGTTAGAATAGGATTGGGCCTTAGTGCCTTGTATTTCTTTTGGGCCTTGTATTTTCGGCCTTGTAGTGTAGGATTTTCATTAGAGGTCATGTGAATTTAGAGTTAATTAGGTTACATGTGAATCTACATTAGCATGTAATTAGAAGCACATTTGGTGTGCATTTCGGCCATGTGCAACACATGCACATGGTGTGATCCGAAATGCAACTCAAATGGCCTCCTAATTACATGCCAAATGAGAGCACATGGAGGGGGTGGCCGGTTGGCACAAAAATTTGAATTTAGAATTCAAATTTTGGCGCCTAGAGTTAAGTTAACCATACCATGGTTTTACTTAACTCTAGGTGAACCCAACTTAAACCCTTAACCTAATTTCTATTATAAATTCCTTTATGACCGGATTGTATAACACTTTTGGATGATATATTGATGAGATTTTTTTCCATAGAAATTGCCTATCCGAAAGTCACTCTCCCTAACTCTACCCTACTTGAGATCCTCTCCTTGTAGAGCTAGGGAATTTTTCCTTCTTCCGGACTTAGCTAGACGCAAGCTAGAGTCACATTGGTGCTTCTTGGAGTTTCCATTCCTTGTCAATCTTCCAAGGAACCGAGGAGCATTGAGGGAATTCTTGAGGATTTCCAAGTGGAACCTCATCAAGTGGTATCAAGAGCTTCGGTCTTCAAGAGATAAGTTCATCTTCTTGAATTTTGATCCGTGGTTCCAAATTGTTTTTGAGTTCATCTTGAGTTTCATCTTGTTAAATTTTTGAGTTCATGTCACAATTGAGTTGATTCTTTCCTAGATCTAGTTTTTGTTTCAAAATTTGATGGATCTAGTTTGTATTGCTTGAATGATTCATATGCGCCTATGTTATATGCTTTCATGAATCATGCTAATCTCTTCTTGTGTTCAATTAGGAATTTTCTGCCTATTAGCTTTTGATTTTGTTTGAGTCTTCTTTGCATCTTATTCGGTCAATTAAATGCTTGAGTCTTTTATTTTTTAAATCCATGTCTAGTAGGTTTGTGTAGTTCTTATATGTTCATCTATCTTAGCTATGCTTGTTGATCCTTTTTAATTTTTGATTTGCATCTTGAAACAATTTTCTGGATTTGGCCGAGATCCATTTCTTTTCTTTGGTATAAGCTCATGAATTTTGTTTCATTTTTGAGTTCATAAACTACTACTAGATCATTAGTAGTTTTCTTAGAATTTTAGGCTTCCAAAATTTTTTTGAAAATGTCTAACACAAAAATTTTAATTCCGTGAGGTTTGATTTTGTTTTATTAGTGTGTGCTGGAAAATTGTGTTTGGATTGCAATTTGAATTTGAAAATTGGAGCCAAAACCGTGCATGTGCTACATAAACCAACCAAGCATCAAAAGCATGTCACATGTTCCTTACATTTTGACCTAATTTGTGTGACATTTGAATTTCAATTTGAATCCGGTTTTGGTGTTTCATTTAAGGTGTGACCGAGAATTTGTGAGGTTCTTTTAAAGAAAAAGGCAACTCCTAAGATTTAAAAAAAAAAAAAAAAAAAGTTCAAAATCAAAAGTGAATTTAAAAAAAAATGCTAAACCTAATTTGAAAAGCAAAAGCCAAATTAAGGAGTTTAATTTCTCAATTTGTTCTTCTCGGTTTCTACTTGTTTTGGATTCATTAAAAGAAATTTTCAGCTCACCTATTTTTGAGTGTTTGGTTTTGTGCATCTACTCTAGAACCTTTCTTAAGTTTGTTCTTCCTTGACCTAGTTTAATCTTGTCTTTTGTCATCTATATTCACTTCTTCTACTCTAATCTTCTTTCCTATAACTCTTCCATACTTGTGTTGTTTGTATTCATCATGGAACTCAAATGTGACCTATGCTTGACCTAGTTTATCTCCTTAGAAGCTAGTTCTACAAGGGTCATCAAAAGAGGACTAAGAAAAGGAGGAGGAAAGGGAAAAGGAGGCTTTCGGATTTGGCTATCAAACACCAAACACTTGTGGCTGGAAATTTGAAGTGGCTGGACTAGCAATTCCGTGGAGAATTCTTGGAGATTCAATTGAAGATTGTATTTGAATTTTAAAAAAAAAATGTATAAGCATTAGTGACGGATTTTAGTGACCGATTTTACCTTACTAATTTGATTTTTGTTGCAAAATTTGGTCACTAATCCATCACTAATTCTTTGTGGCTGTTTTTAATACTTCATTTCAGCCACTTGTTCTTTGTTGTTTGTACTTTGTATTTGGCCTTTACAAGGAGTGTCTTGGGAGTGTCTTTGGTACACAACCATCTCTCCTTAAGATTACAATTTTCGTTAGTACTTGGTGGGAGTGGTCCTTGATTGATCTTTGGTATCTCTCAAGCTCTCACCTTAGGACACGTTTAGGTAGTTTAATTTTTTGTTGCTTAATCCTTGTTTTACTTGCTTTCATACGTCTAGCTTATCATAGTTCACAAAAACATCAAAAAAATCATTTTCATTGAAAAGAATTTGGTAGAGATTAACTACAAAGGGGATTAGTAATTTTTACTTGAAGAGGCTTGGTTTTTAAGTGGCTCTTAGTAGCTCACCTCCCTCCAAAGTTCAATTTGTATACATAATCCTCTAAGTACTTAGTCTTAACCTTGCATAAAAACAATTGATTTTCAAAAATCATTTCTCAAAAAGCTACTTTCTCCTATAATGGAAGAGTTTTCTACTCCTCAAAGTGATAGTAATTCAAGTGATTACAATGACTTGTCAAAAGTAACACATGAATTAAGATCACTTAAGCTTTGGAAGAAGCAAGAAGCCAAGCAAAAACTTAAAGAAAAACTTGAAAGAGAGGCTCAACTTGCTACTTTAGAGGAAGAGATTCGAATATTAAAGGAGAAAGAAGAAAAATTACACCACAAGCACCGAAGTAGACATAGCTCCCACCATAGTTCAACTCTAGGAGAGTCAATGAATGATGATAGTCTTGCTTTAGGAGATCATTCTCAACCACCTCCTAGAAGAGTGCATAGGACCCCCAAGCCAAGGGAATCTAGGGTAGATCTCCCTTATTTTCATGGAAAAGATGATGTTGAGGGGTACCTAGATTGGGAAATGAAGGTGGAACAAATTTTCACTTGTCATCAAGTGAATGAAGAAAGAAAAGTCTCCTTAGCCACTCTAAGTTTTCAAGGTCACGCCATGTATTGGTGGACTTCTTTAGTGAGAGATAGGCGTCTCCATAATGACCCTCCAATTCAATATTGGAATGAATTAAGGAGTGCCTTGAGGAGGAGACATATTCCCTCTTACTATACTAGGGAGCTTATCAATAAGCTCCAAAGACTCCATCAAAAAAATATGACTGTGGAAGAGTATAGACAAACGATGGAGTTATACTTAATGAGGACTGGCATTAGGGAAGAAGAAAACATTACCATTGCTCGGTTTTTAAGTGGATTAACTTTTGAAATAAGAGATAAAGTGGAGCTTCTCCCTTATAGGGATTTAAATGATTTGGTTCAACTTTGCATCAAGGTTGAACAGCAAAATTTGAGAAAAGGATTTAAAACCTCATACTCATCATCTTATTCTAAGGTTGACTACAAGAGGGAAGACAAGAAAAATGATTTTGAAAAGAAAAACACTTTTCCCTCCAAAAACCTAGACAAGGGCAAAGAAAAGGCAAAAGAGAAAAACACAAACACTTCACACACTAGCACTAAGACTAGTGACATAAAATGCTTTAAGTGTCTTGGGAGAGGCCATATTGCTTCTCAATGCCCTACTAAGAAGGTTATGATTTTAAGGGGCCAAGATATTTATAGTAGCCAAGATGAAGCTACTACTTCTTCATCTTCAAGTGAGGATGAAGAAGAAGCAAGTGAAGGAGAAACATGTGAGGTCACTTATCCTTATAATGGGGAACTTCTTATGATGAGAAGGGTCCTCAACAACCAACCTAGTGATACACAATCCCAAAGAGAGAACATCTTTCATACAAGATGTAACATTTCAAACAAGGCTTGTTCTCTCATAGTGGATAGTGGATCTTGGTGCAATTGTTGTAGCACTAGGATGGTTGAAAAGTTGGGTTTGACTACCACACCCCACCCAAAACCTTATCAACTTCATTGGCTTAATGATGATGGGGATATGGTGGTCAACCAACAAGTGGAAGTAGAGTTTTCTTTAGGGAACTATCAAGATAAAGTTAAATGTGATGTAGTTCCTATGGAGGCTTGTCATATTTTATTAGGTAGGCCATGGCAATTTGATAAACAAACTCATCATGATGGCCTAACTAATAAAATAACTTTCACACATAAGGGTAAAAAGTTTGTGCTTCATCCTTTATCACCTTCACAAGTGATAGAAGATCAAGTACAAATGAAGGCCAAACGTGAGCAAGAAAAAGGAAAACAAAAAAAAGTTGAAAAAAAAAAAAAACTTCTAAAAATTGATGAAAAAGAGGATTCTAGAGAGATTAATGTTCCCTCTCTAGAGATAGTTCAAGAAGAGAGTTTTCAATCAAAACCTTTACACAAAACTTCTCTTTTTCTTGAATCATCATCTCATATCCTCATGTGTAGAGGAACATTAACTTGCACTGCCACATCTTCTTTGGAAACTACTCTACCTCTTGAGGTGAAAAATCTTTTAGATGAATTTGATGATATATTTCCCAAAGAAGGTCCAGTTGGACTTCCACCTTTTAGGGGAATAGAGCATCAAATAGATCTTGTGCCTGGGGCTAGTCTTCCAAATAGACCAGCTTATAGGACTAATCCACAAGAAACCAAAGAGATAGAGAAGCAAGTACAAGAGTTGTTGGAGAAGGGCTGGATTCAAAAGAGTCTAAGTCCTTGTGCTGTACCTGTCATTTTGGTGCCAAAAAAAGATGGAAAATGGAGGATGTGTTGTGACTGTAGAGCCATCAACAACATCACCATAAAATATAGGCACCCAATTCCTAGGCTTGATGACATGCTTGATGAATTGCATGGCTCATCCATATTTTCCAAGGTAGATCTTAAGAGTGGATATCACCAAATTAGAATCAAAGAAGGTGATGAGTGGAAAACCGCTTTTAAGACTAAGTTTGGATTATATGAATGGTTAGTAATGCCTTTTGGGCTTACTAATGCACCTAGCACATTCATGAGGTTGATGAATCATGCCCTTAAGGATTGCATTGGTAAGTTTGTAGTGGTTTATTTTGATGATATTCTAATCTATAGCCAAAGTCTAAGTGATCATGTGGATCACCTAAGACAAGTATTTCTTGTTCTTAGAGACAATCACTTGTTTGCCAATGTAGACAAGTGCACTTTTTGTGTAGATAATGTTATTTTTTTAGGTTTTGTGGTGAGTAAAAATGGGGTTCATGTGGACCCCGAGAAAATCAAAGCCATCCAAGAATGGCCTATTCCTACTAATGTAAGTGAAGTTAGGAGCTTCCATGGATTGGCAAGTTTTTATAGGAGATTTGTTCCTAACTTCTCTACATTAGCTTCACCTCTCAATGAGTTGGTGAAGAAGGATGTGGTCTTTGAATGGAAGGAAAAACATAACTTAGCTTTCCAAGATCTAAAGCATAAGCTCACTCAAGCACCTGTTCTAGCTCTGCCTGATTTTTCTAAAACTTTTGAGCTAGAATGTGATGCTTCAGGACTTGGCATAGGAGCTGTGTTGTTACAAGGTGGCCACCCAATAGCTTATTTCAGTGAAAAACTTCATGGGGCTACCTTGAACTACCCTACCTATGACAAGGAGTTATATGCTTTAGTTCGTGCCCTTCAAACTTGGGAACATTATCTTGTGACCAAGGAATTTGTCATACATAGTGATCACGAATCACTTAAATATTTGAAGGGACAACATAAATTAAATAAAAGGCATGCAAAATGGGTTGAGTATTTAGAACAGTTCCCTTATGTCATCAAATACAAAAAGGGCTCTACTAATGTAGTCGCTGATGCTTTGTCAAGAAGACATGTTTTATTGAATACCCTAGGTTCTCAAATACTAGGGTTTGATGACATCAAGGAGTTGTATGAGAAAGACCTTGATTTTGCTAACTTTTATTCTTTATGTATTCAAAAACCTTACCAAGGTTACTATATTTCTGAGGGGTTTCTTTTTAAAGAAAACAAACTTTGTATACCCCAAGGATCTATTAGAAAACTTTTGGTTAGGGAGAGCCATGAGGGTGGGCTCATGGGGCATTTTGGAATTGAGAAGACTCTTTCTCTTTTGAGAGAGAAATTCTTTTGGCCTCATATGAAAAGAGATGTCCAACGGTTTTGTAGTAGTTGCATTGCTTGTTTACAAGCAAAGTCTACCACTAAACCTCATGGGCTATACACACCCTTACCTATATCCTCTTCTCCTTGGGTAGACATTTCCATGGATTTTATCCTTGGTTTGCCGCGAACCCAAAGAGGAAAGGATTCCATATTTGTGGTTGTGGACCGTTTTAGCAAAATGGCACACTTTATTCCATGCCACAAAGTGGATGATGCAAGTAACATTGCTAAGTTATTCTTTCAAGAGATTGTGAGACTCCATGGGTTACCCAAAACTATAGTCTCTGATAGAGATGTTAAGTTCTTAAGCCATTTTTGGAAAACTCTTTGGGCAAAGCTTGGAACTAAACTGCTATTTTCTACCACATGTCATCCCCAAACTGATGGGCAAACTGAGGTAGTAAATAGGTCTCTAGGAACTATGTTGAGGGTAATCCTCAAAGGCAATAAGAAGTCATGGGATGACTATCTTCCTCATGTGGAGTTTGCCTACAATAGGGTGGTTCACAAGACCACTAACATGTCTCCATTTGAGATTGTTTATGGCTTTAATCCTCTTACTCCATTGGATTTATTACCTCTTCCGGATGTTGCTTCCTTTATTCATAAAGAAGGCACATCTAGGGCTGAGTTTGTCAAGAAATTACATGAGAGGGTTAGAGATCATATTCAATCCCAAACAGAAAAATACCAAAAATACAATAATAAGGGTAGGAAGGAAGTTATCTTCAAGGAAGGTGACTGGGTTTGGCTACACCTTAGGAAGGATAGGTTTCCTTCCAAAAGAAAGTCAAAGCTTAGTCCTAGAGGAGATGGACCCTTCCAAATCCTTAGGAAAATCAATAACAATGCCTATGTTCTAGATCTTCCTTCTGAGTATGGTGTTAGTTCTAGTTTCAATGTTTCTGATCTTTCTTTGTTTACAGGACTAACTACCCAAGAGGCGGACACTCTGGATTTGAGGTCAAATCCTCTTCAAGAGGGAGGGGATGATGGAGGAGGCCCATGGGCTAAGGGCCCAACTACTAGAGCCATGGCAAGAAGGATGCATGAAGAGTGGGCCCAAGCCCAAGAAAGGCCCATCACTTTATTTTGTTGGGCTTTAGCCCAAGCCCATTAGCTTAGGGTTAGAATAGGATTGGGCCTTAGTGCCTTGTATTTCTTTTGGGCCTTGTATTTTCGGCCTTGTAGTGTAGGATTTTCATTAGAGGTCATGTGAATTTAGAGTTAATTAGGTTACATGTGAATCTACATTAGCATGTAATTAGAAGCACATTTGGTGTGCATTTCGGCCATGTGCAACACATGCACATGGTGTGATTCGAAATGCAACTCAAATGGCCTCCTAATTACATGCCAAATGAGAGCACATGGAGGGGGTGGCCGGTTGGCACCAAAATTTGAATTTAGAATTCAAATTTTGGCGCCTGGAGTTAAGTTAACCATACCATGGTTTTACTTAACTCTAGGTGAACCCAACTTAAACCCTTAACCTAATTTCTATTATAAATTCCTTTATGACCGGATTGTATAACACTTTTGGATGATATATTGATGAGATTTTTTTCCATAGAAATTGCCTATCCGAAAGTCACTCTCCCTAACTCTACCCTACTTGAGATCCTCTCCTTGTAGAGCTAGGGAATTTTTCCTTCTTCCGGACTTAGCTAGACGCAAGCTAGAGTCACATTGGTGCTTCTTGGAGTTTCCATTCCTTGTCAATCTTCCAAGGAACCGAGGAGCATTGAGGGAATTCTTGAGGATTTCCAAGTGGAACCTCATCAACTAGGATATTTTTCATGAAAAATAAGTTTGAAACCAAGTTATTGTTACAGAACTTTGTCTCTTTTGTTCAGACTCAGTTTCAGAAAAACATTAAAACTATAAGAACTGATAATGGATCAGAATTTCTTTTAAAGGATTGGTATGCTAAATTGGGAATTGTACATCAAACCTCTTGTGTAAATACACCATAACAAAATGGAGTAGTCGAGAGAAAACATCAACATATTTTAAGTATGGCTAGAGCACTTATGTTTCAATCAAATGTAAGCAAAATGTTTTGGAATTATGCTATTGGACATGCTGTACACTTAATTAATAGACTACTTACTAGATTTTTGCAATAAAATTCTCCTTATTATGTGCTTTATTTAGAAAAACCTGATTTCTCACATTTGAAGGTCTTTGGTTGTTTGGCTTTTGCTTCTACTTTATCTCACAATAGAACCAAACTTGAACCTAGATCAAGAAAATGTATGTTTCTTGGATACAGTTCAGGCACAAAAGGATTTATTATGTATAAGCAAGAGAGACTTTCATTTCTAGAGATGTACAATTTTATGAGAATATTTTTCCACTACAAAAGGATTTTTCAATTCAATCTACTGATGGTTGTAATGACCCGGCAGGCCACTACACTCACAACCACAGCACACCGGAAACACTAGACAGAATAGAACGAGTATATAAATATAGGATCTAGAATATAAATATATACAAATGTCCTAATCCGACTAGAGTTAGGGCGTACAATACAAAAATTTCATCAAAAAGCCACTATGCCAAGTGACTGAGACAAACAACACATCAAAAGAACTCAGCTCCACTTGTCAGCTACAGATTCACCACTGTCCACCACCTATCCCTGCTCTGCTCCCATACATAGTATGATCATCACAGTCCAACCACATGGAAAACAAAAAGGGTAAGCTAGCATAAAAAGAAACCACATAAAAGAAGATTTAAGTAACAAGAACAACTGTAATTTATCAACACTTCATCAATATGTACCCCGTCAATCCTTACAATATAATTATCCATACACATAAAATGCGTCGTCACGCATATCAACTCAGAGATCTCCTACAACAACTCAGCCTTTCGGCCTACAACAACTCAGCCTTTCGGCCTACAACAACTCAGCCTTTTGGCTTACAACAACTCATCCTTTCGGCCTACAACAACTTAGCCTTTCGGCCTACAGCAACACATCCAACAATTAACACAACTTTTCTACATTCAACAGAATACAACTTTTAACAACACAATTAATTATAGATCAACATTATCAACAGTATTATCTACTAATCCTCACATCATATCCAACAATTTCAACTCACCTCATCATAAAACAACCTTCTACAACATATAGTGATTTGTCATCTCCACGCCCGACGCACTCGTGGTTGCGCCCAACGCGGCACAACCAGAGAGCACCAGGGACCAACGCGCCCGGCGCAATAGTGAGGGAAGGCAGAGACCTCACAGGATCTCACATGCCCAGCGTACGAACCCGCGCCCAGCGCAGGGTAGGCAAAGACTTTCTCCAAGTCTTACACTCGGCGCAATATATATTGCGCCCAACGCCACCTCTGGCAGAGACTCCCATGGAGTCTCCACGCCCGGCGAGACAAAGCCAAGCCCGGCGCCACACCAGAACCTCAAAACTTGAGTCATACACTGATATCGCACCCAGCGCGGTTCCACCACGCCCAGCGAGGGCCATCCAGAGACTCACGTCCTCAAGCCCGCC
This sequence comes from Cajanus cajan, assembly GCF_000230855.2. Taxonomy (NCBI): domain Eukaryota; kingdom Viridiplantae; phylum Streptophyta; class Magnoliopsida; order Fabales; family Fabaceae; genus Cajanus; species Cajanus cajan. Next base: position 25,692,666 of record NC_138526.1, read on the forward strand.
CGGCGCATTCTCCATTGCGCCGGCGTGCTTGCCTAAATGGAGTCTCTGATGGTCACGCGCCCGGTGCGAAGAACTACGCCCGGCGTGGTACCCAGCAGCAACCCTAAAACTTTCAAAAATCTCATCAAAACCTGCAAAAAAAATCAGCAAAACTCCACATGCAATCGGTTCAAATTATCACATTTCCATCCAAGAGCCCAAAAATACTTCCTTTTTCGACATGCAACAACAAATCAAGGATTTCCCCAAATTTTCTCAAAAACCCCGAAACCCCCAAAACAAGTTCTCTTTCAACACAGCCACAAATCAGCCATCAATAAGCATCTAATGAGTTTCTAGAACTCATCCACAGCCAAAACCAACGACAAAAGAAAAAGATTACTAGCTTCCCTTACCTCGGGCCAAAGATCCGAGCTTCGGGATAGAGAGGATGAAGAAGAAGATTGAAGGAAGCTTGAACGAAATGAGAAAGGAGGAATAAGAGATCTGCAACACAACAACTGAAAATCGATTACTCCGCACGATCACCTTGTACAGCCAAAGAAGGATCAAAAGGGAAGGAGTGAGCAAGAGAGTGAAAAGGGGAAATGAGTGAGAGTTAGGAGGGAAGGAGGAGGTGTATACCAGCTACGGGTCTCACAACGGTCCTGTTGTACCTATAGCACAAATGCCTTTAACTAATTGTGACCCTATTCCTAGTCATACTCATGATAATCTTGATGAAACTGAAGATGAACAAAATTTTTCAACTTTACCTATGACAAATTCCAGAAATAATGATCAACCTAACATTGAAATTAATATCCCTGAAATTAGAAGAACATCTCAAAGAGTCAAAAACAGACCAGGATATTTGCATGACTACCATTGCACTCTTGCAGCTTCAAAAGTTGACCAATCATCATCTACAGTCAGGTATCCTATCTCTGATTACCTTCCCTATACATCTTATTCTGCAGTTCAATAGTCTTTTGTTTCAGCTATTTCTTCAATCATTGAACAGAGGTCTTATCAAGATGCTATTAATCATGATTGCTGGAAAGAAGCTATTAGAGCAGAATTAGATGCTTTGGATAAACAGAAAACCTGGATATTAACTGACCTTCCTTCTGATAAAAGGGCTGTTGTTTGTAGATAGGTATTTAAGGTGAAATATCATACTGATGGATCAGTTGAGAGATATAAGGCTAGACTAGTAGCCAAAGGTTTTACACAAATACCAGGTTTGGATTACATTGACACTTTTAGTCCTGTAGTAAGAATGACCACTGTTAGAGTTCTTTTGGCTATAGCTGCTGCTTCTAATTGGTCAGTACATCAACTAGATATTAACATTGCTTTATTACATGGTGACTTAGTAGAAGAAGTTTATATGAAACCACCTCCTAGCCTTATCTTACCTTCTCCTAACAAAGTATGCAAATTACAAAAGTCTCTTTATGGTCTCAAACAAGCAAGTAGACAATGGAACATTAAACTCACTGAGACACTCAAACTGTTTGGCTTTGTTCAGTCAAAGTCAGATTATTCATTGTTTACTAAAAGAACTAATATCGGTTTTATAGCCATCCTTGTGTATGTTGATGACTTGATTATTTCAGGTAGTGATGAAACATAAATTATGAAGGTAAAGAGGCATCTGGACAAACAATTTAGTATCAAGGACCTTGGCCAATTGAGCTACTTTCTGGGTCTTGAGATTTCTAGATCAGATTAAGGCATTTCTGTTTGCCAGAGAAAGTATGCCCTTGAGTTGTTGCAAGATACAGGACTATTAGCATCCAAACCATGTTCTACTCCAATGGATCACACAACTAGGCTTCACCATGATCCACTTGATCTCTATTCAGATCCATCATCATATAGAAGACTAGTTGGAAGATTGATTTACTTAACCCACACAAGACCTGATTTGGCTTTTGCTGTTGGAAAATTAAGTCAATTCATTCACCAACCAAACAATGCACATTTTCAAGCTGCTCGGAAAATGCTTAGATATGTGAAAGCTACTCCAACAAAGGGTCTATTCTTCCTATCCTCATCAGATCTTAAGCTCACAGGATACACAAATTCGGACTAGGCTACTTGTCCTGATTCAAGGAGATCCATTTCAGGCTTCTATTTTTTTCTGGGCAATGTGTTAGTTTCTTGGAAAAGCAAGAAACAAAATGTGGTGTCAAGATCTTCATCTGAAGCTGAATATCGAGCCTTAGCATTAGGAGTTTGTGAAGCTCAATGGCTTCATAAGTTGTTGACAGACTTTCAACTACAAGATCTCATTCCAATATCTCTGTTTTGTGATAATCAGTCAGCCTTGTACATTGCTGCTAACCCTGTATTCCACGAAAGAAATAAGCATGAGGAAATTGATTGCCACACTGTCAGAGATCAAGTTCAAGCAAGATTTATTCATCTAGCTCCAATCACTTCATCTGAACAACTCGCTGACATTTTAACTAAACCTCTTTTACCAAAAATGTTCCAGGATTTTGTGTGCAAGCTTGGACTTTCAAACTTTACCACTCCAAGCTTGAGGGAGGGTGTCATGATGACTTAACTTATTCTATTTTCTTATTCTATTTTTTATTTGTATTTTTAATTCAGTTAGGAGGTTAGTTAGTCATAGTTTGTTTTCTCTTGTATTGCTGTAACTGTATATACTTGTAATTGATCATTGTTAAATACAATTTTTCAATATAATTTTGATTCCGCATTTTTCATGCTTCTTCTTCTTCAAGAAAGTTTCTTTCATGATATTTTCATGGTGATTTCTTTATCAAAATTGTAATAAAAACACTAACAGACAATGGATGTCTAGTATGGAACTTGTATTAACACGTGGTTGGTGTTGTAACCTGAACAATACATGTTGTATTAGTGAAAAATCTCAAAGTATGTGAGGACTGAATGTAGCCCAATTTGGGGTGAACTAGTATAAAACTCAATTTGCAATCTCTCTAACTCCATATCTTTACTTATAGTAGTTATTTCTTTGTATCATATATTATTATTGCATAATTTGTTATTGTTTTAAAATTGCACAAAAGAATCCTTCATAAGAAAACTAAGTTTTGGACACTAAAAAGGTTCACCTTCTGAAAGATGGATTTTTATAAGGAACAGATTTTTAAGTAATACAACAATTCCCGTTTTCTTGTTAGTTAACATTCACTTCAATGGTGGAGTTTGAGAAAGACTCTATGAAGGAAAGAGAACTCAAGGATGCGAGTGTAACATCTTTTTAACTTTTAAGAGGTCACAATGTAGATCCAAATAATTGAAGAATATTAAGTGCAATCTTGAAAAAACACAAAGAGTAAGCGTGTAATTTACTCTAACTTTTCTATTTTTATCTTAAATAAATTAAATATTAAACACTTTTATCATATAATTTTTTATTTCTTTTCATTTTACAAACAAAAAAAGAAAATATTAATAACAGGTTGTTAATTTAACTAATACTAAATTTAATATATTTAAATAATGTTTTAAATTTAAATTTTATAGATAAAAATTGAATAATATTTAAAAAAAAATATACATACATTTTACCATTTCCCGACTATATTAGTTAATGAATATTTGGTATAGGAAGCAACCGTGAGACTAAGGCTTTGTTTGGATTTGAGGATGGAAAAGGGGGAGTGGAAAAGGAGGGATTTGAAGGGAAAGTGAGTGGAAAGTGAGGTTGTTTGGATTAAGAGAAAGTGAGTGGAAAGTGTAGAGAAAGTTTGTGAAAGTTTGTGAGTGAATTGATTGATGTGATAGATAAAAATAAATTTTTTAATTGATAATTGAGTAAGATTACTATTTTTCCCTTAGGTTAAAATAAAGTTTATAATTATTATAATTAAAAGATAAATATATAAATTTTAACTAAAAAAATAAATATAAAATATTAATTTAAAAATAATTTAATTTAAATATTCACTTTAAATTTAATGATAGATAAAAATTAAAAATTTAATAGATGAATATAAATTTACACTTTTACTCTTGGATTAAAAAAAAGTATAATATTATTTATTGTAAATAATAATAATTACAATAAAATTATATTAATAGGTATAATTTATTAAAAAATAATAAATAATGATAAGAATAATAATAAATATTATAAAAATAATAAGAATAATAATAAATAATAATAATACTAATTATCATAAATAATAATAATATTAATAATAATGAAAATAATAATAATATTTATAATAATAAATAATAATATAATTTTCTTAATATAAAAAAAAATGTACAACAAAATTTTTGAAAGTTAATTAATAAATTAAAAAAATTAATAAATCATTGACATAAATTAGAATGAAATGAAGATACATTTGTTAATTGTACCACCAGTGTATCAAAAATGCAACAATATAAGTCTAACAATAGAATAGAGCTTCCAATCAAAAACCAAGGGTATAATTAGAACCAAATCAATTTTAAAAAAAATATATAACTAACCATTAATCTTCGAAATCAACGAATATTTATTTTTAATTTATTTTATTTTTTAATTATTCATAAATATATATATATATATATATAAATTAAATATTAATGTTTTCTATCTTCTCACTTTTATATATATATATATATATGAAAAAAGTATTAAAAATTATTATTTATTAACAAATTAATGCGGCCAGAACGGCCCGTTTCGAATCCGGAACGGCCGTTCAGGCGTCATTTGTCATGCTAAAAATTGATACCCAGAACGACCCGTTCTCAGACTAGAACAGCCAATTTTCAAAGTGGAACAGGCTGTTCTGAGTTCGTATATTGCTCATAAAATTGATTTTTGGAACAGCCCGTTCTGGGTTCACCTGCAAGCGAAAATAGACCACCATAATCGATTATGCAAGCCCATAATCGATTATGTGGCATGCATAATCAATTATGTTTGGTTCCTTTGCATGCATGGGGCAGGGTATTATGGGATTTTCTCAAATCTTACGTGACTTTCATCTCTTTTCTTCGCAAAAATGCGAAGACGCCAACGCCCCCTTCTCCCGCTTTTATTTGCCTTTCTTTCCTCGTAAATCAGTAGAAACAAACGTGCAATTTTCTCGTCTTTCGTTCGTCGTGAACAGTAAATCAACAAAAACAAACACTACCTAACTGTTGTGAAAGTTCCTATTTTGTTATCTGTTTGTCCATTGTGAATTGTCGCCTTCTGTTTAGCTGCTCTTGTCTAACATATGTGTTTGACTTTAACTCCTCACTTTTCCTTAAAAATTTAATTGGACAAACAAAATAAATCTCAAGTTACATATGGTCACTAACACATGCATTTTTTTATTTTATTTTTATATCCATAGGGGTTTACTATATATATTTTGTAAACTTCTTTTTCTTGAAAATAATTTAACATGTAATTTATTGTATTAAAGAATATAAATATTGCTATTGGCCTGATGCGAGTAAAATATATGCTTATATTTCGAATTAAGTATTGCATTTAATAAATTGGTAGTTACTTAATTTTTTTTTTATTTTTTTAATAATTAAAAGTGTAAAGGTCCAAAATTTGTAGAGACAAAAAATGGACGCTTTTTAAATTAATTTTACTACTTTTAATTTATTCTGAAGAATTGATTTTACTTCTGATTCTTTGATATGTTTTTTTGGTTAAAACTTTTAAAATAGAATAAGAATGTATTCAATTATATTTTTTTTTGTTACCAAAAAAAATTATATATTTGTTTGGACTATAGCATTTTTCATTAAACATGATTACCAATAAGGAAAAAAAAAAGATAAATAGTTAGCTTACCGATTTATTTATTTTGGCTTAAACAACAGTGGCAGAACTTTATAAGCTAGAGACGCTGTCAAAATAATTTTTTCAGTGTGCATTGCATGTAAACTCCCCAAATTAATTAACATATAACTTTTTTGTATCATATATTATTCCTAGACTTGTATATATTGATTTAAAAATATATATATATATATATATATATATATATATGTAACTTAAAATGATTTATCTAACTTTCTTAATTAATATCAATTTTAAGAAACATTTATGATTATAAAGTGAGCTGATATTATTTTAAAACTTCATGTATCTATAATTAATTAAGTATTTGACAAAATTATTTTCTTTGGTGCCGACTTCATAATTACATCACAAGATATTTTAATGAAGATCTGGCAAAGATAATCTGTTAATTAAGCAATATAATTCTTGGAAGTTACGACTATTTATTTATTTATTTATTTATTTATTTTGGTTTAATTAAAGTTAACTACGCATTTATTATAGAAACTGCATTTAATTGCTCTTTACGCGAAGACCGTGCTTTACAGTTCGATTCTTCCGTACCACTTCATACGATGAAGGGATACAAATATTTTAATTTATCTATCATTAAGTGTTTAAATTAAGGGTAATAAACTTGTCGGTGAAATATATATTTGTAAATATTTTAAATATTAAAAAATTGGACGCAAATTAAAATAAAAAAGTTTCAAATGATATTTTTTTCGGGGCTTTCTATAATGCCCAACAGTTCCTGTTTGACTTTGTGATTTGCATTATATATTTGGTCACATTAAACTTGTAGTTAATACTAATAGTATATTAGAATATGAATTACTCTGATCATTCATGACTCTTTTTTTTTTTAATAACGAGATGTCGTTTCGTATTTTATAATTAAAAGTATAATTAATATTTCTACTCAATCAAAGGAGAGAAAAAAAATAATTTTCTTCTCCTTAATAAAAAAATAGGGATGAAACCAAGTAAAGTCAGACCAAAATTTTGTTAGGCATAAGCTCAACCTTCGTTTTAAAAACAAAACATATGCCTAATTTATTTACTTGTTGTAGGATTTTTCAATGACTTAACATGAATCGCATAAAATTTGGCTCGACTTAAAATAATATTTTATGATAAATCTAATAAAAGAAAAATCGAAAGGTCTATTAATATAAATAAGCCTATCAATTTAAATAGGGTATTAGTTATTATACAACTTATATTATTGTGATGTTTGGTGTGAGGGATACTAAAATATATATTGAAATTTTGTATTAATAACATAATTATATAAAAAAAATGTAGAATAAACAGGTTGATCTATCATATTTAATAAGTTATTTTTTATTTAAAAGATATACAACCTTCTATTTTGTTTTAAAATAGATTTTTTTTATCAAATAATGTACAATAAAAAATAGTTTGTATTGTGCATTGAACAAGAAACAAGGTATAGAGCAGAAATAATGTCCAATAATTCATAATTTGTTTATATAAACGTTCATCTAAACGTTAACGTATATGTCTCAGACTTATTTTTTCGTTTCGTACTTCGAAAATTGGGATTGTCTGTTTAAAGTTTCTCAAATGGTCAGACATAGACTCAATTATTTATCTTGTATTATTCCATTTGTCCTGTAAATTTGTGTGCATCAAATGCACTTTTTATCTTATTTCCCAAATTTATTTAGGGTACATAATTTTGGGATGTTTCGTTCTATATTCTTTGTAAAGTTTTGCTTGAAGCTTGAATTAATTCTAGCTTTTACAGCATGTTTAGATTCAAGTTAATTTTAGTTGGATGTGGATCAGTAAAAATAATAATTAATTACTTTTGCATCAATTTTAATGTAATTCATATTTAAATGTGGATCATAAATATAAAACCAAATATGCAACTTCCAACAACGAGAAGGCAGGTTTCATTTTAAAATTTTAATCATGGACCAGTTAGGCTCATGAATTTATTTGCTTTGCTTAGTAAATTATTTTTATTGGATCTATTCTAATAGCAATGCTCTTGGTTGAATTATTAGAAACAACCTAATTTTCTCTTTCTCACGTTATAAGTATTAAAAAATAAGTTTTTAAAATAAGTGTTATTTTACTTTTTTTTTTAAGTTTAATACTTATTATATTTTTGTATGTATATTCCTAGTAATTCTCTCATAACATTTTTTCTATGATTCATGGATTTCATTCATTTTGATAGGGACACTATGAAGACCGTTTGCTTTTGTATCCTATAATAATTGCCAAGGAAACATTGCACTCACTTTAGATGTGATTCAAATTGAGAAAAATATAGGTCGTGTCCCATAAAAAATGAATAACAACTTTTTAAACCTTAATTAGGACAGTTTTTAGTTAGAAACCTTGGTCATCCATTATCTCTTGTCTATTCCTTCTGTCTTTAATTTTCGTTTGGAAAAATAAAGTTAATGCACAATTCAATTGCAATGCTCAAAACATCACTCGCTTCTAATGAATACAATTCTGGCAGTAGAAGTTCTCACTCAGATCTCATTCTTTTACACTATGTTTGGTTAAGGTGAAATAAATAGGAAATGAGACGAAAAAAAAAGAGTAGAAGTGAGTATGATAAAATAAGTATGATAGTTTGGTTGTTATGAAATAATTAAAGGGAGGAAAAATTTAAAACATGGGAAGCTAATGTTCATTTTATTTCTTTTTTCTCGAAATCAAATGGAGTGTCAAGAATATTAATGACTTGTGCTTCCTTACTAATCTTATTTATTTAAGAGGTAGTTATTAGGACTTCTTTAAAATTTTGAAATTAGATTTAATATATTTTAAAAAAATAATTAAATAGATTATATTTTGAATCTTATTTATGATATTTTCAACTCTTTAAAAACTATTTTAATCAATTATTTTAAAAAATTGACTTAATAGATAATATATATCGTAATATATTTATATTAACATTGTTTATTTTAAAATATATGCTATAAAATATCTAAAATATAGTTTTATGTTATTAATTTGTAATTTTGATCGCTAAATTTTGAATTTTGTAATTTCAATATCCAATTTTATAAAACATGCAATTTTTATCCTCTTACTAAATGTTCATCTATTGATAGTTAAAATAATAATATTGGTCATGGTCTTACATTAATTAGATGACATGACAATTAATATTCATTACTATTTAAGTTAAATTTCTATTGGGAAAAACTCAAGTGAAGTTCCACATCGACTAGAGATTAGGCAATTAAATAATATATAAGTGGAAAACAAGCCTCAGCTTACAAGCCGGTTTTGTAGGGTTGAGTTAGACTTAATCCACTATTCTAAGATGGTATCAGAGCTATCCTAGATTCTTAAAAATGGGTCACCCACCATTCATTGATACATGCACCATGGGCATGAGGGGGTGTATTTCAAGTCCCGCCAATCCTAGATCATTGAAAAAGGGTCACCTACCATTTATCCACGTACCAAGCTCAATAGTGCTGGACGTGAGGGGGGTGTATTGGAAAAAACCCAAGTCCCACATCGACTAGAGATTAGGCAATTAAATAGTATATAAGTGGAAAGCAACCCTCACCTTACAAGCCAGTTTTATAGGGTTGAGTTAGGCTTAATCCACTATTCTAAGAATTTCACTTTTAGTTTTAATTTTTTATAATAACATGAGATGAAAATAAAAAATATAATTTAACTTAAATATTATTAAATTGTAATTGTCATATCATTTACTTAATTTCATATTATAACCAACGTTACAATTTTAATGATTAATTCATAAAAAATAAAATTTATGAATTTTATAAGATTGGAATGACTATCTAAGGAGGAATATCGTGGACTCCATCTACGGAAGGTGTCAACAAACTGAACTACAACGGGACAATTACAGTTAGGCATGACAATCTAACATGCTCTCGTGGGTACTCACTAGAACTCGCCCGATTTGAACAGGGAAAACTCGTGTTTATCGGATTCTGGTTTTTCTCGATTGATAAAATCAGGGACGGAGATGTTAATACCCACCCCGCCTCCGGCCTCGTATCCGCCCCTACCTCCGGCCTCGTATCCGCCCCTTCCCCCGTCCCACTTAATAATATAATTAAAAAATTATTTTTATATATATAAACCAAAATTATAAATATTTATATGCAAAAAAGAAAAAAAAAATTGTTCATATTTATGTAAAAGAAAAAAGAAAAAAAAAATAGGAGCAGGAGCAGGAGTGGGGCAGGTGAACCCGAACTCCGCCGGGGACAGGGATGGGTACCCAAATTTTAACCCCAGCGTGTATCGAGGGCGAGGGCGGGTTTTACGTTCCCCGCCCCCGCCCCGCCCCGTTGCCATGCCTAGTTACAATAAGCAAGCATCCTCAGGAGGCATTATTCAAGATCAATTGGGGCAAATTTGTCCTTGCATATTCTTGCAAGCTTGATAACTGTCTAATGATCCAAGTTGAACTTTGGGTAGTTTTCTATGGTTTGAAAGGTATAAAACAACAAAGAATTATGAAGCAGGTGTAGGTTGAATCAAATTTAGCCATTCAGGGTTAACTGCCTCCATGCTTGTTACTCCTTGTGTATTTTAGTAACCAGTATGGTAGAGGGTGTGGTTGTTTTAAGCTATAAGCATGTTAGATAGTTGATTCATTGGCTAAGAGAGATTCATGTCATCAAATCAGGTTAATCTCGTTTGATCTCATAATACTTATATATATTATTTAGTTTCACATAAATAATTTTATCAAAATTTTAAGTATGTCTTTGATATTCACATGTTTAATTTTCACATAAATAATACTTATAACGGGATTTTAGATTGATATTCACATATTTAATTTTAAGGACTTTTTTTAAAGAAAAATAATAATTTCATTAGTTAAAGATAATAACGTACCCACAACAAGTGTGATATGTTATAGCCACATTACAACATATACCCTTGAGTACCAAAAAAATAAAAATAAAGACAAACATAGCTAATGCTTACAAAAATAAGTATGAGTAATTAACTTCATAATATTTCCCACTATCTTTCATGGGTAAATAAAATGTGTAAAAGACTGACTCTTCAATCAATTTGCTAAAGAGTAGAAAAAGTTATCCCAACTTTTTATCCATTGTCATGTTAACAAGATCTTTTCTAACATTTGATATACATTTGTATCAACCATAATAAATACATAGTTATTTTTGTTTTTCCATATTACCCTAATAATAGCATGCCATATAAATTGTTTTTGAGTTGAAATAACTTTATGTAGTTGTGCATTAAATAAAAATTTTATACTGAATTTTACTACTAATTTATTTTTATAAAAAACATCTAAATATAAATCACATCAATTTAAAAAAAAAAAAAAAAAAAAAAACTGAATGTTGTAATGGTTACAGACTTAGAGCCATCATCAATGTAGGCAACATATAATTACACCTTGTAAAGGTTGTGTCATAAATGCTCTACACACTAATTAACGTGAAATCAACAACAATGGTTACCACAAGGACCAGGATTCCCTCTTCATGGTAAAGTCAATATCTCATCGATCGAAAATTCGTTAATCCTCCCCAATAACTAAAATTTAAATTTAAAAAGGTGCATAACATATTAACCGCGTCGGTGACTCTGACAATGACCAAATGCCCCTTGGGGCTGGGGAGGGGAATAGCAACAATTACAATTTTAAGGAAAAAAAAAAAAACACACAATGTTTACATACTAACTTTTATCCTTGGATTGTCTGAGAAGGAAAATAAGATGAAAAAAGAAAATCTAAAAATTTGCATTGAGAAAAATGAAGGATAAAAAAAAAAGGTTTTTCTTTTGTTTCTAAATCAAATTTTCCCTCTTTTTTATTTTTCTTTTTTCTTTTTACTGAATAAAAGTACATTAGTAGTATTCTTATTTTTTTGTTCACTCTATTTTCTTTCCTTGTCCAAGACGCTCTTCACGTTGCAAGTGATGTTTGATAAGGAATTTGGTTCTCGCCGTCAAAGAAAGAATGCAACAAGAATCTCCACCTTTAATTTTTTTTTTTCGTACACTAAAAGGTTAATAAAATATAAAAATCAATAATTTAAAAACTACTGGATTATAAATACAGAACAGCAGGAATCCTGTACGATAACATTATAACAACTCGTGGAACCAATTCAAATTTAGAGTAACGATCTACTTTACTAGGATAGAATTTGGTGGCAGAATATAAACGTGTAGGTGAGTGTGATTTCCTCTAAATTTATTATGAATCCCAACAATAGATTTAATAAATATTTGTCAGAATCCGTATTCACTAATTAAAAATATTATACTAAAAAACCCATACAAAATTGGCCCATAAAATAAAAGACAAATTCCAGATAATTTGTAATCGTGAGAATGAATTATTTGGGATGCCTACACCCACATGAAATCGCTCATTATTTGGGATGCCTAATGGTAGTAATGGGACTCTTCAAGTTTTCTCCTACTCCTTATCTCTTGTATTATATCCTAACACGAGTTCATTTCTCAACTTAAATGAAATGAATATTACCAAAAACTACTTTTAACATCCTAAATAATCCAAAGTCAAATAAAATCCAATTTACAAACTCTAATCTAAATAGAGACCAGAAAATTTTTAGTAGTAGCCCAGTAGGAACAAATGTCTCCAAATATTCTTAGCACCTGAAAATGCAAAGGTTATAACAGTTCCTCGATTTTAGCCCTTTATGATCAATTAGGAGAAAAGCGATGCTCGGTGTCTCTTTATATTTTTAAAAATAAATTAAACTAAATTTAAGAAAAAATAAATCATGAAATGGGTAATTACTTCAAGAGGATAAGTGGCTTGAGTCAAAAAAGACATTGGGAGATGAATGATTTAAACTTCTGAGTAAAATAAAAAAGGATAAAAAACATTATATAAAAATGGAAACCATGGTTAGTAAAAAGGTGTCCCTTTAATATAAGGGTGTAGGTAACTGGTAGTAACATAATACGTGTAAAAATGTCTCTTCCACGTCATCACATCACACTCCTCTAATGCAACTCTAGATTCTTGGTTGTTATTTGCACAAAGGATGTGATATTACAATAAAAAAACTCAGATATTCATATCAAGTTGTAAAGCCAACCATATACCAGGCAAAATTGAATTACTTAACCATGACAGTTGAAGAAACAAAAAGAAAATATAGAAGCTGCTTTTGGTGAGATACTATCACTACTACTATACCACTACAAATCAACAGAATGGGCAAAGCTATTCGCTTAAGTGGGGAACAAAACCTGATAACTTCATGTGACTGGTTGGAGAAATTGTTTGAAGGACTGTACACTGGCAGCATGAGGAAGGCTGGATATGTTGGCTGTAACTTCCTTAAATTTCTCTGCCAGAAATGACACATCAAGATTTGAACATCTTAACAAAGTTTCAAATGATGTGATTCTGACAGTGAAGTGTGAACTCTCTTCCTACGAGCAGCCAAGCTTTGTAGGCTAGGGATGCAGAGAGACGATTTACCCTTTGGAATAAATCGTTGAATATTGAAAAACTCTATTCAAAATCGTATCATAGCTCACTCTTTTACAACCTCCTTCAGAAAAATTATATCATCACGTGGATGTGCTTCTACCACCTTAACTATTACTTCATCCCCTATCTGCGTTCCAACAGAGATCCAGGCAGAAGCTTGAAACCCAACCTGCAAACCAAAATCACATTATGAATTCAAAATAATAAAATATCACAATTTACAACTTTTGACCACATTAAACATGGGGCAAGACACTAATAAAAGCAGCACCTCTGATGACTAAACATAGCCATTTAAGACAAGAGACTGAAAAGAAGGTTGAGAAATATTATAATACCAATTTTAATATCTGTATTATTTAAGAACCATTTTTCCACGGAAAATATTTTTATCAAACTATAGAAATTACCTTCAAACAAAACAACCTTGAGAAAATTGTGCACTGGCATAAATAATGATTCTAAGAACAGCCAAATTTAATACAGTTATTTTTTTATTAATCATTATGTTGTATTCCTAAAATCATTATGTTGTATTCTTCCCAGTATAATGTGATCACTAAAGTAGCCTCCCTATAATCATTATGCTGTATTCCCCCCAGATTAATAACATGATTGACATTACATTTCACCTCTGGTCTCAAAAGGTAAAGGCATCCCTAACTAACCACAGATGCAGCTGTTTTTAGGCATCTAGGCCATCTTGGATGTTTTATACATTGAGATTTCGTACTGGGACAATCATGGAATGCCAAACAGATTATATAACAGGAACCATCAGTTGCCTAGTCCTTACCTCAACCAACAATAGAGCTGCAATTCGATCCTTCATAAATTTAAGGACCAATGCACGATATGTTCTCTCTTTAGGTTGTCTTCGTAAGTATTCCAAAATCCAATACCGAAGACTAATGCTGCCGAGTTTCCTCACTGTTCTAACATTCTCATTTACAACAGCTGCAATCCCTTCAAGCTTACCAGCAGTAAAGGGTAGAGGCTCGCCTCTAAGGAATGCCTTTACCTAAATAAAACATTCCAGAAATAACCAAAACAGAGACAGAAAAATGTCTTAGAAGAAAATGCCAAGATATTGTAGTATTTATAGATACCAATTATACTTTACAGAAACACTTTTTAAAGGGGGTTAGAAAGCAAAACCCACAAATAACTATATTCAGTAACTTGCAAATCCATACATATAAACTAAAACATGAATTGTTAAAATCACATCTTGGCATTCTTTGCATGAATAAACCCAATTAATATTTATACTACATGCATATATATATGTCACACCGCATTTATTTTCCCATCTATAAATGACTCGTTTAAGGAAGCCCAAAATTGGGTATCACTGAATAGTTAATTCAAAAAAGGAAAATAAATGAGAAAAAAGTTACAAGTGCTATGATTATGACTATGGAATGGAGGCACCCTCATACGGAGTAGAAAGATCAAAAGAAAAGAAACGAAGTACAATACAGGGAAGGGAAAGAATCCTCAAAAAAGGAGAGAAGCAAAATATAAGAAAACAGAAACAAAGATAACAAAAAATGCACCCGAAAGAAGTCATAATCATCTCAAAACACTACAGGTAAATAGGCATCCTTAAATATGACATGGGCATTTGACTAACCAAATACATCCATAACTCTTAGAAAACTTGCACACTGACAAAAAGAAAATTAGCTTCCTTGATTTCACATGCAGTATTTTTATTAATCCAGAAAGGACTTTAGATGTAATCATTACCTAATTAGTATATTAGGTCCCTTAAAAGAAGTTTATACTTCGGTGAAATCTTGTGTAAATATCTATATTCTTCCAAACACAGGTAGAAAATCCAATGGCTACAGTGTTGCACAGTCTGCATCCTGTCCCTCGGTGAAGGGAACATGTATCATGATATATTTTCATTTAGTTTCATTTTCCTGATTCTTGCTGATTTTAAAAAATAAAAATTTCAAGGCAAGCACCAAGAAGCATCGAGGTCTGCAGTCTATTATACAGTGAATTATAAAATTGAAAGCAACTTACCTGATAATGAGCAAGAAGATCCAAATATCTACGGATGGGAGATGTAAACTGAACGTAGCCAGGAATCCCCAAAACACCATGGCGTGCAGGCTTCCTGAAATCAATTTCCGCAGCACGCATTATTCTTACCAGTGCAAAGCTCCTAACGGGTCCTTCTGGAAGATGGGAAAATTCAGAAACATTCATATCTGATTGGGGCTGTCCCCTGTATGGTAAAGGAATGTCATTCCGAGACCCGAATGTGGCAATAGCTTCACAACATAGTATCATCATCCCAGAGACTAATCGCATAGCAGGGTCTGCCTGGTTTTCCACATAAAGCTTTATCGATGGCTCTGGATCCTCTGGATTGGACACTTTAAAGCGGGTATCTAATGTTGCTGTCTCAATTGCACCCTGAACAAATGCAGGGAAAGGAAATGTTTACATATTAGAGGCTATAAATTCCCAATAATTTGTTTAATATATATATATATATATATATATATAGGTAATTCCACATCTTTATCAATTCACAAGAATGTGTTTCAATCACTATGCCAAATTATCCATCCTAGCATTAAGATAAACCTATTATCGAATTAAAATCAATATAGACTACACCATAAAGACAGGTAAAATATGACATCCATCTAAGTTTGATATAATTTTATAATGTTTGTGGATGCTTTGTTAAATAACAAAATATAAAACACTAAAGCAAGTTTGCATCACTTATCAGAGAGCAATGAACTTTTAAATTATGTGAGATGGAGCAAAGCTCCAGAACAAACAACAAAAACCGCTGTCGGACAATTTAACACTAGGTTCCATGGGATACACCAAAGATCCTGGACAAAATATAAATATTGTTGGATAATTTAACTAACAGATCTCAGGTTATGTTTTATTTAGGCAGTTTAGAAAACTGCAAAGTCATAACTCATGCATCATTGATGATGTTATGTGGAAAACCTTCCTCAAATATACGATGTGATTTTTCAAATATAGCACAATATGTGACATAAGATGTGACCCGGGCATTAGGTTTTATTAGAAGTTAGAAAGAAAAAACCAAAATACCTTGAAAAAATTTTATACCTGACTCAAAAGAACAAACTAAAACCTACCTGCTAACGGCGCCAATTTGATCGAAGGTTTGCAGCCTCAGATAAAATTCTAAGTTCACCCTCCTCCTGAAGGTTCAAATGGAGTAGTTCAGATGCACTCTCATATGTCAGCATGTATGTTGGTTTAATCACTGAGTTAAACACTGAATATTCTGCAATGCTGTTACACCCACACAGGACATCAGTTACAGAAGGACAGAAAAACTCATTGATAGAAAAAGCACGGGTTGAATAGGAAATTAACAATCCAGGACATGAGAACAAAGTTAAAAAAACATCAAGACTTAAGCTGTTAGGTGAGCATAGTTTACTGGTTTTGTATCTTTAACATAGCCCTAATGCAAGAGCCTTTAGGCTTGAAACATGAACAAAGTACATGTACATATACCTAGTAGGCCAGTACTGGAATTCAACTTAGCTATGAAAAATAAGCGTTGAGGAACAAATTCAATTTTACAATGGGTTATCCATCATAGCACATTCACATAAATTAAACAAAAAGAACAAAAAATAGAGGTTTTGCTAGTCATTCGTGTTCTGACCATCCCCTGCCCTATTATATGCTTCAACAACATCCTTACTCCTCTAACTCAACAAATATAGAGCTCTATTGTTACCTCCAAGAACTCCTAGCCCCATTTCATACTTCAGGACACCTCCTAACAGATTATCTCACTTCCTACAATGTGATGTTCTACTAGTAAATCAGGTGAATTTCTACCACACAAAGCAACCAGTGCATTTAAATTTACCTGCCATCATTATGCAGCACAACTGATACAGTAACAGCATTACAAAGCTCTCCTTGTCTCAAACTCATGCCCCCCATGGCAAGATTTTCTGGAAACATAGAATACGTTGCAGTGGGCAAGAAAACAGAAGTTCCTCTTCTCATAGCCTCCCTGCATGTCATGAAGTACATTATAGAGGAACACAACCAAATATTCAATTAAATATCTCTTTGAATCTCAGCCAGATACCTGTCCACAATACTTCCAGGTTGAACATATCTAGTTGGGTCTGCGACATGTATCCACACTTTAATCCGGCCATCTTGCAACTTTGTTGCACTCTAAGCATCATCAAGCTACATATTATAGATCATCAGTTAATAAAATAATAGGCTTCCTAAAATAAATGGAATAACACTTGAAAGAATCTCAAGCAAATCAAAAATAAAAAGGTTTGATGGTTCACCTCATCAGCCTCATCAACATCAATGGCATAGACCTTTAAAACAGTAAGATTCTTCCTATCAATCTGAACATAGTAAAACACAAAATGATTATCTAACAACAAAAATATTAAGATGTGATAAAGTAATTATTAGAATAATTACAGAAGAAAGTAGAACAAGATGTAAGAAAAGTTTAAGAGTCCAGCCTCAACAGCAATTTAAAACAACCACAATGACTGTACAGTCCAAGTATTAAGCTGAGAATTTGGTTAATCCATCCTTCTACAGGAGTTAGGTACATAAACATCATGAAAGCAAACAAGATATTGGGAAATAAGAAATCTAGATATTACCATGTTTTTATCACAACTATTAATTGACTTATTCCTAAATCCTAGGTATGATTGATGTCTTAATAAGAATCTTCGGAGAACCTCACCACAAAAGCTAGTCATTTTAGTTGGAGAGTCCACGACCTTATAAATCCCACACTGGAATCCCTACCTTGCAGTTTAATGCTAACAATATCCTTTCCCAACCTTGTATGTAACTGACATGTAAAGATATTGATACCATGCAACTGTTATAAATTTTAAATAGCATATTAAAAATAAACAATTAATGACTACCCCTTTGTCCCTATATGTAAGACATTTTTTTAGATTTGTTTGTCCCTTTTTATAAGACATTTTTCAAATTATTTTTTGACTAAAATATCCTTAATTAATTTACAATAAATGTTAGGCTTAATTATACTTTTAGTCCCTAATGTTTCACAATCTCAATAATTTTCCCCAATTTATTTTTTTTTGCAAAATTTTCACCCCAATTTACAAATTATCATGAACTTTGACCTCAATTAGAAATATTGACATAATTAAGACAATTTTGTAGCAGTCTTTCCTATAAACCATCACAATTAAGACAATTTTGTGACAGTTTTCCTTTAAACAACAAAATTTTACGTGAGAGCAAAATTTGCAAATTTTTTGTAAATTGAGGAGCAAAATTTGCAAAAAAAAAAAAATATATATATATATATATAGGGGGCAAAATTTGCATGATTGTGAAAGTTTGGGTGCAAAAAGAGCAATTAAGAATATAACTTGCATACATTAATTAATTAGGTAAAAAGTAATTAAGTGAAAAGAGTGAGATGATAAGTCCCAATAATTTTAAGGATAATTTTGGAAAAATAATATAAATTGTTAACAAATTTAAGGCTACTAAGTACTAACTATACTAATAAATTTTCTTAATTACTGTAAATTAGTTAAAAGTGACTTACATTTAGGACAGGGGGAGTAATAGTTAACAAAAGTTTAAAAAAAAAAACTTTATACTGCCTTAACAATATATGACAGCATAAACCCTCATCAATGATCTAAAAATCTCAGTATGCATCACCTTTATACTTTGTAGTATTTGGTTTTGAAGAATGGGAAGTATTAATAATAATGTCAAATAATTTCGTCATATTATTTCCATGTAACTAAAAATATTAGTATAATGAATTCAGCAAAGATAACATATATATGATTACAATCATATTTGAGCAATGTTGTCAGGCAAATGAAACCCACCTCATCTGGATCAGATGAGTCCAATAAAAGACTTTGAGCAGCCGATATGATTTCTTCTGAATGATAAGTGGGAATTCCCAACTTCAACAGATCAAGATTGATATGTACATGAAATATCCGATATCTATCAAAAGTTTAACAGCTGAAGATGCTACTTTTGCCAGACCCATTTCCTTAAGTTTCTGCCAGTAAAGAGAAGATAAATTTATTAAAAGAACAAGAAAGTCAACGGTGACTTGTGACATAAACAATAAACAACTTTCTAGAGATGCATTATTATTCAATGATTTTATACTAAACTTCCAAGCAAAGAGACAGCTGAATCCACTTAAGATCATCCTTTCTCATTGTTAGGAAGTGGTACATTAGTACTAGACTTGTATTTGATACAATTCATAATCATACAAATATATATACAAGGAATCTAATTAAAATAAGTTTGAGAATCTCGTGCAAAGATTCTCCGCTCCCCTATTTCCTTATCTCTTCATATTATTTATATACCTGAAAAAAAATACCAATTGCTACAATGTTACATGCCTACATAACAATTGAGGGAAAAAATTACCATCCCAGCTGTTTTCCTTTGTTCGTCATTTTTACATGTATCAATAGCATATGCTTCAAGTGACTCGATTCTGTTCCAAATTTTCTCATCAATTGTCCATGAAGATTTTGAGGTTTATCTTGTGAAGACATTGACTTTGCAGAGGTCAGTAATTCAATAAACTCCTTTAGTTCTTTCTCAGAGGCCTCCTTTGCAAGCTTCCTACGAATGAGCTCCTCAACCTTCCTTTTCAAAAATAATTTTTTAGACATTTATTTCAGTTCATCTGAAAGCAACTAGTAAATCAAACCACAAGAATAAACATTCTAAAAAGTTATCACACTTTCATGGCTATGTGATGAGAACTATGATCCAAGTTAGTTCCCTTAATGGATTGGAGCTAGTTAATTTTTAAGAGTATATGTGATAGAAAATAACTGGTTTTTTAATAGCAAATCTATTAGAAAGCGGTTCTGTATTAGAAACTGCATGATGACAGTCATGCATAGAAAGTAACTGCTGGCAGTTATGTATTAGATTTAGGAGTAAATAAATATCTGGTAGCAAATCTATTAGAATTTAGAAAGCAGTTTTGTATTAGAAAATGCTTGGTGGCAGTGAGTATATATCTCATAGTAGGTTGTGTAATTAGGGGGGATAATTATTTTTTACAATTTGTGGACAAAGAATTTATTTGGCTGTTTTAGTTGTATAATATTAATATATTAATTTTTTTAAAATGTTTTTATTTTAAAAACATTTTTTTTTTAATTTATATATGGGTATTGTCATTTGTCAAACTGTTACTATATTATTGTGATTTGTTATTTTCTTTATTATATGAAGTATTATGTTTCATACATATATATTACTATAAGATTTTTAATATTATTTGTATATTAAGTAAACTCTTATGAGTTTACAAGTCAAGTTTATGGAAGCTCTACAAACTCAAGTTTCACAACCTTAGTTCTAAGATGAACCAGTCTTTTAGAGTAAAAAACCAGTCATCATAACAGTTCTCAGTCACATTGGTCGAACTGACCGGTTTAGTCCAAATTTTAAAACAACGCATAATAGTAATTATCTAGTGTGGCTAGGTACTGGTTTAAACTATTATTATGTGTTTATGTGATCCCAGCTTACAAGTAATATATAACAAGTAAAAGCAAAACACCTAAACATGTAGCACGTTTATATGTTAGGAAAATACTCCAAAGAGGAGCTACATAACTTGAGTAATTGAAAATCCATAATTTTTATAGCTACTCAACACGTGAAAGTAATACATCTACCTGCCCACTTGGTCGAGCACCATAAATGGAGCGGCATCCTTTAGTCTCCAGTACAGTAAAGTATACTTCATCTTTTGATAGCAAGAGATGAGCAGAATAGCTCTCAAGGGGCTCAGCACTGCCAAAAATTATCTGCAGAACAAGCAACTCATTTAAGGACAAAGAAAGCATGCATTGACATCTAGTCAAGAAAGCATATTACCTCAGCCAACTCTTCAACTGTCACAGACTTATTCTTCTCGAGGAGCTCAATCCAAGCAAATTCAAGTAGTGATGGGTCCTGTATCATATCATCCAGAATTTATTTATTGACATATGAACAAGTTTTAAATTTGGTTTATTTGTTACCATCTCCATTGTGGAACACTGGAACTGACCATGTTATCCTGAGCCTTCTGAGCAAAATCTGCAATATCTGCTTGGTCAAAATTGTCAACACCAGGAACAATATATGTCACTTGTTGCAGTTTGATGGAAGAAGTGACATCATTCTTCAGCCCAACAAAAACAAGGAAGAGTTAGACTACACAAAATCCAGCAATATTTAGCATTTATAAAAATGCAAGAAGTTCCAACACCTAGCAACCTATTAAACATGCCGCATTATGTTGTTTCTACTAGAACCTGATCAGAAACCATCCAGTTCTTCTTGCCATCAGGTCTCTGAGCTACTGCTAGCAATACTCTATCAGAATCCTTCTTGAATTCCAAAAGCAACCCTTTTTGCAATGAACGATTCACAAGTCTATCTTCAACAAGCTCTTCATTCAACGATCCCATGCTGCTAAATCAATAAAATAAAAATTAATAACTGGACTACTGAAGCAATGGAAAAGCTAGGAAATACCAGAACAAGCTTTACACAAAAATTTACAAGCACATGACTGTAGGAAAGGTGATTGTAGAAAATAGTTTTACAGGTTACTAGCACATGACTGAACCACATAACTAAACCTTTTCATAGCAGTTGTTTCAAACATGACTGTAGGAAAGGCGATTGTAGAAAATAGTTTTACAGGTTACTAGAAAGTTTGAAAGCACAAGATCTCACATTCTCACTAACATTTATCCTGGAAACAGAACAAAAACCTAAGTAGCAAAATAACATGAAAAAAGAACATTTTTCAATTTGGACATAACTAAAAAGTCAGCACAATTAAAAGAAAGCATCAGAAACCAAGTGAAGGTATTCAATATTAATTACACATTGGTTCTTGGTTGAGAAAAACATTTCTTCTTACTTTTGAATGACTAACTCATAACTTTTTTGTTCGTTAGATTATTTGTGATGAGTTAATGGACATGAGGAAGAGAAAGCAGGCACTTGAGACCAAAATTAAACATGTTGATAAACAAATAGAGGTCATAAATGAAGAAATATGGTCATTTCAGAAGCACTTGAAACATAGGAACTTCAGAAAGGATGCATCTCTTTTTATGCTTCAGAAGATGACAGATAAAGAATATTGGATTCACAAATATGGCAACTTGGCAGGGCCGTGTAACATGCAAGGCCATATAGACACTTGCCTAACTTCCTTAAATTTCTCTGCCAGAAATGACACATCAGGATTTGAACATCTTAACAAAGTTTCAAATGATGTGATTCTGACAGTGAAGTGTGAACTCTCTTCGTACAAGCAGCCAAGCTTTGAAGGCTAGGGATGCAGAGAGATGATTTACCCTTTGGAATAAATCGTTGAATATTGAAAAACTCTATTCAAAATCGTACCTTAGCTCACTCTTTTACTACCTCCTTCAGAAAAATTATATCATCACGTGGATGTGCTTCTACCACCTTACCTATTACTTCATCCCCTATCTGCGTTCCAACAGAGATCCAGGCAGAAGCTTGAAACCCAACCTGCAAACCAAAATCACATTATGAATTCAAAATAATAAGATATCACAATTTACAACTTTTGACCACATTAAACATGGGGCAAGACACTAATAAAAGCAACACCTCTGATGACTAAACATAGCCATTTAAGACAAGAGACTGACAAGAAGGTTGAGAAATATTATAATACCAATTTTAATATCTGTATTACTTGGATTATGAGTTATCTATCAGTTCTTTCTAACTTCTAAGAATCATTTTTCCACGGAAAATATTTTTATCAAACTATAGAAATTACCTTCAAACAAAACAACCTTGAGAAAATTGTGCACTGGCATAAATAATGATTCTAAGAACAGCCAAAATTTAATAAAGTTATTTTTTTTTTTTATTAATCATTATGTTGTATTCCTAAAATCATTATGTTGTATTCTTCCCAGTATAATTTGATCACTAAAGTGGCCTCCCTATAATCATTATGTTGTATTCCCCCCAGATTAATAACATGATCGACATTACATTTCACCTCTGGTCTGAAAAGGTAAAGGCATCCCTAACTAACCACAGATGCAGCTGTTTTTAGGCATCTAGGTCATCTTGGATGTTTTATACATCGAGATTTCGTACTGGGACAATCATGGAATGCCAAACAGATTATATAACAGGAACCATCAGTTTCCTAGTCCTTACCTCAACCAACAATAGTGCTGCAATTCGATCCTTCATAAATTTAAGGACCAATGCACGATATGTTCTCTCTTTAGGTTGTCTTCGTAATATTCTAAAATCCAATACCGAAGACTAATGCTGCTGAGTTTCCTCACTGTTCTAACATTCTCATTTACAACAGCTGCAATCCCTTCAAGCTTACCAGCAGTAAAGAGTAGAGGCTCGCCTCTAAGGAATGCCTTTACCTAAATAAAACATTCCAAAAATAACCAAAACAGAGACAGAAAAATGTCTTAGAAGAAAATGCCATGATATTGTAGTATTTATAGATACCAATTATACTTTATAGAAACACTTTTAAAAGGGGGTTAGAAAGCAAAACCCACAAATAAAACATTACTTCAGTAACATGCAAATCCAAACATATAAACTAAAACATGAATTGTTAAAATCACATCTTCTTGGCATTCTTTGCATGAAAAACCCAATTAATATTTATACTACATGCATATATATATGCCACGATGCATTTATTTTCCCATCTATAAGTGACTCGTTCACGATGCAGTCTAAAATCAATTACAAGAATGTGTGCTGCCGAGAATCCTTTTGTGTGGATTAAGCACCAACTGGAGCGTATGATCTTTTCAACTTTCCATTTACAAGAATATCGTATGTAGTGTCATCAGGCACAAGACCTTTGTCAAGCATCTCGTCATGCAGTCTAAAAGCCTCCTGCAGATTCCCCTCCTTAAAATGTCCAGCAATTAAAGTGTTATAAAGAAGAACAGAAGGAGTTATATTATTCCCATCCATTTCCTTTAGAATCTTGCCCGCATTTTCTAGTTGTCCATTGTTACAGAGTCCATTTATCAAAACAGTGTACATGAACATATCAAGCACAATACCCCTGGAAAGCATATCTGAGTAAAGATCTATGGCAAAATTTAATTTCCCCTCTTTTAGAAATCCACCAATCAGTGAGGTATATATTTGCAAGTCAAGTGGAATCTTATTATTTATCATCTCCTTGTACAAGTTGAGTGCTGCTTCCATATTATTCAAATTTCGGAAGCCACTAATCATGCTGTTATAAACAATTGTGTTTGGAGTCAAACCAATCTCCAAAAGTTCACAGAATAATTTGCCTGCATTTTCCATGTCTTGCATTTTGCAGAAACCATCAATGAGAGCACTATATGCAGTAATATCCAGTTCCAAACCCTTTTTTTCATATCATCATGCATTTTCAAAGCAAGATCAATCTTATTACTTTTGCAAAATCCATTAACCAAACAAGTATAGGTGACGACATTTGGTGAAATTCCACTTTCGCACATCTCTCTATATGCAGACTCTGCAGAATCAACTGCATCTTCCTTGACAAATCCATCTATGATGCTATTATAAGTCATAGATGTGGGAGTAAAACCCTGCTTCATAAAAGTGTTCAACTTATCCTTTGTCTCAGACACCCGGCCATTTTTAGACAATCCATTTATAATGGTGTTAAATGTGTAGTCTGTAGGCACTATATCTGCAGCCACCATTTGATCAAACACACCAAATGCGTGCTCACAATCACCCTTTTTAAAAAATCCATCCATCAAAATAGTGTATGTAATGACGTTCGGTTTTAAACCACCTTTAATAATACCATTCATGACATTTTGTGCATCTTCCATGCAACCCCGTTTGCAGTGACCAAGTATCATGTGGTTGTAAGAAACTAGCGAAGGTGTAATACCCTTACCAATCATGTTGTCCCACAAATTACAAGCCTCACTAACCTTGCCCAATTCACAGAGCCACAATAAAAGGATGTTATATGTAACAACACTAGCAATTCCATTTTCAACTGCCTCATCAAGCAATACAAATGCATTTTCTAGCAAATTCTGTTTCCGGAATCCTTTCAACAGAAAATTTACAATAAACACAGTTGGCTGAAGGCCCATGAGTTTCATTCTAGTGTAAAGCTCATTCGCTTTCTCCACATTCCCAATCTTAGAGCACCGTTCTATCAAAACCGAGAAAATAGCCACATTGGGAGCAACACCAGCCTCAACAACCTCATCAAACAACCGCAACGCACTACTCACATCCCCTTGCATACAATACCCTTCAACCAACCTCGCTGCAACAAATACATTCATTGGCACACCACCAGTCACCATCTCATCCTTGAGCTTCAATGCCTCTGCGAAATTCCCCTGCCTAACACAAACACCAATCACAGCTTCATATCTACCCTTAGACGGCACCCACCCGAACTCCCTCATCTCCTTCAACAGCTCGCACGCCAAACTCACCTTCAACCCCTTACAAACAGCCTGGATAGCAATACTATACGCCGCCGCATTAAGCTTCATCCCTCTACCCACAGCCACCCCAAAATACCTCTCAGCCTCCTTAAACCTCCCTCCCTTCAAACACGCACGCATTAAAACATGTACAGTATAGTGATCGCCATGAATTCCTCTCTCAACCATTTCATCATACACACGGCATGCATCATCCACCATGTTTCTCTTAACCATTGCGGTCAAAAGAATGTTCACAATAGGAACCCAGGGGAGCACACTGTGCTCCAACATGGCTCTAAAACACTCAACAGCATCATAGACCTTATTAGCTCTAACATAACTATTCAACAGGTAATTGAAAATCCTAGAATCAGATTATTCAAAACCGTACCTTCCCGCACACTCCACTAACATTTCCACCAGAACCTTCGCAACAGGGGCTGAATCTCCAAAGACATAGCTATTGAGCAAATACTTGGCATCTCCGTGAGTGTTGGGGCACGAGGCAAGGATCTGAAGCAACAAGCATAAAACATCAGCGGTTTTCACGAACACTCGTTGTCTCTCTATGCCTTTGAAGAACCTCAACGCCGATGCGGGGTCCCCCTTGTGCCGCAAGAGGGTGTCCAAGACCTCATCTTGTGACGGAACGACCCAAGAGGGTTCGGGGGCGATTGTCTCGGGAAAATTGAAGCTTGAAGCGATTTTCCCGGGAAAATTGTCAAGGGCAGGGGTTGGTGGTGGTGGGTCGGTGGGAAGGACGAGGTTTGAGTAGCGTTGCGGGAAAGGGGGAAGAATCTTCGTGGGGATTGAGAAAAGGATGCTCCTCCTGGGAAACCTCGTTGGCATTGTTAGAGAGAATAGGGAAACAGAACAACAACAACAACAACACAAGGTGTGGTGAATTCAAACTTAGAAAAGAACCGATTCTTTCACCGTTTCCGTTAACTTCGGCTAACAATTCTTCCGCTGCTGCTTACTTGAGTAGTAGAGACGGCGCTATCTGAAACTCTATGATTTAATCCGAACGGAAACACGGTCCCAAATTTTAAAATATGAATATTTTATAATAAATTTATTATTAAATAATTATTTAATTTAATATTTTATAATTTAAATTACTTTTTAAAATTTCTAGAATATATTTCGGACAATTTACTCGGAGGATGAAGAATTTTTCTCATGATTTATGTATTCAAATGATTGTCGATGCATAATCTAAAGAACCAATAAGTAACATAACCTAATTAATTTAAGTTTTAACTCTTTTTTTTTTTTAATATGCTCTCAAGTTCAACTCAAAAGTTTGACACATATTTTCTTTTTCCACATGCAATTATTTTTATTTTATTTTATTTAAATAAAATATTTTAATTATATTATTAACTCAATCAATTAAATTAATTGAATAAGAAAATATAATTTTTTTATCAATATTTTATTTTATTTTATTTATAAAAAATGAGATGTTACATTCTTAATTATTAGAGTTTTTTTTTCTAATTTTCTCACCCCTAAATCTCCCATAAATAACTAATAACATGATATACAACATCAAATCAAGTAATAACATATATGAAAAAAAAATAAGTTATAAATTTATAAGTTGAACTTTTTAACTTGTGGTAATGGTATGAAAACATTATAAATTTGGGGTTGTTTTGAAATATTTTGTCTTTAGGATTGTCAATGCTAGATGTCACTAATCAATTTAACGACATCCATATCATGCCCTTTTTTGTTTATCTTAAAGTGACTCCAAAAATAAACATGTGACGTTGAGCTTCGTGTCGCTAAACCAATTATGAGATGACATGTCATGTAACAAGTTCCGGTGAAAATTTTTTTATTTGTCTCACAATAGTTTCTTGTAAGATATGTTAATTTTTTTCTCTTTCAAAAGTGACGCAAGAGCTCGTTGAGAGAATTCTTTTTATACATGTGCCGCTTTTGGTCATTTGCAACACATGTTTATTTTTTTTTTACAACACATGATACTTGGTCGCTGTAAACAGGGTTGCGTGGAAGATGCACAAAATGTCATGAATGGTATTATTAAAGGTGGTTTAAAATCGAATGTCATTACATACACATACACTATTTTGGTGGATGGATTTTTTAAAAAGGGTGATTGTGAGCACGCATTTGGTGTGTTTGATCAAATGGTGGCTGCAGATATAGTACCTGACTACACATTTAACACCATTATAAATGAATTGTCTAAAAATGGCTGGGTTTCTGAGACAAAGGATAAGTTGAACACTTTTATGAAGCAGGGTTTTACTCCCACATCCATTGATGGATCTACGTTGAGAGTAGTGGGGCACTTGCCCACTACTATTTCACATGTACATATTTTTTATTTTAAAAATAATATATTTTAAAAAATAAATATTATATTTTAATAAAAATAAATATGTATGTTTAAATTATCATATGTATAAAATATAGATTTGGAGAAGGAATTTATTTATTTGATGTCTATCAAATTTTTAAAAAAGATTAATTTTCTTATGTGATAAAAAATATTCCTTAATAATGAATCAATTTTTTTAAAAGGTTTAATTATTATTATATATATATATGTTTTAATATTCACATATATAATATAATATATTAAAAAATTTAATTTTTGATAAAATAAAATTTTTAATATGCGTATTTACCTTTTGTATTTTCTATTTATTGTATATGTTGATTAAAAAAATCAAAATAAGAAAAATCGAAACACGTAGTATTTTCTATTTATTGTATATGCTCCATTTATAATTGTTATTATAAAATATATATTAAAATAAATTATCATCTAAAAAAATATATATTAAATATTAAAAACATGTTTATATCATAAATAAATTAAACTTTATTTTTATAAAATTTAACATATTTATTTTATATTTTTAATAGTGTTAAATTATTATAAAGTAGGTCTTAGAATTATAGTTCTAACTAAACATTTAAAAAATGTCTATGATAGATAATTAAGTCATACTTAGGATATATATTTGAAGAAAGTTAGGTTCAAACATATTAAATTATAATAAAATTTAGTCTAATCTAATTTATTTTCATCTTTACTTATACTTATGATCGTAAATATAAAAACTTGTAAAAAATAATTATGATATATATATATATATATATATATATATATTTATGCTTTTAAAAGTTATATATGTAAATTTTTAATACTATAAATATATGAATAAGTATTGCCCCCACTATTTAAAATTTATGGATCCGTCACTCCACATCTATGACTTATAATAGTACCATAGATGGATTTGTCAAGGAAGGTGCAGTTGATTCTGCAAAGTCTGGATATAGAGAGATGTGTGAAAGTGGAATTTCACCAAATGTCGTCACCTATACTTGTTTGGTTAATGGATTTTGCAAAAGTAATAAGATCGGTCTTGCTTTGAAAATGTATGATGATATGAAAAAGAAGGGTTTGGAACTGGATATTACTGCATATAGTGCTCTCATTGATGGTTTCTGCAAAATGCAAGACATGGAAAATGCAGGCAAATTATTCTGTGAACTTTTGGAGATTGGTTTGACTCCAAACACAATTGTTTATAACAGCATGATTAGTGGCTTCCAAAATTTGAATAATATGGAAGCATCCCTCAACTTGTACAAGGAGATGATAAATAATAAGATTCCATGTGACTTGCAAATATATACCTCACTGATTGGTGGACTTCTAAAAGAGGGGAAATTAAATTTTGCCATAGATCTTTACTCAGATATGCTTTCGAGGGGTATTGTGCCTGATATGTTCATGTACACTGTTTTGATAAATGGACTATGTAACAATGGACAACTAGAAAATGCGGGCAAGAATATTCTAAAGGAAATGGATGGGAATAATATAACTCCTTCTGTTCTTCTTTATAACACTTTAATTGTTGGACATTTTAAGGAGGGGAATCTGCAGGAGACTTTTAGACTGCATGACGAGATGCTTGACATAGGTCTTGTGCCTGATGACACTACATACAATATTCTTGTAAATGGAAAGTTGAAAACATCATACGCTCCTGTTGGTGCTTAATCCACACAAAAGGATTTTGGGCAGCACACATTCTACTAATGAGTTTTTTTGAAAACTGAGTCTTGCAGAAAGTATTGAATGGTTTGAAATTGGTCTCATCTTCCATTGTTTGTCCTAAGGATCTAGAAATATGGACAAAATTTCCTTTGCAATTTCATCATGATTTCTATTAAGGAAACTATAGTTCTTTCATATAATCGAAGTGACTTCCTTCGGTTAGACACTTTCTTTGGCCAAGAGCATAATAGTTCCAATAGCCAGATATCCTACAGAGCATTTAGCATTTTGCCATTTTGGTAATAGGAATTTCCAATTGCTGCAGGTGGGAAGACAGTTTGGTGCTTAATTTTAACTTTTTTACTGGACAAGGTTGAATAATTGTCAACTTGTTTCCTTCCCACTATTTAATTGTCCTGGCAATGGATAGGAGTTTTACTGCGATTTTGTAGTTTAGGATGGAATGCTATGATGTGTTCATGATCTATAATATTAGATCATTCTGTTTTAGCATCTCAATTTTTTTTTATGAGACCTTGAAGTTGGATACTTGAATAAAGCCTTTTTGTTTCTTTATAAAAAAATATAAGAGGGGTGGGGGAAAAGGCATTTATCCATCAATACCTGAATGGGCGTAACTTTGATCCTTTTTAATGCAATCCAAGCTGTTGTAAATGACCCATTGAGACTGTTAGTCGGAGAAATACTAATTACTTCTTCTGATATTTATTATGAGGAATAGTTTGATTTTTTTTATAAGGCATCTTATAATTTCTAGAAAGTATTAAATTATTTTTTTTGTTTGTCCTTATCAAAGAGTATGAGAATGAGAATGTGTTTTTTTTCTTGTTTCTTAAACTTTCTTCAATTGATATTTATCATTTTTTTGGTATTGATGTATAAGCTTTGATATGAGTAATATCTTCACTTTTTGCACGAAAATTTAATGCTAAGTAAGAAGAATAAAATTAGTAAATTATGATTTTGTTTTATAAATTTAATAAAATCAATTAACATAAATACTTATATTACTTGTTCTTACCGGAAATCTGTTGTAGAGCTGATCCGCCAGGTAAGATCGGTGAGCCTCCTTCACTGGTACACTGGTGCTTCAAGATGGGGGTGGTACCTGCAAAAGAGACTCTGATGCTAAAGTTAGGGTTTGTATGAGTATGTGTCTCGTATAAGTAATGCACGTACCTTAGTGTGATTTAGGGTTGTCTTGGGCCTTGGGCCTGAGATAAGATATAGCATGATTAGCTAATGGACCTCGTCCGGGGCGAGATCCTCGGGAATCAGTTGTGATTCACTTAAATGCCGAGCTGATGCCACGCGGTGCGCGTCCGAGGTTGGCTTGCGTTGTGGTGCCGAGCTCGGAGCTCGGCTTCGCAGTACGGATAATACACTAGCCCCCCGAGCTCCGAAGACCGTAGGTCGAGGAGTTAAGACCGAGCTCGCTGGGGGGAGGTGACCTTTCGCGTACGTTTGCTCGTTGTGGTGCCATGTGTCGTGACTGTTCATTTCCCGGAAACGTGCAAGTGGCGTGTTAAGGGAAATGACGATTATGTAATGATGGTCTTGCAATTAATTGTGTTGTTAGGTGTGCCCTTAGGTTGACACGTGGCATGACCGTTTTGAATTTTGGGAGAAAACTTTCTTTTCTCTCACTCGCGCCTCTTCACCTCTCACTTTACTCACTTTTCGCTCTTTCAGTTTCTTGCGCACGCTGTTTCTCTCGCTTTTCTGCTCATCTTCTGTCTCCACTTTCTCCGTTTTCGCCGTCGTTTCCAGTAATCCAGTCGTTGTTAGGGTTGTTTTTTGAGGGAGAGTACCAGGTACTTCCTTTCTACAGTCTTCTTTTTCCTTCTTCCCCAATCTTCTTCAAGTCTTTCTTGTTTTTTCCATGGCTGGGGGGAGTAGTGCCGGTTCTTCTGCGCCTTCTCGGGGCAAGGCGCGTGGTAAGGCGGTGGCTACCGGGAGAGCCGCTGCCGAGAAGAGGGATCCGCCTCCACCCCGGGGCCCGGAGCCAGGCGTCCCTGGCTACGACTGGGTCAAGCATGAGATGGCGGGGTCCAGAGCGTTTTTCGGTCCTTTCTTGAGGTTAACGGGATCCTTGTGACCCTTCTATTTCCCGGATGATCCGGCTTGAACCTTGTCAGGCTAGTGAGGGTGTGTACATGGGGAAGTCTACCGACCCTCCCCATTTCTATATGTATCATTGTTTTTTTAGATATTTAGGTGTTTGTCTTCCCTTCACTCAGTTTGAGTGTGATTTTTTGAACTTTGTCAACTCGGCTCCTTGCCAGTTACACCCCAATAGTTGGGGTTTTTTGAAGGCTTTTCAAGTCCTGTGTACAGTTTTAGGGATAGAGGTGTCTCTTCCCGTCTTCCTTCATTTTTATCAGTTGAAGGTGGGCGTTCCGCCATACGGCATATTGTCTCTAAGTGGGAGTAGGGATGGGGGTTTGTTTACTCTCTACTCCCAGTCGTACAAAAATTTTAAACAAGAGTTTTTTCGAGTCGCTCTTGTGAACGTTGACCCCTTGGAAGATGGGGCATTTTATTTCGGGGGGGGCTGCCAAGATTTCCCTTCTATTGGTGCCCCCGACCTTCTAGGTTTCATGGGGTGGGCCAATTGAAGCTGACTGTTTCGGAGGCGGCTGCCATCGAGAATCTCGCCGCGCTTCCTCGTCCGCTGGATTGCAAGCTCGTTTTGTCGCTTGCGAACTCGGCGTTCAGGGAGAGGGGTTTGGAGAGTGAGTATTTGGTTTTTTGGTGGTTTGGGGTTTGTGTAAATTCCACTTGCTGATGTGTTTTATCTCGTGAATGCAGGCATCATGGGAAAAAACTTGTGGCGTGAGCTGAAGCACCGCTACAATGTTACCGAGTCTCGAGAGGAAGATGCCTCCCCTCTGAAGGTTAATCGGAAGAGAAAGAGGGGAGCAAAGGAGGTCGGGGGAACCTCTGCCCCTCTAGATGCCGAGGAGGTGACCTCCAAGGCTGCTGATGTTGGCGTGGTGGACCTTACCGAGAGTCCACCGCCCAAGGGGGCTCCTCAAGTGGCCTTTGAGGAGGTGGCTCAGGCTACCGAGGTGGCGGTTCCGGCCGCCGAGCAGGCTGCTCAGACTGCTAAGGTAAGTAGTGTTCCCTGACTTTCGTGGTTTCTCGTATGCTGTCCTTTTCCTTTTTTGACATGGTGCTAGTTTTTACAGGCGAGGTCGGAGATTCCTGTCGCTGACCCTCTAGTTGCCGAGCAGGGGACGCCGGCTTCTGCCTTTGCCGAGGTTCGTGGCAAGGGGCCGAGTTCTGAGGTCCCTGCGCCCACACTTGTAGCTTCGGAGCCGCCGTCTGGTTCATCGCAGGAGGCTTCCCGGAGCCGGTATATAGCTCATCGCTTCAGGAAAGGCCTCTCCAAGGTGCGATTGGACCACGTGAGCGCCTCGGCCGACATGGACTCATTGTGGAGCGCGGGGGTGACCGCTGAGAAATTCTTCCCTCAAGGCTCGCTGAGCTCCGAAGACCATGGGCTGATAGATGAGGTCGGCCCCGAGGATGGTTTTGACGCTGCCCAGGTCCTTCTACAGAGGGCTATGGCCATTGTGGGTCATTGGAAGCCTAGGTGGGCCAAGCAGCAAGAGGATTTTGCCAAGCTGAGGGGTCGACTTCAACCCTAGAAGGATGCGAATAAGATCCTGAGGGAGGAGAACAAGGTTCTCAGTGCTGCCCTTGGTGAGGCCAAGCGGTAGGAGGCCGAGCTTCGATCTGCGAGGGGCGACCTTGCAAGGGTGCAGAAGTCTCTTGAGATCGCCCTGCGATCCAATGAGGCTTATGCCTCCCAGGTAGGGGAGCTGTAGGAGCTCGTCGCCTTCTCTCGGGGTCGCGCCTGCTCTTTGGAGGATGAGGTGACGTCTTCTCGTGGCCAAGTGCGGGCTTTGGAGGATGTTGTGACCTCTCTTAAAGGAGAATTGGCGGTGGCAGCTGAGGAGCGCCTCCATAGTGAGGTCATTCTTGGTGGCCGGGAGGACGAGATTGCCACCTTGAGGGCGGAGTTTGCGGAGCTGGCGGCGGGGAAGGCAGCCGTGGAAGGGAGGCTTATGGAGGTTGAACGCTCCGTTGTGATGGAGCACAAGAGAGGCTTCCAAAAGGCTGCTCGTCAGGCATGGCTCCTTGCTCCCGGGTTCGACTTTTCCTCCATGCATGTGGAGAAGGTTGTCCGCTTTGGGAGGCTGGTCAAGTAGGACGATGTCGATGACAGTTCTAGTGAGAATGCCTCAGCCTAGGCGGCCTTTGTAATAGCTTAGTTTATTTCTCCCTTTTTCATTTCCTTGTTTAGTATTTTCCTTTGAACTCAAGTGTCAAACTCTACAAGTGTTTTGTATATATATTGTTCTTCGAGATTCGATTTTCCTTACTTTGATTGTTTTTCTGTCTTATCGGGCTCAATCTTGTTTTTAGAGTAGGATAGACTGTATTAAGGGTTCGAATTCGACCTTAGATGGACATCCTAAGGTTCGAGCTTGACCTCGGGTTTGTGTAAAAAGAATTGTATCGAGGTTCGTACTCAACCTCAGTTTTTGTGTAAAATGAATATCATCGAGGTTCGGATTCGACCTCGAATGAGTGCATCGAGGTTCGTACTCGTCCTCAATCTGGAGTAAAACAAGTTTTGTCAAGGTTCGTACTCGACCTTGATTTGGAGTAAAACGAATGTTGCCGAGGTTTGTACTCGACCTCGGGTGAGCGTATTGAGGTTCGTACTCGACCTCGATTTGGAGTAAAACGAATGTTGCCGAGGTTCGTACTCGACCTCGGGTGAGCGTATTGAGGTTCGTACTCGACCTTAATTTGGGGTAAAACGAGTTTTGTCAAGGTTCGTACTCGACCTTGATTTGGAGTAAAACGAATGTTGCCGAGGTTCGTACTCGACCTCGGGTGAGCGTATTGAGGTTCGTACTCGACCTCGATTTGGAGTAAAATGAATGTTGTCGAGGTTCGTACTCGACCTCGGGTGAGCGTATTGAGGTTCGTACTCGACCTCAATTTGGAGTAAAACGAATGTTGCCGAGGTTCGTACTCGACCTCGGGTGAGCGTATTGAGGTTCGTACTCGACCTCAATTTGGAGTAAAACGAGTTTTGTCAAGGTTCGTACTCGACCTTGATTTGGAGTAAAACGAATGTTACCGAGGTTCGTAGTCAACCTTGGGTGAGCGTATTGAGGTTCGTACTCGACCACGATTTGGAGTAAAACGAATTTTGTCGAGGTTCGTACTCGACCTCGAATTGAAGTAGAGTGAATTGCGCTAAGGTTCGGATTCAACCTTGTATATTTGTTACGTAGCACGTTGTAAAGGTTCGAACTCGACCTCGGATAAGAGTGTTAAGGTTCGTACTTGACCTCATAATTTTAACGAGGTTCGGACTCGACCTCGGATGAGAGTGAAAGAGGTTGGTTCGATTTCGTCCTTTATAAAACCAATAAATAAGAATGTGGATTGAGAAAAATGAGTGATTTTATTGATCATTTTTGTGTGCCTCGTTAAAAAGTCTCTCAGTGAAGGACTGAGGCGGGAAAAGAGTGCACAACTTTCTTCATACAGAAAAGAGAAATGGAACTTAAGGAGCTACGGTGGGGGGACCCCCCTTGCTTTGCTTGCCAGACGAGGAGATCTTCAGACTCTCGGCGTAACACTGCCGAGTTGTCTTCTGATTTGCTCTGACGGAGATGATCTTATTGTCATTCCCTGGGAACTTCATGGTGAGGTGCGGAGTAGATACTACCGCTCCGAGCTGATTCAAGGTTGGCCTCCCGATAATGATGTTATAAGAGGTGTTGGCCTCTGCGAGGAGGTATCGAACCATGATTCTTCTTGTATCCGGAGGTACCCCGAAAGTTGTTAGTAGGTCTACGTACCCGCGAGTGTGAACTCGCTCTCCTGCGAAGCCGACTAGGGGCTCCGTGTGAGGTTGGCTGAGAGAGTGGGGGACGTCTAGCCTGAGGAACGTTGGCCAGTACAGGACGTCGGCCGAACTTCCTTGGTTAATGAGTGTCTTCTATACCTCCCAGTTGGCGACTTCTACCATGATAACCATGGGATCATCCTGGTTGGGGCTGACGCCCGCGTAGTCCTCGTTAGAGAAGGAGATTGGCGGTGAGCTTTGGTGTGAGGCCGAGGTGGTAGAGTGGATGCAGTTGACATTCTGTAGGTGCCTCTTTCGGGCCGAGCTGCTGGCGCCGCCCCCAGCGAAACCACCTGCGATTGTCTTAATCACTCCCGGTAAGGGGGCTGTCCCTGTCTCCTAGCTTATCTCGGCCTGCACTGCGCCGCCGACATTTTGTTGGGAGCCAGAGGGTTGGTCCGTGCGAGCTCCCGAACCTCGGCCTCTGCCATGCCTCCGACCGCCATAGCCTCCTCGGTGACCTTGCTGTCGCTGGATGTATTGGCCGAGGTGACCTGCTTGGACGAGCTCTTCGATACGGTCCCGGAGCGTGTGACACTCCTCCGTGGTGTGACCGTGGTTCCTATGGTACCGACAGTGCTTGGACTTGTTGGCGTTGTTGGGAGTGTGACCTGGTGGTGGAAGGGCGAGTAGGTTGTTGTTGCTGGCTTCTTCCAGGATGTGGACTCTGGGTGCGTTCAGGGGAGTGTAGAAGTCATACCTCCCCCCTCTGTTTGCCCTAGCTGACTTCTTGAACTGGCTGTCATTGTTGACTTTGACCTTATCGTTGTGCCCCTGCTCTGGCTTCGTTGGTCCTTTTCTGCAAACCTGGTCACGGAAGGCGAAGTGTTCCTCCATCTGAATGTAACCTGCAGCGCGGGCGCGGAGCTCGTCCATGTCGCGGGGAGACTCACGACACAAGCTTTCGACGAATGGCCCGGGCTTGAGTGCCATGAGCATGGCATGTAGGGCGACCTCGGGATTCAGGCTCCTGATCTTGATCGAGGTGGCAGCGAACCGTTCCATGAATGTCCGGAGCGGTTCATCGTCGTTTTGCCTGAGACTGGCCAGGGCGGCTGAAGTGACATGGTGAGGTCGGCTCGTCGCATATTGCGCAGTGAACCTCCGGACTAGGGTGCCAAAGCTGTCGATGGATTCGGGAGGCAGTTGGGTGTACCAGTTGAGCGCGGCCCCCTTAAGTGAGGTCAGAAACACCCTACACAAGATAGCATCGTTGTTGGTGTAGAGATTTACCTGTGTTGTGTACAGGTCGATGTGTTCGTCTGGGTCCGTCGTGCCATCGTAGCGGTCGAGGTGGAGAGGCTTCCACCCATGAGGGAGTGGTGTCTCCATAATGCCATCCACAAAAGGGTGGCGGCGGAAGGTTTCCTGATCCCCCGCGGCATGAGTAGGAGCCTTGCTGACTTCATGGGTCGGCTTGTGCGTCAGTGCATGAGACCGATGTGAAGCAGGTCTGGGGGTTGGGACCCTAGTTGCAGTCCGGGATTGGGAGACTGAGTGCTCCTCCTCTCCATTATGGTTGCTCGTATGAGGAGGATGATCGGAGTGGTGTCGAGGGAGTTGAGCGCGGATTCGCTCGTTCTCGGCGCGTAGCGCCGCTAGGTCGGCCTCATTAGCGGTACGCATTGCCGCTAGGTCAGTGTCATGCTTGGCACGCATGTTTTGTAGGTCGGCGGCATGTTGCTGCCGCATCTGTTCGACCTGATCGATTAGTCTCCTCAACGCTGCTTCGTTATCCATGGTGGTTGAGTGTTTTGCGTCGTCTGTTGTTCGTCTACTATGGCTTCTGGTGATAACCATAAGCGTGGCCGATAAGAGCTGTCTTGATCGGCCCCACGGTGGGCGCCAAATGTTCTTACCGAAAATCTTCTGTAGAGTTGATCCGCCAGGTAAGATCGGTGAGCCTCCTTCACTGGTACGCTGGTGCTCCAAGATGGGGGTGGTACCTGCAAAAGAGACTCCGATGCTAAAGTTAGGGTTTGTATGAGTATGTGTCTCGTATAAGTAATGCACGTACCTTGGTGTGATTTAGGGTTGCCTTGGGCCTTGGGCCTGAGATAAGATATAGCATGATTAGTTAATGAACCTCGTCCGGGGCGAGATCCTCGAGAATCAGTTGTGATTCACTTAAATGTCGAGCTGATGCCACGCGGTGCGCGTCCGAGGTCGGCTTGCGTTGTGGTGTCGAGCTCGGAGCTCAGCTTCGCAGTACGGATAGTACATTACTCTTAGTGATTTAGTTAAAAATGTTTTATAATAAGGATCAGACAAAGTAGTCTCTTTATATTTGTAAAATATGTTAATTGAAGGACTAAATTAATGGATATTCATTACTTTATAGTGTTTGGATGAAGAATTTTAGAAATTTAAGAAATTTGAAAATTTTAGAAATTAAATTATTTTTATTTTAATTTTTATTATTTTTAAAATGTTTTTGTTTGGACAAATCAATTAAAAATTTTAAATTTTAAATTCTTAATTTGGTTTGGACAATTTGATTTCTATGGATAAATTTGATTTTAAACAATTTGATTTTTAGAGAAAGTGTGTGTGGGGACAGATGTGTTGTGTGTGTACGTTGGTTTCAGCGCTTAACATGCGACAAAGATGGCACACGAATCATAAAGGTGAGAATCAGCTTCACTATCAATTTTTTGTTCTTATTATTTTCAAATCATCGCAATTTTTCCTATTATTTCTCGCATTTATATGTTATTTTTATAACTATTAGTATGTTTTGTTTGGATAAATAAATGGTACGTAGTAAGTAGGGAAAAAAAGAAAAAAAGAGTTATAATAGATAAAGTTTTAGAGTGTCAATAGTAAAAGAAGTAGAAGAGAAATAAAAGAAAAAAATATGTTTTTCTATATTAGTTTGACAGATAGAAAAATGAAAAAGAAAGAAAAATGTGATTTTCTTATAAAGAAATTTTTGTTACATATACACATATTTTGAGACAATTTAAATATAGTTCGTTGATTATTTTTATTATAATTTAGACATAGAGTTTTCATATAAACCTTTAATTCGTAAATTTGGTGAAATTTTAATTTTTATCAAATAATAACATTAAAAATATTTAAGAAATTGTACATGAATTTTATCTTTTAATTTTGGCATATGACCTTATTTTTTTATGTCTTGTAGATTTATTTTTTTAAAACAATATTATTAAAACATGTCAAATACCTCTTTCAGTAGGGATTTAACTATTGATTTGTCAAGTGAAAAACTAATTCTATTATTCTTAACTTGCCTGACACCTCATATTTTTATCTCTCAAAAGTAACAAAATAATAAAGGAATGTGAATTTTTGTCAAAAAAGAAAAAGGTATTTATATTCAAAATCAGATTAATTTTTAAGCTTAGCATTTACTTTTATTTCACTAGTTTATGCTTTTTGAACGTTGTTATTCTTTCTTATTAAAAATAGGTTTAATATTGTTGTCCTCAATCTTTAGAGTTACAAAATAGTGAAGAGATAAATACTAGGGACGAAAATTATCATCTAGTGGACACTCGTCCACCACTTTAAAGTAACGACAAAAAAAAAAATAAAGCAAAAAAGTCATCATATTCAATTATTCATGTGCATCATAAACAAAAGCTTCTATTTTATTGGATAAGGACTAAAGAAATCATGGAAATCTAGAAAAATCTAGGAATTAGGGAGTAGCTAGAGACAGTAAAAACATAATTAATATATATAGTCAACTCTCTATTCTAAGTTAATGTTAAGTTTTTCTCATGCTCAAATTTCAAATATTCTTAGTAGAAAAGTTCAAAAATATTATTCAATAATCAAAATTTCCCTGCATCAAAGCTGTATTTATAAACTCAAACAAGCTTTTGGCATGTCTTAGAAAGGCCATTGAGGTGGTTGCTAATTAAGGTCCAATTGCCGATTACATTAAAAAATAATTTATATTCTCATAAATTTATTTCTTATTAATTTAAATTATTAGGTGACAATCCAATTTCACCGTGTGAGTTTTTTTATATGCAATGTTGCATGATGGGCTCCAATTTAACAATATTGATTGGGAATGGAATTTGTGAGATTTATCAAAATAAAATAAAAATTTCAAATTTATAAACCAAAGATATTGCGATCCCACTTTCCATTGCCCTTGTTCTTCAAATTCATGCATTCCGAAGGGATTAAATATAATTTATGTATAAATCAAAAACTAAATTTTTGAAAAAAATAATATAAAAAAATTATAAATTAACTTATGCGTTAACAAAATATTGAAAATCACTATCCTATTTTTTCTTGCTAATTTATTTCTTAGAAGTGTTTTGTTTATAAAAAAAAGTTTATTGCTATGTGTGAAAGAACTATAAAACTTTATTTCACAATTCACAATTATTTTATGCAAATCAAAAACCAAAAGTTATAGTGATTATATCACTCTTTAAAAAAGTTATATGCATTTATTTTCTAATATCAGTTGTTCAAATAAAATCTAATGATAATCTACATTCATTGTCCACATGTTTCAGTAACAAAAATGTTCTCACCTGAATGAATCTGTGTATATGCGAAGCTAAGGAGAACTAGTAAAGAAGAATAGCCCAAATGAGTGGAAATTTTAGCATAAACAACACAACATTCTCCCTTCTATTGAGATGCAACACAGTACGCAGGAAAATTAGCATGAAGGATGCAATGCAACTCATACAAGACTGCACATGTACATTAATACAAATCAAATTCCTCTAATTGCATTAACGGAGGTAGTTGGATTACAAGATCCAAACTACAATGTGTGTTTGGTTTGATGTTGTTACTACTTTCAAGACACCTTAATAGATAAGCTTATGTTGTTTCAAATTGACGTTTGAAATGCTCAAACTTCAAAACAAATATACCTAATAAAGAGCAAATTTCAGAGTGATGTCTTTAATCTTATCTTCCATTAGGCTCAGCAATCTGTGGCATTCTGCATCCTACTTGCTCCATACATTTCACTACCCTCATGTGCTTTGCATTCCA
Organism: Cajanus cajan; assembly: GCF_000230855.2. NCBI lineage: Eukaryota > Viridiplantae > Streptophyta > Magnoliopsida > Fabales > Fabaceae > Cajanus > Cajanus cajan. Next base: position 25,733,529 of record NC_138526.1, read on the forward strand.
TTGCTCAGCCAACTTCTGCTCCTTGCTTTCCGCATCTCTCCTCATCCCTGCTAACTGTTCTCTGCATTCTGATTCAATTCTATCCAAAGCAGCATTCTGTTTCACCCAAAGAGCCTTAATCTTTGCCTCAATTTCATCCATCTTTTCCTTCCTTTGGCTCGTCTTCTCTACCTCCAACTGCAGCTCCACCTTTCTCAACCGCCAAGCCGCCTCCTTCCTGTGCACCACCCAAGCACAATACCCTTCTTCCAACTCCTTACAGCACTCTATCAACTCCAAGACCATCATGTTATCGCCGAAGGCTAAAACAGATCCACCTCATACCATGAGGTGTTGCTGCATTCCCTGGTCCATTAGATGCAGCAACCATAAGGTATGGTGATTGTGAAGGGTGTTGTTCTTTCACTAGTTTCTTAGCAAAAGTCTCTAGTATATGATCATATTTGGTGTCATCAACTGGGCCAATTGCTTTGTGAATCTCTTGTTTCTCCCTTTGTTGTTTCTCTTTGAACACCTCCCACCACTTGCCTAACCTCTTGGCAGTTCTACCAGGAACTTCTGCAGCGATTTTCTTCCACTTGTTGCCATGTTTCGCTTGAAGCCATATCACAAGACACTGCTCTTCTTCGGTTAGAGAGCCTTTCTTGATGCCAGGCTTGAGGTAGTTCTTCCACCTTTCCAAGCATGACTTTGCATCCCTGTTAAGAGGCGTGTTCATGCCCTGAGATACAAGATTCCATTCCCTAGGACCATACTGTCTCACATAAGCACATAATAATGCATCCTCTTCAGACCTCCAACGTTGCCTTTCCTTCATTTCCATGTGCAAATCCCACAGCCCATTTCTTGAAACTTGAACTCTTCATCATGTATCTGCATAATTCATTGACAATAGTAAAAACACAATGCAGAATTGCTATGAAAGATCCCCCTTGTCTTCATAATAATAGTACACACCATTCTCAACATCAAGCAACATCATCTTCATAAATGTATGTACATCTAGTCAGGACAAGCCTAGTCCAAAAACCGGTATTTGCACTTATTATAAAATTGAACATTTAACCCTGAACATTATCAACATATAGTATCCATAAAAATATATGCAAAATCTATAAAGTACCAACCAAAGAAACATATAGAAAGACACATCATCATATTACACTCACTTTAAGAAATGTCTATTTTAATTGCATTGTAGCTATGAAACCCACCTAGACACGTGAAGATTGAGTATAATAAGTTAAAGACAGTTTAAACTTTAAAGAGCTACTTTGTCAAGATCTTATATAAAGGCAGTTGCCAAAAACAATCACATCACTCAATAAAAAAGAAATTATCTTCGTTACTTTTTATTCCATTTTTTGACGAGACCAAAATACACTACTCAAGAAATTCAACTCAATTGAGTTATAGGAATTTCAGGATATTACTGGCATTTGGAATCTAGAATTGAAACAGAATATCCAAAAGAAAAAAAAAATAAAGTTCTTGTACCAATATATTATCAAGGCTTAATAACCATATAAATAAGAAGCAATGCACCAGTGGTTAAAAGACTCCTAAGAAATTAGTTAAGTGATTATTGATTAATTTCATTACATAACTTGAAAGCAAAGCAAAAAACGCATAAAACCCAGAGTCTACAGACCAAAATATTCAGCACCCTCCACAAAGAAAATAGCACTTGAACATATACGATAAGAGGTAGAATAAAATAAAAAGGAGAAGAAAAAACAACTTAAATCAATAACCATGACCAAAGACAACTTATGCCGAAAAAAAAAATGTCCAATGCAGGAAGAAAAAAAAACCATTACTTTGTAGGACTTTCTTCACTACAAAATTTACACGATCCAAAGCCCCTAAATAACATAATAAATAAATAAACACAAAGAACACAACAACCACATAACAAAGCTCTAGACTTTGATTGATGGAGATCCCATGACTAGCAACATGATTAAAATAGAACTCTCAATTCATCATGAGATGACTTTTAACTAAAATTCGAATATTCTGAGACCTTACCACAAAAATAAAGATTTTATTTCAAAACCCACCATCCTAAAACCTTTAACACAGAATAAAAACTCATCCTTGGAAGGTAGTTGAGAGAAACAAAAAAAAAAGTAGTGAAAAAGGAAGAAGAATGATGGAGTAGTTCCTTTCATGGGTGATGACAAAGGTTGAAAGGAGACTCTTTGCCCTTGATCTAGGTTCACCAAGGGGTAGACAAAAGGAAGTTTATGGGACAATAATGGAAGATGGGCGTGAGAAGGAGATGATAGGCGGAAGTGTTTATGGTATGGTGTTTGGTGCTCACAAGGTTGGCTCACTCCAAAAATAAATGGAGGCCACTCTAGGGTTCCCACTCTCCAATGGTGGAGATAGGAGAAGGTTAGCCAAAGTTAACCTAGTGACTAAGGAGAAGATTTGAGGCACAAAAAGGCTCACTCAAATTCATATATTCCAAAGTATTTACAAGGTGTGGGGTGTTGGGTATTTATAGGAGGGGAGACATCTAGGGTTGCATTTGGAGTGTGCATGGCCGAAATTCACAAGGCTAATGCACTCCAAATGAAATGCCAAATGAACCCTAGATGCTACTTGGTGGCCAAGGATGGAATCTATGGGTTTAGATTGGCTATATCTAGGTGCATGATAAGACCATGCAACCTTTGCCCTCCACTTGGGCCTAAGCCTTTCTAACACCAAAAATAGGTCCAAGATCACCAAAAAATGCGTCACCTCCTCATGTAACACCCTAGCCCAAAATTAAAAACCCTAATCATCTAAAGCACCCCATAATACAAGGGTAAAATAGGAAATATAAGGGAAAATAAATTCTAAGTCCTAAACACCCCAAAATACAAGGGTAAAATTGGAAATACAAGAAAATAAATTCTATGACTAAAATACCCCAAAGTACAAGGGTAAATTTGGAATAAAGTAATAAATTTCTATACTACTCAAATTGGTCATGAACCATGTGATGGGTCTCACATGAAGTGAAGTACCAAGGATGGTCCTCCATCATCCCCTCCTTCTTGAGAAGGATTTGACCTCAAATCTTTAAGCTCTTCCATTCCATTGATCCTTCAAAAGATGTGAAACCACAATTAGGGAAGTAAAAATACTAAAACTTTAGCTATGCAATCCTTAAGTACACAATTTGTTGAATGAAAGTGCTAGGGAAAGGAGAGAGCCAAAGAGGCATCACCATTTAAAAAATTATTGGCCCCATGCAATTCATTCACCAAATCATCTATCTTAGGGATTGGGTGCCTTTTATGCAATGATGGCTTTCTAAATTGGTGCACATCCTCTATTGCCATCTTTCTTTGGCACCAAAAGAAAGAGGATGGAACAAGGGTTAAGGTTCTCTTGAACCTAGCCCTTTTTCTTCAAATGAAAAATTCTTTTTTTTCTTTTCTTTTCTTTTTGTTTTTGTTTTTACTTTTCTCTTCCTCATCTTTCTTAGCCTTTAGTTTGAGTTGGTCCTCATTCACTTGAGAGGGTGATAGAGGACACCACACAAACTTCTTACCTAAGTATTGGAAACTTATTTTATTTGTGAGGCCATCATGGACTGTTTGCTTATCAAATTGCCATGGCCTCCCAAGCAAGACATGACTAACCTCTAATGGCACTATGTCACACAAAACTTCTTCTTTATACTTGCCAATAGAGATTGGTATGCTTGCTTGTTGGTTAACTACAACACCTCTTTCCTCATTGATCCATTGCATTTTGTAAGGTTTAGGATGAGGTTTTGTAGTTAAGGCTAGCTTATCAACCAATCTAGCACTACAACAATTAGAAGTAGACCCACTATCGACAATGAGAGAACAAGTGCTTTCTAAGACTTTGCATTTTGTTTGAAACAAGTTCTCTCTTTGTGATTGGTCAATTTCACTAGGTTGGTTGTTAAGGAGCCTTCTAACCAACAATAGGTCTCCTTCACAAGGTAAGATTTCTTCCTCGGATTCTAAAACTCCTTCTTCATCACTTGAAGATGAGGAAGTAGCTTCATCAAGGCTACTATAGTGATCTTGGCCCTTTAAAAGCATGGTTTTCTTGGTGGGACATTGTGAAGCAATGTGTCCTCGGCCAAGACACTTGAAACACTTGATGTCACTTGTTTTAGTGTCTTTGGAAGATGCTTTAAAAGATGATGTTTCTTTTTCTTTTTCTTTTTCTTCCTTGGGAGAAGGTTGGGAAGAGTGGCCCTCCTTCTTGAAACTCTTGGAATAAGATGAAGTGGAGTCTTTTTGAAAAGTTTTCCTTTTAAGTTGATGCTCCACCCTTGAACAAAGTTGAACAAGTTCATTTAAATCTCTATAAGGTAAAAGTTCAACTTTGTCTCTTATTTCAAGGTTTAAACCACTTTGAAATCTTGAGATTGTGGTCCTCTCTTCCTCCTTAATCCCAGCCCTCATCATTAGCAACTCCATAGATTGCCTATATTCTTCCACACTAGAGGACCCTTGTTTCAATCTTTGAAGCTTATCCATAAGCTCTCGGTCATAGTATGGAGGAATATGCCTCCTTCTCAAGGCACTACGGAGCTCATTCCAATATTGGATTGGAGGCTCATGGTTTATTCTTCTTTCTTTTTCTAAGGATGTCCACCAATACATGGCATGCCCTTGGAAGCTAAGGGTTGCCAAAGAAACCTTTCTCTCTTCACTCACTCCATGGCAAAAAAATAGTTGTTCTACTTTCATTTCCCAATCCAAATAAGTTTCCACATTGTCTTTGCCATGGAATGGGGGAAGAGTGATGTGGGGTTCCCTATTGGAAGACTCCCTATTTCTTTGATGCCTTGGGGGTCTTTGATAGTAATCATCATTGTGATGACTACTAAAGAAGGTTTCACTTGGAGGTTGGGTATGATGCCCTTCCTCCTCATGAACACTTACATGCATATGCCCCTTTCCTCTTGAGGGTTGAGGAGAAGTGACTCTTGGTCTTGAACCACTAGCCTCTCCTCCCACAACTAGTCTTTCAAGCAATCTTTTTATTTCTTCATTATTTCTTTCAAACTCTTTTTCTTTTCTTCTTAATTCTTCCTCTCTTTTTATATTTTCCTCTTCTTTTTTTCTTAGGTACTCCTTGAGTTGCCTAAGTTCATCCCTAACACTAGAGCTAGTACTATGAGAATTATGACCATGGACACTAGAATGATCACTCATCTTTGATCAAGAAAAGGTTTTCACAAATTATTTTCAAAGGGGGTTGGAAAAGTTTTCACAAAGAGTGAGTGATAAAATGATTTTCACAAAGGTTTTCAAAGTGCAAGATAGGTAGGAAAAGGCCTAAGTGTATAAAGTGAACTTTCAAAGGGAGGTGGACTACAATGAATCACTTAATAACCAAGCCTTATCTAGTAAAAATCACTAAGCATTTTTCCACTTTTCTTACAAAAACAAGTTGGCACAATCAATAAGGTGAGTGTGTGCACGTTACCCCTAGTAGGCAAAGGCCTTCTAAACGTAAATTGGAGCAAAGATAAAAGTCCTAACAATTATACTACCAAAAACTATAAAGCATGCAAAAGAAAAACACTTAAAACATATTCTAGTCGAGGTCCTAGGTGAAGGTTTTCAAATCACCTTCAACTACACGAACTAAAACCAAGTTGAAGAGGTTTATGAATGGCCAAATTACAAACCAAAGGAAAGAAACCAAGGCCCAAAAACACAAGAGGCCGAAAGCAAAGAAATCAAGTAAAGCTTATGAAAACTAAAAGTTTAGGTCTTCAAACTCCTCCACTTGGGTTCCTTCACAAAGAACAAACTTGTTAGTCCTCTCCAAGTGTTTAGACACTCCTTTTGTTTTGGTGTATCTTCCTCCAAAGGCTAGGTTTGGATTCGGTTCACTCCTCCACTCAAATCCACCAAAGGTGTGAAAGTTTGCTAGAGTGGTTCTTCACCTACAAACAAAATGAAACCAACCCAAGAGCAAGAGTCCAAGAAAATAAAAATGAAAAAGCACAATTAGGAAGGCTAAACTCAGAGGGAATTGATGAAGACAAAACAAAAGAGGCCAAAGAAAAGACAAACTAAAATTAAGACTCAATCACAAAAAGGAAGCACACAAAAGAGTAGTCCTAGAAAGGCACTAGAATGGATTAGTGTTTTAGCTCACTTGATTAAGTCTTTTAAAGGATTCGGTCCAGCCAATATTAAGGTCCCAAAATAAGGTCAAAATGTCACAAGTCCAGCTCCCAAAAGCAGAGGTAATGGTCCAAGTCCACAAGTCTAGCAACAAGTCCTTTTTGGTCAATTTTTTTTTTGGTTCTATTTTCACGTCCAAATTTTGATGTTCCTTGGGTCCAAGTTCTTTTCTTTAATATTCAGCCCATTGTTGCTTAGGTTTTGCACTTGTGGGTGGTGAAAATTAGGTCAAATTTTAGGAGAAAGAGAGGAGGACAAGTGGCGTGATTTTAGAGGTGATTAGGGTATCTTTTGAGTGGAAAATGATTTGTACTATCTAGTACAAGTTGTTTGCACAAAATTTTTCAGCACACCTCTTAGATTCTTTTAGGGTTCCTTTAGGCATACAATGTTGACTAAATCAAGTGAGAATGCAAGGAAAGTGGGCAGCAATTTACATGCATGTGCAAGGAAGCATTTTTACACATGGAAACTCAAAGAAATTCAAGGAACATGCTAGAACTAAATAGCATGCATGAATTACTCCTAGATGGCTCCTATATGTCACGCCCACTTAGAATGATGCATCATGGTATTTTTGTTCATGTGTTTCATGCAAGGTGTTTGGCACATACATGGAAATTATGTAGGCAAAATATAGGAAACATAAAATGACAAAACTTAGGTGGATTCAAAAATCAAAAAACATGTTCATGGCATTTTCATATGATACTCAACCTAAAAATAGAAAAGCATGGCAACCCTAACAATGGAAACCTAAAATGTTCAAGGAAGGTTCATAAGGACAAGAATATGAACCCAAAGCATTCGGCCATTCAAAGAAAGAAATAGAAGAGACAATGACCGAATGGAAAAAACAACACCAAGACAAGGAAGACAACGTTTACCCTTGATGATCCTTGGCTCTAGATACCACTTGATGGAGTAGTTCCTTCCATGGGTGATGACAAAGGTTGAAAGGAGACTCCTTGCCCTTGATCTAGGTTCACCAAGGGGTAGACAAAAGGAAGTTTATGGGACAATAATGGAAGATGGGCGTGAGAAGGAGATGATAGGCGGAAGTGTTTATGGTATGGTGTTTGGTGCTCACAAGGTTGGCTCACTCCAAAAATAAATGGAGGCCACTCTAGGGTTCCCACTCTCCAATGGTGGAGATAGGAGAAGGTTAACCAAATTTAACCTAGTGACTAAGGAGAAGATTTGAGGCACAAAAAGGCTCACTCAAATTCATATATTCCAAAGTATTTACAAGGTGTGGGGTGTTGGGTATTTATAGGAGGGGAGGCATCTAGGGTTGCATTTGGAGTGTGCATGGCCGAAATTCACAAGGCTAATGCACTCCAAATGAAATGCCAAATGAACCCTAGATGCTACTTGGTGGCCAAGGATGGAATCTATGGGTTTAGATTGGCTATATCTAGGTGCATGATAAGACCATGCAACCTTTGCCCTCCACTTGGGCCTAAGCCTTTCTAACACCAAAAATAGGTCCAAGATCACCAAAAAATGCGTCACCTCCTCAAGTAACACCCTAGCCCAAAATTAAAAACCCTAATCATCTAAAGCACCCCACAATACAAGGGTAAAATAGGAAATACAAGGGAAAATAAATTCTAAGTCCTAAACACCCCAAAATACAAGGGTAAAATTGGAAATACAAGAAAATAAATTCTATGACTAAAATACCCCAAAGTACAAGGATAAATTTGGAATAAAGTAATAAAATTCTATACTACTCAAATTGGTCATGAACCATGTGATGGGTCTCACATGAAGTGAAGTACCAAGGATGGTCCTCCATCAAAGAAGATGATGTGGGTGGAAAGGGTTGAAGTTGCCCCTAAATACCTAGCAGCGTGCTTGTTGAGGGAGGCATGTTGTGAGGGTCCATGTGGAAGAGCACAATTTTGGGGCATTAAAAGATACAGAAACGGGAAAGGGAGAAGCACCACCCTTAGCATTATCGTAGAGAGAGATGGAGAAAATATACCCTGGGAGAAGCAATGTTGCATTCTTCTAATCCTCAACATCTTGAAGAGAACCTATTTCCGGCCTAGCATCTCCTATATTTGCACTTAGTAATTCTAGAATGGTTGTGATATGTTCATTTTGTGGATGAGCCTGATCCCCAGCAACAAATGCATTCAGTTGATCATTAACATTAATCCAAGACCAGCCTGGCTCCTTTATTAATCCTTTTGACTTCATTAACTTCCTTATATGTGCAGTTTCCTTCCATCTCCCCTTGGCAACATATATGTTAGCCAGAGTAATATGAGTTCCAGCAGAATATGAATCCAACTGAAGTAACTGTTCTGCTATCCATCTTCCACGATCAACATCCCCATGAACTCTACATGCTCTGAGTAAGGTAGACCACACAATGTCATCACTATGGAATGGCGTACTTCGTATCATGTGCTCAGCTTCACTCAATTGCCCTGCTCTGCATAGAAGATCAATGATGCAACCATAGTGTTCTTTTGAAGGATTGATTTGGTACTCATTAATCATTAACATAAAATAGTAGAAACCAAGATCAACCAATCCAGCATGGCTACATGCTGTCAAAACCCCAATGAATGTCACATAGTCTGGCATCAAACCAACATTGGATATCTTATCAAACAAATTAATGGCTTCTTGGCTATAACCATGTTCAGCATACCCACTAATCATGGTTGTCCATGATATAATATCATTGAATTTCATTCCATTAAAGATTTTTGAAGCTTCTTGTACACTTCCACATTTTGAATACATATTAATAAGAGCACTATGAACCATTGCTTCGTGATCTATGCCAATGCACAATACATGAGCATGCACCTGTTTCCCTTGCTCAAGAAGTGCCATGCTTCCACAAACGCTCAGCACACTAGCAAGAGCAAATTCATTTGGTTTTGGCCCTTCCCTTCTCATCCACGATAGGTAGTCGAATGCTTCTTTTGCATAACCTCCTTGAGAATAAATAGCGATTATAGTGCTCCAAGATATAATATCTTTTCTAGTTATACCATGAAACACAATTGAAGCTGATGTTAACAGCCCACATTTTGAATAAAGGGTAATTATTGAATTTGCCACTGACAAAGCATCTACCAAACCTAGATGAAATACATGGCCATGTATCTGTTCCCCCCATTTAGCAGTAGCGAGATTTGCACAGGCAAAAATTACAGCTGCAAAAATGTATTTATTAGGACTGACATTTGATTTTCTCATTTTTTTAAAAGCTTCCACTGCATGTTCTTCTTCATCCATTTGTACATAAGTCGTAATAAGGGTTGTCCATGAAACTACATCTGGCATCTTCATTTTCTCAAACAATCGCATAACATAGTCCGGTTTCTAACATTTATTATACATGGTAGCCAGAGTATTAATCACAAATGAGCTCTCATCAAATCCTTGATTTATTGTTTGTGTGTGTATATCTTTCCCATGGTGTAACAAACTTGAATCAGCAGATGCCTTTAAAGAAATTGCAAATGTATGTGAATCATAGCCAACTTTTGATCTCCACATTTCATAAAAGTACAACAAACCCTCCATATTGTAACCAGCATGTACAAGCCTAGCAATAATGGCAGTCCATGATACTACATTTCTTTTTGTCATTTTTGCGAATACTCTGCAACCTTGGTTTATTTTGCCTAATTTCATGTACATGTCAATTAGGGCACTGCTGACAAACACCAAGTTTACTAAACCAGATTTCACTGAAAATCCATGTAATAATTCTCTAAAAATAATGTTGACACCAAGTGCACAAGCCTTGAGTGCAACACTAATCATGAACTGGTACCTTTGAAGTCCTGGCTGGACCCACATATTTGAGAACAAGATCAATGCTTCATGCGAATCTGCAGCATTGACATAACCAACTATTAATGTAGTCCATGAAATCTCATCTCTGTGAGCCATTTTATCAAACATATTCCTAGCTTTACAAATTTGTCCCTGTTTCAGTAATTGCTTCAGCTTAGAGTTAAGTTCAAGCATATTATGAGCAGAATAAGCAGTTGGAGCTAGATGTTCTTGTTTTGCTTGCTGGATCAGTTCTCTGCATTCAGTAGCAGTTCCTGTAAATAGACTAGTTAGAAATACAATATAAAACCATTCTTGTTTCTCTATATAACATGAACTTTTGGGGTAGTTAGTTGGTCCATGACATGATATCCGAGACATAGGCTATGTTTGGATACACATTTGAAATTTGTAAACCCAATTAGTTGCTAATAAAAAAAATTTATTTTTCGTTGAATTTAAATTACAAACAAACCTAGGTTGAAGCAAAAGCTAAAAGGGTGTTGCTTTTAATTGAAACTTGGTTTGGAAAGTTAAATTCAACTGAACTTAACTTTCTAACCATAATTCAAAGACACACTACATGATCTAGAGTTTGATCCCTATCATACCCATTATTCCAACAAAAACATTTTTTTTATCAACGAAATTATAATGACGGAACCAGGTTTGAACATAAACCAACAAAAATAATTAAGCACAAGATAAGTCTGCTCTTATGAATTTTAATAATAAAAAAAAGAAGAAAAAAAAACATACACACACCTGGAGATGAATAATTGAGAGGTGGCTCGAGGTTCCTTGAGAATAGAGGAGTGTTTGGATGGATGGAAAATGAAGGGTCAAGTGCAAGGGCAGGCGAAGAAGCATAGCGGCGATGCATGCAAACATGCCGCGGGAAGGTGTTAAAGAATTTGTGGAAAGGTTCATCCTCCCTCTAACTCAGACAATGAAGTGAGTTCCCATGTATTTGTGTTTCTCTTTAACTATGTCAAACAATGTTCCTCGGCAGCGTCAGGGTTTCTTTCTACAAATTGAATCACCAGAGCAGAGGTAGAACAAAATAAACACTCAATATTTTTCCATACCATTTTTTTCCTTATAAACACTCAATAAGTCAATATTCTCCGAATTAGTAAATAAAAAATAACAATACCAATGTACAAATTAGGAACACGAGAAAAAAATTGTTTTTACATTCATTTTGTACACTAAGTAAAGTCATAAACTACCTACCACTACTCTCCATTTTTCTTTTTTAATTTTTTCTATTTCTTTTAACATTACTTTCACCTTTGCATCCACCACCAACTGATCACCAAGGTTTTCTCTCAAGAACATTCATTACACACACTCATAGCTTCTCAATTTTCAATGTCTCTACATTTTCCTTTTATTGTTCACGATTATGTGTAGAATCGTGTGTGTAGTGTGTATCGAAACTTATAGGGTCAATCATGCAGCACCAAAGTTTTGTTGTAGGCAAGGTAATTTTTATATCATGCATTCTAAAATTTTTCACTGCAATTTTTGGTTTTATTTTAAATTTTCAAACTTCTTTTCACTATAGTTTTTCCTTCTTTATCTTATATAATATCAAATCCTCTATAATTTTGCAATTGAAATTGTTAGAATTGGAACATAACTTCTTTCTCATTTCAAGCATGTCCCCAATTTATCTTTGCATGTTAAAAGAAGAATCAAATATCAAGGATCAATTATAAAACTATCGAGGAAGTTGTGATTGCATCATTCAAAAGTTAAAAATTGTCAAACTGCCAACTATCTTATGATTTCTTTTGTTTCCTTTTTCATTTTTCACTTCCCATCTTTCTCACACTCTTCCTTTTTCAAACTGTTATGCTCTTCCTTTTTCATTTCTTATCATTATTTTTTACTTCATTTTTATGTTTCTATAAGTTGTAACATATTAGACACTTTGGATTTACTCAGTGACTACTAGTGCTTTGTTGCATTTGTTGAATAGATTGATTAGTAAAAACCCTCATTTTTTATATAATGAGTACTCATCCCATCCAATCAAACATCTATTTCTTATGATTTATTTATTACTCTTATCTTACTCCTATGAAGGAGTCTACTTGTAATGATCCATGATAATGAAGCCAAGAACTATGTTGAAGCAAAAGACTGTGGAAGTGATGTCATCACCAGCCCAATGTTGAAGAATAGGCCTAAACACAATAGAGTTAAGACCAAATACTTTGGGGGCTATGATTGTTGTGTTAAGGGTATATTGAAGTAGGTAACATGGCTTATTGTGGGCATGAGGGTTAGGTAGTATTTTTTTTTGGTAGTTACGATGATGATAGATTACTATCTTTTTGTTTTGTGACTTGTCCTTCCTTTGTGGGCACCATCGTACTATATGTATCTATTTTAATATTGAATGAAAGGGAGAATTATTAGTACCTTATCATTTTTGTTTATGGAGGAAGCCTAACATATAAGATAGGCATTACAATTTGGTGCTTTCATTGAGAGGCCTACATCACGACTTCATCAAAAAATGTTGACAAAATGGATGACATTCTTTAGTTACTTGAGAACCAGAGATCTTTCCAAGAGGAGATGAACGTTCGAATGACCAACTTGGAAGCCCAAATGGTTGCTCGAATCAATATAGGGCTTGAAAACCCAAGACACAACTCTGTCGCTCAGTTGTTCACCCGCACTACCATGAAGCTCGACTTGTCTTGCTTTGACGGAACCGAATAAATGTCGTGGATCTTCAAAATTAAGCAGTTCTTTGATTATCATCAAACACCAGAATAACAAAGGCTTTGTATGGTTTCCTTTACCTTGGAAGGTGAAGCTCTAACTTGGTTCTAGTGGTTACATGCCAACAACATGATGACCACTTGGGAGGCATTCCTTCATGCATTGGAGGTACACTTCGCACCATCACACTATGAGGACCCAAAAGGAGCTCTGTTCAAACTTTGCCAAACCTCTATCGTCTGCGAGTACCAAAACTAGTTCGAGACCCTCACGAATCGCATTGTTGGGTTACCTCTGTCGTTCTTCCTCAGTTGTTTTGTCTCAAGTCTCAAACATGAGATTCAATGGGAGGTACAAGCATTCCAGTCAATATCTTTATCCCAAGTCATAAGCTTAGCGAAGCTTCAAGAGGAAAAATTTGCCAATGCTTCGACGGCAATTCGTTCAAATCGACCGATGTTTCCAACCACCAAAACCACTTCATTCTCGAACCTTTCCTCTTCCATTCCCAAAACCCCAAAGACTAACCTACCACTCATCAAACGCTTAACCCCAGCTAAATTGCAAAGCCACCATGACAAAAACCTGTGCTACTATTGTTGTTGAAGTCTAAGCTTGGTGAGAACATCTCTGATGCTTGAAGAGTTTTGATGATAAAAAATGTGTGTCAAGGACAACAACAACTTAGAAGACAAAAACAAAGTCAAAGAAAGTGCTATGTAATAGGAATTAGTGTATAAAGTGTTTTGGTTGAGTTTATTTGTTGTGTGTGTTGTGTGCATAAGCTAAATCTATATCTAAACTGATTAGGAAGTGTATGATGATGAGTTGAAAGGATTAAGAAGTTATTTTGAGACTTAAAATGAAGTTTTGAAAACTAACTCAAAATAATCGATTATCATTAAATATAATCGATTATTCCAGCAACAGGCAAACTGGGATGCCTTGCTGCAATAATCGATTATTTGTGAAATAATCGATTATCCCAGAAATGACTCTCTGGAATAATCGTTTATCCAGCAAAATAATCGATTATATTGTTCTTGCTTGGTTTCCAGAAAACCTGAAGAACAAAATAATCGATTATCTGGTTCTGAAACTTTTATAAATAGTTTGAACTTTTTGAAACTTCAGAACAGAGTTAGAATTGAGAATCAAATTTAGAAAAGCGTTTTTGTGGAGTCTTTGTGACAATCTTGGAGAGTTTTCTTTGTAAATCCAAGAAGAAAAACGTTTGTGAAAATCTTTGAGAAAGAATCATCATCATCATCACACTCTTGAAATGGAAAAAATTAAGATTTGCTTCTAAATTCCAGGTGAATTCATTTCTTAATTCTTTGTGAATACTTGTAAAATCTTGAGAAGGGTTTCTCAAGTGGTAAGGATTCTTGTAGTAGATTTCTACAAGGGGTGTTTTCTTGGGGTCAATAAAGTGATTATCTTGAATGGAGGAGTGTATGCATGTGTGGTATGCTTGTAAACCTTCTTCATTAAGATAGTGGAACAATCTTGATCAGGTGTTGATTGAGGACTGGATGTAGGTCACATGTGGAGTGGCTGAACCAGGATAAAAGACTTGTGCAATCTTCTCTTACCCTTATCTTTTACTTTGTGTAATATCTTGATTGTGCATTAAAGAAGATAGTTCTTGATTAACATGTGTGCATGAACAATGTTGGTTTAAACTGACTTAAAGCATTACATATTAGTGTTAACTTTGAACCTTATTATTGTGTAATCAAGAAAACATATAGGTTTCATTCTTCTATAACAGGTCTTTAAGAAACTTCATTGAAAATTCATTTTTAGAAAAGTTTAATTGAAATAAAGATCCTAAATACTTTGAAAATTTTTAAAGTGTCATAGAATCCAATTCACCCCCCCTCTTGGATTGTGCCATTCTTTTCTAACAATTGGTATCTAGAGCAAGGTTCTTGAGAGTTATTCAAGATTTCAAAAATGGCCAATAGCAACCTACCCTATGGTGAGGGTGTGTCTATACATAGACCTCCTGTTTTCAATGGTGAAAACTATGTCTACTGGAAAATAAGGATGAGAATTTTCATTGAAGCAATTGATATTGCTGTATGGGATGCAATAGAAAATGGACCCTATATCCCCATGACAAAAGATGATGATGAGAAGAGAGAAAAACATTGGAGTGAGTGGAGTGATGAGGAAAAGAAAAGAGCCCAACATGACTATAGAGCCAAAAACATTATCACATCTGCATTGTCTATTGATGATTTTTTTTTAGAATATCACAATGCAAATCTGCTAAAGAAATGTGGGATACTTTGCAAGTCACTCATGAAGGAACAAGTGATGTAAAGAGATCTAGAAAGCATACTCTCATAAGAGAATATGAGTTGTTTAGAATGAACAATGGTGAATCTATTTCTGATTTTCAAAAGAGATTTACACACTTGATAAATCACCTTGTTGACCTTGGCAGGAAATTTGAGAAAGAAGAGCTGAATTTGAAAGTGTTGCAATGCTTGGACAGATTGTGGCAAGCAAATGTGACAGCCATAGAAGAATCAAAAGACTTGACCTCCTTGACACTTGCTACTCTCTTTGGGAAGCTAAGAGAGCATGAGCAAAAGCTGCACATATTTGAAGAAAATGAACAGCAGGACAAGAAGAGCAAAGGAGTGTCATTGAAGGCCTTAAAATCTGCCAAAGGCAAAGAGGTGTGTGAAGAATCAAGCTCCGGTGATTCTGAAACTGAGAACTTCAATTTGCTGGTGAAGAAGTTCAGGAAATTCATAAGGAAAAAGAGAAATTCCCCTTACAAGTTCAATAGAAAAACAAACAAGAAAGAGGAAGCAAGCACATCCTCCTTCAATTGCTTTGAATGTGGAAAACCGGGATACATGAAGGATGAGTGTCCAAACCTCTTGAAGAAGCAACAAGAGGAGAAGAAATTGAAGAAAAATGGCAAAGGGAAGAGAGCCTACATTGCTTGGGAAGATAATGACTCAAGCACAACTAGTGATGAATCCGAATGTGAGGAGAATAACTTGTGTTTGATGGCTGGAGCTGACCAAGACACAATTGTAAGTGATTCTGACCTTGAATCGAATCCGGACTATGATCAACTCCAAGAAGCTTTTATACAAATTCATAAAGAGGCTGTGAAATTAGATGCCTTAAATTCAAAGTTGAAAAACAAGCTGAAATGGTATGAAAATGCTTTAATTAAAGCTGAACAAGAGCTTGAGAATTTAAAACATGAGCATGAAAATCTTCAAACCATTTTCAATTTTAGTGAAGCTCATTGTGAAACCTCCACCTCCTCAAAAGATGTTTGTGAAAATTGCAAGACTTTTGAAAAAGAAAATGCTGATTTAAAATCCATTCTTGCAAAGTTCACTAATGGAAATGCAAATTTAAACATTCTTTTGGGAAAACAAAGAAACACTTTTGATAGGAGTGGACTTGGTTTTAATCAAAGCATGAGCATGCCATTCAAGTCAAAGAAAGTAGCTTTTAACTAACCTACAAGGACCCTTCACATGGGTACCTAAATTTTTTCTCTGAATCTTTGTTGTAGGAATGCTTGAGGGCCAAAAATTTACTATGGTATCTTGATAGTGGCTGCTCAAGGCATATGACTGGAGATCCTTCAAAATTCTCAAGTCTAAAACTCAAGAATGAAGGGTATGTTACCTATGGTGACAACAACAAAGGGAGAATTCTTGGTCATGGCAATGTTGGTAACTCCTCCTCTCAAACATTGATTGAAAATGTATTGCTTGTTGATGGGCTGAAACATAATTTGCTGAGCATAAGTCAACTTAGTGATAAACGTTTTAAAATTGAATTTGATAATACATGTTGCTTGATAAGTGATAAAAAGACTAAAGAAATCTGATTCATTGGAAAAAGAATTGACAACATATACATGCTTGACTTAGAACACTCAATAGCAATTTCAAATACTAAGTGCTTAATAACCCAAGAAGACAATATTTGGCTTTGGCATAGGAGAGCTGCACATATTCATATGGATTATTTAAATAAACTGAGTAGGAAGGAATTAGTGGTAGGATTACCTAAACTCAAGTTTAGTAAGGACAAACTATGTGATGCTTGTCAAAAGGGCAAGCAAGTGAAGGCTAGCTTTAAAAGAAAAAATCAGATTTCTACAACTAGACCTTTGTAATTGATTCACATGGATTTGTTCGGTCCTTCAAGAACCATGAGTCTAGGTGGAAACTACTATGGTTTAGTTATTGTAGATGACTACTCAAGATTCACATGGGTTATGTTTCTAGCAAATAAAAATGATGCTTTTAATGCCTTTAGAAAATTTGTCAAGCTTGTTCAAAATGAAAAGAATTTAAACATTACCTCTATAAGAAGTGACCATGGAGGTGAATTTCAAAACATTATGTTTCAAAAATTCTGTGAGGAACATGGTATAAACCATAATTTCTCAGCACCTAGGACACCTCAACAAAATGGGGTTGTTGAGAGGAAAAATAGGTCTTTAGAAGAACTAGCTAGAACTATGTTAAATGAAACAAAATTGCCAAAATATTTTTGGGCTGATGCTGTTAACACAGCTTGTCATGTGTTAAACAAAGTTCTGATCCGGCCTATATTAAAGAAAACACCCTATGAAATTTAAAATGGAAGAAAGCCTAACATTTCATATTTTAGAGTGTTTGGGTGTAAGTGCTTTGTGCTGAACAATGGGAAAGAGCAACTTGGAAAATTTGATGCAAAGGTTGATGAGGCAATCTTTCTAGGATACTCAACAAATAACAAAGCCTACAGAATCTATAACAAGAGAACTCTAGTTGTTGAAGAATCTATCCATGTTGTATTTGATGAGTCTAACAAACAAGAGACAAGGCAAACTGAAATTGAAGACTTAACTGATTTGCTTGATCAACCTCTATTGGAGAGTGAAACAAACAATAAGCCTAAAGAGAGTGAATCACATGAAAACACAAAGGAAACAAGTGAACAATTGCCTAAGGAATGAAAAACTTCTAGGGACTTATCAATGGATAACATAATTGGAAATATAAGTAAGGGAGTTTCAACTAGGAGTGCCATTAAGAATATTTGCAATACTATGGCTTTTGTGTCACAAGTTGAACCTAAAAGCATTGATGAAGCACTAAAAGATGAACATTGGTAAATGGTCATGCAAGAGGAACTAAATCAGTTTGAAAGAAATGAAGTATGGGATTTAGTGCCATTACCAAAAGATTATCCAATTATAGGAACCAAGTGGGTTTTTAGAAATAAGCTTGATGAATCTGGGATAATTATAAGAAATAAGGCAAGACTAGTGGCTAAGGGGTATAATCAAGAAGAGGGAATTGACTATGATGAGACTTTTGCCCCTGTAGCAAGGATAGAGGCCATTAGATTACTTCTTGCTTATTCCTCTATAATGAATTTCAAGCTTTATCAAATGGATGCAAAAAGTGCTTTCCTTAATAGGTTGATACAAGAAGAAGTGTATGTTGAGCAACCACCAAGCTTTGTGGATTTTAAAAATCCTAATCATGTGTACAAGCTTAAAAAGACACTTTATGGCTTGAAGCAAGCTCCAAGATCATGGCATGATAGGTTGAGCAAATTTTTGATTGAAAATAACTATGTGAGAGGGAAAGTGGATAATACATTGTTTGTCAAAAAGTTCAAAAATGATACAATGTATGTTCAAATCTATGTGGATGATATTGTATTTGGATCTACCAATACCTCTCTATGTAAGGAATTTGCTAAAACCATGCAAGGAGAATTTGAAATGTCAATGATGGGGGAGCTTACATTCTTTTTGGGGTTGCAAATCAAACAAATGAGTGATGGGATCTTCATAAGTCAAAGCAAGTATTGCAATGAACTTCTGAAAAAGTTTGGTATGGAAGGGTGTAAAGAGGCTACCACACTAATATCAAACAATTGCAATCTTGACTTAGATGAGAAAGGAATAGTTGTTGATAGTTCAAAGTATAGAGGTATCATTGGATCACTCTTATACTTGACAGCTAGTAGGCCTGATATAATGTTTGTTGTGTCCCTATGTGCAAGATTTCAGGCTAATCCAAAAGAATCTCACATGAAGAGTGCAAAGAGAATTATTAAATATTTGAAAGGTACAACTAATGTAGGTTTGTGGTATCCAAAGGGAGTCTCACTAAGTCTGATAGGCTACTCAAATTCAGACTATGCTGGGTGTAGACTAGATAGAAAGAGTACAAGTGGAACTTGTCACCTACTAGGTAGTGCACTTGTCTCATGGCATAGCAAAAAGCAAGTTTGTGTTGCTTTAAGTACAATTGAGGCTGAGTATATAGCTGCTAGAAGTTGTTGTGCTCAAATTCTTTGGATGAAGCAACAGTTAAGAGACTATGGAACTGAGCTAAATAAAATACCTCTGAGGTGTGACAATACAAGTGCAATAAATTTGACCAAAAACCCAATTTTGCACTCTAGGACAAAACATATAGAGATAAGACACCACTTTTTGAGAGATCATGTTCAAAGAAATGATTGTGTTGTAGAGTTTGTAGAGACTAGCAAGCAATTAGCTGACATATTTACAAAACCTCTACCAAGGGAAAGATTTAACCAATTAAGAATTGAACTAGGGATAATCAATGAATCATGCTTGAATTGAGAGTGATTGGATGACTGTGTGGAATGAGTATGAGATATTGAAGTATAAAACAGAGTATTCAAGGAGTAAATCAAACTTGGAGTAATTTGAAAGGTTGAAATTCTGAGAAACAAAACTTCTCTGGAATAATCGATTATCTTAAAATATAATCGATTATTTCAAGTAAACCCATAATAATAATCGATTATTTGGGTAATAATCGATTATCTAGGAGATGAAGAATTCCAAGAGCCTCTGAAATAATCGATTATTTGGGCAATAATCGATTATCTGGTAAGAAGAATTTTAAGAGTCACTGGAATAATCGATTATCTAGGGAAATAATCGATTATCTGGGAAGAAGAATTTGAAAGGCCACTAGAATAATCGATTATCTTGAAAATAATCGATTATCTGGGCAGAGTGAGGAGAAACAATCCTCTGGAATAATCGATTATTCCAAAAATAATCGATTATTCATATCAGATTATGTTTTCAAAGGGTTTTTACTGATACAAATAATCGATTATTTGTATCAATAATCGATTATCTAGGCGACTTTTGAAATTTCTAAAGCATTTGAACGGTTATATGCGCGCCAAACCCTTAAAACTTCCCATAAACTCTTCAGTTAGAAAAACTCTCCCACTCAGAACGTGCTAGGGCATAAACCTCTCTCAAAACCTCTCTTTTTCTCATTTTCTAACATTCTCTCAAACCCTCAAACCCTAACCCTCTCAACTCTCTCATTCTCTTCTTCTCCATCAAGACCCATTCATGGCTTCTTCATCCAAGAGACCCAAGAAGCTTGAAGTGAGGGGGAGCAAGCGCCCTCTACCCTCTGGGCAACTGATTTCCAAATGGTTCCCAGATGAGAAGACCCAAGAGTATTATTTCGAGTGGTATGCGGGGCAGAGAATCATTCCTCCCAAGACCCTGAAGATGGAGTGGTTCAAGAATGAAGGCTTTAGCTTTCCAACTCTTCTGGAGCACCAAGAACTTGGAAAGTTTTTGGAAATGGAGGGTCCCTATTACCCTAAGCTGATCAGGTTATTTCTCTGCTTTGCTACAAGTAATGAGGGTATTATGCAATCAGTGGTGAAGGGGAAGCTGATTAAACTTGACGGGCCAGCATAAAAGGCGGCTGTCGGGCTGAGCGGCATGGGACGTAAAAACCCCAACCCTTCAATTTTGGTGACTTTGAGGAGTTGACGACCTTTAGGGATTGTCAGAGGAATCCTGAAACCACCAACTACAACAAGTTTCTGGCGGGAGGTATGAAAAAGAATTCCCGTTTAATTTCGTTCATTATTGCTTGGATGTTAAAACCCCGTTTGCATAACCATGCCCAAATGTGGACATGTCTAGAAGGCATGAGTCCTTGTTTTCTGGTATTCTTGACAGGTTTGATGATCTTGATCGTGAGGTGCAGCGACTCAAGACTCACTTAGGCATACCTGAGGACTCGGAGTGATTTGTGCTCTGTTTTGATGATTAGTTTAATTAGGACTTTTAAATTCTATTTTTGAACTTTTATTTCAATTTGGTTGTAATACTTTTAAGTCTGGAACAATTTTTATGCTTTATGATGTTGAACAATTAAATTTCTGATGGAATTTGAAGCCTATTTTGCTGATATATTAATTTGAATTGTGTACCAAATTGTGATTTGGGTGATTGATGCATTGATGCTCTGTTCTTGAGCATGTTGATTGATGTTCTGTTTTTGGATTTTGATGTGTGGTTTTAGATATTTGATTGGCATAATTGATGATGATTGTGGACTTTGAATTGTAATAATGTACTGCACATTATGATTTTGGTTGACAAATGAATGTTTTTGTTCATAGTGTGATTGAAGATAACTTGGTCAATTTGAAAATTTTCTGTTCACAAAGTTTGAATGATTGATCAATACCTTTGATTTTGGTATTGTTCTGGGCACTTAAGGAGTATGCATATGGCTTATATAGTGAGAAACATAGCTTGGTTTGTTTTTGATAATGCCAAAGGGGGAAAAAGGTTGTTGTGTGTATATATGTATATGGTTTTTGCAGGTATTGTGCTTGTGTGTGTATGGTTTTGCAGGTGATGTATCAAAGCACAATGGTTAAAGCCTAGCTTCAGTGTATCATGGTTTGTCATCATCAAAAAAGGGGAGATTGTTGAAGTCTGAGCTTGATGAGAACATCTCTGGTGCTTGAAGAGTTTTGATGATAACAAATGTGTGTCAAGGACAATAACAACTTAGAAGATAAAAACAAAGTCAAAGAAAGTGCTATGTAATAGGAATTAATGTATAAAGTGTTTTGGTTGAGTTTATTTGTTGTGTGCATAAGCTAAATCTATATCTAAACTGATTAGGGAGTGTATGATGATGAGTTGAAAGGATTAAGAATTTATTTTGAGACTTAAAATGAAGTTTTGAAAACTAACTCAAAATAATCGATTATCATTAAATATAATCGATTATTCCAGCAATAGGAAAACTGGGATGCCTTGCTGCAATAATCGATTATTTGTGAAATAATCGATTATCCCAGAAATGACTCTCTAAAATAATCGATTATCTAGCAAAATAATCGATTATATTGTTCTTGGTTGGTTTCCAGAAAACCTGAAGAACAAAATAATCGATTATTCTTTACAATAATCGATTATCTGGTTCTGAAACTTTTATAAATAGTTTGAACTTTTTGAAACTTCAGAACAGAGTTAGAATTCAGAATCAAATTTAGAAAAGCGTTTTTGTGGAGTCTTTGTGACAATCTTGGAGAGTTTTCTTTGTGAATCCAAGAAGAAAAACGTTTGTGAAAATCTTTGAGAAAGAATCATCATCATCATCACACTCTTGAAAGGGAAAAGATTAAGATTTGCTTCTAAATTCCAGGTGAATTCGTTCCTTAATTCTTTGTGAATACTTGTAAAATCTTGAGAAGGGTTTCTCAAGTGGTAAGGATTCTTGTAGTAGGTTTCTACAAGGGGTTCTTTCTTGGGGTCAAGAAAGTGATTATCTTGAATGTAGGAGTGTATGCATGTGTGGTATGCTTGTAAACCTTCTTCATTAAGATAGTGGAACATATCTTAATCAGGTGTTGATTGAGGACTGGATGTAGGTCACATGTGGAGTGGCTGAACCAGGATAAAAGACTTGTGCAATCTTCTCTTACCCTTATCTTTTACTTTGTGTAATATCTTGATTGTGCATTAAAGATAGTTCTTGATTAACATATGTGCATGAACAATGTTGGTTTAAACTGAATTAAAGCATTACATATTAGTGTTAACTTTGAACCTCATTATTGTGTAATCAAGAAAACATATAGGTTTCATTCTTCTATAACAAGTCTTTAAGAAACTTCATTGAAAATTCATTTTTAGAAAAGTTTAATTGAAATAAAGATCCTAAATAATCTGAAAATTTTTAAAGTGTCATAGAATCCAATTCACCCCCCCTCTTGGATTGTGCCATTCTTTTCTAACAATTGTGATTAGAGGTATCGTCCTATCCATAAGTGCAAACGGGAGTTTATGCTCCTAATAGCTAAACCAAACAACCCCGAGCAACTAGTGGAAGACTTGACCCACTGCTTACAATTAGATGCTTCGATTTAGAATGACCCACCCAACATCCATTCAACCCAAATCAACTTACATGCGTTATTGGGCCATTGAATATCTCAGACCTTCAAGGTATTGGGTCACATGAACACTTCTTCGGTTGCAGCTTTGGTGGATAGTGGGAGTACCCATAATTTCATCCAAGATCATATAGCCAAACACTTGGGTCTCCAGGTTGGCTTAACTATGGGATTTCACGTTCTAGTTGGAAGCGATGAAGAGTTGTTTTGCTCAACAGTATGTAAACAGTTATCATTGAAATTGGGCTCTCATACGTTTCTAGTTGATTTGTTTGTATTACCTTTGAGAGGTGTAGAATTAGTTTTGAGAGTCCAATGGCTCACTACTTTAGGTCCAGTTCTGATGGACTATGAAAAATTGACAATGAAATTCATCAAATAGGGGAAGGTGGTTGAACTCAAAGGCGAGCAACGTACGAAATCACAAGAATCCATTATGCATCAACTCAAGCGGATGCTTTCCACAGATAGGATAGCAAAACTCTTCTAGTTGCATTTAATCTCACTTATTGAGGCCCTAATTCGATCTCAAACAGTGGCTGAGGTTGAAGAGTTGTTGGGCAGATACCCTCAAATTTTTAATGAACCAAAGGGGCTTCCTCTTATATGAGAAAATGATCACCATATTCCTTTGTTAGAAGGGGATAACCCAGTGAATGTTAGACCCTACAAATATTTTCACTTCCAAAAACATGAAATTGAACGTCAAATTAAGGATATGTTGGCTAAGAGAATTATCCAATGTAGCAACAATGCTTTCTCTTCCCTGGTGTTACTGGTGCGTAAGAAAGATGAGTCTTGGAGATTTTGTGTGGACTATAGAGTGCTTAACGCTATCACAGTGAAGGATCGGTTACCCATTCCTTCAATTGATGAATTATTGGATGAGTTGCATGGAGCACAATGATTTTCCAAGGTTGATTTGCGCTCCGGATACCATCAAATCCGTATGTGTCCAGGTGACATTACAAATTTCTCGTAATGCCCTTTGGGTTATGTTGGATCGAGAGCTTACCACTAGGCCAAAAGCTATAGCTAATAGTCAGGGCGCAACCCTTTTTACTTAAGAGCGCAGCAGCCCAAGCGCCATGATTCGACAGTGACTTGGCCCACCTAGCCTCCGCCACGGGACAATTGATGCAACCCGCAACAATCTCCCCCTCAGCAATTGCTCCGCTGGGTATCGAACTCATGACCTTGGCTCTGATACCAATTGTTGGATCGAGCGCTTACCACTAGGCCAAAAGTTATAGCTAATAGTCAGAGCGCAACTCTTTTTACTTAAGAGCGCAGCAGCCCAAGCGCCATGATTCAATAGTGACTTGACCCACCTAGCCTCCGCCACGGGACAATTGATGCAACCCGCAACAGGTTATGCAACGCACCAACATCATTCCAGTCAACCATGAATATCCTATTTCAAGCTTATTTGAGAGATTTTGTTATTGTTTTCTTCAACAACATACTTGTTTATAGTAAGTCATTGAAGGAACATCTTGCTCACCTTGACACTATTTTGCAGTGCCTTCTAATTAATCAGTTCTTCCTTAAGAAGAGCAAGTGTTTGTTTGCATAGGAGTCAATAGAATATCTGGGCCATGTCATTACCAGAGAGGGAGTTGGACCAAACCCAGAGAAAATTTGAGCCATGCTTGCCTAGCCAACACTTACCAATATCAAGCAATTACGTGGATTCTTAGGACTGATTGGGCTTTATCGCAAGTTTGTTAAGCACTATACTTCGATAACTGCCCCTCTCACAAACTTGCTCAAGAACTCATTTGCTTGATCAACTAAAGCTCAACAATCCTTTGATCAATTGAAGGCTGTTATGACTCAAGCCCTTGTGTTGTCATTACCTAACTTCCAAGAGGATTTTGTTTAGGAAACGGATGCATCAGGGCAGGGAATGGGGGTGGTTCTGCTACAAAACGGTCATCCTATTTCTTACTTTAGCAAAAAGTTTTGTCCCAAAATGCTTTCCTCATCCACCTATATTAGAGAGTTGCACGCAATCACAACCATAGTCAAAAAGTGGCGTACATTTTTGCTAGGCAGAGGGTTTATTGTACATACAGATCAACGTAGTCTTAAGGAGCTAATGACACAGGTAGTGTAGACACCGAAGCAACAATATTACTTGTCCAAATTGCTTGATTACACGTATGAGATAGTATATAAGCTGGGGGCGTCTAATCCGGTAGCGGATGCCTTGTGCAAAGTGCACGGAGGCCCAACTCAAATGATTGGGTTAACAGTTCCACAATGTGATTTGGTGGAAAAAATTCAAGAAGCCTAATTTTGAACCTAATATTCAACAGATATATCAAGGTTTCATTCACTACCCAAAACCCAAAAAGGGGGAATTAGGAGCTCGAAACGGACCGTTTCAAATTGCTAAAAGGGCCTAGTAACCCTATGTCGAAACGGGTCATTCCCAGACCATAATGGACCGTTTAGACACAGGTTGTTGTGAGTAAAATTCAAATCTGGAATGGGTCATTCCGATTCAAGAACGGGCTATTCTAGATTCAAATTTTACCCTTAACAAACTAATCCAAAACGGGCTGTTCCGGTGATCGGAACGGGCCATTTCAGTTAGTTTGACGTCTATAAATACAGAAGTCAGGCACTACTCTAGGGGCCATAAAATTTGTCTCTAAATAGTCCCTCTAAATTCTTAAACTCTTCTCCCTCTTTCTGTTGTATTTCTTGAGATTTGTGAGACATTGTGAAGTGTGAAGGGTAGCCAAAAAGCAAATTTACTACGTTGAAAGTATCTATAAAAGCTCATTTTAAAAGGTATTTTTATTTACTATTTATTCTTTTTGTTAAAAATGGGGGCAATCATGTGGGCGTTTTAGGGAAAATTGTGTAAATATGTAAATAATTGTTAATAAAAAAAGAACCTAATATTTAAATTATTGTTTGCAATCATGCTAGCTTCATTATAGGGTACCGATTCAGGATGTCGTAGGTGCCTAACAACTTCCCTACACGTAATCGACCCTCAAATCCAATTTTGGTTGTAAAGGCCGTTTTGGTATTTTAAAACTCTCTTATTCTTTTTCTGATGTTTTGAGCAAAATATCGGTGGCAACTCCATGAACTCTTTTCAAAACCATTAGTTAGGGATTAGTCTGGTGTCCGGGCATTCCCTAATTGATGAGATTTTTCAAAAAAGTAGTCCAAACTATCTGTGGACAAGATCGTAATTTTTTGGGTTTCGACACTTACGAGTTGTTGCAGCCCTTTGCGCCTCATACGACAGTTTGGGAAGATATTTCCTTTGATTTTGTCACAGGCCTCTCTTCGTTCCAAACATACATTGTCATTTCATTGTAGTTGACAGATTTGCTAAAGTTGCACATTTTGTAATGCTTCCTGTAACACTCCGTTTTTCAAAAATACTATTATTATTATTATATAGTAATTGGTCAAAATTATTTTATTATTATAAAGAAATATTATTTTGTACATTCTAAATAATTATTTTGTATGTATTAAATAAGTATTTTTATTAGCATTTTAAATAATTATTTTTGTTTTTAAGGGATAATTTAGGAGTCGATTAATTATATATTTTATTATAAAATCTAAAAGGTTGATTTTATAAGATATTTTGATATTGAAACTATATTATTATATTTTGGGTTAGAAATATGTTATTATTATTATTGGAGAAAAAGTATCTATTAGCTTCACAGTTGTAAAAGTTGCAGAATTGTTTGAATTTATGGCTTGTAATGCACAGCATGCCAAAGAGTATTGTTTCAGATTATCACCCAATTTTTATGAGCCATTTTTGGCAAGGGGTTTTTCGGATGAGTGGCACCAAGCTTCGATTGTCTTTCACTTACCACCCGTAGAGTGATCGGCAAACAGAAGTTGTTAAAAAGATGTTGGAGCAATACTTATAGGCTTTTGTTCACATTGAACCAAGGCTATGGGGAAAATACCTACACTGGGTTGAATGGCACTATAATTCAGCAAAGCACACAACTACCGGAGTCTCACCTTATGAGATCGTTTATGGCCAATCACCTCCCTTGTTACCACAATATTTAGTTGGCACTAGTCGTAATGAAGCTGTGAATTCAGACTTAGCTACACATCAAAAGCTGTTGACTAAGCTACACTCCAAGTTGCTCAAAGTCTAGTCCACCATGAAGCACTATGCTGATAAAAAACGATTGCCTCATCCTTTCCAAGTAGGCGATCACGTCTTAGTAAAACTGAGACCATATCGTCAAGTAACAGCAAAAAATAATAGAGCTTCAAAACTCGCTCAATGCTTTTATGGTCGCTTTCATGTTGTGAAGCAAATTGGTGATGTTGCGTTTCAATTAGAATTACCTAATAGGACTCAAATTCACCCAGTTTTTCATGTTTCCAAGTTGAAATCGTTCAAAAATAGTGATGTCACAGCTACTTTAGAATTTCTGCCTGGGGCTTATCATAACCAGCCCAAATTGCAACCCCTAACAGTGTTGGACTGGCGTGAGTCTCCAATGTCTGGTGCTCGTGAGGCATTGATATAGTAGCAGGAATTGTTTTTTGAAGACGCTACCTGGGGGGACATTGAGATGCTGCTTGAAGAATACCCAAACTTGCACCTTGAGGACAAGGTGTTTGTTGAAGGGAAATGGGATGTAATGACCCATGATAATGAAGCCGAGGACTATACTGAAGTAGAAGACTGTGGAAGTGATGCCATCACTAGCCTAATGTTGAAGAATAGGCCTAAATGCAATAGAGTTAAGCCCAAATACTTTGGAGACTATGATTGTTGTGTTAAGGGTAGATTGAAGTAGGTAACATAGCTTATTGTGGGTATGAGGGTTGGATAGTATTTTTTTGGTAGTTACGATTCTGATAAATTACTATCTTTATTGTTTGTGACGTGTCCTTCCTTTGTGGTCACCACCTTACTATATGTATCTACTTTGATATTGAATGAAAGGGAGAATTATCAGTACCTTATACTTTCAGTCATGTCTATTTTTTTTATTTTTGCTTTTTTTTTGTCACTATGATTGGTTTTAGATTTTAGTGATAGAAGGGTGAAATGAATGAAATAGAGATTTGTGGAAATGACGTATCTTATTAACAAATGTAAAAACTTATATAAGCCCTTATTTGATATGAACTTGTGACCATGAACGAAGGTCATGAGTTGATCATGAATTTAAAACAATTTTTTTTTTTTTTTAAAAAGAGAGCCCCCTAACAATTTTTCAACAGACCGTTCCAGGATGGTTACTCATCCAGCTCATTCCTTGATGTGTGGTGCATTGGCCTCAAACTTGAGCTGCCCTGCATCGATAAGCTCTTGTACACGAGATTTCAAAGCCTTGTAGTTTTCTATGGAGTGCCCTGCTGCCCCGGTGTGATAATCACGAGTTTCCTCGGGCTTATTCGGGTAAGGCAGTTGCTGCTTTCTTTGCGGTGGGAAAAGCCACCTTCGAGGGATCATGATAATTTCCTATTAAGCTATTTAAATGATAATGCATGAAGAAGGTTTTCTAGTAAAGACTCGATGACTCATCCTTGGTAAGAGGTGAGTTATCGGTGTTCCTCTTCATAATATTTTATGATGTGATAGAGGTCACACTGATTTCTCATCTTTGATAGAAATTCCTTTGGTGATCCTATACATGATATGCATGTCTCTCTTTTTACACTCTCTCTTTTTCTTTTTATTTTTATTTATTTTTATTTTAGAAAATGCATGATGCCCCTTTTTTAAAGAAGGGATGTATGCTTCTCACATTTTATTTTCACACTATGTTTTCCCTTATGATAATGCATTTTTATTTTTGTGTTTTTCTTTACCCTAGGGAAATTATAAAAATAAATAAACGGTTTAAATAAACAAAATGCAACAAACATATGCTCAAACAAATGAGTCCACGAGCGACATAATTCACAAATCCATAGTCTAGAGTCCCTGTTAAGAATAGTGTGTTGTATAGGGTGGTTCTAAACTCACTGGTTTATAAGGCTCCCAAGGTGCCCCCATTATAGGGACCCAGTACCTCTGCCGCTGTCACCTGACAAATTTTAAGGTCTGTCACAGTATTTCAGGCTAGAGTAACTGGTTATCACCTTGAGTGTGATCTCTGACAAGGCTCGCAGGCTCCAAGACTAAACTTGGGTCGGTTGTACGTCAACCACTCCCTATGTTTATACCCTCATGCCCCCGGATGTAGGGAAAATTGTTGTGTACAAAGGTTTATGTACAATATTTATTCAAACAAGTACAGAATTTAAACAGGCAAACAGATATTAAAGCCAAGCAAATAAAAGAAACAAAGTAAAGGAAAAAATATTTAAATTATTATTCTTATTTTACTAACTTCATCATTTATATGGGCCTGACCCTCTTTAAATTTCTCCAGCAGAGTCATCATCTGTTGCAACCCCGAAAATTTCCGATCTTGCAACCTATGATTTAGACATCCTTTTGAAAATCTCATCAATTAAGGAATGTCCAGAGACCAGACTAATTCTTAACTAATGGTTTTGAAAAATGAGTTTATGGAGTCACCACCAATGTTTTACTCAAAATATTGGAAAAAGAAAAGGTTTTTAAAAGTCCAATAATGGCCTTGGAATTGAGTTCGGGGGTCGGTTACGTGTAGGGAAGGTATTAAACACCCCTACAGCGCCCTTAATCGGTACCCTTATGATGAAGTTAGCATAATTAGAATTAATAAGCTAAATATTTAATCCCCTTTATTAATATTTATTTACATGTTTAAAATTTAAATTACATGATCGATCCTAAAATGTCTACATAGTCATTTTTATTATAACGATATTTAAAATGAGGGAATAGAGCAAAGAGAAGAGAATTGACTGAAATACCTCTTAAACGAGCTTTACTGAATCTTCAAATATGGGAATTTATTAGGTGTATTTTGGCTACCTTTCACACTATAATATGCCTCACAAAAATCTCAAGAAATACAAAAGGCAGGAGAAAAACATAATTTTCGAGCTATATGGAGTTCTGAATGAATTTTTCCCGGACCCGAGAATAGTGTCTTAGTCTACTATATATAGATGTCAGAAATGTCCAGAACGGCCCGTTCCATATCCGGAATGGCCCGTTCTGGTCTAATCCGTTAAGAGCAAAATTTGAATCCGGAATGCCCCTTCTAAAATCATAACAGCCCGTTCCAGGTTTGAATTTCACTCATATGAGACTAAGTTGGAACGTCCCGTTCTAAACGAGGATTTCTAGACCTTTTTAGTGGTTTGGAACGGCTCGTTCCATACTTGGAACCTCCTATATTCCAGTTTTGGAGCGGCCCGTTCCGAGTTCGAAACTGTCCATTCTGGGCTACTGAAACAATCAAACTTCAAGTGTGACACCCTTACTACCCCAACACATATATTGTAATAAATCTTTCAATTACAGTAAAAGGGTTCACATGAAAAACTTCGAACAACCACATTAGCAGAAATATAAAACATAACACACAAGAGTTTTTACAAATTGTTTTCAAAATAATATTACAGTACCAAATTCACACGAATATTTCGTCCTAAAAATCCTTTGCCCCGATGTCACAATATCAGAGCATTTCCCAAAATAAAACTGTTGGCATCCTATATGCCACTTGCAGCCGGATCCTCTCCACCTAAAATATCCACAATTTATACGGTGAGAAAAGAAGATATCTATATGCAAAGTACATCCAAACACACCATGTTAAAATCTCATCATATTTTCTTTATTTAATAAAATATTTACGAGCATGTATCATAATTTATCAATCCATCACAATCCATTTAGATTTTATAATTAACATTATCATTTTTACCTTTCCTCATTCACATCAATATAACAATTATCTCAACATCTATAATTCATGCCAATTTCACAATTAACACTATGCCAAGACCTCGCCATATCTGACACAAGTGATACAGGTTAATTGCCTCACTCAACCCACACCAGACCAGGGTCATGCCCTCCCTGTAGCATCACTTACCCAGGGGCCATGCCATCCCTAGTCATTTGGTGTGAGGAAACACAATCACATTACAATCAATACAATCTCTTGCAATTAACCCCATGTCAGGGCTGCCATAAACGACATAAGTGGTGTGTGTTAATTGTCTTACTCATCCCACACCATGCTAGGGTCACGCCCTCCCTGTAGCACCACATACCCAGGGGCCGTGCCATCCCAGGTCATCGATGTGAGGCACCACAATCACAATCAAAATCACATTCATACATCATTTCATCTTATAACTCAAATTCATATCACGTACGCAATTCCATATCACATAGATAACAGATAAGCTCAATAAAATAGGGTTTACATACCCCTCAAGCAATTCACATCAATATCATTAATTCTTAACAAGTAATATAACAATAACTTTCATTAATATAATAATCAATAGAATAATTAATATAAACAGTAAAACCCCTCATTATTCCAAAATCTAGCTCACCGCATTTTCCTTACAATTCATTCTTCTTCACAGATCATCATTCCTACACTTAGGCATATTTATAAACCTCAACACAGATAATTTTAATAGAACCAATAATTCTCCAAATCAAATAATTGTAAAATCAATCATAATCCTAAGGAATTCTTCCTCTACCCAATTCCCTCATGTACTATACATATAAATAATCCCCTTTTCCCCCGTACCTGAATAGATAGGAACTTGGGCAGAACCTCCTCCTCTCTTTCCTTAAACAGTAACTGGAACTAGGGCAGAACCTCCACTTCTCTCCTTAAACAATAACCGGAACTAGGGCAGAACCTCCACTTCTCTCTTTAAACAATAACCGAAACTAGGACAGAATCTCCTCCTCAAGATTCCTCTTTCTCTCCCTCCTCTTTCTCTCTCTCTCTCTCTCTCTAAAATTTTTCACCCTTCACAGTTATAATTTTTCACCCCCCATGCCTCCTATTTATAGGCAATCTGGGTTACCCGGAACGGCCCGTACCGATTTCAGAACGGCCCGTTCTGGAACCTTCGAATCTGTGCAAAATTTTCAACTGGAACGGCCCGTTCTAAAATTGGAACGGCCCGTTTCCAAAAAGCAGAACGGCCCATTCTAAAACCAGAACGGCCCGTTCTCACTCTCAGCAGAACGGCCCGTTCTCCCTCCGGAACGGCCCGTTCTCCTTCCGGAACGGCCCGTTCTGGGCCCGTTCCCAACTTAAAATTTCAGTATCCTTTTATTGCTTGGAACGGCCCGTTCCAACTTTGGAACAGCCCGTTCCAAGTTACCCATTTACCCCTCAAACTTTAATAAAACTGCAAAAATGCCATTAATATTTACAAAAATACCCCTAAAACTTAATAAATTTACGAAAAGACTCAATAATAATATTAAAATAATAGGGTGTTACATCAAGCTTTCTTGTTGTCATGTCGAGTTGTCTTTATGCTTTAGGAGCTTCTTCCCTTAATAACATAGGTTCATTTCTTCATCTTTTAGGTCCGGACAAAAATTAGGTATTACAATAGTCTAATAAATAAATTATTTTTCATCTTAAGATGAAAGACATATAGTGATACAAAGTATCTTAGTCTTACTAGTATTATAGTAAACAAAATACTTTTTAAAATTTTAATATAAATCAAATGTTAGTGATAATAAAAATATTGAAGTGGATGTTATTTCTCTAAACAAAATTTTATTTACACACAAGGCTAAGAAATTAACTTGATTTTAAGATAAACATTTACATATTATATGATCCAATATTTAGTTCTACGATTAAATAATTTATACTTAATTATATGCTCATTATTAATTTAAAGTTAAATAAACATTTAAATATAACTTACATTAAATATTCTTTTTATAGACCACGTACATCATTTATTAGAAGTAATCTTGTTTAAGCTCATCAAATCATTGTAGATGATAAAGTTCTCCTTCTTTATAATATATTTAACAAAATTACATATCTAGGCTCAAACCTATGATTATTTATTAAAGTGGAACTTGTAATACCTTTTATCTTGAAATGCTCAATTAAAACGCATTTTGAAAGCATAAAAACACACATACACACACACACAAAGATAACTCATGAAACATAAAATAAACATCTCAAAATAAAGTTCCAATCATGCTTCAAGCAAAACATGGACTAAAAGACATAAGCATCATCCACATCCACATCCACATCATCAACTGTCCCATTATCACTTACAAATGACAATCAACCCAAATACAAATTAAGAGTGAGATACATTTCAAATCACATCAAGATATAAAAAGTTGTGAATAGAAATCATGCACACAAAAGTTATTAAATGCCTGAGTATATTTAGATAAATATCAATCACATGCATATGATATAATGCAATGCATCCTAGACCTCATCTCATATGCATGTGGATGTAGTAACATTTCAAAAATATTTGCAAAAGGAAACTAGGAGTAAATGCAACGCATATCACTCAAGCATGCTAGTGATCGTTTATCGCACTCTTAATGTAGTATGCTCTCCTCCTAGTGACTCATTAGGGTCATCTAGCTACTGTTTGTACATCCTAGTGCATAACCATGGGAACAACATGACCAATTGGGATTTCCTCGTTAGATATAATTTCCCCTAGGTCTCGGGAATTGCCCATCTTATAGTGAACTCTACCAACCAAGTGCATTAGACATTTTCTCCTTCAAAACATAGTTCATAATGCAATGATACATGTTCACAAACAATACTCATAGACTTCACAATAAAATATAGAAGACACCCCCTTCTAGGCTAGATTCTCATTTTCTTAAAAAAAAAATCATTGCCATGGTACACACCTCATCTTCATCTCAACATTATCATTCGTCAATGTCTTAATATGAATTAGGAATGGTAAATGAATTCATTTATCCACCATTCATTTGATTCAACAAGTGAATTAATCCAATCCATTCATTGCGATAAAAATAAATAATGGATTGGATCCAATCCATTCATTTAATTTTATGGACGATTAGTAATTCACCCACTACTTTTTTGGAATTCATTGGATTAAAATATAAGATATTTATTGTATTGAAATTTTAAAAGGCTATTTTGACATATAAAAAATCCTGTGAATTTTAAAAGACTATATAAGAGTGTAATAACTTATAAAGTAAAGAGAAAGATAAAATATCTTTAAAATAATTTTTTAAACATTAATTTTATGGATGAATTGAATATCCATTCATGAAAATTTGTTAATAGATAAATTTTATTTACTTTAAATGGATTGGATTTTATGTGAATTTTAATGGATCTAAATGGATTATTATTTTTGTTTGTTCCATTATGATTTGCCTAAAAAAATATCCGATTCATTCATTTGTCACCCCTAATATGAGTCAATCATATATAGTCAACCAATATAAAATAATAGATGAAATTATAATAAATCCAACCCATCAAAACAAGGAACTAATGTTTAACGCCCAAATTCAAATAAGGTTATGATCAATGAATTAAGGGTTCTAACAAACAATGAGTTAAATGAAGTGGAGTGTAGTAGTTGAGACACTAAATATGCGAGGTGTTACATTATTCTCTCACTATCATTATTAAATAAATAAATATGTCATTTTACATCAATCAACTATATTATCAATTAATTTAATCAAACACTTATGATTCGATCAATTAGCTTTCGTAAGCTCCAAATTTTTCTACTCGGAACTTATAAGCTTTTAGTTAACTTATAAACTTCTAACAAACTTATGAATAGTTTTACTAAATACATCAACTATAATTGTTCTACTTATGGGTAGAGATGGATTAAAATTTTACTTTATTACCAAATACATTTTAATCTGGCATGTATATATTGTGAATTAACCAATAATTTTAGGCTAAATTATATTTTGTCCCTTTCTTTATTTTTAGGATTCAATTTAATTCTATTATTTTTTAAAAGATTCAATTTGGCTTTTTAATTTTTGAAAAATGTCCAATGCTGTCCTTCCATCCAAATTAATACTAATGACGTTAATAAGATTAGATGAAAGGATAATATTGAACAATTTTTGAAAATAAAAGGACCAAATTGAACATTTTAAAAATAGTGGAACCAAATTAAACATTTAAAAAATTATAAGACTAAATTGACCATTTGAAAAATATTATGACCAAATTAAAAAAATATATATATTTAACATTCTTGTGTCTAGACAAATTTAAATTTTCTTTTACTCACCTTAACAAGATCATAAATGACAACAATGAGTACTTGGAATTAAAAAAATGATCACAAAATGAAAGAGATATCTAATAAAAAAGATTATTAAATAGGTATAATAAAATCCTTGTCTAGATAAAAAAAATAGATAAATTTCTATTCAAATTTAGTTACTCTATTTATAGAATATTCAATTTGTTCTCACTATTTATAAATGATTTAATTTGATTATTTAATTTTCAAATAATGTTCAATGTTGTCATTTTGTTCAATTTCATTCATGTCAATTCGGATGTTAACATTAAATATTTTTTAAAGATTAGAAGATTGAATTAAACTATTTAAAAATAGTGAGAATAAATTAAATCTTAAAAATAAATAGAAGGGCTAAAAGTATAATTTAATCATAATTTTAAATTTAAATTATGAGTAATTTGTTGCAAAAAAGAATCATATAAAAAAATTTGGTTTGTAATGGTTTAACCTAATTTGAATAGTTTCGTTTCTTATAGAAAATATATGCAAGTTTAAAATATAAAAAATAATTTAACTTATTGATTTAATAAAAAAACTGGCTGAATTAATTAAATTAATATTTTAATCTGTACAATATGTTAAATATTTATTATGTAACTAAAATTTATAATAAATTATATGTATAGATAAATATTATGTTTCAATATATAAATCATATTTAAAATTATATAAATAGATATTTTTAAACATATAAATTATATTTTAGATTTATAATAAATAATTTATATTGTAGTATAATATTATTTTTATTTATTGATATTTTAATGTTAAAAAAAATTCTAATAACTCTTTCATCAAAGAAAAGTTCCCTAAAAATACTTTAGATAGAGATTCATTTTTAATATAGGGACTGATAGGTTATTTAAAAATTATTTGGGTGACAAATTATAAACTAGTATTTTTACCCATGAATTGTCCAATTTTTAAAGAAGATATATTGGTTCAAGTTTGTATAAAACTAAGGAGGTGTATTGGATTGAGATTTCATTAGACTTTTTTTGGTAAAAAAAATTCTTATAAATTTTAAAAGACTTTGCAGGAATTTAATAACTTTTAAGATTTTTTCAAAAAACTACATAGAAATGTAATATGACTTTTTAAGATTTTTTTAAATGACTTTTTTAATCAAGATTTTATAATATGAATTTGTATTTTTAAGAATTTATAAGATTTGAAAGGATTTTATTAGATTTAAAAAGACAATATAATTGTTTTAAAAAATAATATAGTTAATAAAAAAGAACATAAATGATAACATTTAAATAAAGAAAATAAAATCAATACCTTTTAATATTTTAATAAACAATTAATTTTATTTCATTTTCTTTTAATTAATATTTCTCTATATACAACCGTTATGTATTTATATTTTCTCATTCTTGAATTTGAACAATATATTTAAATTTATGATATTCAGTAGAATTGTAAAAAAATATATTTTAATATATGTTTAAAATTTTGGTTGGGAGTTCGGAGCTCAAATATTTTGTTTCTTGTGTCTTTGCCTGAGCATAGAGAAAGAGAAAAGTATGAACTTCACTAGCATATGCAATAAACAGCTAATAATTGACAGAAATTGATGGCATTATCTTGTAGCTTTCAGTTAATGGAAAGATTTTGAAAAGATTAAATTTTCAATTGCAAAATTGAACATGTTTTTACCCTTTCTTTATTATATCTAACTGTACACATTAATTAGTTCATGGTGGACGACTTTCAAATTATCATGTTATACGCATAAATACCTATTATTACTATTATCACAGTGAATTATAACGTAAGGGGCCAAAAATATTAAAATAAAAAAATAACTAAAGTTGAATCATTCTTTCAAATACTATAACCGTTTATATATTTTTTCATAAATATAATCACCTAATATTTAAAAATTGATAATTAAAGATTAATTTATGTTTGTAAGATTTATTTTATTTTAATAATATTTAACATTTTTTTAATGAGAGGGACTTTTTTTAACTCTTTCCTTATAATGCACCTTATTAATATTATTTTAATATAAAAAAAATAAGATTATCAAAAGTCTCAATAGAGTGAAAAAAATGAACATGAAATAGTATCAATATAGTCGGGTGCATTTGTTTGGTGCATAAACTTCCTTCTATAGCCTTCAAACAATTATTAGATAAGTAAATTGTTTAAAACATCCATTTTCTTTTATTGATTATCAACACATTTGATTTAAATTATAATCATAATGTCATTTTATCACCAGAAGCATGAAAGGATATCATATACTAAAGAGTTCAAAGTTATCACTTCTAAAGTAAGATATTTTAATTCTAACAATGATATTTTTTCAAGGTACTTTATTTTGAATTACCATTACTATTGAAATTGATTTTACATTCCTTTTGTAGTCTCCTAAACAATATGAGTAGGCTTAAATAAATTTTACAATTTTGAAAGTTCTTATTTTACATGTTTTATGAATTATTACTAATTGTTCTAATTTTTTAACAGATATTTATAGAACAATCACCATTACTATTATAAGATATAAACACTATTACAAAGCAATGGACTACATTCTTTATTGACCATTACATTGACTAGTTTAAACTTATGTTTTGTAGTATTAAATTAACTAGCAACGAATTATATTTCATTGAGCAATGACCAAATTTATGTATTACATGTATTTAAATTTTTTTGATTATATATATGGTTGACATTTGTATGTAATTTGGTTCATTAATAAGTAACATAAAAAATATAAATATTTTGGTTAATTGAAAACATTTGAACTATCTTGTATTTATTAATTTGTAGGTTTTGTTCTTCCCAAAATATGCCAAATATTGAAAAAAACAATTCACCATTTTTAAGATCGGTTATGTCACAATCAATCTTAAAAGTCTCATTTTTAAGATTAGCTATGCCATAATCAATCTTAAAAATTAGACTTTTAAGATTGGTTATGAGAGAACCGATCTTAAAGGTCCACTTTTAAGATTAGTTGATAGCCAATTTTAAAAGTAATTTTTTAAAATTGGTTATTTAAAACCAGTTAGACAATCAATTTTAAATGTAAAAAAATAATCAATTTTTAAAATCTTTTTTCCACTAATGGGTTGAAAATTGAATGAGAAATTTTGATGTACATGCATGTCACAAATACGTAATTTTTTTTGTCTAATTTCTTGAAAGAATTGAACACTGTTAGTCCCTTAGCCTCGTATAACTTAAGAGGGGGGGTGAATTAAGTTTTCTAAATTTTCCTCTTATAAAAACTTTTCCAATTACTTTCTTATCACTTTATTTCCTTAGACAAATTTGCATGTAAAGAATGATGATGAAGAACAACTCAAACACAATTAAATAACAAATAAATAAAAGTGTAGGGAAGAAGAATTGCAAACTTGATTTTATACTGGTTCGGCCAATCCTGCCTACATCCAGTCCTCAAGTCTCCCACTTGAGAATTCTACTACTCTTGTAAACCTTACAAGAAAATGAATCCTCTAACACCTCGGAACTCCCTTTCCTTGTGTTGAGATTCAAACACCAACAAGGAGAAAAACCCTTTCTCCTTTACAGATCCAATGATCTATTAAGTAATACAGAATGACTCTCTTGAAGAGTAGATATTACACTTTCATGATCTTTGATGAACTCTTTAGAGATTTTGCAAATGATTTTGGCCAAGTGATTTGTAAAGATAATTTTTCACAATTGAGTTCGTCACCTTTCTCTGAAAAATTATAGGTATTTATAGACAATTGTATCTTGAGTTATGTCTTTTCATGAAGAGTTGTAACTCTCTATAATTTTTCAGAAAATAGGCTCTGGTAA
Source organism: Cajanus cajan (assembly GCF_000230855.2). Lineage (NCBI taxonomy): Eukaryota > Viridiplantae > Streptophyta > Magnoliopsida > Fabales > Fabaceae > Cajanus > Cajanus cajan. Next base: position 25,772,567 of record NC_138526.1, read on the forward strand.
TCGATTACAATACTTGGTAATCGATTACAACGGTTTAAGTTCAAAATGTTTGAAACGTTGTATAGTTCAAATTCGAATTTTGAAATTTCTCTTCTGGTAATCGATTACAGTCAGTGGTAATCGATTACTAGAGAGCATTTTAACATTTTGAAAGGTTTTCTTTCTCTGGTAATCGATTACAGAAAGTGGTAATCGATTACCAGAAACATGTCACTTGTTTTGACTTATGAAAACCTAAGATATAAAGAGCTTCTATTTTCCAGTTAAAAATATTTTTATTTAATCTTTTGAATACTCTTTTTGCTTTCTTTTCAAACAACTTATTCTTATATTCAAAAATATTAAGTTTAGGTTTTCTTGAAATTCTTATTTTAATGGCCAAGTCAAATTTGCAAATTCTAAAAGTTCATTTTACATACTAAGCTAAGCAGTCAAGACTTATCTAGTTATTACTTGAGATCTTGCTTCTTGATCAACTTGCTTTAACTTGACCTTTATTTTCTTCAATGCTTTGGCATCATCAAAACTTTGTGCATATTTTCTTCCACAAACACTTAATAAAATCCATGGTTTATATTTGCCTTAATAGGCCATGTTGTATAGGAAATGACATTTTGCACGTAAATAGGAAAAAATATTTCAATAATTTATTTTGTGCACTTTATTAGCTTTCATCAGCATTTTCCCCTGAGTGAGATGTGATATTATTACTAATTTATTTGTGTTATATATATTTTGTTTGTGTTTGGTTATCCAGTGTATATTCCTACACTGTGAGCCAGAGTGAGATGTTTCTCACTCCCTTTTTTTGTGTTGTTTTTCCTTGACTGTCTTACAGGTAATTATCAGCATAAGGCTGAGGATGTTGGTGATGAAGCTTAGGCTTCTATGTTGGGATTTGCTCTGATAGAACATGTGACATCAGGGCATAGATAGAATTAGAATATGATGTTGTTTATGATTTATTAAATTATATATTTTAGAAAATTCAATTTTTATTCTTTGTAATTTTATTTGCTATTTGGATTAAGTACATGAATGTGAATTCTCTACTCACATGATTATTGGAATTGTTGTTTCAATTTTAAATATTTTTTTTATCCAATAAGATATTTTTTTTTATTATTATATATATATATATATGTTGGGGTAGAGGGTGTCACACAAGATAAACAAAGCAATGAGTGAGATACATCCCACTCATGCTCCTTGTGAGAAACAAAGGTTAGATAGTCACAAACATAACAAGTATAAGGAAATAACAAGTATAAGGAAATCATAGTATACAATATATCTCTCCACATTCAAGAATCAAGAATAACATTATTATTATGCAATGTTCTTATATTCTAATGCAGTTGTGCAATTTCAAAATCTCATCTCAAAGAGTATAACTTAGAAGTACATGTAGGTAGATAGAGCCACTTAACACAGGCATTTGACACCTATCACTCTCAACTAGGGGGAAAGATCCAACAATGGCTTGTCGAGATTACAAAGTTGTACTAGGTCCACCCTTACTTATCATAGAGTTAGATCGGAGCTCCCAAGCCAAGTTGATCCCCAAGGTATAGATTTGAAGATCCTCAATGTGGCATCCTTGTCATATGATTCCACACAGAAACCTTAGAAACTCAACTTTATGTATACGATGCATGTTAACATCAGTATGTTACACACATTCCTCAATATCTAAATTATCATTATTCAATTGCTCTCATGATGAATCTCATTCCTCTAGAATGATTCCTTTCAAGGTGCGCCTTAAATACCTTATGCTCTAAAGATTCTCATAAATAATCATTTATAATTACATAAATAAGAAACAACAAACATAATATGTCAACACAATAAAAACAACAGGCTAAATCATGCATTGATAAATATATTTTTAATTCTACATCATTTTCCAATTATAACAAGTATTTATTCATGTTTAGGGCATATATACATACACACACACACACACATATATATATATATAAGAGGGATTTATTTACTTCAAAAGTAAGTCTACCTAGACTTATTCTGTTTAATAATTCATATTTTACATCAAATTTCAATGATTCAATCATTGAAATTAAAGTTTTTAATGCATAGATTAAGTTTGCAAAATTTTAAAAAAATTTGAAAACCATTTTGATACTTCATTTCTTATTTCAAATTGACGGATAATCATAAAAGTATTTTATACATTGATTTGAATTATTGAAACAAAGTATTAAATAATTTTCAAATTTTTTTAAAATTTGTAAACTTAATATATGCATTAAAAACTTTAAATTCAACAGTTAGATCGTTGTAATTTGATGTAGAATGAGTTATTGAATGGAGTAAGTCTAAGTAGACTTACTCTTGAAATAATAAAGGGACCCCTTCTCTCTCTTGATTTTATGACCTTTATCAGGTAAGCATGATAGCAACTAAATTTGAAGCATCGTAAATAAACAAAGCCCATTAGGATCTAAGGTCAGTTCATTTACCCATAATTAACAAATCAATAGACCGTCAACCAATGTTACCATTGTTCAACAAGTTTTAGAGTCAATCACTTTAACCCCGATTAAAATTTGGAATTACAATAAAACAACAAGAATAAACAAATTTAATTTAACAATCAATTCATACAAAATAATTACTTCAAGGTATAACTCATCAAAAAGACATATAATTAAATTAAATGAAATCTACGTGGTTAAGGCCAATTCTGATACTTACAATTTGACCATTCTTATTAGTGGAATAACTCATTCTTTTTATCTAGAAAATGGTCTTGCAAAGACAATGGTGCAAAGATGTGATTCTCTATGAGATTTTGTCGATTCAACTTGTATTTTTTATGGCACAAGGGTTTCAAGAGGCAAAAAAAAAAATAGTATTTGTTTAAACCTAATAGACTTTTTAAATAAAGAGTTCATTGGACCTACAAAGACAAAAGTCCAAAAGATTTAAAACATATTTTCTTTTGTTAAAATCTCTTATTACTCTATCTTTTTATTTGTAAAACCCATTTAAAAATGTCAATAATTTCTAAAACATTTTTATTTAGTTAAATCTCTTATTTTATTTTATTTATTAAAACTTTGGATGTAACAATTCTCCCATCTTTAAAAGGAATTTTGTCTTTGAAATTTACCTAAAGAAAGTAAGGATGAATAAGAATTTTGCATATGACTTTCAAGCTTCTACATAGCACTCTCCTCAATAACTCCTCCACAAACAATTTTTGACTAAAAAGATATCATTTCTCCTTAATTATTTCACTCTTTGGTTCTTAATACTTAAGGCTAATGTATCACAAGTAAGGTTTTCTTTGACATGCACATTTTCAAACACAATGATGTAAGAAAGATTATAAACATATTTTTTGAGTTGAAAAACACGAAAAATATTATAGAAGTTTGAAAGAGAAATAGGTATAGAGATTTAGTAGACAATTTCAATGACTCTTTTCAAGATTTGACTGGGATAGTAATTAAAACATGAAATAAGCTCATGAAATTTTAATTAGTGACTAACTCCAATCTAATGGGTGACTTTCAAAATTGTGATCTCTTTTTTTAAACTAAGGATTTTTTTTCTCCTCATCGTAGGCAATAAATCCAACATTAAATGCCCAAATAACCAATCACAAATAATGATATGTGTGACTTATAAGCTATTTTTATAAAAGTCAAAAGATTTATTATATATATATATATATATATATATATATATATATATATTTTTAGGATGATTTTAGTTTAGAAGATATAGTGTACTTAAACGATTTTTGCATTTTAAAAAATCTAAAAAATGATTAGTATATAGAGTGAAATAAAATAGGATATTGTATTTGAGATTTATTCTTTAGTGAGTAAAAGTAGTTCAATAGATAGATGTCTCCAAAACTACTAGATACACATGTTAAGAATGCTACCAAAACTACTAGAACATTTAAACAATAAGAGATAATCTATTAAATCTATATGTTAAGATCCCACTAAAAAAATCATCTAAAAATTACTACACAAACCATCTAAATATTAAAAAAGAGATGATGGCTAAAGTGAATTACTCTTCTAAATAGTTTGTCGTGCTCAAGTAAATATTATCTAATATATTATTATCATTTTCAATGATTTAAATGATTGAGTTGTAATAATATATACCATGTTTTTCAAATAAAAAAAATCTTTTAACTATAATTGTATATTACTTATTTATCCTTACTTTTTTTTTAAATGACATAATTCTTAAAGGTTATCTTCATCTATAGAAGGAAGTGATAATAACTTAGTCGTCCTTTCATTGCTTTGCACCAACACTCCACCATAGAGATTGACCGTCACTAGGATTGTTTTCGCGACAATTTACATTCTCACACTAAAGGTGTGTTTGATAGATAGAAAAGAAATAGAGTGAAGAGAATAGAGAAGAGAGAAATGAGTGAGTAAAAATAAATAAAAAGTAGAGTGAAAATTTGATTGTTTGGTTGAAAAAAAAAAGTAAAAAAATAATATTATGTATATTTAATAAGATGAAAATAAATAAGTAAAAAATAAAGTATATACACAAGAAAAGAGAAAAATAAATAAATAAATAAAATAAAAAGAAAGAAATAGAAAAAATATTTTTTAAATTATTTTCTTATTAATTATTTTATTTTAATTATTTAAATAAAAAATTATATAATTATTTGAATAAAATAACTTCTCATTAGAATAAAAGTGTCACTTTCGAATAGAATGACTTTTCATTTGAATATCATAAGTTTCCAATCAAATAAGCATTAGGATTTGCATCAATTTTTCATCTATTTCTCCAAAAACTGCGAAGAAATAAAAAAAAAAGTGAATCTCATGTCTTTTTTTTTGGTTTGACATTTTCTTATGAAAAAAAAAATTATTTCTCGACACTATCTCTACGTGTCCTCTCTCACACTGTCGCGGACATTATTATTTGTTTTTCATTTTTGTTTCACTACAATTGCAATCGGCAACGGTTGCATCATTAGCATATAACAATCATTGTCTAAAGTCTAAACGACTTATAAAAGAGAAAAAAAGAAAAATCTATTATTACATGGATACCCCGCGTGTGAAAATGAATCCATTTAATAAAATCGAGATGTTAAGATCTACTAGAAACTCATCTAAAAAAAATTACCACCCAATCTTTTCATGAAGATATTTTATGATATTTATACGAGATATTGTTTATTTTGTGTCTAAATTTTTATGATTTTATTTTTAATTATTATAAAAATATTTTTTAATTATTAAAATATGTGTGTTTTATAAGTTATTATTTTTTCTATATTGGTATCCGTTTTTATCTTTTAAGTTAATCATCCATACACTGCCAGTGTAAAGTTTTTTACACTAGCAACAAATCATATCTTTTAAATTATTTTATTTTATTTTTATTTCATTAAATAAGCAATTAACATGACACTATTAAAAAATATGATTGATTGTCAGGTTTACACTGACAGTGTATAGGTGATTAACTCTTACCTTTTTATCAAAATCATGGTAAATGGTTTTGAATTTGAAAATTTCATAAGTTTCTCTACTTGCACCGGCACTCCAAAACCATTGACAATAAAAAAAAGGCTTAAATATGTTTAAACTACAACTGGGTCAGAAGTGACATAGGGGAATTTTAGAGCATCTTCAGGTTGTTTATGGAGATCAATGCGATGTGGAAATCGCATAGGATTTGTGAATCCTCTCTTTCCAAGCTTATCCGGCTGGAACCGGTGAGCGTGTCTATATGGGGGGTCCCTCTGGCCCTCCTTTCTTCTATATGTACCAGTGCTTTTTTAGGGATTTGGGCGTGTGTCTTCCCTTTTCCCAATTTGAATGTGATTTTTTAAATTTTGTCAACTCGGCTCCTTGCCAGTTGCACGCCAATAGTTGGGTTTTTTTTAGGGCTTTTCAAGTCCTGTGTTCGACCCTAGGGATAGGGTTATCTCTTCCGTTTTTCTTCATTTTTATCAATTGAAACTGGGCGTCCCTCTTTATGGTTGGGCTTCTCTGAGTGGTAGTAAGGCTGGGGGGTTGTTTTCTCTTTACTCCCAGTCTTATAAAAATTTCAAGCAAGAGTTCTTCCGGGTTGCGCTCCAGGATGTCGACCCGTTGAAAGATGAGGTGTTCCACTTCGGTGGGTTGCCAAAATTTCCTTTTTACTGGTGACAGGCTCCAGTCAGGTTTAACGGGTCAGCCAATCTGCAATTGACGGCCTCGGACACCGCTGCCATTGCGGACCTAGAAGCGCTTCCTCGTCAGTTGGATTGCAAGCTCGTCTTGTTGCTTGCGAACTTGGCGTACAAGGAGAGAGGTCTAGAGAGTGAGTATCTCGTCTTTTTTGATTGTTAGGGGTTTGTAAGATTTTCTTTTACTGACGTATCTGACTCTTGTGCTTGCAGGCATAATGGGCAAGAGCAAGTGGCGTGAGTTGAAGTCTCGCTACAACGTCACCGAAATCGAGGTCCTAGAACCTCAAGAGAAGGAGGTTGTTAGAAAAGAATGGCACAATCCAAGAGGGGGGTGAATTGGATTCTATGACCTTTTAAAAAATTTCAGAGTATTTAAGATCTTTATTTCACTTAAACTTTTCTAAGACTGAATTTTCAAATGAAGCTTCTTTAAAGACTTGTTATGAAAGTATGAATGCAATATGCTTTCTTGATTACAAAACAATTAGGCACTAATGTTATGCTATAAATTCAGATTAAACCATCAATATTCACACACACATGTTAATCAAGAATTATCTTCTTTAATGTCCAACCAAGAAATTACACAAAGTAAAAGATAAGGTAGAAGAAGATTGCACAAGTCTTTTATACTGGTTCAGCCACTCCACATGTGACCTACATCCAGTCCTTAATCAACAACTGATCAAGATTTGTTCCACTATCTCAAGGAAGAAGGTTTACAAGCACACACACATGCATATACTTCAACACTAAAGATAACCACTTTCTTGACCCCAAGAAAGTTCCCCTTGTAGAAACCCACTACAAGAAACCTTACCACTTGAGAAACCCTTCTCAAGATTTTACAAGTATTCACACAGAATAAAGGAACGAATTCACCTGGAATTCAAAAGCAAATCTTAATCTTCCCCTTTCAAGATATGATGATGATGATCTTTCTAACAAAGATTTTCACAAACGTTTTTACTCTTGGATTTCACAAAGAAAACTCTCCAAGATGGTCACAAAGACTCCACAAAAACGTTTTTCTCAATTTGATTATCAGTTCTAACTCATGTCTGAAGTTTCTAAAAGTTCAAACTATTTATAAAAGTCTCAGACCCAGATAATCGATTATTTTAAAGAATAATCAATTATTTTGTTCTTCAGGTTTTCTAGAAACCAACCAAGAAAAATATAATCGATTATTTTGCTGGATAATCGATTATTCCAGAGAGTTGTTTCTGGGATAATCGATTATTTTGGCAAATAATCGATTATTGCAGCAAGGCATCCCATTTTTCCTGTTGCTGGAATAATCGATTATACTTAACGATAATCGATTATTTTGAGTTAGTTTTCAAAACTTCATTTTAAGCCTCAAAATAACTTTCTAACCTTTTTAACTCATCATCATACACTCTCTACTTAGCTTAGACATAGATTTGCTCATGCACACAACATACACAACATAAAAACTGATTCAAAACAATTTATTTTCTAAACTCTATTACATAGCTCTATTACATAGTATTTTCTTGACTTTCTCTGACTTTGTTTTTGTGCTTCCAAGTTGTTGTTGTACACACATGTTGTGATCATCAAAACTCCTTTAAGCTTCAAGCTCTCATAAGCTCAACAATCTCCCCCTTTTTGATGATGACAACCTATGACTCAAATCATGACAACCCAAGTTATTGTGCTTCATCCTTTCCAACCATTGTGCCTTTAATTCTAACATACAAAACCTGCACAATACACACACACAAGCACAATACCTGCAAATACAATTATACACACACACAACAACCTTTTCTCCCCCTTTGGCATTATCAAAAACACAGTAAGCCATGCTTCACAATATAAGCCATATGCATAATTTCAATCTTTGTGAACAGTAATATCCAAGTCAGAATTATTGGTTCAGCAATCCAGACTGATTACAAGCTATATATCACACCTTAGAATCATTCAATTCAAAACAATCAGCAAAATCACAATCAATACCTATACACAAAACAGAGTATCATAAGCATCAATCAACTATGAATCAATCATGTGCTCAAAAGATATCAAATTATAAAAATAGAACATTCACACATGCTCTCAAAACCAGAGCATTATAGCATCTGCCAAACAAAACAGAATTTGGTGCTACATCCAAAACAACAAATCAGCAAAACAAATTCCAAATTTCATCAGAATTCAAATTGTTCAATAACAAAAAGCATTAAAATCGTTCCAAACTTAGACTATTACAACCAAATCGAAAATAATTGTTCAACAATAGAATCGAAAATCCTAATTAAAACTAATTATCAGAAACATAACAGGAATTAATCTTCATCCTCCGGTATGCCAAGGTGAGTCTTGAGCAGCTTCACTTCATGATCAAGATCATCAAACCTGTCAAGAATACCAGAAAACAAAGATTCATGTCTTCTCGACATTTCCATCACCGCATCAAGTTTGTTTATAATGATTTTCTCAAATGGTGAAAACGATTTTGGTTCCGCTTCTGTCTCCCTGCCAGGTTCAGCTTCCACCGGTGGTGGCTGATCCTCATCATGGGACGGAACACCGTCTTCATCTGTTGCCAGCTCCGGGGTAGGGGGTACATCGCCTTTGAACACCCATTTGTCTTCTTGTTTAAGCATCCCCATGTGATGCAAAGAAGACTTCTCAATCTTTTTCGAAGCATGTAAAATTATTTTTCTTTCCCCTGTTAAATCCACACCTGCATTTTCAAAAATCTTGGACAACAAAAGAGCATACGGAATTGGTCCATCTTCCTTCCGCCTTGCCTTCCACATACAATCATTTACGACTGATACCCAATCAATCTTGATTTTCTTTTTAATAACATGCATCAACAGAATGTCATCCCTTGAAATTTGAGCAAGATTATGCAACCTAGGTTTCAACATCCAAGCAATAATGAAAGAAATTAAACAGGAATTCTTTTTCATACCTCCCGCCAAAAATTTGTCATAGTTGGTGTTCACCGGGTTCCTTTGACAGTCCCGGAAGGTAGTCAGCTCTTCAAAATCCCCAAAATTGAAAGGTTGGGGTTTGTCCCGTCCAGTGCCGCTCAGCCCCACAACAGCCTTCAAAGTTGGAACGTCCAACTTAATCAGCTTTCCTTTCACCACCGATTGCATGATACCCTCATTGCTCGTGGCGAAACAGAGAAATAGCCTGATTAACTCAGGATAATAGGGACCCTCCATTTCCAAAAACTTGCCCAGTTCTTGGTGCTCCAGCAGGGTTGGGAAACTAAAACCCTCATTCTTAAACCATTCAAGCTTAAGAGTCTTCGGAGGAATGATTCTTCGCCCGGCGTACCACTCAAAATAGTATTCTTGAGTCTTCTCGTCTGAAAACCACTTCGAAGTCAGTTGCCCAGAGGGTAGAGGACATTTGCTCCCCCTCACTTCAAGCTTCTTTGGTCTCTTTGATGAAGATGCCATGGATGGGTATTGAAGAAGATGAAGAAAATGAGAGATTTGAGAGGGTTTGAGAGAGTTAGGGTTTGTGGGTTGAGAGGAAATGAGAGAAAATGAGAGAAGAGGAGATTTATGCCCTAACAGCTTCTGAGTGGGGGGTTATAGGAGGTTCCAAAAGTTTGGCGCGTATTTAACCGTTTAAACGTTTCAGGAATTCTAAAAACCACCCAGATAATCGATTATTTATGCAAATAATCGATTATTTGCTTCAGCAAAATCTCTTAAAAACCCAATCTGATATGGATAATCGATTATTTTCAAGATAATTGATTATTACAGAGGGTAGTTTCTCCTAACATTGCCTAGATAATCGATTATTTACAGAATAATCGATTATTCCAGTGGCCTTTCAGATTCCACTACTCAGATAATCGATTATTTCCCACGATAATCGATTATTACAATGACTCTTTAAATTCTTCTTGCCAGATAATCGATTATTTCCCCAAATAATCGATTATTTCAGAGGCTCTTGAAATTCTTCATGTTCCAGATAATCGATTATTACCCAAATAATCGATTATTTTCATGGTTTTACTTAAAATAATCAATTATATTTTAAGATAATCGATTATTCCAAAGAAAGTTTTGCTTCTCAGAAATTTTAACCTTCCAAATTACACCAAGTCTAATTTGTCACTTGAATATTCTCTTATGAACATCTCTAACTGTCACTCTCAAAGCATAATCTATTCAAACATGATTCATTGATTATCCCTAATTCAATTCTTAATTGGTTAAATCTTTCCCTTGGTAGAGGTTTTGTAAAAATATCAGCTAGTTGTTTTCTTGTCTCTACAAACTCTACAACACAATCATTCCTTTGTACATGATCTCTCAAAAAGTGGTGTCTTATCTCAATATGTTTTGTCCTAGAGTGCAAAATTGGATTCTTGGTCAAATTTATTGCACTAGTATTGTCACACCTCAAAGGAATTTTATTCAGCTCAACTCCATAATCTCTTAACTGTTGTTTCATCCAAAGAATTTGAGCACAACAACTTCCAGCAGCTATATACTCAACCTCAGTTGTACTCAAAGCAACACAAGCTTGCTTTTTGCTATGCCATGAGACAAGTGCACTACCTAGTAGGTGACAAGTACCACTTGTGCTCTTTCTATCTAGTCTACACCCAGCATAGTCTGAATCTGAGTAGCCTATCAGACTTAGTGAGACTCCCTTTGGATACCACAAACCTACGTTGGTTGTACCTTTGAAGTATTTAAGGATTCTCTTCACACTCTTCATATGAGATTCTTTAGGATTAGCCTGAAATCTTGCACATAGGCACACAACAAACATTATATCAGGCCTACCTGCTGTCAAGTACAAGAGTGAAATAATGCCTCTATACTTTGAACTATCAATAGCAATTCCTTTCTCATCTAAGTCAAGATTGCAATTGTTTGATATAGGTGTGGCAGCCTCCTTACACCCTTCCATACCAAACTTTTTTAGAAGTTCATTGCAATACTTGCTTTGACTTATGAAAATTCCATCATGCGTTTGTTTGATTTGCAACCCCAAAAAGAATGTGAGCTCTCCCATAATTTACATTTCAAATTCTCCTTGCATAGTTTTAACAAATTCTTTGCATAGAGAGGTATTTGTGGATCCAAACACAATATCATCCACATAGATTTGTACATACATTGTATCATTTTTAAACTTCTTGACAAACAATGTATTATCCACCTTTCCTCTTTCATAGTCATTCTTAATCAAAAATTTGCTCAACCTGTCATAACATGATCTAAGAGCTTGCTTCAAGCCATAGAGTGCCTTTTTGAGCTTATACACATGATTAGGATTTTTAAAGTCCACAAAGCTTGGTGGTTGTTCAACATACACTTCCTCTTGTATCAACCCATTGAGAAAAGCACTTTTCACATCCATTTGATAAAACTTGAAATTTATTATAGAAGAATAAACAAGAAGTAATCTAATGGCTTCTATCCTTGCTACAGGGGCAAAAGTTTCATCATAGTCAATCCCCTCTTCTTGATTATACCCCTTAGCCACTAGTCTTGCCCTTATTTCTTAGAATTATCCCAGATTCATCAAGCTTATTTCTAAAAACTCATTTGGTTCTAATAATTGGATAATCTTTTGGTAATGGCACTAAATCCCATACTTCATTTCTTTCAAACTGATTTAGTTCCTCTTGTATGGCCATTAACCAATGCTCATCCTTTAGTGCTTCATCAATGCTCTTAGGTTCAACTTGTGACACAAATGCCATTGTGTTGCAATTATTTTTAATAACACTCCTAGTTGAAACTCCCTTACCAATATTTCCAATTATGTTATCCATTGATAAGTCTCTAGAAGTTTTCCATTCTTTGGGCAATTGTTCACATGTTTCCTTTGCTTTCTCATGTGATTCACTCTCCTTAGGTTCTTCATTTGGTTCATTCTCCAATAGGGGTTGATCAAGCAACTCAGTTAAATCTTCAATTTCAGTTTATCTTGTCTCTTGTTTATTTGACTCATCAAATACCACATGGATAGATTCTTCTACAACTAGAGTTCTCTTGTTATAGATCCTATAGGCTTTTTGTAGAGTATCCTAGAAAGATTGCCTCATCAGCCTTTGCATCAAACTTTCCAAGTTGCTCTTTCCCATTGTTCAGCACATAGCACTTACACCCAAACACTCTAAAGTATGAAATGTTAGGCTTCCTTCCATTATATATTTCATAGGGTGTTTTCTTTAATATAGGCCGGATCAAAACATTGTTTAACACATGACAAGCTGTGTTAATAGCATCAGCCTAAAAATATTTTGGCAAGTTTTTTTCATTCAACATTGTTCTAGCAAGTTCTTCTAAGGACCTATTTTTCCTCTCAACAACCCCATTTTGTTGAGGTGTCCTAGGTGCTGAGAAATTATGGTTTATACCATGTTCCTCACAGAATTTTTGAAACATTATGTTTTGAAACTCACCTCCATGGTCACTTCTTATAGAGGTAATGTTTGAACACTTCTCATTTTGAACAAGCTTGGCAAATTTTCTAAAGGCATTAAAAACATCATTTTTGTTTGCAAGAAACATAACCCATGTGTATCTTGAGTAGTCATCAACAATCACTAAGCCATAGTAGTTTCCGCCTAAGCTCATGGTTCTTGAAGGACCAAACAAATCCATGTGAATTAATTGCAAAGGTCTAGTTGTGGAAATCTGATTTTTGCTTTTAAAGCTAGCCTTCACTTGCTTGCCCTTTTGACAAGCATCACATAGTTTGTCCTTTCCAAACTTGAGTTTAGGTAGACCAATCACTAATTCTTTCCTGCTCAACTTATTCAAATGATCCATATGAATATGTGCAGCTCTCCTATGCCAAAGCCATATGTTTTCTTCTTGAGTTATTAGACACTTAGTATTTGAAATTGCTATAGAGTGTTCTAAGTCAAACATGTATATATTGTCAATTCTTTTTCCTATGAATCTGATTTCTTTACTCTTTTTTATCACATATCAAGCAACATGTATTATCAAATTCAATTTTAAAACCTTTGTCACTTAGTTGACTTATACTCAGCAAATTATGTTTCAAACCATCAACAAGCAATACATTCTCAATCAATGTTTGAGAGAGGGAATTACCAACATTGCCATGGCCAAGAATTTTCCCTTTGTTGTTGTCACCATAGGTAACATACCCTTCATTCTTCAATTTCAGACTTGAGAATTTTGAAGGATCCCCAGTCATATGCCTTGAGCAGCCGCTATCAAGATACCAAAGTAAATTTTTGGCCCTCAAGCATTCCTACAACAAAGATTCAGAGAAAAAATTTAGGTACCCATGTGAAGGGTCCTTGTAGGTTAGTTCTCAGCCTTTGGCTCTTTTCAACCCAAACCATCTTTCCATTTGGAACTCCATATTTCCTAGAATAGCAGTTCCTAATTGTATGGCCTCTTTTACAGCAATAAAAACAAGTTATTTGTCTAGAGAAATTGCTTTTAAATTTTCTAAAATTTTGATTTTTCTTAAAAGCTTCTTTCTTTGACTTAAATGGCATGCTCATGCTTGGATAAAAACCAAGTCCACTCCTATCAAAAGTGTTTCTTTGTTTTCCCAAAAGAATGTTTAAGTTTGCATTTTCATTTGTGAACTTTGCAAGAATGGATTTTAAATCAGCATTTTCTTTTTCAAAAATTTTGCAATGTTCACAAACATCTTTTGAGGAAGTGGATTTTTCACAATGAGCTTCACTAAAGTTAAACATAGTTTGAAGATTTTCATGCTCATGCTTCAAATCCTCAAGCTCTTGTTCAGCTTTAATTAAAGCATTTTCATACCATTTTAACTTGTTTTTCAACTTTGAATTTAAGGCTCCTAGTTTGACAACTTCTTCATGAATTTGTATAAAAACTTCTTGGAGTTGATCATAGTCCGGATTGGATTCAAGGTCAGAATCACTTACAATTGTGTCTTGTTCAGTTCCAGCCATCAAGCACAAGTTATTCTCCTCACATTTGGATTCGTCACTTGTTATGCTTGAGTCATTATCTTCCCAAGCAATGTAGGCTCTCTTCCCTTTTCCATTTTTCTTGCCTTTCTTCTCCTCTTGTTGCTTCTTCAAGAGGTTTAGACACTCAGCTTTCATGTGTCCCGGTTTTCCACATTCAAAGCAGTTGAAGGAGGATGTGCTTGCTTCCTCTTTCTTGTTTGTTTTTCTGTTGAATTTGTAGGGGGAATTTTTCCTTCTTCTTATGAATTTTCTGAACTTCTTTACCAATAAATTGAAGTTCTCAGTTTCAGAATCATCGGAGCTTGTTTCTTGACACACCTCTTTTCCTTTGGCAGATTTCAAAGCTTTCAAATGACACTTCTTTGCCTTTCTTATCCTGCTGCTCATGTTCATCAAATATGTGCAGCTTTTTCTCATGCTCTCTTAGCTTCCCAAAGAGAGTAGCAAGTGTCAAGGAGGTCAAATCCTTTGATTCTTCAATGGCTGTCACCTTTGCTTGCCATGTTCTGTCCAAGCATTGCAGCACTTTCAAATTCAGCTCTTCTTTCTCAAATTTCCTGCCAAGGTCAACAAGGTGATTTATCAAGTGTGTAAATCTCTTTTGAAAATCAGAAATAGATTCACCATTTTGCATTCTAAACAGCTCATATTCTCTTATGAGAGTATGCTTTCTTGATCTCTTTACATCACTTGTTCCTTCATGAGTGACTTGCAAAGTGTCCCACATTTCTTTAGCAGATATGCATTGTGAAATTCTAAAAAATTCATCAATAGACAATGCAGATGTAATGATGTTTTTGGCTCTTTTATCATGTTGGGTTCTTTTCTTTTCCTCATCACTCCATTCACTCCAATGTTTTTCTTTAAGCTCATCACCATCTTTTTTCATAGGTACATAGGGTCCATTTTCTATTGCATCCCATACAGCAATATCAATAGCTTCAATGAAAATTCTCATCCTAATTTTCCAGTAGACATAGTTTTCACCATTGAAAACAGGAGGTCTATGAATAGACACACCCTCACCATAGGGTAAGTTGTTGTTGGCCATTTTTGAAATCTTGAATAACTCTTAAGAACCTTGCTCTGATACCAATTGTTAGAAAAGAATGGCACAATCCAAGAGGGGGGTGAATTGGATTCAATGACCTTTTAAAAAATTTCAGAGTATTTAAGATCTTTATTTCACTTAAACTTTTCTAAGACTGAATTTTCAAATGAAGCTTCTTTAAAGACTTGTTATGAAAGTATGAATGCAATATGCTTTCTTGATTACAAAACAATTAGGCACTAATGTTATGCTTTAAATTCATATTAAACCATCAATATTCACACACACATGTTAATCAAGAATTATCTTCTTTAATGTCCAACCAAGAAATTACACAAAGTAAAAGATAAGGTAGAAGAAGATTGCACAAGTCTTTTATACTGGTTCAGCCACTCCACATGTGACCTACATCCAGTCCTCAATCAACACCTGATCAAGATTTGTTCCACTATCTCAAGGAAGAAGGTTTACAAGCACACACACATGCATATACTTCAACACTAAAGATAACCACTTTCTTGACCCCAAGAAAGTTCCCCTTGTAGAAACCCACTACAAGAAACCTTACCACTTGAGAAACCCTTCTCAAGATTTTACAAGTATTCACACAGAATAAAGGAACGAATTCACTTGGAATTCAGAAGCAAATCTTAATCTTCCCCTTTCAAGATATGATGATGATGATGATCTTTCTAACAAAGTTTTTCACAAACGTTTTTACTCTTGGATTTCACAAAGAAAACTCTCCAAGATGGTCACAAAGACTCCACAAAAACGTTTTTCTCAATTTGATTATCAGTTCTAACTCATGTCTGAAGTTTCTAAAAGTTTAAACTATTTATAAAAGTCTCAAACCCAGATAATCGATTATTTTAAAGAATAATCGATTATTTTTTTCTTCAGGTTTTCTGGAAACCAACCAAGATCAATATAATTGATTATTTTGCTGGATAGTCGATTGTTCCAGAGAGTTGTTTCTGGGATAATCAATTATTTTGGCAAATAATCGATTATTACAGCAAGGCATCCCATTTTTCCTGTTGTTGGAATAATCGATTATATTTAACGATAATCGATTATTTTGAGTTAGTTTTCAAAACTTCATTTTAAGCCTCAAAATAACTTTCTAACCTTTTTAACTCATCATCATACACTCTCTACTTAGCTTAGATATAGATTTTCTCATGCACACAACATAAAAACTCATTCAAAACAATTTATTTTCTAAACTCTATTACATAGCTCTATTACATAGTATTTTCTTGACTTTCTCTGACTTTGTTTTTATGCTTCCAAGTCGTTGTTGTACACACATGTTGTGATCATCAAAACTGCTTTAAGCTTCAAGCTCTCCTAAGCTCAACAGAGGTGGCCCCCTTAGAGACCCGTCGAAAAAGAAAGAGGGTAGAGAAGGAGGTCGGGGGGACCTCAGCTCCTCAAGGCACCAAGGAGGTGACCTTGAAGGCTGCCGATGCCGGCGCGGTTGACCTCACTAGGAGTCCTCCGCCCGAGGGAGCTCCCCAAGCGGCCGCCGAGGAGGTTGCCCAGGCCGCCGAGGTTGGTGCCTTTCTTTGTGGTTTTCCTTCTATATTGCCATTTTCTTGATTTCTGACTTAGGAAGGAATTTTTTTCTTTTGTAGGCGAGGAATGCTGCTGAGGTGCGGGTGGCTTCGAGCTCAGAGGTACCAGGGGCGGGCGCCCCCGTTGGCAAGTAGGAGGCGCCTGCTTCTGCTGCTGTCGAGGCCCGTGACAAGGGGCCGAGCTCCAAGGTCCTGACACCTACTCCTGCGGCCTCGGCGCCACCGTTGGGCCTGTCGAGGGGGGCCCCCAAGAGCCAATACCTCGCCCAGCGCTTTGGGAAGGATCGCTCTCAGGTGCGGTTGGACCATGTGAGCGCTTCGGAAGACATAGATTCACTGTGGAGCGCGGGGGTAACCTCGGAGAAGTTCTTCCCCAAGGGTTCGCTGAGCTCGGCTGATCGGGCTATGATCGAGACGGTCGGGCCAGTGGAAGGCCTTGATTCTGATGAGGTCTTCTTGCAGAGGACAATGGCCATCGTGGACCATTGGAAGCACAAGTGGTCCAAGCAGCAGGAGGACCTGATGAAGCTGAAGGGCCGATTCCAGCCTTTAAAGGAAGAGAACAAGGCCTTGGTGGCTGCCCTCGGTGATGCCAAGCTTCAGGCCACCAGGAAGGAGCTGGAGAGAGTTCAAAAGTCCTTAGAGATTGCTCTGAGGTCTAATGAGACTTACGCTGCCCAAGTGGGTGAGCTACAAGAACTCGCCACTTCATCCCGGGGTTGGGTGCGTTCCTTGGAGGATGAGGTAACTTCGCTGAAGGCGGATCTGGTGGTAGCGCCCGAGAAGCATCTTTGTGACAAGGTGTTTCTCGGTGGGAAAGAAGAGGAGGTCGTCGCTCTGAAGGTGAACCTCGCGAAGATGGTTGCGGCAAAGGCGGAGCTAGAGAAGAAGCTCGTCGAAACTGAGCGAGCTGTCCTGTTCAAGCATAAAAAGGGATTCCTCAAGGAAGCTTGCCAGGCGAGGCTACTTGTGCCGGGGGTCGACCTCTCCGCTATGTTTATTTCTTTGGAAAGCTGGTGAGAGAAGACGACCTCCAGGACAGCTCAAGTGATAATGCCTCTGCTTAGGCCATTTGGGCTTTGTAATAGCTTAGTTTATTTCTTTTTCCTGTTGGATTCATGTTGTGAACTCGTAAAATCTGTTGTGTGTATATAATTTTCCTAGGTTTTCACCTTTGCGTTTTTGATGGTTCTATGTCGACCTTTTGTTTGCGTGTGAAATGAAAATCGGCTTTAGGCTTAGTTTTAACTCGTTCCTGCAGTTTTAAAACGCGTTCAAAATTGGTTCTATACTTTGTGCGCAGCGACTTGCACCAGGGTCTGAATTCGATCCTGGCTTAGTATAGGATGATGCGTACCAAGGTTCGGATTCGACCTTGGGTTAGGATTTCACCTCAAGGTTCAAACTCGACTCTGGGTTATGGTTTCGTACCGAGGTTCGGATTTGACCTCGACTTAGAGTAAAATGAATTGTGCCTAAGGTTCAAACTCGACCTCAGCTTAAAGTAAAACGAATTGTGCCAAGGTTCGAACTCAACCCCGGCTTAAAGTAAAATGGATTTTGCCAAGGTTTGAACTCGACCTTGGTTTATGGTTTCGTACCGAGGTTCGGATTTGACCTCGGCTTAGAGTAAAATGAATCGTATCAAGGTTCGGACTCGACCTCGGTTTAAAGTAAAACGAATTGTGCCAAGGTTCGAACTCGACCTCGGCTTAAAGTAAAATGGATTTTGCCAAGGTTCGAACTCGACCTTGGTTTATGGTTTCGTACCGAGGTTCAAATTCGACCTCGGCTTAGAGTAAAATGAATCGTATCAAGGTTCGGACTCGACCTCGATTTAAAGTAAAACGAATTGTGCCAAGGTTCGAACTCGACCTCGGCTTAACGCGAAGCATTTGATGATAAAATGTAAAGTTAATAGAGTATGAATAGAGAAGGAATAAGTCATTTTATTAATATTGCGGATGTGCCTCGTTAAAAACCCTCTCAGCCAAAACCCATTTTTCTATTTTTTGGGACAAAAGACTAAGGCGGGAAAAGAGTGCACAGCTCATTCTTACAATTTCAACTGAAGTAGAACTTGAGATGCGTGACATTCCAAGTTCGTGGGATGGGTTTGCCACCAAGCTCTTCCAGCCGGTAAGCCCCATTTTCTAAGTTTTCAGTGATTTTGAATGGACCATCCCAGTTCGGTGCAAGTTTTCCTTCTGATGAATCTCTATGGGCGTCGCCAAGTAGTCACCAGACCAAGTTGCCAACTTGAAAAGAGCGAGGTCGAACTCGTGTGTTATACCTTCTAGAAGCTCAGAGTTTACAGGCTTCTTCATGGATCTGAGCTTCCTCTATGAACTTGTCGATCAGGTTAAGGTCAGCTGCTATCTCCTGATCGTTCTGCTCGCTGTCAAAAACTTGGCATCGATGAGATGTCTCCCCGACTTCAACTAGGATCATTGTGTCAGCTCGGTAAGTTAGCCTGTAAGGTGTTTCTTGCGTTGTTGACTGGGGGGTGCAATGGTACGCATTGTCCTTTGGCGTTTCCTAGCCGTTTCTTGAGCTCTCGAAGTATCACCTTGTTGGCAGCTTCGGCCTGGCCATTGGTCTGGGGGTGCTCCACCGAGGTCAGGAGGT
Source organism: Cajanus cajan (assembly GCF_000230855.2). Taxonomy (NCBI): domain Eukaryota; kingdom Viridiplantae; phylum Streptophyta; class Magnoliopsida; order Fabales; family Fabaceae; genus Cajanus; species Cajanus cajan. Next base: position 25,791,994 of record NC_138526.1, read on the forward strand.
GTTTGATACCGAGCTCACGGAGGAAGTCCTCAAAGCTTTGTGCGATGAACTGCCTGCCGTTGTTGGTAACGAGGGAATGAGGGATGCCGAACCTGCATATGATGCTCTTCCAAGTAAATTTTTGTACATTTTCAGCGGTAATCTTGGCGAGTGGGCACACCTCGATCCACTTGGTGAAGTAGTCAATTGCCACCAGAAGAAACTTGAGTTGACCTTTCGCGGGGGAGGAATGGTCCAAGGATGTCCATTCCCCACTGGGAAAAAGGTCAGGATGACATCATCTAGTGAAGGGCTTCGGGTGGTTGCCGATGTGTATTGCCGAACTGCTGACATTCCTTGCATCTTTGTACGTAGGCTTGACAATCTGACTTCAATGTGGGCCAGTAGTATCCAGCTCAGAGTACTCTGGTCGCCATTGAGCATGCTCCGGAGTGCATACCACATATTCCCCGATGGATCTCCTCGATGACATAAGAAGCTTGAGGTGCGGTGAAGCACTTAAGCAATGGGGCGGAGATGTCGCATTTGAACAGCTCGTCTTCGACGATTACGAACTTAGCTGACCTCACCCTCATCCTCCGAGCTTTATCCTTATCCTCGGGCAGGATTCCTTCTTTTAAGTAATTTCAAATGCCTATCATCCATCCTTGTTCCCCGTCATCACTGGTGTTGACGACCTTGTCATCCAAGCTAGGTGAATGTAAGGTCTCCTGTATGATGGTCCGGTGTTGTCCAGGACGCTTCATGCTAGCAAGCTTGGATAAGAGGTCGACTCTTACGTTCTGCTCCCGGGGTACATGGTGGATTGTGAACTCGTCGAAGGAGGAGATTTGTTGGGTGGCTAGATGAAAATACCTCTACAGTAAGGTGGCCTTGGTCTGATACGCCCGCTGAGCTATTCCACCATGAGTTTTGAGTCGCTGTTACAACTCACTCTCCGTGCTCCAAGGTTGCGAGCCAACCTTAGCCCCGCGAGAAGCGCCTCATATTCTGCTTGGTTTTTGGTCACCTTGAAGCCAAACTTGAGGGACTTCTCTAAAGTGACTTGATTCGGTCCTTCTAAGATGATACCTGCACCACCACCCTTAGAGTTGGAGGACCCATCAACATGTAAAGTCCATACCTGTGGTTCATTGACCGAGCTTGGCGTTAGTTCGGCTACGAAGTCGGCTAGGCATTGAGCTTTCAGAGCGCTGCGACTTTCGTACTGGATGCCGAACTCAGACAATTCTACCGACCATCCTATCATCTGCCTAGCGAGCTCTGGCTTTCTCAGGATTTGCTTGATTGGGTAGTCGGTCTTGACGACCACCTGGTGGCTTTGGAAGTAAGGCCGGAGACGTCGAGCTGTAGTGACAAGCGCCAGTGTGAGCTTTTCAATCATCTAGTACTATTTTTCTGTGTCTTGGAGAACTCGGCTGATAAAATAGACAGGCGTCTGCATTTTTTGGTGCTCTTGCACTATAACTACGCTGATCGCGCCTTCTGCCACAGCCAGATAGAGGAGGAGGTCAGCCTGGTGATCCAGCCTCTGAAGGATTGGCAGAGTCGTGAGGAAGGTTTTGAAGCTCTTGAAAGCCTCCTCGCACTGGTCCGTCCACTCAAAATTTTTTGGCTTTCATAGCAGGGTGAAGATGGGCCCTCCCTTCTCCGCCAACCTGGGGATAAAGCGTGAAAGAGAGACCAACCTTCCCGCCAGGCGTTGGACGTCTTTCACAATATGGGGGCTCTACATCTGGATAATGGCTTTGCATTTCTTCGGGTTGGCTTCAATCCCCCTGATGGTGATCATGAAGCCCAGGAACTTACCTCCCTGGATGTCGAAGACGCACTTCTCTGGGTTGAGGCGCATGTTGTGTTTCATGATCTGGCTGAACACCTCGGCTAGTTCGGCAGCATGACCTTCAGCTGAGGTGGTTTTGACCACCATGTCGTCGACATAGACTTTTATGTTCCTCCCGATCTTTTAGTGGAGAACCTTGTCCATCAGCCGTTGGTAAGTGGCCCCTGCGTTTTTTAGGCCGAAGGGCATCACCCGGTAGCAAAAGTTGGCGTGGTCGGTGATGAACGACGTGTGCGCCTTGTCTGGTGGGTACATCATGATCTGGTTGTACCCGGAGTAAGCATCTAGGAAACTAAGGAGGGCGTGCTTGGATGCGTCGTCGACCAGCTTGTCGATGCTCGACAAGGGGTACGAGTCCTTAGGGCATGCTTTGTTCAACTCAGTGTAATCAACGCACATGTGCCACTTCCCCGAGCTCTTTTTCACCAGTACCACGTTCGCCAGCCATGTGGTGTATCTGACTTCGCGGATGAAGCCCGCGTTCTGCAATTTTTGCGTTTCGGCAATTATGGCCTCTCGCCTCTCACCGCCGACCTTCCTCTTTCTCTGGGCTACTAGTTTTTCCTCCTTGTGAATTGCTAACCTGTGACAGATAAGGTTAGCATCTATACCTGGCATGTCAGCGCTGGACCATGCAAAAAGGTCGGTGTTCTTGGAAATTTCAGCCTCAAGTTGTCGCCGCAACTTCGGTTTTAGCTACCTGCTGATTTTGGTGCACTGTCCAGGGAGTTTGCTGATCTAGAGGTCATCGAGCTCATCAATGGGAGTCGGCCGTTCTTCATGAGAGTCCGACCTCGGATCTAAGTCGGTGATGTGCACGTGGGCGATATGAGCCACGGTAAGAGGGTCACTTTTGTGGCGCTCCTCGGATGGTGAGACCTTCAAACTCTCGGCGTAGCACTGCCGAGCTATTTTCTGGTTCGCCCTGACAGAGATGACTTTACCGGCGTTCCCTGGGAACTTCATCGTGAGGTGTGGGGTAGACACCACTACTCCGAGCTGATTCAAAGTTAGTCTTCCAATGATGATATTGTAAGACGTGTTGGCTTCCACGAGGAGGTATCAGACCATGATCCGCCTTGAGTCAAGAGAGGTTCCGAAGGTTGTCAGCAGGTCCACGTACCCTCGAGTGTGAACACGCTCTCCTGCAAAACTGACTAGAGGTTCTGTATGAGGTTGGATAAGGGAGTGAGGGATGTCTAACCTGAGGAACGTCGGCCAGTATAGGACATCAGCCGAGCTCCCTTGGTCAATCAATACCTTGTGCACCTCCCAATTAGCAACCTCCACGACGATGACCATTGGATCATCCTGGTTGGGGCAGATGTCGGTGTAGTCGTCATCGGTGAAAGTTATCGGTGGTGTGCTTTGGTGCGAGGCCGAGGTAGTGGAGTGGACATTGTTGATGCTGCGCAAATGTCATTTTCGTGCCGAGCTGCTAGAGCCTTCCCCTGCGAAACCACCTACAATTGTGTTGATGACGCCCCGCAAAGGGGCTGACCCTGTTTCCTGGCTTACCTCAGCCTGCACTACGCCACCAGTGTTTTGTTAGGATCCAGAGGGTTGGTCTATGTGGGTGCCTGCACCGAGACCTCGCCCTCACCCTCGCCCGTTACAGCCTCCTCGGTGACTTTGCTGCCGCTGTACATATTTCCCGAGGTGTCCCGCCTGGACGAGCTCCTCTATACGATCCCAGAGTGTACAACATTCCTCGGTGGTGTGACCGTGGTTTCTATGGTACCGGTAGTGCTTTGTTCTGTCTGCATTGTTGGGACTGTGCCCGAGTGGTGGCAGAGTGAGCAAGTTGTTGTTGTTGGCTTCCTCTAGGATGTGTACTCGGGGTGCACTCAGGGGGGTGTAAAAGTCGTATCTCCCCCCTTTGTTTGCCCTGGCAGACTTCTTGAACTGACTGTCATTGTTGACCTTCGTCTTGTCCTTGTGACCATGGTCTGGCTTTGCCTGTGACTTGCCGCGAATCTGGTCATGAAAAGCTGAGTGCTCTTCCATCTGGATCTACCCAGCAGTACGGGCACGGAGTTCGTCCATGTCATGGGGAGCTTCACGACACAGGTTGTCTACGAAAGGTCCAGGCTTGAGAGCGATGAGCATGGCATGTAGGGCGAATTCGGGATTCAAATTTCGAATCTTGATCGAGATGCTGGCGAAGCGTTCCATGAATGTCTTCAAGGACTCATCGTCGCCTGCCTGAGACTGGCCAAGGCGGCCGATGTGACATGGTGAGGCTGACTCGTGGCATATTGAGCCGTGAATTGCTTTACCAGAGTGTTGAAGTTATCGATCGACTCAGCCGGTAATTGGGTGTACCAATTGAGTGCGACCCCCTTGAGTGAGGTCGGAAAAACCCTACACAGAATAGCATCCTCATTAGTGTAAAGGTTCACCTGTGTAGTATACAGGTCGATGTGCTCGTCCGGATCCGTCGTGCCATCATAGCGGTCAATGTGGAGGGGCTTCCAACCGAAAGGGAGAGGCGTCTCCGTGATGCCGTCCACAAAAGGATGGCGACGAAAGCTCGTCCGATTCCCAAGGGCCTGGGCAGGGGCGATGCTGACTTCGTGGGCCGACCTGTTCGTCAGTGGGGGTACCAATGTGTGGCAGGCCTGGGAGTTGGTGCCCTAGGTGCAGTCGGTGGTTGAGAAACCGAGTGCCCCTCTTCCTCGTATGGTTACTCGGTTGAGGGGGTTGATCAGAGGGGTGCCGAGGAGGCTGGGCGCGAATACGCTCATTCTAGACGCGCAGGGCCGCTAGGTCAGCTTCGTTAGCGGTGCGCAGCGCTGCTAGGTCAGTCTCGTTCTTGGCACGGATGTTTTGCAGATTGGTGGTGTGTTACTATCGCATTTGTTCGACCTGCTCGATCAACCTTCTCAATGCTGCTTCGCTGTCCATGCTTATCGTGCGATCTACGTCGTCTGTTGTGCGTCTACTATGGCTTCGGGTGAAAACCATAAACATGGCCGATAAGAGCTGTCTTGATCGACCCCACGGTGGGTGCCAAATGTTCTTACTGGAGATCGGTCGTAGGGGACGATCAACTGGGTAAGATCGATGAGCCTCCTTCACGGGTACGCTTGTTGCTCCAAGATGGGGGTGGTACCTACAAAAGAGACTCCGATGCTCAAGTTAGTGTTTGTGGATGTATGGGTCTCGTATAAGTAATGCACGTACCTTTGTCTGAATTAGGGTTTTATTGGACCTTGGGCCTGAGATCAGTTATGACCTATTTAGGTAGCGGACCTCGTCTTGGCCGAGGTCGCCCAGCGCGTGTCCGAGGTCGTCCTGCGCTGTGATGCCGAGCTTGGAGCTCGGCTTCGCGGTACGGATAATACATGGAGTTTCTAGTATCACAATATAAATGTAACAAATTTTGTAATGTTTATGGAGGTAATTGCTTAAAGTAATAGGTTGAAATAAATTACATTGTAGAACCCTTATAATATGAAGGCACTAATGGTCGTGATTATAGAGTTTAGAAGCAAATACTGTTAGGAATACTTTTGAAAATGTAAGGGAAAAAGACTGATGGTAATAGCAGAGAGGGAGAACAAAAGTAAAAGAATGGTTCCACTGATTTATTATGAAAGAATACTTCAGAAATGTACAAAGGAGCACACTCCTTTCACACAGGAAAATAGCCCCGTCAATGATATCAAAATTTCACATAAAACCCCTATCATACTCTAAGAGTGTGTTTAGATAAGAAATGTTTTGTTTGGATGAAGAATTTATAAAGAATTTGAAATCCAAATATTTGTAAAATTTCTTAAAATAGTAGAATTTCAAATTCTTTCAGAAGTAAGAATTTGAAATTTTTCGTTCTCTTTTTTTCCTATCTCTATCTTTTCTCTTTCAAAGTCACCTAAAAAATATCAATAGTTTTTTTTAATTGTTGTATATTCAAAATTATTAAATATTATTTAAATATTAAATTTTAAAATTATGAAATATTTAAAAATTGACTAATATTTAGTTTTATAAAATTAAATCTTAAAATTTTAATATATATTTGTTTAAAATCAATTTTACCTATGGTAAAAATTAAATTTCCCTATCAAAATATACACCAAAAAAAAATTTCCCTATCAAAATTAAGAATTTAAAACTTTAAAAATTTGAATTGACTTGTCCAAACAAGAAATTTAAAGAATAATGAAAATTAAAATCAAAGTAATTCAAATTCTAAGAATTTTAAATTCTTTGAATTTTTAAAATTCTTCATTCAAATACACGATAAGGGTTTTATTTATAGACTTTTCTCTAACTGTTTGCTAACCGAGATTCTAATTACAGTCAATGGGCTTTTTTCTGTGGTTCTGGTTGTGGTTGACTTTCTTGCCTATCAAATACTTTTCCTTTTCCAAGTACACTATATTTCTTCAGATCAAGAGCTTGTTAGTCTCAATTTTCGGTGGCATAAAATGGTATTTATGGATCAATAATAAATTTCTTTTTTTTGTATATTTTGAAATCATAATAAGTATGTTTTCCCACTTCAATTATGGTTTGTGGATTAAAGAATATACAACCAAAATCCTGACTTTTGTTTTTTATTTTAAAGGTTCCAAAAATGATTGTGTTTTTATTTTCTTTTAAAGGAGAAAGTGCAAAAGTAATAGCTGAAAAATTTTCTAAGGACTTTTGTCAAGAAAGTTTTCTGGAGGAAAAAGTAGTTATGTCCAAATTGAGAAATGTTCTGTTTTCATGTTATTTTGCTACTTAGGTTTTTGTTCTGTTTCCAGGATAAATGTTAGTGAGAATGTGAAATCTTGTGCTTTCAAACTTTCTAGTAACCTGTAAAACTATTTTCTACAATCGCCTTTCCTACAGTCATGTTTGAAACAACTGCTATGAAAAGGTTTAGTTCTAGTAACCTGTAAAACTATTTTCTACAATCACCTTTCCTACAGTCATGTGCTTGTAAATTTTTGTGTAAAGCATATTTGTCTATTGCAAAGGTTAAAATACTAATAATTTATATTGTGATACAAAATTATTTTTAATTATTAATAATTTATTTAAAATATTAAAATTTAACTTATAAATAAATATGATAAATGAAAATTTGAATCAAATAAAAAGTTATAAGAATTTGTTAAAATGTTTAAGTAAAACAATAGTCTTGTTAACTACATACGTATTTAAGTTTTATAAAAATGCAGAGTTTACGCTAGTAATAATTAATATTTTGACGTTTACAATGCACAGCTTAAATATATATATTATATATAATTAAAATTTATAATAAATTATATATAAAAATAAATATTATATTTAAATATATAAATCCTATTTAAAATTTGCATGAATATATATTTTAAAATGTATAAATTATATTTTAAATTTACAATAAATAATTTATATGGTAATAAATTATTTTTTTATTTATTAATAATTTATTTTAAAATATTAAAATTTAATTTATAAATAATCATGATAAATAAAAATTAAATTAAATAAAAAATTTAAAAAATCTCTCATCGAAAAAATATTTCTAAAAATCCTTTCAAAGATAAACGTTTCTATTTAATATATAGAAATCGATAAAAAAATATATATAAAAAAAAAAAACAAACTTTTCTGCCTAAAGGTCCTAAATACATCTCATTTTCATGATTTTAATTTTTTGCTTTTTTTATTATAATCGTTACTTATTGCGACCTAATTACATCAGTTTTATTGTTTTAAATTATCTCATCGTAATTATTTAGTTTCATATGTCCCTTTTAAATCATAAGAAGGTATGATATAATATATTATTCAAATAAAAATAAAAGTTGAATATAATTTTATAAGTCATTTGTGACACTTTCTATCCCAACATACATATACAATAATTATAAAAATATATTTTTGAAGTAAATAAAATTTTTTGAATTAAAACAATGGTTCCACTAACATAAGAATAGAAAATTCATATTTGTAAATGTAAATCATGGTCAAATGTGAAATTTACAAGAAAATGATACATGAGATTTTCCAAAACAAAATAACAATAATGAAATCCTAAATCAAGCTTAGCTATGCCCCAATGTCACATATCCTATCAAATCACGCCCAACTAAAGTATATGTCTCATCACCAACATCTCCATGTTGATGATCACCTACAACACAATTTAAACACATGCAAAAAGTAACAAGGGAGTGAGAAACAAATGTTAGACAGCACACACACAACAAATATTATACAAGTCATAAGGATAAATCACATATAAACAATACACATGCATAATCAATATCACATGTGTGACACCCTCTACCCCGCATATCATAATACAAATAATAAAATTTGAATAACATAGTCTTTCATTTTTAAAATACCAAATATATGTTCAGATAGAGAGCACCACATTCAGAACTTAAAAAAATAACGTAATCAGTGGTAATTACAAAAGAAATAAGGTTAAAAATTTCAAAATAATTTAACAAAAACAACATCCTAATCTAATCATATCTACGCCCCGATGTCACATGTTCTATCAGAGCAAATCCCAACATAGAAGCCTAAGCTTCATCACCAACATCCTCAGCCTCATGCTGATAATCACCTGTATGACAATCAAAGAAAAACAACACAAGAGAAAGGGGACTGAGAAACAACTCACTCTGGCTCACAGTGTAGAAATATACATCAGATAGTCAAACACAAACAAAACAGGTTTAACATAGATAAATTAATAATAACATCGCATTTCACTCATCCAAGACATATCAATTTTTCATATAACATTAAAATGCACATGTATATACACGGACTACATTTTATTATGCATGTGGCGCCAGTAACATATCACATGACATATTACCACTAGCAATACACGAAGAGTAGTCTAGGAGTACATGTCAGGTCACACCCTCTGCGTACTCTCACTAGAAGGACATACTACTATAGTCTTGTCGGGATAGCTAAGCTGATGGCAAAGGTAGGAGAAGTGGAAGATGTTCCTCTCCTTAGCTTCACCTAGGCTCGGATCCTCTTCAAGGAGATTGAAACCGAAACAAGAACACTTTGAAATGGATGAATTCTTCGGATGAACAAGGCCTAAGCCAAGGATGGAAGCATCCAAGCTTAAGCAATCAAGAGATTGCTCACTTCAAAAGGTAGGAACTAGGTTAGTTTATAGGGTTTTGAAGGCACTCTCTCTTTCTTTCTTTCTCGGTGACTTTTGGAAGAAACTTGGCAAAATATGCTCTCAAATTTCAATAACTCAAAAGTGTTTACAAATGGCTAGAAGTATCACTTAAGTAGGCTTTCCGGAATTGCACTCCTTAGCGCCTAAGACAAAGCCAAATTGTGGCGCCTAAAATTTGAATTCAAACTTGAAATTTGAATTCAAATTTTGGCTCACATGTACTTGGCCGTGAGTCTAGGTACTAAGGTGCATCTAAGTTTGATTTGAGGGTCATTTAGGGTTAATTTGAGTGTCACATGTTCAGCCACCAATGGTGTTAAACATGTGACTCAAATGTAACTTAAATGACCTCCAAATTAAACCTAGTTCTAACCTAATTTGCCTATTCAAGTAATTCTTGTACAAACCTATTCTAATGGCATAAATACAATGGCCAATCAAATACAATGGAAAGGAAAAATTACAAGAATGAAAATGAGTCCAATATTGGGTACCAAAAGCCCAAAGGCCCATGAAGCCCAAAACTAGACCCAACAAGCCTAAAGCCCAAAAATGCTACACTATGTGGTCCAAAATACAAGACCAAAATATATGGAAACTATACTAATAAAACATAAGAAGAATGTCATATGAAGATAGTCCCATGAGAAGCTTGACTTGGGCCTTCCAAGCCCATCGGGCCCATTTGGGCCTTGACTAGCCCAAACCTCCATGCCTAGCCCACTCCTCTTGGATCTTTTAGGTTGTCACCTCTTGCAATCCTAGGCATGATTCCATCATAAGCCGCGCAAGATACATCTCATGCACACAATGGACGAGACTGGTGTTGAGCTTAGGAGAGCTTGAATCTTAAAGGAGTTTTGATGATCACAACAAGTATACAACAACAACTTGGAGCACAAAAACAAAGTCAAGGAAGAGTCAACAAAATGCTATGAAATGGAGCTATGTAATAGAACTCAGGAAATAAATTGTTTTGAATGTGTTTTTATATTTTGTGTGCTTTGTATGCTTTGTGCATAAGCAAATCTATATCTAAACTAAGTAGAGAGCATATGATGATGAATTAAAAAGATTGGAAACTTATTTTGAAGTATAAAATGAAGTTTTAAAACTAACTCAAAATAATCGATTATCATTAAATATAATCGATTATTCCATCTAATAGGCTAAGTGGAATGCCTTGTTGTAATAATCCATTATTCGCCAAAATAATCGATTATCCCAGGAACAACTCTCTGGAATAATCGATTATCCAGCTAAATAATCGATTATATTGTTCTTGGTTGATTTCCAGAAAATCTGAAGAACAAAATAATCGATTATTCTTTAAAATAATCGATTATCTGTGTCTGAAACTTTTATAAATAGTTTGAACTTTGAGAAACTTAAAAAAAAGAGTTAGAACTGATAATCAATTTGTGAAAAACATTTTGTGGAGTCTTTGTGACATCTTGGAGAGTTTTCTTTGTGAAATCCAAGAGTGAAAACGTTTGTGAAAAGCTTTGTAGACCCCTAAAATTGTCCGGGTCGGAAATAAAGCTTGAAGACTCTCGAAGACTGAAGGAAGATCAGCCAGAAGGACTCCTGGAAGGCCCTAGGAGGGTTCTCTGTAGGTCTAGAGGTCTTAGAATAGCTTAAAATAAGGAAGTGGAGGGAATGAAGCCCAATACGGCCGTACTAAACTTAATACGGCCGTATTGAAGCTTCAATATGGCCGCAGTGAACTCAATACGGCGTATTGAAGTTTCTGAAACTTCAATACGGCCGTACTGAAATCAATACGGCCGTATTGAAGCTTCAATACAGCCGCAGTGAACTCAATACGGGTGCATTGAAATTTCTGAATTTCAATACGGCCGTATTGAACTCAATACGGCCGTATTGAAGTTCAAAAATTTCAATACGGCCGTATTGATTCCGTAGCCCGTATTGCGCCTATTCCCTATAAATATGACGTCAATTGGACGTCATTACACACTTTTGAACATAGTTTCAACCCTCTCCTTGAGTATTCTGGGGTTTTTGAGCAGTGTTCTGCCCTAGAAATCACTCGGAGAGTTGATCCGACGAAGTTCTTGAGCCCCGAGCCATTTTGCTTGAGGATCGAACCTAGTCGAAGGGAAATCCTCCGGATTTCCATAGTTAAAATTTTATAGGAGGGAGCGAGCGGGCTTGTAGAGCGAGGGAACGCCAAAAAGCTTCCCAGTTTTACGAATTATATAAAAGCACGCTTCAAAGGTTTCTTCTTAAATCCTTCCTTTTACTGCTTTCTGTGTGCATATTTAAACTGTCATCATGTAGATAGTTAATTTATAATTGCTTAGAATAAATAGGGGTAATTTAGTAATTTTACGCTATTATTTTAGAAATAATCTGTCATAGGGAACCCGAAAGGGGCGCTGTGGGGTGCTAACACCTTCCCCACACGTAACCGACTCCCTTACCCAACTCTGGTTGTAATGGCCAAAGTTGATTTATAAAATCAATTGCCTTATCCCTTTTTCCAATGTTTTGAGTAAAACATTGGTGGCGACTCCACGAACCCTTCCTTTTTATGAAAACCACTAATCCATGGAGGGTCCCGCTTGGGATTAACATGGATTGGTGAGCCTTTTAATAAAATTGCTCGTTTGACGAGGTCTTAGTTTGAGAATAAGTCATTCTAGCAATCCACATTTTTAAACAAATAAACGAGTCCAACCATCCTTCGCGAATGCCGAAAGCCCCGTTTCGGGCCGGTGGCGACAGATGGCGACTCCACTGGGGAAGCCTCGAGAGTCAGTCCCATTTAGTGACAGATTGTTTTTAACAAATAATAGTTAAAAATTACTTCGTTACCCCTTGCTTGTATGATAACATGATTTATTATATGGCTTTAAATAACTGTTGTATGTTTAAATTCCGCAATTGTTTGAAATATAAATTGCACACAAACCTTTGCACACAACAGTTCCCTCTATACCCGGGGGCATGAGTGATTAACCATAGGGAGTGGATGTTAGTACGGCCGGTTGTCGAATGGGTCTATAGGTGCCCGTAGACCGTTGTCGGAAAACATCACTCAAGGTGATAACCATGAACTTGAGTCCGACGGTGCGTTGGAGCTTTCCATCGACCTACGATGAGAGGAATTGGGTCCCTATAATGGGGGCACCTTGGGGGCCTCAGACCGGTGAGAACAGTTAGATCCACCTTGAATATGCACTTTTCTGCAGGATACCCCTACCTCGTGATTCGCTCGTGACTGTTCGTGGATGAGTGAATTGTTTGTGCATTGTTTATGTGAAATTGTTTGAGCATACATTGCATTTCTTTAAACATACAACATTCCTATTCTTTTAAAAATAAGAATAAATAGGAATAAGAATCTTCCATTATACGGTGTTAACATCTACCTTCATCACATTCATATAGGTAGTTTCCCTTTTCACCCAAAAAATACAAAAAATATATAAAATAAAAAATACCCAAAAAAAGAAAAAAGGGTTATTTATCCAAACCAAGCAATATCATGCATCATCTTAGGAACATCCTAAAAACATGATAATGCTTAGTTGAATAAACACTATGCATGCATATTCAACCTCATCATCTCATATCATGCATATAGATCATGGAGAGATCTAGGAGTCATTCATACATCTCTCCTAGTAATCCATTAATAAACATTAATAAAAAGAAAGAAATAATCGATGCGTATATTCAAAGAATGGATCACACGCCGTTCGTTATCAAGTGTAAGCCAACAACCGCGCCAAGCGAGCACACGTCAACTCCGTTGTTGGTAATCAAGACAAACAAAGGGGAAGGTCCAACACCATTAAGGATCACAGTTCCAAGGCCTTTCCCTTGCAAATCAAATAAGGCTGTGCCGTGGATATACGACATCCACTCTTCTGCCGACAGCGATATCTCCAACATCGCTGGACTTGGGGGCATGACTAGGAGTGGCAGGATCTACACTCCCGAAGATCTTCATGATAAAGCCCCCAAGAATAAAGAAAAAGAAGAAAAGAAAACCGAGGAAAAAGAATCCGAGGAGGAGACTGACAAGCTGTTAAAATTTATCCGACAGAGCGAGTACTCCATCATGGATCAACTTTGTAAGACGCAGCAAAGATTACTCTGTTGTCGTTGATCCTATGCTCCGAACCGCATCGGCAAGCTCTGTTGAAAGTCTTGAACGAGGCATATGTGTCGCACACTATCTCCCAAGACAAGTTTGAGGGGATTGTTAGTCACATCACGGCTAATGATCACCTCACCTTCACCGATGAAGAAATCCCCGCCGAGGGATCAAACCACAACAAGCCCTTGCACATCTCTGTAAAGTGCAAGGAGTATCACATCGCTAAAGTCTTGGTAGATAATGGATCTTCCTTGAATGTGATGCCAAAAAGAACGCTCGATCAAGTGGCAATCAAGGGAGTCCAAATGCGCCCGAGCAACATGATCGTTCGAGCCTTCGACGGCTCTAAAAGAGAAGTGGTGGGAGAAGTCAATCTTCCAATCCAAATCGGACCCACTATCTTCGATGTCGAATTCCAAGTGATGGACATCACTCCCGCATACAGCTGTCTCCTCGGCCGACCTTGGATTCATGATGCGAAAGCTGCTCCCTCTACGCTCCACCAGAAAGTCAAATCCATTGTGGGTGACAAGCTGGTGACCGTGCAAGCTGAAGATGACATACTCATCAGCAAGCCATCCAACATACCTTATGTGGATGCAACAGAGGAAGCTTTGGAAACCGCCTTCCAAGCATTGGAAATTGCCAATGTTGAAACGTTTCCTCGAGAAATGAAGAAGGTAGCTCATATGCTCACAAAGAACGGATACTTGCCAGGACAAGGATTGGGCAAGTACTCCCAAGGAATCCCGGAGCTACCCATTATCAAGGACAATCCGGGGAAACAAGGGTTAGGATACAACCCTGTTAAAGATCAAAGAACGAAGAGGAATCAAGATCCTTCTCGACGTTCTTTAAGCCGGATCTTTAGGAAGGCTGGTTCACAAGCGTCAAGGCCAGCTGTCGTCATCAAGTGTCCTTTTCCTTCTAATAGGGATGTGTAAATTCAGTGACTATTAGAGATCACTCCTCGGGGACAGCCCGACCCCCGAGCCTCGATAGGGCACATGTTTCCATTATGATTATAATAAAATCATTCTTCATTATTTCTTTATTGCTTCTTTTCTTGCTCGCAATAAAAATCTAAACCACGTTATTTAACCCTGTTTGAATAAACATGAATGAGGTTAAAATCATCTTGATAATAATAAACCCGCATCATTTTTATGTGGAAATGTGCATAACGACTTGGAGCACCTTTTCTTGGCCTCAATAAGTGCCGTCATGGATAAAAGAAATCCATTCAGGACAAAAATCCTAAAAAAACAAAAAGCTCGGCAGGAAACCCAAAAAGGGGCTGCACAAAAATAAGAGCAAAAGACCCGCTAGGAATCCCACAAAAGGGTGACCTAGGCAAAAATTAGGGTTACAAAATAATGAACAAAAACAAAAGCCCGCTAAGACATCACAAATGGGTGTTTTAGGCAAAAGTTAGGGCCGTCAAAAAAAAAGAAAAACAAAATAAATCCATGATGGTACCATCAATTGATTTCAACAAGGGGCTCAAGAAAAGCTATCCAAGTTGTCAAAACACAATCATTAATAACAAAGATGTGCTTAACCTCATAAGTGTTTAATCGAACAAGCCTAAACACATAAGCCTACCATGGCCAGCCATTCTTACAAAAACCATTTTTCAAAAATAAAATAATCCCCTCTAAAACACAAACCTTTGAAAATATATCCTTTCCTTCTCTTCTCTCTTGTCCCAAACGATTTTTGAATAATCTTGTGGAAACATGGAGATATAGTGGTCAATAGGAGGGTTGACACATCTTCTAAAGAAAGGGAAGAATCATTTGGTTGATGACACCAAAATCAAATATGCATCATTCCTCGGTAACAGAAATCGGCAGAGCACAGTCCGTCTGGAGGAATGGCAAAATCCAAACACAAAAACGCATCGGTTAATTCTTTTGAAAAAAGAATCAAATAGAATTAGGTGCATCATACCGCATACATGCATACAGATGATAGGTGTACTGGAAGATCACTTATTCTCTGTTTATTGAAAAAAAAAAAAAAAAAAACAAAAAATATATAAACTTCAGAAAAAACAATGCGCCCGTACCATGTTCAGTACACCCGTACTAAAATTGGGGTTATGAACAAATTTTTAACTCAAACATGGGCGTACTGAAATGGATGCGGCCGTATTGGCCATAAAGAAATTTTCAAAGACCTCGTCATGAGGCAATTGCATAAAATAGAAAAAATAGAAAAATTGCTTGTGTATGACAGCAGCAAACAAAATGCAAAGATTCAGAAAATCAACAGCGTCATACAGAATAACTGAGCCTGGAGAGGCTTGCCGAAAGAATACTCTCAGAATAACTGAGCCTGGAGAGGCTTGCCGAAAGAATACTCTCAGAATAACTGAGCCTGGAGAGGCTTGCCGAAAGAATACTCTCAGAATAATTGAGCCTGGAGAGGCTCGCCGAAATAATACTCTCACAGAATAATTGAGCCTGGAGAGGCTCGCCGAAATAATACTCTCAGAATAATTGAGCCTGGAGAGGCTCGCCGAAATAATACTCTCTCAGAATAACTGAGACATTTCTGTACAGAAAAAGCCAAAACCAACAAAAAAGGCAAAATCAACAAAAATACAGAAAAAGCCAAAATCAACAAAAAAGGCAAAAACACAGAAAAAGCCAAAATCGAAAAAAGGGCAAAATATAGAAAATCCAACAAATCATACAGAATAACTGAGCCTGGAGAGGCTTGCCGAAAAAATACTCGTACAGAATAATTGAGCCTGGAGAGGCTCGCCGAAATAATACTCTCTCAAAATAACTGAGCCTGGAGAGGCTTGCCGAAATAATACTCTCTCAAAATAATTGAGCCTGGAGAGGCTTGCCGAAATAATACTCTAGCAAAATAATTGAGCCTGGAGAGGCTTGCCTAAATAATACTCCCGCAGAATAATTGAGCCTGGAGAGGCTTGCCGAAATAATACTCCTTCAGAATAATTGAGCCTGGAGAGGCTCGCCGAAATAATACTCTTTCATCATAACTAAAGCCTGGAGAGGCTTGCTGAAATAATACTCTTTCAGAATAACTGAGCCTGGAGAGGCTCGCAGAAATAATACTCCCCAGAGAAACCTCAGCTTAAGCTCATGGAACAAATCCCCAGCGAGAGCTATCAAAGCAAGATCGTCAAAATCCCCAATGGAAGCGCGATCATCCAAGCAAAATATTCAGTCAAAGGACTTGAAACTTCCTCAGTGGAAGATAGCTCTCTGACTCAAGCGCTGAGTGAGGCTAAGCCTGCAGAGGCTTCCTAAATAATACTCTGGGATACATAAGATCCCCAAATCCCCAGTCGCTTACTCAAGAGGCATTCCTACAAAAAGAAAAAAAATCAAAAAATATCAATAAATATTCCCCAAGCGGAATGCGGCATCCAGCCAAGCACCAAACATCAAGGTTATTTGCCTAACAGAAGAGGCCAGTCAAGAAATGAATGACAAAATCCCCAGTGGATAACAGCCTACACAGAGGCAGCAAAAATCAGAAAATCCAAAAGAGATACCCGAATAAGGACAACCGGGATACTCCACCTACGTCAAAAGGACGTCAGCCAAACATAAGGCATCGCTCAAAGAGAGAGCATCTGTGTCTACACCTCAAGGAGTCAAAAATTCCCCATGGGTACCAACAATGCAATGCAAGTTGGGGCACAGGAACCTATGAATGACTGCACATCCCCTAGACGGATCCCTGCGTTATCCAGCCCTCAGCGGCACAAAATCAGAAAAACAAACCGTCGAAGCAGCATTGTGGACTGTGGAGACAAACTATACTCAACTGCCTCATGTTGAGAGGCAGGGCCTGGAGAGGCGATACTCAACTACCTCATGTTGAGAGGCAGGGCCTGGAGAGGCAATACTCAACTGCTGAATGTTAAGAGGCAGGGCCTGGAGAGGCGATACTCAACTACCTCATGTTGAGAGGCAGGGCCTGGAGAGGCGATACTCAACTACCTCATGTTGAGAGGCAGGGCCTGGAGAGGCGATACTCAACTACCTCATGTTGAGAGGCAGGGCCTGGAGAGGCGATACTCAACTACCTCATGTTGAGAGGCAGGGCCTGGAGAGGCGATACTCAACTGCCGAATGTTAAGAGGCAGGAACTGCTGAATGTTAAGAGGCAGGGCCTGGAGAGGCAATACTCAACTGCTGAATGTTAAGAGGCAGGGCCTGGAGAGGCAATACTCAACTGCTGAATGTTAAGAGGCAGGGCCTGGAGGGGCAATACTCAACTGCTGAATGTTAAGAGGCAGGGCCTGGAGAGGCAATACTCAACTGCTGAATGTTAAGAGGCAGGGCCTGGAGAGGCAATACTCAACTGCTGAATGTTAAGAGGCAGGGCCTGGAGAGGCAATACTCAACTGCTGAATGTTAAGAAGCAGGGCCTGGAGAGGCAATACTCAACTGCTGAATGTTAAGAGGCAGGGCCTGGAGAGGCAATACTCAACTGCTGAATGTTAAGAGGCAGGGCCTGGAGAGGCAATACTCAACTGCTGAATGTTAAGAGGCAGGGCCTGGAGAGGCAATACTCAACTGCCGAATGTTAAGAGGCAGGGCCTGGAGAGGCGGTACTCAACTACCAAGGTTGTTAGAAACGCCGAGGTATGCATCAACCTGGAGAGGCTACTCAACAATTTTCCACCAGAAGACATTACAAGTCAGAAGGTTGGCACATTACCCGGACAATTGGGTCAACTCCTTTACTTGTCAATCGGTACACCAAAAGGCCGTTTGACTAAGTAAAGGGGGGCAGCTGTAGACCCCTAAAATTGTCCGGGTCGGAAATAAAGCTTGAAGACTCTCAAAGACTGAAGGAAGATCAGCCAGAAGGACTCCTGGAAGGCCCTAGGAGGGTTCTCTGTAGGTCTAGAGGTCTTAGAATAGCTTAAAATAAGGAAGTGGAGGGAATGAAGCCCAATACGGCCGTACTAAACTTAATACGGCCGTATTGAAGCTTCAATATGGCCGCAGTGAACTCAATACGGCGTATTGAAGTTTCTGAAACTTCAATACGGCCGTACTGAAATCAATACGGCCGTATTGAAGCTTCAATACAGCCGCAGTGAACTCAATACGGGCGCATTGAAATTTCTGAATTTCAATACGGCCGTATTGAACTCAATACGGCCGTATTGAAGTTCAAAAATTTCAATACGGCCGTATTGATTCCGTAGCCCGTATTGCGCCTATTCCCTATAAATATGACGTCAATTGGACGTCATTACACACTTTTGAACATAGTTTCAACCCTCTCCTTGAGTATTCTGGGGTTTTTGAGCAGTGTTCTGCCCTAGAAATCACTCGGAGAGTTGATCCGACGAAGTTCTTGAGCCCCGAGCCATTTTGCTTGAGGATCGAACCTAGTCGAAGGGAAATCCTCCGGATTTCCATAGTTAAAATTTTATAGGAGGGAGCGAGCGGGCTTGTAGAGCGAGGGAACGCCAAAAAGCTTCCCAGTTTTACGAAATATATAAAAGCACGCTTCAAAGGTTTCTTCTTAAATCCTTCCTTTTACTGCTTTCTGTGTGCATATTTAAACTGTCATCATGTAGATAGTTAATTTATAATTGCTTAGAATAAATAGGGGTAATTTAGTAATTTTACGCTATTATTTTAGAAATAATCTGTCATAGGGAACCCGAAAGGGGCGCTGTGGGGTGCTAACACCTTCCCCACGCGTAACCGACTCCCTTACCCAACTCTGGTTGTAATGGCCAAAGTTGATTTATAAAATCAATTGCCTTATCCCTTTTTCCAATGTTTTGAGTAAAACATTGGTGGCGACTCCACGAACCCTTCCTTTTTATGAAAACCACTAATCCATGGAGGGTCCCGCTTGGGATTAACATGGATTGGTGAGCCTTTTAATAAAATTGCTCGTTTGACGAGGTCTCAGTTTGAGAATAAGTCATTCTAGCAATCCACATTTTTAAACAAATAAACGAGTCCAACCATCCTTCGCGAATGCCGAAAGCCCCGTTTCGGGCCGGTGGCGACAAGCTTGTGAGAAGATAATCATCATCATATTCTTGAAAGGGGAAGATAAAGATTTGTTCAAGAATTCCAGGTGAATTCGTTCCTTTTATTCTTTGTGAATCTTTGTGGAAAATCTTGAGAAGGGTTTCTCAAGTGGTAAGGTTTCTTGTAGTGGGTTCTACAAGGGGTGCTTTCTTGGGGTCAAGAAAGTGGTTATCTTTTAGTATTGAAGTATATGCATGTGTGTGTGCTTGTAAACCTTCTTGCTTAAAGATAGTGGAACAAATCTTAATCAGGTGGTGATTAAGGACTGGATGTAGGTCACAAGTGGAGTGGCTGAACCAGTATAAAAGACTTGTGCAATCTTCTTCTACCTTATCTTTTACTTTGTGTAATTTCTTGGTTAAACTTTAAAGAAGATAAAACTTGATTAACAAGTGTATGTGAATCTTGATGGTTTAAATCTGTAATTGAACATTATTGTTGAACCTCATTATGTTGTAATCAAGTGAGCATATTGCATTCATATTTTTGTAACAAGTCTTTAGAAGAGCTTCATTTGGAAATTCTATCATAGAAAAGTTTTGATTGAAATTAAGATCCAAAATACTCTGATAAATTTAAAGGGTCATTGAATCCAATTCACCCCCCCTCTTGTATTGTGCCATTCTTTTCTAACAATTGGTATCTAGAGCAAGGTTCTTGAGAGTTATTCAAGATTTCAAAAATGGCCAACAACAACTTACCCTATGGTGAGGGTGTGTCTATTCATAGACCTCCTGTTTTCAATGGTGAGAACTATGTCTATTGGAAAATTAGGATGAGAATTTTCATTGAAGCTATTGATATTGCTGTATGGGATGCTATAGAAAATGGACCCTATATTCCTATGAAAAAAGATGATGATGGTGAGCTTAAGGAAAAACATTGGAGTGAGTGGAGTGATGAGGAAAAGAAAAG
Source organism: Cajanus cajan (assembly GCF_000230855.2). Taxonomy (NCBI): domain Eukaryota; kingdom Viridiplantae; phylum Streptophyta; class Magnoliopsida; order Fabales; family Fabaceae; genus Cajanus; species Cajanus cajan. The sequence continues at coordinate 25,812,087 of NC_138526.1, forward strand.
AGCCCAACATGATAAGAGAGCCAAAAACATTATAACATCTGCATTGTCTATTGATGAATTTTTTAGAATTTCACAATGCATATCTGCTAAAGAAATGTGGGATACTTTGCAAGTCACTCATGAAGGAACAAGTGATGTGAAGAGATCAAGAAAGCATACTCTCATAAGAGAATATGAGCTGTTTAGAATGCAAAATGGTGAATCTATTTCTGATTTTCAAAAGAGATTTACACACTTGATAAATCACCTTGTTGACCTTGGCAGGAAATTTGAGAAGGAATAGCTGAATTTAAAAGTGCTGCAATGCTTGGCCAGATCATGGCAACAAAGGTGACAGCCATTGAAGAATCAAAGGATTTGACCTCCTTGACATTAGCTACTCTCTTTGGGAAGTTGAGGGAGCATGAGCAAAAGTTGCACATATTTGATGAACATGAGAAGCAAGATAAGAAAGGCAAAGGAGTGTCATTGAAAGCCTTGAAATCTGCCAAAGGTAAAGAGGTGTGTGAAGAAACAAGCTCCGATGATTCCGAAACTGAGAACTTCAATCTGCTGGTAAAGAAGTTCAGAAAGTTCATGAGAAGAAAGAAGAATTCCCCCTACAAATTCAATAAAAAGACAAACAAGAAAGAGGAAGCAAGCACATCCTCCTTCAATTGCTTTGATTGTGAAAACTCCACTTCCTCAAAAGATGCTTGTGAACATTGCAAATTTTTTGAAAAAGAAAATGATGATTTGAGATCAACTCTTGCAAAGTTCACAAATGGAAATTCAAACTTAAACATTCTTTTGGGAAAACAAAGAAACACTTTTGATAGGAGTGAACTTGGTTTTAACCAAAGCATGAGCGTGCCATTTAAGTTAAAGAAAGAAGCTTTTGTGAATAATCAAAATTTTAGAAAATTTAAAAGCAACTTTTCTAGACAAACAACTTGTTTTTATTGCTGCAAAAGAGGCCATACAATTAGGAACTGCTATTCTAGGAAATATGGAGTTCCAAATGGAGAAATGATTTGGATTGAGAAGAGTCAAAGGTTGAGAACTAACCTACAAGGACCCTCCACATGGGTACCTAAATTTTACCTCTGAATTTTTGTTGTAGGAATGCTTGAGGGCCAAAAATCTACTTTGGTATCTTGATAGTGGCTGCTCAAGGCATATGACTGGGGATCCTTCAAAATTCACAAATCTGAAATTGAAGAATGAAGGGTATGTTACCTATGGTGACAACAATAAGGGAAAAATTCTTGGCCATGGCAATGTTGGTAATCTCTCCTCTCAAACATTGATTGAAAATGTTTTGCTTGTTGATGGGTTGAAACATAATCTGTTGAGTATTAGTCAATTGAGTGATAAAGGCTTTAAAATTGAATTTGATGATACATGTTGCTTGATATGTGATAAAAAAGAGTAAAGAAATCAGATTCATTGGTAAAAGAATTGACAATATATATATGCTTGACTTAGAACACTCTATAACAATGTCAAACACTAAGTGTCTAATAACTCAAGAAGAAAACATATGGCTTTGGTATAGGAGAGCTGCACATATTCATATGGATCATTTGAATAAGCTGTGTAGGAAAGAATTAGTGGTTGGTCTACCTAAACTCAAGTTTGGTAAGGACAAACTATGTGATGCTTGTCAAAAGGGCAAGCAAGTGAAGGCTAGCTTTAAAAGCAAAAATCAGATTTCCACATCTAGACCTTTGCAATTAATTCACATGGATTTGTTTGGTCCTTCAAGAACAATGAGCTTAGGCAGAAACTACTATGGCTTAGTAATTGTTGATGACTATTCTAGATACACATGGGTTATGTTTCTTGCAAATAAAAATGATGCTTTTAATGCCTTTAGAAAATTTGCCAAACTTGTTCAAAATGAGAAGTGCTCAAACATCACCTCTATAAGAAGTGACCATGGAGGTGAGTTTCAAAACTTGATGTTTCAGAAATTCTGTGAGGAACATGGTATAAACCATAATTTCTCAGCACCTAGGACACCTCAACAAAATGGGGTTGTTGAGAGAAAGAATAGGTCCTTAGAAGAACTTGCTAGAACAATGTTGAATGAAACAAACTTGCCAAAATATTTTTGGGCTGATGCTATTAAAGAAAACACTCTATGAAATTTACAAAGGTAAGAAGCCCAACATTTCATATTTTAGTGAAGAGAATTCTTAAGTATTTGAAAGGTACAAAAAATGTGGGGTTGTGGTATCCAAAGGGAGTCTCACTAAGTCTGATAGGCTACTCAGATTCAGACTATGCTGGGTGTAGACTAGATAGGAAGAGCACAAGTGGAACTTGTCACTTGCTAGGTAGTGCACTTGTTTCATGGCATAGCAAAAAGCAAGCTTGTGTTGCTTTGAGTACAGCTGAGGCTGAATATATAGCTGCTGGAAGTTGTTGTGCTCAAATTCTTTGGATGAAACAACAATTAAGAGATTATGGATTTGAGTTGAACAAAATTCCTTTGAGGTGTGACAATACTAGTGCAATAAATTTGACCAAGAATCCTGTGTTGCACTCTAGAACAAAACATATTGAGATAAGACACCACTTTTTGAGAGATCATGTTCAAAGGAATGATTGTGTTGTAGTGTTTGTGGAAACAAGCAAGCAATTAGCTGACATTTTTACAAAACCTCTACCAAGAGAAAGATTCAATCATTTGAGAATTGAATTGGGAATAATCAATGAATCATGTTTGAATTGATTATGCTTTGAGAGTGATAGTTAGAGATGTTTGGAAGAAAGTATCAGTGACAAATAAGACTTGGTAAAATTTGACAAATGTTAAAATTTCTGAGAAGTAAAACTTCTCTGGAATAATCGATTATCTAAAGATATAATCGATTATCTTAAGTAATTCATGGAAATAATCGATTATCTTGGGTAATAATTGATTATCTGGAACATGAAGAATTCCAAAAGTCTCTGAAATAATCGATTATTTGGGCAATAATCGATTATCTGGTAAGAAGGAACTCAAGAGTCACTGTAATAATCGATTATCTTGGGTAATAATCGATTATCTGGAAGTTGGAATCTGAGAAGTCACTGGAATAATCGATTATTCTGTAAATAATCGATTATCTGGGTTGTGTTAGGAGAAACTACCCTCTGTAATAATCGATTATCCTTAAAATAATCGATTATCCATATCAGATTGAGTTTTTAAGTGATTTTACTGATGCAAATAATCGATTATTTGCATAAATAATCGATTATCTGGGCGGTGTGTTTAAAATTTCCTGAAACGGTTATCTCCGCGCCAACTTTTAAAACCATCCATTACCCTTATACCCAGAATGTGTTAGGGCATAAAACACTGATCTTCTCTCATTCTCTCATTTTCTCTCAACCCTCAAAACCCTAACCCTCTCAAATCCTCTCAAATCTCTCTTCTTCTCCATTTTCTTCAAGAACCATCCATGGCATCTTCATCCAAAAAACCAAAGAAGCTTGAAGTGAGGGGGTGATGGTGGAGGCCCATGGGCTAAGGGCCCAACTACTAGGGCTATGGCAAGGATGATGCATGAAGAGTGGGCCCAAGCCCAAGGAAAGCCCACCACTTTATTTTGTTGGGCTTTGTCTCAAGCCCATTAGAATAGGGTTAGCATAGGATTGGGCTTTAGTGCCTTGTAATTTCCTTTGGGGCCTTGTATTTCCGGCCTTATAGTGTAGGAATTTCATTTAGAGGTCATGTGAATTTAGGGTTATTTAGGTTACATGTGAATCTACATTAGCATGTAATTAGAAGCACATTTGGAGTGCATTTCGGCCATGTGCTACACATGCACAAGGTGTGATCCGAAATGCAACTCAAATGGCTTCCTAATTACATGCCAAATGAGTGCACATGGGGGGGTGGCCGGTTGGCACCAAAATTTGAATTTTAGAATTCAAATTTTGGCGCCTAGAGTTAAGTTAACCATACCATGGTTTTACTTAACTCTAGGTGAACCCAACTTAAACCCTTAACCTAATTTTACCTATAAATCATCCCTTGGCCGAGTATTGTGACACTTTTGGATCATATATTGATGAGATTTCTTTCCATAGAAATTGCTATCCGAAAGTCACCTTTCTCTAACTCTACCCTACTTGAGATCTTCTCCTTGTAGAGCTAGGAAATTCTCCCTTCTTCCAGACTTAGCTAGAAGCAAGCTAGAGTCACATTGGTGCTTCTTGGAGTTTCCATTCCTTGTCATTCTTCCAAGGAACCGAGGAGCATTGAGGGAATTCTTGAGGATTTCCAAGTGGAACCTCATCAAGTGGTATCAAGAGCTTCGGTCTTCAAGAGATAAGTTCATCTTCTTGAATTTTGATCCGTGGTTCAACTTGTTCTTGTGTTCATCTTGTGATCATCATTGTTTTGAGTTTTTGTCACCGAGAGTTTCATATTTCCTAGATCTAATTTTGTCTTAAAATTTGATGGATCTAGTATCATATGCTTGAATGATTCATATATGCATTTTACATTGAATTGCTTCCATGAATCATGCTCCATTCTCTTTTGCTTAATTAGGAATTTTCAGCTTATGAGCTTTTTGATTTGTTTGAGTCTTATTTGAATTTTATTCGGCCATTGAAATTACTTGAGTCTTATTTTTTGTTTTGGAATCCATGTCTAGTAGGTTTGTGTAGTTCTTTTATGTTCATTTTTCTTAGCTATGCTTGTTGATTCTTTGAATTTTGATTTGCATCTTGAAACATTTTTTTTTTGGATTTGGCCGAGATCCTTTTAGTCCTTGTATGCTCATCATTTTTTTTTGTTTCAATTTGAGTTCATGAACTACTATTAGATCATTAGTAGTTTTCCTAGAATTTTAGGTTTCCAAAATTTTGAAAGTGTCTTAAAAAAAAATTCTTCAATCCGTGAGTGTTTGATCTTGTATCATTGGTGTGTGCTGGAAAATTGTGTTTGAATTGCAATTTGAATTTTGAAATTGGAGCCAAAACCGTGCATGTGCTACAAAGACCAACCAAGCATCAAAAGCATGTTACATGTTCATTACATTTTAACCTAATTTGGTTAGTATTTGAATTTCATTTTTGAATCCGGTTTTGGAACTTCACTAAAAGTGTGACCGAGACTTGTGTGAATCTATTTGATTAAAAGAAAAAGGCAACTCCTAGGATTGAAAAGAAATTTGATTAAAAAAAAATGCAAGAGAAATTTGATTAAAAAAAATGCTAAACCTAAATTTGAAAGGAAAAAGCCAATTAAGGAGTTAATTCTACATTGTTGTCTTCTCGGTTTAGATTAGACATTGCATATTAAAATTTTCAGCTTACATTTTTTCTTGAGTGTTTTTGGTTTTATGAATCAATTCTAGAACCTTTCTTAGGTTTGTTCTTCCTTGACCTAGTTTAATCTTGTCTTTTGTCATCTATATTCACTTCTCCTACTCTAATCTTCCTTCCTATAACTTTTCCATACTTGTGTTGTTTGTATTCATTATGGAACTCAAATGTGACCTATGCTTGACCTAGTCTATCTCCTTAGAAGCTAGTTCTACAAGGGTCATCAAAAGAGGACTAAGAAAAGGAGGAGGAAAGGGAAAATGAGGCTTTCGGATTTGGCTATCAAACACCAAACACTTGTGGCTGGAAATTTGAAGTGGCTGGACTAGCATTTCCGTGAAGACTTCTTGGAGATTCAATTGAAGATTGTACTTGAATTTTAATAAAAAAATATATATATATAAAAGAGTTAGTAACGGATTTAGTGACCAATTTTTTTTTACTAATTTGAAATTTTGTTGCAAATTTGGTCACTAATCTATCACTAATTCTTGGTGGCTGTTTTCATATTTTATTTTGAGCCACTTGTTCTTTGTTTTTCATACTTTGTATTTGGCCATTTCAAGGAGTGTCTTGGAAGTGTCTTTGGTACACAACCATCTCTCCTTAAGTTGACAATTTCGTTAGTACTTGGTGGGAGTGGTCCTTAATTGATCTTTGGTATCTCTCAAGCTCTCACCCTAGGACACGTTTAGGTAGTTTCATGTGTTGCTTAATACTTGTTTTATTTGTTTTTATACGACTAGTTCATCTTAGTTCACAAAAACATCAAAAACATATATTTTCATTGGAAAAAAATTTGGTAGAGATTAACTACAAAGGGGATTAGTAATTTTTACTTGAAGAGGCTTGGTTTTTAAGTGGCTCCTAGTAGCTCACCTCCCTCCAAAGTTCAATTTGTATACATAATCCTCCTAGTACTTAGTCTTAACCTTGCATAAAAAAAATTGATTTTCAAAGTTCATTTTTTAGAAAGCAACTTTCTCCTATAATGGAAGAGTTTTCTACCCCTCAAAGTGATAGTAATTCAAGTGATTACAATGACTTGTCAAAAGTAACACATGAATTAAGATCACTTAAGCTTTGGAAGAAGCAAGAAGCCAAGCAAAAACTTAAAGAAAAGATTGAAAGAGAGGCTCAACTTGCTCTCTTAGAGGAAGAGATTCGTTTATTAAAGGAGAAAGAAGAAAAATTACACCACAGGCACCGAAGTAGACATAGCTCCCAAAGTAATTCAACCTTAGGAGAGTCAATGCATGATGATAGTCTAGCTTTAGGAGATCATTATCAACAATCTCCTAGAAGAGTTCATAGGACCCCCAAGTCAAGGGAATCTAGGGTAGATCTCCCTTATTTCCATGGAAAAGATGATGTGGAGGGGTACCTAGATTGGGAGATGAAGGTGGAACAAATTTTCACTTGCCACCAAGTGAGTGAAGAAAGAAAAGTCTCCCTCGCCACTTTAAGTTTTCAAGGTCATGCCATGTATTGGTGGACTTCTCTTGTGAGAGATAGGCGTCTCCATAATGATCCTCCAATTCAATATTGGAATGAATTAAGGAGTGCCTTGAGGAGGCGGCATATACCCTCTTACTACACTAGGGAGCTTATCAACAAGCTCCAAAGACTTCATCAAAAAAATATGACTGTGGAAGAGTATAGACAAACGATGGAGTTATACTTAATGAGGGCTGGCATTAGGGAGGAGGAAAACATTACCATTGCTAGGTTTTTAAGTGGATTAACTTTTGAAATAAGAGATAAAGTGGAGCTTCTCCCTTATAGGGATTTGAATGATTTGGTTCAACTTTGCATCAAGGTTGAACAACAAAATTTGAGAAAAGGATTTAAAAGCTCATACTCATCATCTTATTCTAAGGTTGACTACAAGAGGGAAGACAAGAAAAATGATTTTGAAAAGAAAAACACTTTTCCCTCTAAAAACCTAGACAAGGGCAAAGAAAAGGAAAAAAAGAAAAAAACAAACACTTCACACACTAGCACTAAGACTAGTGACATAAAATGCTTTAAGTGTCTTGGGAGAGGCCACATTGCTTCTCAATGCCCTACTAAGAAGGTTATGATTTTAAGGGGCCAAGACATTTATAGTAGCCAAGATGAAGCTACTACTTCTTCATCTTCAAGTGAGGATGAAGAAGAAGCAAGTGAAGGAGAATTATGTGAGGTCACTTATCCTTATAATGGGGAACTTCTTATGATGAGAAGGGTCCTCAATAACCAACCTAGTGATACACAATCCCAAAGAGAGAACATTTTTCATACAAGATGTAACATTTCAAACAAAGCTTGTTCTCTCATAGTGGATAGTGGATCTTGGTGCAATTGTTGTAGCACTAGGATGGTTGAAAAGTTGGGTTTGACTACTACTCCCCACCCAAAACCTTATCAACTTCATTGGCTTAATGATGATGGGGATATGGTGGTCAACCAACAAGTGGAAGTAGAGTTTTCTATAGGGAACTATCAAGATAAAGTTAAATGTGATGTAGTTCCTATGGAGGCTTGTCATATTTTATTGGGTAGACCATGGCAATTTGATAAACAAACTTATCATGATGGTCTAACTAATAAAATAACTTTCACACATAAGGGTAAGAAGTTTGTTCTTCATCCTCTATCACCTTCACAAGTGATGGAAGATCAAGTTCAAATGAAGACCAAACGTGAGCAAGAAAAAAACAAAAAAATTGAAAAAAAAAAAAGATCTAAAAAATAGTGAAAAAGAGGATTCTAGAGAGCCCAGTGTTCCCTCTCTAGAGATTGTTCAAGAAGCGAGTTTTCAACCAAAACTCGTACATAAAACTTCTCTCTTTATTGAACCATCTTCTCATATCCTCATGTGTAGAGGAACACTAACTTGCACTGCCACTTCTTCTTTGGAAACTTCTTTACCTCTTGTGGTTCAAACCCTTTTAAAAGAATTTGATGATATATTTCCCAAGGAAGGCCCAATTGGACTTCCTCCTTTTCGGGGAATAGAACATCAAATAGATCTTGTGCCTGGGGCTAGTCTTCCAAATAGACCAGCCTATAGGACTAATCCACAAGAAACCAAGGAGATAGAGAAGCAAGTACAAGAGTTGTTGGAGAAGGGCTGGATTCAAAAGAGTCTAAGTCCTTGTGCTGTACCTGTCATTTTGGTGCCAAAAAAAGATGGAAAATGGAGGATGTGTTGTGACTGTAGAGTCATCAATAACATCACCATAAAATATAGGCACTCAATTCCTAGGCTTGATGACATGCTTGATGAATTGCATGGGTCATCCATATTTTCCAAGGTAGATCTTAAGAGTGGATATCACCAAATTCGAATCAAAGAGGGTGATGAGTGGAAAACTGCTTTTAAGACTAAGTTTGGATTATATGAATGGTTAGTAATGCCATTTGGGCTTACTAATGCACCTAGCACATTCATGAGGTTGATGAATCATGCCCTTAGGGATTGCATTGGTAGGTTTGTAGTTGTTTATTTTGATGATATCTTAATCTATAGCAACTGTCTAAGTGACCATGTGGATCACCTAAGGCAAGTCTTTCTTGTCCTTAGAGACAATAACTTGTTTGCCAATGTGGACAAGTGCACTTTTTGTGTGGATAATGTTATTTTTCTAGGATTTGTGGTAAGCAAAAATGGGGTTCATGTCGACCCCGAGAAAATCAAAGCCATCCAAGAATGGCCTATTCCTACTAATGTAAGTGAAGTTAGGAGCTTCCATGGTTTGGCAAGCTTTTATAGGAGATTTGTTCCTAACTTCTCTACATTAGCTTCCCCTCTCAATGAGTTGGTGAAGAAGGATGTGGTCTTTGAATGGACGGAAAAACATAACTTAGCTTTTCAAGATCTAAAGCATAAACTTACTCAAGCACCTGTTCTAGCTCTGCCTGATTTTTCTAAAACTTTTGAGCTAGAATGTTTCTGGACTTGGCATAGGAGCTGTGTTGTTACAAGGTGGTCATCCCATAGCTTATTTCAGTGAAAAACTTCATGGGGCTGCCTTGAACTACCCTACCTATGACAAGGAGTTATATGCTTTAGTTCGTGCCCTTCAAACTTGGGAACATTATCTTGTGACCAAGGAATTTGTCATTCATAGTGATCATGAATCACTTAAATATTTGAAGGGTCAGCATAAATTAAATAAAAGGCATGCAAAATGGGTTGAGTACCTTGAACAATTTCCTTATGTCATCAAATATAAAAAGGGCTCTACAAATGTAGTGGCTGATGCTTTGTCTAGACGACATGTGTTATTAAATATCCTAGGTTCTCAAATTTTAGGATTTGATGACTGTCGCCACCGGCCCAAAACGGGCTTTCGGCGTTCGCGAAGGATGGTTGGACTCGTTTATTTGTTTAAAAATGTGGATTGCTAGAATGACTTATTCTCAAACTGAGACCTCGTCAAACGAGCAATTTTATTAAAAGGCTCACCAATCCATATTAATCCCAAGCGGGACCCTCCATGGATTAGTGGTTTTCGTAAAAGGAGGGTTCGTGGAGTCGCCACCAATGTTTTACTCAAAACATTGGAAAAAGGGATAAGGCAATTGATTTTATAAATCAACTTTGGCCATTACAACCAGAGTCGGGTAAGGGAGTCGGTTACGCGTGGGGAAGGTGTTAGCACCCCACAGCGCCCCTTTCGGGTTCCCTATGACAGATTATTTCTAAAATAATAGCGTAAAATTACTAAATTACCCCTATTTATTATAAGCGATTATAAATTAATTATCTACATGATGACAGTTTAAATATGCACACAGAAAGCAGTAAAAGGAAGGATTTAAGAAGAAACCTCTTGAAGCGTGCTTTTATATATTGAGTAAAACTGGGAAGCTTTTTGGCGTTCCCTCGCTCTACAAGCTCGCTCGCTCCTTCCTAAAAACTTTTAACTATGGAAATCCGGAGGATTTCCCTTCGACTAGGTTCGATCCTCAAGCAAAATGGCTCGGGGCTCAAAAACTTTGTCGGATCAACTCTCCGAGTGATTTCTAGGGCAGAACACTGCTCAAAAACCCCAGAATACTCAAGGAGAGGGTTAAAACTATGTCCAAAAGTGTGGAATGACGTCCAATTGACGTCATATTTATAGGGAATAGGCGCAATACGGCCTACAGGAGCAATACGGCCGTATTGAAATTTTGAACTTCAATACGGCCGTATTGAGTTCAATACGGCCGTATTGAAATTCAGAAATTTCAATACGGCCGTATTGAGTTCAATACGGCTGTATTGAAGCTTCAATACGGCCGTATTGATTTCAGTACGGCCGTATTGAAGTTTCAGAAACTTCAATACGCCGTATTGAGTTCACTGCGGCCGTATTGAAGCTTCAATACGGCCGTATTAAGTTCAGTACGGCCGTATTGGGCTTCATTCCCTCCACTTTCTTATTTTGAGCTATTCTAAGACCTCTAGACCTACAAAGAACCCTCCTAGGGCCTTCCAGGAGTCCTTCTGGCTGATCTTCCTTCAGTCTTCGAGAGTCTTCAAGCTTTATTTCCGACCCGGACAATTTTAGGGGTCTACAGCTGCCTCCCCTTTACTTAGTCAAACGGCCTTTTGGTGTACCGATTGACAAGTAAAGGAGTTGACCCAATTGTCCGGGTAATATGCCAACCTTCTGACTTGTAGCGTCTTCCGGTGGAAAATTATTGAGTAGCCTCTCCAGGTGGGTGCATACCTCGGCGCTTCTGACATCCTCGGTAGCTGAGTTTACCCTCTCCAGGGTCAACTTCACTCGACGCCCGAGCCGGAAGTTGAACACCGACGTGCCTCTGGCGACGTTGGTGATTGAGTACCGTCTCTCCAGACCTAGCCTCACTCGACGCCCGAGCCGGAAGCTAGACACCAATGTGTTAACATCACACTGATGATTAAGTATTGCCTCTCCAGGCCCAACCTCACTCGCCGCCCGAGCCGGAAGTTGGACACCAACGCACCTCTGATGACGCTGATGGTTGAGTACCGTCTCTCCAGACCTAGCCTCACTCGACGCCCGAGCCGGAAGCTAGACACCAGTGTGTTAACATCACCCTGATGATTGAGTACCGCCTCTCCAGGCTCTGCCGCTTAACATTTGGCAGTTGAGTTTGCCCTCTCCAGGGTCTGCGTCTTAACATCGGCAGGTGAGTTTACCCTCTCCAGGGACTGCGTCTTAACATCGGCAGCTGAGTTTGCCCTCTCCAGGGACTGCGTCCGTGTCTTCTGATCACTTCGGCAATGCGAGTTTACCCTCTCCAGGGATTTGAGATGATTTTTGTCTCCACAGTCCACTATGCTGCTTCGACAGTTTTTTCTGATTTTGTGCCGCTGAGGGCTGGATAACGCAGGGATCCGTCTAGGGGATGTGCAGTCATTCATAGGTTCCTGTGCCCCAACTTGCATTGCATTGTTGGTACCCATGGGGAATTTCTGAATCCTTGGGGTGTGGACACAGATGCTCTCTCTTTGAGTTGAGCGATGCCTTATGTTTGGCTGACGTCCTTTGACGTTGGTGGAGTATCCCGGTTGTCCTTATTCGGGTGACTCTTTTCAATTTTCTGATTTTGTAGCCTCTGTGTAGGCTATTATCCACTAGGGATTCTGGATGTTGATTTTGTCTCCACAGTCCACGATGCTGCTTCGACGATTGTTTTTGATTTTTGTGCCACTAAGGGCTGGATAACGCAGGGATCCGTCTAGGGGATGTGCAGTTACTCATAGGTTCTTGTGTCCCAACTTTCCATTGAGTAGTTGGCGCCCATTGAGGAATTTCTGTTTCCTTGGGGTGTAGACACGAAGATGCTCTTTCTGAGATGAGCAGTGCCTTATGATTGGCTGACGTCCTTTGGACGTTGGTGGAGTATCTCGGTTATCCTTATTCGGGTAACTCTTTTTAATTTTTGGATTTTGTTGCCTCTGTGTAGGCTGTTATCCGCCAGGGGATTTTGTTATTGGTTGTGATTGGCCTCTTCTGTTAGGCAGATCATCTTGATGTTCAATGATAGGCTGAGAGCCGGATCCCGCTTGGGGAATGATTATTGATCTTTTCGATTTTTTCTCTTTTTTGAAAGAGTGCCTCTGAATAGGCGAATTATCTTGATGTTTGATGATTGGCTGAATGCCGAATTCCTCTTGGGGAATGGTTATTGATCTTTTTGATTTTTTCTCTTTTTGAAGGGGTGCCTCTTGAGTAGGCGACTGGGAATTTGAAGTTCAGTGTTCGGCTGAGTGCCAAATTCCGCTTGGGGAATGGTTATTGATGTTTTTTTGATTTTTCTCCTTTTGCAGGGATGCCTCTGAGTAGGCGACTGGGGAATGTGGGATCTTATGTATCCCAGAGTATTATTTAGGAAGCCTCTGCAAGCTTAGCCTTACTCAGCGCTTGAGTCAGAGAGCTATCTTCCACTGAGGAAGTTTTAAGTCCTTTGACTAGATATACTGCTTGGGTGATCGTGCTTCCATTGGGAATGTCGTCGATCTTGCTTTGATAGCTCTCGCTGGGGATTCGTTCTGTGAGCTTGAGTTGAGGTTTCTCTGGGGAGTATTATTTCTGCGAGCCTCTCCAGGCTCAATTATTCTTTGATGTGGAGTATTATTTTGGCGAGCCTCTCCAGGCTCAATTATTCTGAATGAGTATTGTTTCGGCAAGCCTCTCCAGGCTCAGTTATTTCTGAGAGAGTATTATTTCAGTAAGCCTCTCCAGGCTCAGTTATTCTGATGAGAGTATTATTTCAGCAAGCCTCTCCAGGCTCAATTATTCTGTACAGTTGGGGGAGTATTATTTCTGCAAGCCTCTCCAGGCTTTAGTTATTCTGAGGAAGTATTATTTCTGCAAGCCTCTCCAGGCTCAATTATTCTGAAAGAGTATTATTTCAGCAAGTCTCTCCAGGCTCAATTATTCTGAGAGTATTATTTCGGCGAGCCTCTCCAGGCTCAGTTATTCTGAAAGATGTGAAATCTTTGTCTTTTTTGTCGACTTTTGACTTTTTCTGTATGTTTGCCTTTTTTGTCATTTTTTTGGCTTTTTCTGTATTTTTGCCTTTTTTGTCATTTTTTGGCTTTTTCTGTATTTTTGCCTTTTCTGTTGTTTTTCAGCTTTTTCTGTACAGAAATGTCTCAGTTATTATGAGGGAGTATTATTTCGGCGAGCCTCTCCAGGCTCAATTATTTTGAGAGAGTATTATTTCGGCGAGCCTCTCCAGGCTCAGTTATTCTGAGAGAGTATTATTTCGGCAAGCCTCTCCAGGCTCAGTTATTCTGAGAGTATTCTTTCGGCGAGCCTCTCCAGGCTCAGTTATTCTGTACAATTTTCTTGTTGGATTTTTTGTACCCATGCCTCTTTTCCGTTTTCGGCTTTTTGTTGACTGCTGTCATACACAATCAATTTTTCCTATTTTCTATTTTATGCAATTGCCTCATGACGAGGTCTTTGAAAATTTCTTTATGGCCAATACGGCCGTATCCATTTCAGTACGCCCATGTTGAGTTGAAAATTTGTTCATAACCCCAATTTTAGTACGGGTGTACTGAACATGGTACAGGCGCATTGTTTTTTTCTGAAGTTTATATATATATATATATATATATATATTTTTTTTTTTTTTTCAATAAACAGAGAATAAGTGATCTTCCAGTACACCTATCATCTGTATGCATGTATGCGGTATGATGCACCTAATTCTATTTGATTCTTTTTTCAAAAGAATTAACCGATGCGTTTTTCTGTTTGGATTTTGCCATTCCTCCAGACGGACTGTGCTCTGCCGATTTCTGTTACCGAGGAATGATGCGTATTTTGATTTTGGTGTCATCAACCAAATGATTCTTCCCTTTCTTTAAGAGATGTGTCAACCCTCCTATTGACCACTATATCTCCATGTTTCCACTAGATTATTCAAAAATCGTTGGGACAAGAGAGAAAAGAAGGAAAGGATATATTTTCAAAAGTTTGTGTTTTAGAGGGGATTATTTTATTTTTGAAAAATTGTTTTTGTAAGCATGGATGGCCAAGGTAGGCTTATTGTGTTTAGGTTTGTTTGTTTAAACACTTATGAGGTTAAGCACATCTTTGTTATTAATGATTGTGCTTTGACAACTTGGATAGCTTTTTTTGAGCTCCTTGTTGAATTCAATTGATGGTACCATCATGGATTTATTTTGTTTTTCTTTTTTTTTTTTTTTTTGACGGCCCTAACTTTTGCCTAAAACACCTATTTGTGATGTCTTAGCGGGCTTTTGTCTTTGTTCATTATTTTGTAACCCTAATTTTTGCCTAGGTCACCCTTTTGTGGGATTCCTAGCGGGTCTTTTGGTCTTATTTTGTAACCCTAACTTTTGCCTAGGTCACCCTTTTGTGGGATTCCTAGCGGGTCTTTTGGTCTTATTTTGTAACCCTAACTTTTGCCTAGGTCACCCTTTTGTGGGATTCCTAGCGGGTCTTTTGCTCTTTTAGGATTTCTTTATCCATGATGGCACTTATTGATGCCAAGAAAAGGTGCTCCAAGCTGTCATGCACATTTCCACATAAAAATGATGCGGGTTTATTGATTATTAAGACGATTTTAACCTCATTTATGCTTATTCAAACAGGGTTAAATAATGTGGTTTAGAATTTTATTGCGAGCAAGAAAAGAAGCAATAAAGAATTAATGAAGAATGATTTTATTATAATCATAATGGAAACATGTGCCCTATCGAGGCTCGAGGGTCGGGCTGTCCCCGAGGAGTGATCTCTAATAGTCACTGAGTCTATACATCCCTATCGGAAGGAAAAAAACATTTTGACGACGACGACCGGCCTTGACGCTTGTGAACCGGCCTTCCTAAAGATCTGGCTTAAAGAACGTCGAGAAGGATCTTGATTCCTCTTCGTTCTTTGATCTTTGTTAGGGTTGTATCCTAACCCTTGTTTCCCCGGATTATCCTTGATAATGGGTAGCTCCGGGATTCCTTGGGAGTCCTTGCCTAATCCTTGTCCTGGCAAGTATCCGTTCTTGGTGAGCATGGAGGCTACCTTCTTCATTTCTCGGGGAAACGTTTCGACATTGGCGATTTCCAATGCTTGGAAGGCGGTTTCTAAAGCTTCCTCCGCTACATCCACGTAAGGTATGGTGGATGGTTTGCTGATGAGTATGTCATCTTCAGCTTGTACAGTCACCAGTTTGTCACCCACTATGAACTTGACTTTCTGGTGGAGCGTAGAGGGTACAGCTTTCGCATCATGAATCCAAGGTCGGCCGAGGAGACAGCTGTATGCGGGAGTAATGTCCATCACTTGGAATTCGACATTAAAGATAGTGGGTCCAATTTGGATTGGAAGATTGATCTCTCCCACCACTTCTCTTTTAGATCCATCGAAGGCTCGAACGATCATGTTGTTGGCGCATTTGGATTCCCTTGATTGCCACTTGCTCGAGCGCTCTTTTTGGCATTACGTTCAAGGAAGATCCATTATCTACCAAGACTTTAGCGATGTGATACTCCTTGCACTTTATAGAGATGTGCAAGGGCTTGTTGTGGTTTGATCCCTCGGCGGGGATTTCTTCATCGATGAAGGTGAGGTGGTCATTAGCCTTGATGTGACTAACAATCCCCTCAAACTCGTCTTGGGAGATAGTGTGCGACACATATGCCTTGTTCAAGACTTTCAACAGATCTTGTCGATGCGGTTCGGAGCTTCGGATCAACGATGACAGCGTAATCTTTGCTGGCGTCTTATGAAGTTGATCCTCGATGGAGTACTCGCTCTGTCGGATATACTTTAACAGCTCATCTGTCTCCTCCTCAGATTCTTTTCCTCGGTTTTCTTTTCTTCTTTTTCTTTATTCTTGGGGGCTTTATCATGAAGATCTTCGGGAGTGTAGATCCTGCCACTCCTAGTTATGCCCCCAAGTCCAGCGATGTTGGAGATATCGCTGTCGGCAGAAGAGTGGATGTTGTATATCCACGGCACAGCCTTATTTGATTTGCAAGGGAAAGGCCTTGGAACTGTGATCCTTAATGGTGTTGGACCTTCCCCTTTGTTTGTCTGATTACCAACAACGGAGTTGACGTATGCTCGCTTGGCATGGTTGTTGGCTTACACTTGATAACGAACGGCGTGCGATCCATTCTTTGAACATACGCATCGATTATTTCTTTCTTTTTATTAATATTTATTAATGGAATACTAGGAGAGATGTATGAAATGAATAACTCCTAGATCCCTCCATGATCTATATGCATGATATGAGATGATGGTGGTGGATATGCATGCATAGTGTTTATTCAACTAAGCATTATCATGTTTTTAGGATGTTCCTAAGATGATGCATGATATTGCTTGGTTTGGATAAATAACCCTTTTTTCTTTTTTTTGGGTATTTTTATTTATTATATTTTTTTGTATTTTTGGGTGAAAAGGGAAACTACCTATATGAATGTGATGAAGGTAGATGTTAACACCATGCAATGGAAGATCCTTATTCCTATTTATTTTTATTTTAAAAGAATAGGAATGTTGTATGTTTAAAGAAATGCAATGTATGCTCAAACAATTTCACATAAACAATGCACAAACAATTCACTCATCCACGAACAGTCACGAGCGAATCACGAGGTGGGGGTATCCTGCAGAAAAGTGCATATTCAAGGTGGATCTAACTGTTCTCACCGTCTGAGGCCCCCAAGGTGCCCCCATTATAGGGACCCAATTCCTCTCGTCGTAAGTCGATGGAAAGTTCCAACGCACTGTCGGACTCGAGTTCATGGTTATCACCTTGAGTGATGTTTTTTCGACAACGGTCTCGTAGGCTCCTATAGACCCATTCAACCGGCCGTACTAACATCCACTCCCTATGGATTACCACTCATGCCCCCGGGTATAGAGGGAACTGTTGTGTGCAAAGGTTTGTGTGCAATTTTTATTTCAAACGATTGCGGAAATTTAAACAAACAACAATCATTTAAAGCCAGATATATAAAGCATGTTATCATACAAGCAAGGGGTAATGAAGTAATTTTTAACTATTATTTGTTAAAATAATCTGTCACTAAATGGGACTGACTCTCGAAGCTTCCCCAGTGGAGTCGCCATCTGTCGCCACCGGCCCAAAACGGGCTTTCGGCGTTCGCGAAGGATGGTTGGACTCGTTTATTTGTTTAAAAATGTGGATTGCTAGAATGACTTATTCTCAAACTGAGACCTCGTCAAACGAGCAATTTTATTAAAAGGCTCACCAATCCATATTAATCCCAAGCGGGACCCTCCATGGATTAGTGGTTTTCGTAAAAGGAGGGTTCGTGGAGTCGCCACCAATGTTTTACTCAAAACATTGGAAAAAGGGATAAGGCAATTGATTTTATAAATCAACTTTGGCCATTACAACCAGAGTCGGGTAAGGGAGTCGGTTACGCGTGGGGAAGGTGTTAGCACCCCACAGCGCCCCTTTCGGGTTCCCTATGACAGATTATTTCTAAAATAATAGCGTAAAATTACTAAATTACCCCTATTTATTATAAGCGATTATAAATTAATTATCTACATGATGACAGTTTAAATATGCACACAGAAAGCAGTAAAAGGAAGGATTTAAGAAGAAACCTCTTGAAGCGTGCTTTTATATATTGAGTAAAACTGGGAAGCTTTTTGGCGTTCCCTCGCTCTACAAGCTCGCTCGCTCCTTCCTAAAAACTTTTAACTATGGAAATCCGGAGGATTTCCCTTCGACTAGGTTCGATCCTCAAGCAAAATGGCTCGGGGCTCAAAAACTTTGTCGGATCAACTCTCCGAGTGATTTCTAGGGCAGAACACTGCTCAAAAACCCCAGAATACTCAAGGAGAGGGTTAAAACTATGTCCAAAAGTGTGGAATGACGTCCAATTGACGTCATATTTATAGGGAATAGGCGCAATACGGCCTACAGGAGCAATACGGCCGTATTGAAATTTTGAACTTCAATACGGCCGTATTGAGTTCAATACGGCCGTATTGAAATTCAGAAATTTCAATACGGCCGTATTGAGTTCAATACGGCTGTATTGAAGCTTCAATACGGCCGTATTGATTTCAGTACGGCCGTATTGAAGTTTCAGAAACTTCAATACGCCGTATTGAGTTCACTGCGGCCGTATTGAAGCTTCAATACGGCCGTATTAAGTTCAGTACGGCCGTATTGGGCTTCATTCCCTCCACTTTCTTATTTTGAGCTATTCTAAGACCTCTAGACCTACAGAGAACCCTCCTAGGGCCTTCCAGGAGTCCTTCTGGCTGATCTTCCTTCAGTCTTCGAGAGTCTTCAAGCTTTATTTCCGACCCGGACAATTTTAGGGGTCTACAATGACATTAAGGATTTGTATGAGAAAGACCTTGATTTTGCTAACTTTTATTCTTTATGTATTCAAAAACCTTACCAAGGTTACTATATTTCTGAGGGGTTTCTTTTTAAAGAAAACAAACTTTGTATACCCCAAGGATCTATTAGGAAACTTTTGGTTAAGGAGAGCCATGAGGGTGGGCTCATGGGGCATTTTGGAATGGAGAAAACTCTTTCACTTTTGAGAGAGAAATTCTTTTGGCCTCATATGAAACGTGATGTCCAAAGGTTTTGTAGTAGTTGCATTGCTTGTTTACAAGCAAAGTCTACCACAAAACCTCATGGGCTATACACCCCCTTGCCCATATCTTCTTCTCCTTGGGTAGAAATTTCCATGGATTTTATCCTTGGATTGCCTAGAACCCAAAGAGGAAAAGATTCCATCTTTGTGGTAGTGGACCGTTTTAGCAAAATGGCACACTTTATTCCATGCCACAAAGTGGATGATGCAAGTCCCATTGCTAAATTATTCTTTCAAGAAATTGTGAGATTTTATGGGTTACCTAAAACTATAGTTTCAGATAGAGATGTTAAGTTCCTAAGCCACTTTTGGAAAACTCTTTGGGCAAGGTTAGGAACTAAACTTCTATTTTCTACCACATGTCATCCCCAAACTGATGGGCAAACTGAGGTAGTCAATAGGTCTCTAGGGACTATGTTGAGGGCAATCCTCAAAGGCAATAAAAAGTCATGGGATGACTATCTCCCTCATGTGGAGTTTGCCTATAATAGAGTGGTTTACAAGACCACTAACATGTCTCCTTTTGAGATTGTTTATGGTTTTAATCCTCTTACTCCATTGGATTTATTACCCCTACCCGATGTTGCTTCCTTTATTCATAAAGAAGGCACATCTAGGGCTGAGTTTGTCAAGAAATTACATGAGAGGGTTAGAACTCATATTCAATCCCAAACTGAAAAATACCAACAATATAATAATAAGGGTAGGAAAGAGGTTATCTTCAAGGAAGGTGACTGGGTTTGGCTCCACCTTAGGAAGGATAGGTTTCCTTCCAAAAGAAAGTCCAAACTTAGTCCTCGAGGGGATGGTCCTTTCCAAATCCTTAAGATCTCCCTTCTGAGTTTGGTGTTAGTTCTAGTTTCAATGTTTCTGATTTGTCTCTTTTTACAGGACTACCCACACAAGAGGACGATGCTTTGGATTTGAGGACAAATCCTCTTCAAAGGGGAGGGGATGATGGAGGAGGCCCATGGGCTAAGGGCCCAACTACTAGGGCTATGGCAAGGATGATGCATGAAGAGTGGGCCCAAGCCCAAGGAAAGCCCACCACTTTATTTTGTTGGGCTTTGTCTCAAGCCCATTAGATTAGGGTTAGCATAGGATTGGGCTTTAGTGCCTTGTAATTTCCTTTGGGGCCTTGTATTTCCGGCCTTATAGTGTAGGAATTTCATTTAGAGGTCATGTGAATTTAGGGTTATTTAGGTTACATGTGAATCTACATTAGCATGTAATTAGAAGCACATTTGGAGTGCATTTCGGCCATGTGCTACACATGCACAAGGTGTGATCCGAAATGCAACTCAAATGGCTTCCTAATTACATGCCAAATGAGTGCACATGGGGGGGTGGCCGGTTGGCACCAAAATTTGAATTTTAGAATTCAAATTTTGGCGCCTAGAGTTAAGTTAACCATACCATGGTTTTACTTAAGTCTAGGTGAACCCAACTTAAACCCTTAACCTAATTTTACCTATAAATCATCCCTTGGCCGAGTATTGTGACACTTTTGGATCATATATTGATGAGATTTCTTTCCATAGAAATTGCTATCCGAAAGTCACCTTTCTCTAACTCTACCCTACTTGAGATCTTCTCCTTGTAGAGCTAGGAAATTCTCCCTTCTTCCGGACTTAGCTAGAAGCAAGCTAGAGTCACATTGGTGCTTCTTGGAGTTTCCATTCCTTGTCATTCTTCCAAGGAACCGAGGAGCATTGAGGGAATTCTTGAGGATTTCCAAGTGGAACCTCATCAGGGGGAGCAAGCGTCCTCTACCCTCTAGGCAACTTATTTCTAAATGGTTCCCTGATGAGAAGACTCAAGAGTACTATTTTGAGTGGTATGCTGGCCGGAGAATCATTCCTCCGAAGACCCTAAAGCTTGATTGGTTCAAGAACGAAGGTTTAAGTTTTCCAACCCTTTTGGAGCATCAAGGGCTGAAGAAATTTTTAGAGCTGGATGGTCCCTATTATCCTGAGTTGATTACGCTTTTCCTCTGTTTTGCCACTAGCAACGATGGCATTATGCAATCGGTGGTAAAAGGGAAAATGATTCGGCTGGACGGACCGACATTGGCGGCTGCTGCGGGTCTGAGCGGTACTGGAGCAGAGAAACCCCAACCCTTTAACTTTGGGGATTTTGAAGAACTGACCACATTCTGGGATTGTCAAAGGAACCCGGTGAACACCAATTATGAGAAATTCTTGGCGGGAGGTATGAAAAAGAACTCTCGTTTAATTTCTTTTATTATTGCTTGGATGTTGAAACCCAGGTTGCACAACCATGCTCAAATGTCAAGAGATGACATTCTGTTGATGCATGTGATTAAGAAGAAAATTAAGATTGATTGGGTATCGGTTGTGAATGATTGTATATGGAAAGCAAGGAGAAAGGAAGATGGTCCGATTCCATATGCTCTTTTGCTATCTAAAATTTTTTAGAATGCTGGAGTAGATTTGACAGGTGAAAGAAAAATTGGGTTGCATGCTTCGAATAAAATAAAGAAGTCTTCTTTGCATCACATGGGGATGCTCAAGCAAGAAGACAAGTGGGTGTTTAAAGGCGATGTACCCCCTACACCGGAGCCGGCAACAGATGAAGACGGTGTTCCGTCCCATGATGAGGATCAGCCACCACAGGTGGAAGCTGAGCCTGGAAGGGAGCCTGAACCGGAACTGAAGCCGTTCTCATCGTTTGAGCAAATCATGATCAACAAGATGGATGCAATGATGGAAATGTCAAGGAGACATGAATCTTTATTTTCTAGAATTCTTGACAGGTTTGATGATTTGGATTATGAAGTGAGACTGATCAAGACCCAACTTGGCATTCCAGAGGATGAGGATTGATTCGTGTTCTGTTTCTTTGATTAGTTTTAATTAGGATTTTTAATTCTGTTTTGGAACAATTTAGTTCAATATGGTTGTAATAGTTTAAGTTTTTGAACAATTATAATGCTTTGTTGAACAATTTGAATTCTAATGAAGTTTGGATTTTATTTTGCTGATTTGGATGTGATTTTCTGGTTTGCTTGACTGATGCAAAAGTGCTCTGTTTTGTGAGCATATGAGTTGCTATTTTGGTTTTGATTGGAATACTCTGTTTTTAATAGTGTGACCATGTTTTTCTTGACTTGATTTGGTCTGAATTGTGGCTAAATGGTGCACATATGATTGGTTTGGTTTGCTGCATCAAAGTTTTATTTTGGTTATTGCTGGACATACTCTATATATGGCTTATATTTGAAGAACTTGGCTTACTTTGTTTTTGATAATGCCAAAGGGGGAGAAATGGTATGGTGTGTGTATAGTAAATGGTATGGTGTGTGTATATAGTAAATGGTATGGTGTGTGTATAGTTGTTTTTGCAAGTATTGTGCTTGTGTGTGTGTATTGTGCAGGTTGGAATGAATTGAAGGCACAATGGCTGAAAATTTTTGAAGCACAATAGCATTGGGTTGTCATCATCAAAAAGGGGGAGATTGTTGAGTTTAGGAGAGCTTGAATCTTAAAGGAGTTTTGATGATCACAACAAGTATACAACAACAACTTGGAGCACAAAAACAAAGTCAAGGAAGAGTCAAGAAAATGCTATGAAATGGAGCTATGTAATAGAACTTAGGAAATAAATTGTTTTGAATGTGTTTTTATATTTTGTGTGCTTTGTATGCTTTGTGCATAAGCAAATCTATATCTAAACTAAGTAGAGAGTATATGATGATGAATTAAAAAGATTGGAAACTTATTTTGAAGTATAAAATGAAGTTTTAAAACTAACTCAAAATAATCGATTATCATTAAATATAATCGATTATTCCAGCTAATAGGCTAAGTGGAATGCCTTGCTGTAATAATCGATTATTCGCCAAAATAATCGATTATCCCAGGAACAACTCTCTGGAATAATCGATTATCCAGCTAAATAATCGATTATATTGTTCTTGGTTGATTTCCAGAAAATATGAAGAACAAAATAATCGATTATTCTTTAAAATAATCGATTATCTGTGTCTGAAACTTTTATAAATAGTTTGAACTTTGAGAAACTTAAAAAAAAGAGTTAGAACTGATAATCAATTTGTGAAAAACGTTTTGTGGAGTCTTTGTGACATCTTGGAGAGTTTTCTTTGTGAAATCCAAGAGTGAAAACGTTTGTGAAAAGCTTGTGAGAAGATAATCATCATCATATTCTTGAAAGGGGAAGATAAAGATTTGTTCAAGAATTCCAGGTGAATTCGTTCCTTTTATTCTTTGTGAATCTTTGTGGAAAATCTTGAGAAGGGTTTCTCAAGTGGTAAGGTTTCTTGTAGTGGGTTCTACAAGGAGTGCTTTCTTGGGGTCAAGAAAGTGGTTATCTTTTAGTATTGAAGTATATGCATGTGTGTGTGCTTGTAAACCTTCTTGCTTAAAGATATTGGAACAAATCTTAATCAGGTGGTGATTAAGGACTGGATGTTGGTCACAAGTGGAGTGGCTGAACCAGTATAAAAGACTTGTGCAATCTTCTTCTACCTTATCTTTTACTTTGTGTAATTTCTTGGTTAAACTTTAAAGAAGATAAAACTTGATTAACAAGTGTATGTGAATCTTGATGGTTTAAATCTGTAATTGAACATTATTGTTGAACCTCATTATGTTGTAATCAAGTGAGCATATTGCATTCATATTTTTGTAACAAGTCTTTAGAAGAGCTTCATTTGGAAATTCTGTCATAGAAAAGTTTTGATTGAAATTAAGATCCAAAATACTCTGATAAATTTTTAAAGGGTCATTGAATCCAATTCACCCCCCCTCTTGGATTGTGCCATTCTTTTCTAACAACTGGGACTTACAAACCAAGCTATTCCCAAGGATTAATTCCCAAAGCTTTTACACTAGGGGGCCTTCTCTGGCGGTGTATTCCATATCGTATCCTTAAAAACATTTATGCACATGATGCATGTCAATCAAGACTCCATGCTTTTCTCATATCACATTTTCATGTCTCATTCCCACATCATATTATCATGTCTCATCATTATAACACATTATCATATCACATCACCATATCATGTTATCATGTCTCATTATCATATCACATTATCATATCACATTACCATATTCACAATTTTCACAGAGAACTTTAATCCATATTAAAACTTGTCTATTTTTAAAATTAAACACATATTTACACTCCGCAAACAACAAGCAGGAACACAACAGAAAATATTTAAAATTTGTCTGTTTCTAATAGTGTTCCCACAGGAACCCACAGAGCACTCTAATTCATACAATAAACATTTAAAATAATATAATTTACTCATACAATTACCTCTTTAAACAATCTCCTCTTACAATCACTATTGCATTTTCTTAGGATTTCCCATAGGAACCCATAGAGATCTCAAATCATATATTTATTTACATATAAAAAGAGCAAATAGAAGAAACAAATATAATTGGGGAAAATCCCTCATAAAGAAGCATACAACAAACACAGTATTATGGGTCAATCCCACTACCCAACATACATTCCCACACCAAAGCAAGATTTGTAACATCCCAAATTTTTTACTAGTATAATAGTTAATTATTATTTATTTTTATATTTATGGAGGTTATTTTCTTATACATATTTTAATGGATTTTATAGAATGCTTTAAAGGTTTTTAATAATTATGAGTATTTTAATAATAAATATTTATAAAAATTATTTTGGATAATATTGTGATTTTTTTAGTAGCCTAGAATGGGTCGTTCTCAAATTGGAGCGGGCCGTTCCAAACTGCTAAAATGGCCTAGAAAGACTAGGTTGGAACAGGTCGTTCCAACACATGATTCTTTGAGTAAACATCGAACCCGAAATGGGCCGTTCAGATTTGGGAATGGGTCGTTCCAAATGTGGCTGTTGTGAGTTGAAACTCATATCCAGAACGGGCCGTTCTAATTCTGGAACGGGCCGTTCCAAATGTGAATTTTGGACATGAAGTATGAGTCCAGAATGGGCCATTCCAAATTTGAAACGGGTTGTTCTAGCGACTACTGATGCCTATAAATAGAACATTTTGGCACTCTACAAAGACATTTTTTCACTTCTGACCTCTTTTCTTCTATACTCTCTGAAGACCAAGCAGTGTTGTCAAAAAACGGTTATGGCGGCGCCATAACGGGGCCATAACGACCTGGCGGCGGCGGCCGCAATCCTTTATGGTGGTTTAGGGTGAAAATGGCGGGGTTTCGCCATTTTGGAGATGGTGGCCGTTACGGCGGGTTTGGTGTGGCGGTCTGTGGCGGACATGGGGGACATGGTGCCGTTTTTGGGCCATTTTTTTTTTGTTTTTCGTTTTGGCCCCTTTTTTTTATTCGTTTTGGGCCTTTTTTTTATTTTCTGGTTTGGGCCGGGGTTTGTTTTCCGGGTTGGGCACCCAACAGATGAAATAGGGCATTAGAAACCCTAAATCACTTACAGTCCCTTTCGTGCAACCCCCCCCCCCCCCGCAACTGCTCCGACTCCCACGCCGCATCTGCCACCGTCGCCGATGACGCAACTGCCACCGTGATTAGGAGACTCCTCAACAACCAACCTAGTGATACTCTATCACAAAGAGAGAACATATTTCACACTAGATGCAAAGTTTCAAACAATGCATGTTCTCTCATTGTTGATAGTGGTTCATGGTGCAACTGTTGTAGCACTAGGCTGGTTGAGAAGTTGGGTTTAACTACTAGTCCCCATCCTAAACCTTATCAACTCCATTGGATTAATGAGGATGGTGACTTGGCAGTTGACCAACAAGTAAAGGTCAAGCTTTCCATTGGGAATTATGAGGATGAGGTGCTATGTGATGTAGTACCAATGGAAGCTTGTCATATCTTATTAGGAAGGCCATGGCAATTTGATAAGAAAACCATGCATAATGGCCTTACTAACGAGATTACCTTTACACATAAAGAAAAGAAATTTGTGCTTCATCCTCTTACTCCTCAACAGGTGGCTGAGGATCAAGCACAAATGAAACTCAAAAGAGATAGAGAAAAAAGATTTAAAAAAAAGAGGAAAATAGAGAAAAAAAAAGTCCGTGAAAACTAAGGATAGAGAGGAATCTAGGGAGAAAGGAGTTCCCTCCCTAGAGGTTGTTACTCAAGAGAATGTAATTTCCAAACAAACCCTCTTAATTCAACAACCCTCTTATATCCTTCTCTGTAAAGGAACTCTATCTTGCACTGCCACATCTAGTGGACATGAGACTTTACCTAAGGGGGTAAAAACACTTTTAAAGGAATTTGATGATCTATTTCCTCCCGAGGGTCCAATGGGCCTTCCTCCTTCAAGAGGAATAGAACATCAAATTGATTTGGTGCCTGGGGCTAGCCTACCTAATAGGTCTGCCTATAGGACCAACCTCCAAGAAACAAAAGAAATTGAGTCTCAGGTCCAAGAGTTGTTGGAGAAGGGCTGGGTTCGAAAGAGCTTAAGTCCTTGTGTTGTTCCAGTGTTGTTGGTTCCCAAGAAGGATGGCAAGTGGAGAATGTGTTGTGATAGTAGAGCCATCAACAACATCACTTTGAAATATAGGCATCCTATCCCTAGACTTGATGACATGCTAGATGAGCTTCATGGAGCCATCATATTTTCCAAAGTTGATCTTAAAAGTGGTTATAATCAAATAAGAATTAAAGAGGGTGATGAATGGAAAACCGCTTTCAAGACCAAGTTTGGATTGTATGAATGGTTGGTGATGCCTTTTGGGCTAACCAATGCTCCTAGTACTTTTATGCGTCTCATGAATCATGTTCTATGGGATTGTATAGGTAAATTTGTAGTAGTTTATTTTGATGACATTCTCATATACAGTAGGAGCCTAAGTGATCACATAGGACACTTAAGGCAAGTTTTTAATATTCTTAGGAAAAATCAACTTTTTGGTAATCTAGAAAAGTGTACATTTTGTGTAGATAGTGTTGTATTTCTAGGTTTTATCATTAGCAAAAATGGGGTTCATGTGGACCCCGAGAAAATCAAGGCCATCCAAGAATGGCCCACTCCTAAGAGTGTTGGAGATATTAGGAGCTTCCATGGTTTGGCAAGCTTCTACAGGAGGTTTGTTCCTAATTTCTCCACACTTGCCTCCCCATTAAATGACTTAGTCAAGAAAAATGTGGAATTTATATGGGGAGAGAAACAATAAAATGCCTTCACAACCTTAAAGCATAAGCTTACTCATGCACCACTTCTAGCTCTACCTGATTTTTCAAAAACTTTTGAGTTAGAATGTGATGCCTCTAGAGTTGGCATAGGGGCAGTTTTGTTACAGGGTGAGCACCCTATTGCATATTTCAGTGAAAAACTCAAGGGTGCCTCTCTTAACTATCCTACCTATGACAAAGAGCTCTATGCTTTGGTTAGGGCCCTTCAAACTTGGGAACACTACCTTATTCCCAAAGAGTTTGTCATTCATAGTGACCATGAGTCACTTAAATATTTGAGGGGCCAAGGCAAACTAAATAAAAGGCATGCTAAGTGGGTAGAGTTCTTAGAACAATTCCCATATGTGATTAAATACAAGAAAGGGAAAAATAATGTTGTGGTTGATGCCCTTTCTAGGAGACACACTTTGTTAGTCTCCCTTGGATCTCAAATCTTGGGATTTAATCACATTAAGGAATTGTATACTAATGATCTCGAATTCAAGGAAAATTATACCCAATGCTTAGCAAAGCCTCAAGGAGGTTTCTATATTTCTGAGGGGTATTTGTATAAAGAAGGAAGAATTTGTATACCCCAAGGATCTATAAGGAAACTCCTTGTTAGAGAAAGTCATGAGGGTGGTCTCATGGGGCACTTTGGAGTTGAAAAGACTCTAAGCTTTCTAAAATAAAAATTCTTTTGGCCCCATATGAGAAGGGATGTTGAGAGGTTTTGCTCTAGATATATAGCTTGTTTACAAGCAAAGTCTAAAGTAATGCCTCATGGCATCTATACACCCTTGCTTGTTGCTAACTCTCCATGGGTTGATATCAGTATGGACTTTATTTTGGGCTTGCCCAAGACCCAGAGAGGCATGGATTCGATTTTTGTGGTAGTGGACAGATTTAGTAAAATGGCTCACTTCATACCCTGCCACAAAATAGATGATGCAAGCAACATAGCAAGACTCTTCTTCAAGGAAGTGGTTAGACTTCATGGTCTACCCAAAACCATTGTGTCAGATAGGGATACTAAGTTCCTTAGCCATTTCTGGAAAACTCTTTGGAGTAGGCTAGGAACTAAATTTCTTTTCTCTACTACTTGTCACCCACAAACTGATGGGCAAACAGAAGTAGTTAATAGATCCCTATCTACAATGTTAAGGGCAGTCCTTAAGGGTAACCATAAGTCTTGGGATGAGTATTTGCCCCATATTGAATTTGCTTACAACAGGGTAGTTCATAAGACTACCAAAATCTCACCTTTTGAGGTTGTGTATGGTTTTAACCCTCTTACTCCTTTAGACCTAATACCCCTACCAGATTCTTCTCATTATTTTCATAAAGAAGGGGTATCTAGGGCTGAATTTGTTAAGAAATTACATGAGAAGGTTAAAACTCATATACAACAACAAAATGAGAGAACTCCTTTAGATAGAAGCAAGGGAAAGAAAACCCTCATTTTTGAGGAAGGGGATTGGGTTTGGCTTCATTTGAGAAAGGAAATGTTTCCTTCTCAAAGGAAGTCTAAACTCAACCTAAGAGGAGATGGTCCCTTTCAAGTCCTCCAAAGAATCAATGATAATGTTTACAGGTTAGATCTTCCCAGTGATTATGGAGTAAGCAACACTTTTAATATGAGTGATCTTATTCCCTTTGCAGGTTATGATGAGGAAGATGAACCTACAGATTTGAGGACAAATCCTTCTCAAGAAGGAGGGGATGATAGACCATGGGCCAAGGGCCCAGTCACTAGAGCTATGGCTAGAAGAATCCAAGAAGAGTTGGACCTTATGAAGACTAGTGGACTTGTCAAGCCCAAGGTATTCTTCACTTGGAATGCTCTATCATGAAGAGAAGGCCTAGTTCTACTTGTACATATTGTATAGTTATTACATAGTCTCTTGTATAGGTCATTTTTGCCTTTGTATTTGTGAGGCACTTTACTAGCTTTTCCTAGAGTTTGTATATTGTTTTTAAGGTAGGTTACTTGGAGATTTTAACTCCATTTAACCTCCCTAGTTGATACATTCATTTTGTAATTTTTTAGTAGGGAAAAGGGGGTGACATTTAGCAAAGCTTGAGGGTGTGACTAGTAATTGGGCCAGAACTGGGCCTAGGCAAAATTTTGCATATTGGACTCATTTTGCTCCTAATTTTTCATAGATTTGATTTAGCTAGGTCTCATCATCATATGATGAACCTAACTAAACCAAATCAAACATTTTTGAATTAATTCAAGGAGCAAATATGAACCAAGGCCGCCTAGCTCTTTCTCCTTGTTCTTGGCCGAAATTAGCTTGTCTCCTCTTCAAGGTTTGAAGCTTGCTTTGCAAGCTTCTAAACCTTGGAAGGTTAAGCCAACCTTACCATGGTTCTTAAGTGAACCATGGTCAAGGTTAGCTTCTCCTACAAGCTAGCTAAACCGTGGGAGTTAAAGCTTACCTTACCATGGTTCCTAATGAACCATGGTTAAGGTTAGCTTCTCCTAGAAGCTACCTCTCCCTATATATTTGTAAATACCTCTCTTGTACTCACTTTTGACAAATTTGAGAAATGAAATCTGATTTTCTCTCTCACTCAAGAGTCCCTAAACCGTAGAGAAATTCTCTCCTAGGTTTTCTAGCAAAGTTCTTCAACTTTGCTTTGGTTCCTCAAGCTTCCTTCACAAGCTTTAGGAATTGGCCGAACCTCCTTCAAGGACTTCTCCTCCATTGAAGCTTCTTCAAAGGAGATTTCAGAGTTCTAAAGGTGTATACCTCAAGAAGCATCACGGTCCTTTGCATGGAAGCATGGTTGAACATCAATTCTTCAACCTAGTTCCATCAATAATCAACTTTTTGGTGAACTCCTCTTCTGCGACAATGTTCTTAAGGTAGGTTGATGCATCTGATTATGTAAAGTTGCTGGATTCTATTGTGGAGGAGATTAGAGAGGAAAAGGTTGTCCAAGTTATAACGGACAACGGAAGTAATTATGTTCTTGCTGGTAGGTTGCTAGAGGAGAAAAGAAAAAATTTATTGGACTCCTTGTGCTGCACATTGTATAGATTTGATGTTAGAGGATATTGGCAAGCTGCCCCATATAAAGAAGACCATTCAGCGAGCTATCTCTCTTGTTGGCTTCATTTATAGCCATTCAAGCACTTTGAGCATGTTGAGGTTTTTTACTGGGGGGAGGGAATTAGTCAGGCATGCAATCACTCGATTTGCCACATCTTATCTTTCCTTGGAGAGGATTCATCAAGAGAAAACTAATCTTCGAAAGATGTTTGTGTCAGAAGAGTGGAATGAAAACAAGCTAGCAAAGGAGGCCAAGGGAAAGGAAGCCACAAAAACTGTCTTGATGCCTAGTTTCTGGAAGAATGTAGTTTTCATTCTGAAAGTGATGACTCCTCTTGTGAAAGTGCTTAGGCTTGTGGATAGTGAGAAAAAACCAGCCATGGGCTACATATATGAGGCAATGGACAAGGCAAAGGAAACCATTATGAAATCTTTTAAAAATGAAAGCAAATACAAGGATGTGTTTGAAATCATTGATAAAAGATGGGATATTCAGCTTCATCGCCCTTTACATGCTGCTGGTCACTTTTTGAACCCAGAGTTCTTTTATGCCAACCCACAGATGGAGTTTAATGGTGAGATTATTAGGGGTTTGTATGATTGTATCAATAAATTGCTGGGAGATTTGGAGATGGAAAAGACTGTTCATAAGGAGTTGGCTCACTATAAAGCTGCGAGTGGTATGTTTGGGTGCACAACTGCCATAGCAATGAGGGTGAAGTTGCACCGGGTAAGAGACAAAACATTGTAACTTTTGAACTTTTATTCTCTAAGTCATAAAGTCATTTGCTCAAGTGTTTGTGTTAACATATTTTGTTTGCATTTGTAGCTCAATGGTGGCAGATGTATGGTTCAGATACTCCATATTTGCAACAACTTGCAATAAGGATCCTTAGCTTGACATGTAGTGCTTCGGGTTGTGAACGTAATTGGAGCATCTTTGAGCAAGTAATTAATTTCTTAATTCCAATTTAAAGTTAATAATCAATGTTTTGCTTATTATTCCTTAAGTAATAAGTATTTATTTAATTGTTTTAGGTTCATACCAAGAGAAGGAATAGACTCGAGCATAAAAGACTACATGACTTGGTATTTGTCAAGCATAATCAAGCACTCCATCAAAGGTATAACCTTAAGGATGAAATCGATCCCATTAGTCTCAATGGGATTGATGATTGCAATGAGTGGCTAATTGGAGAGATGGATGAGGAAGAAGGTGAAGATGAGAGGGTTCATGAAGGAGATGATGAACTAACTTGGAGACAAGTTTATCAAGCTTCGGGACTTGATGAGCCTAGACAATACACTAGGCGTCACAAAAGGAGAGGAGCAAGTGGGGAGGAGCAAGTAGGAACATCTACTAATCCTTCTAAAAGAGCCAAAGGATTAGCTTCAAAGAACAAGGGGAAAGGGGTTGAAGAAGTTGAGGCATCAAAAGATTCTAGCACTAGTAGTGAGGAGGAGGAACCAAATGCTATACATTCAGATGGAGAAGAAGCTGAAGGATTTTTGAATGAGCAACATCATCATGTGGAAATTAATTATGCAGACATTGATGAGGATGAAGAGTGAAGAGGATTAAACAAAATAGTTTTACGAATGACAATTGTGTTTTGCTATTTTTTAACATTGTTGCTTTGTTTTGATGGCTATTTTTGTTGGTTAGGGGTTTATGTTTCTTTATGATGACTATCAATAGATTATAAATGCCATGAATTTTAGATTGTTATATTGTTGGTTTTAATATGTGACTGTGTTTGTTATTTTTCTACTTTTGCATCATATTATATATATATATATATATATATATATATATATATATATATATTTATTTTTATTTTTATTTTTTTGTCCGCCATGATGTCTGCCATAGACCACCATGGCATCCACCATGGCAATATCGCACTTAAAGGTCCTTGCCGCCATCCGCCGTATAACCTTATTGATAACCTTGAGACCAAGGGGAACTTAGAGTTGGAGATTAGCAAGATCCTGTTTTGGTTTCAGCTCCTGCTTATCTAGATAAGGGGGAGTGAGAAACCTTGCTTTGGGTGTGGGAACGTATGTTGGATAGTGGGATTGGCCTCCAATCCTGTGTTTGTTGTATGCTCATGTATGAGGGGGTTTCCCTAATTATATCTGTTTCATTTATTGTTCCTTTTGTATGTAATTAATTGTATGAATTGCCACTACTAGAAAAGTGTCATTTTCTTGCAAATTTTCCTGCAAAAAAATATTCGCATAAATTTTTTGTGAATTTTCTTGCAAAAAAATAGTCGTAGAATTTTTTTGCAAATTTTCCTACAAAAAAATATTCACAGAAATTTTTGCAAATTTATTTGCGAAAAATAATTTACAGATATTTCTTATAAATTTTGTTACAATTTTAATAATCATAGAAATTTTTTTCCTTGGTAAAAATTTGCATAAAGTATTGTAAGAATTTTATTTTGTTTCTTGCAGATTTTCTTGCAAAAATAAATTCGCAAGTAATGTTTACTAAATAGTATAAAAATTTTGCAGGTAACTTTTCCTGCGGATTTTCCTGCAAATTTTAATTCGCAGGAAAAATAAAAAAATATATTTAAATTTATAAGTTTAATATTTTAAAAAAAACTTCAAGTCCCACATCGATTGAAAATAAAGCAATTAAAGAGTATATAAGTTGGGGCAACACTTACCTTACAAGTTGATTTATATGATTGAGTGTTAGGCTTATAATCTACAATCTTAGAATTTAAATGATTATGTATCACATGTTGGAGGCATGGAAACAAATGCTTCAGATGAATTCATTGTGAGCATTTGAAAGTTAAAAAATTATTGATAGAATTTATAGTAATTTCTTTAATCTTTTTTGTAAAAAATATTCCTGCAAAATTTCTTGCGAAAAAATTCGTAGGAAACTTTGCTGCGAATTTTTTTTTTGCAGGAAACTTTCCTGCAAATTTTCTTTTGCAGGTGTACTATCCGTACTGCGAAACCGAGCTCCGAGCTCGGCATCACAGCGCAAGATGACCTCGGGCACGCGCCAGGCGACGTCAGCTCGGCATTTAAGTGAATCGTAATTGATTCTCGAGGATCTCGCCCTAGATGAGATCCGTTATCTAATCACATTATATCTTATCTCAGGCCCAAGGCCCAAAGCAACCCTAAATCACACTAAGGTACGTGCATTACATATACGAGACTCATACTCATACAAACCCTAACTTTGGCATCAGAGTCTCTTTTGCAGGTACCACCCCCATCTTGGAGCATCAACGTACCAGTGAAGGAGGCTCACCGATCTTACTTGGAGGATCATCCCTACGGCAGATCTCCGGTAAGAATATTTGGCGCCCACCGTGGGGCCGATCAAGACAGCTCTTATCGGCCACGCTTATGGTATTCACCAGAAGCCATAGCAGACGCGCAATAGACGACGCAAATCATACAACCACCATGGATAACGAAGCGGCATTGAGAAGGCTGATCGAACAGGTCGAACAGATGCGGCAACAACATGATGTCGATCTGCAAAACATGCGTGCCAAACACGAAACCGACCTAGCTGCAATGCGGACCGCCAATGAAGCTGACCTAGCAGCGCTACACGCTGAAAACGAGCGGATTCGCGCCCAGCTCCCTCGACGCCCCTCCGATCATCCTCCTGAAGCAAGCAACTTCCACGAGGAAGAAGAGCATTAGGTCTCTCAGCCCCAAGCCGCGACCAAGGCACCGACTCCACGACCTGCCGCGCATCGGTCTCATGCACCGACGAACAAGTTGGCCCATGAAGTCAGCAAGGCCCCAACACATATCATAGGGGGTCAAGCAACTTTCCGTCGTCATCCCTTTCTGGATGGCATCATGGAGACACCACTCCCTCAGGGGTGGAAGCCTCCCCACCTCGATCACTATGATGGCACGACAGACCCTGACGAGCACATCGACCTCTATACGACACAGGTAAACCTCTACACTAACAATGATTCTATATTGTGTAGGGTTTTTCCGACCTCGCTCAAGGGGGCCGCACTCAACTGGTACACCCAGCTTCCCGCTGAGTCGATCGACAGCTTCAGCACTCTGGTCAGGCGGTTCACAGCGCAGTACGCAACGAGCCGACCTCACCACATCACCTTAGCCACCCTGGCTAGTCTCAGACAGAACGACGACGAGCCACTCCGGGCATTCATGGAGCGATTTGCCGCAACCTCGGTCAAGATCAGAAATCTGAACCCCGAGGTCGCCCTGCATGCCATGCTTATGGCCCTCAAAATCGGCCCCTTCGTCGACAGCCTCTGCCGGGACCCCTCCCTCCCCCCCGCGACATGGACGAGCTTCGTGCCCGCGCAGCCGGGTATATCCAAATGGAGGAGCACTCCGCTTTCCGTGACCAAGTCCGCGGAAAATCGCAAGCAAAGACTGACAGCAGCCACAAAATCAAGGTAAACAACGACACCTAGTTTAAGAAGTCACCTCGGGCGAGTAAAGGAGGAAAATATGATTTCTACACTCCCCTGAACACGTCCCGAGTACATATCCTGGAGGAGGCCAGCAACAGCAACCTGCTCACCCTGCCACCGCCAGGTCACACCCCCAATAGTGCCGACAAGTCCAAGCACTGTCGGTACCACAGAAATCACGGTCATACCACTGAGGAATGCCGCACCCTCCGAGATCGTATCGAAGAACTCATCCAGGCAAGCCACCTCGGACAGTACATCCAGCGACAGCAGGGTCACCGAAGAGGCTACGGTGGACGAGGATGAGGCAGAAGTCGGGGTTCAGGAGCTCGTACGGACCAACCCTCTAGCCCTCAACAAAATGCTGGTGGAGCAATGCAAGCCGAGGTAAGCCAAGAAGCAGGATCAGCTCCCATACGGGGAGTAATTAATACAATTGCAGGTGGTTTCGCAGGGGGAGCTGCCACCAGCTCGGCCCGGAAGAGACACCTGCGCAACATCAACAGCGTTCACTCCGCTACCTCGGCTTCGCACCAGAGCTCGCCACCAATCACCTTCACCGACAGCGACTATGATGGCGTCAGCCCCAACCATGATGAGCCCATGGTCATAGCCGTAGAGTTAGCAAATTGGGAGGTGCACAAAACACTGATAGACCAGGGCAGCTCGGCAGATGTTCTGTACTGGCCGACCTTCCTCAGGTTAGACATCCCCCACTCTCTAATTCAACCTCACACAGAACCCCTAGTCGGTTTTGCAGGAGAGCGAGTACACACTCAGGGATACGTGGACCTGCTGACCACCTTCAGAACCTCCCTGGACTCGAGGAGAGTCATGGTCAGATACCTCCTTGTGGAAGCCAACACATCCTATAACATCATCATCGGGAGGCCGACGCTGAATCAGCTCGGAGCAGTAGTGTCCACTCCACATCTCACTATGAAGTTCCTGGGGAGTGACGGAAAAATCATCTCCGTCAAAGCAAATCAGAAAACAGCTCGGCAGTGCTACGACAAGAGTCTGAAGATCTCTTCGACCGGCGAACCAGGCAAGAAGGATCCTCCCACCGTGGCTCACATCACCCACGTGGAAATCACCGATCTCGACCCGAGATCTGACTCCCATGATGAAAGGCCAAGCCCCATTGACGAGCTTGATGACCTCCAGATCGGAAAACTTCCTGGGCAGTGCACAAAGATCAGCAGGCAGTTAAACCCGAACTTGCGGCAACAACTCGAAGCTGAGATCCTTCAGAATGCCAACCTCTTTGCTTGGTCCAGCACTGACATGCCAGGTATCGACGCCAATTTCATATGTCACAGGTTAGCAATTCACAAGGAGGCAAAGCTAGTCGCCTAGAGGAAGAGGAAGCTCGGCGGCGAAAGGTGGGAGGGCATCGTCTCTGAGACACAGAAACTGCTGAACGCTGGCTTCATCCGTGAGGTCAGATACACCACATGGCTGGCGAATGTGGTCCTGGTGAAGAAGAACTCGGGGAAGTGGCGCATGTTTGTCGACTACACCGACTTGAACAAGGCATGCCCCAAGGAGTCATACCCCTTGCCAATCATTGACAGGTTGGTCGACGGAGCATCTGGGCACGCCCTCCTCAGTTTCCTCGATGCCTACTCCGGGTACAACCAGATAATGATGTACCCACCTGACGAGGTCTACACGTCCTTCATCACCGACCACGCCAACTATTGCTACCGGGTAATGCCCTTAGGCCTCAAAAATGCAGGGGCAACCTACCAGCGGCTGATGGATAAGGTTTTCCACCAACAGATCGGGAGAAACATGGAAGTCTACGTCGACGACACGGTAGTCAAAACCACCTTGGTGACAGACCACGCTGCCGACCTCGCCGAAGTATTCGCCTAGGTCAGGAAGCACAACATGCGCCTCAACCCGGAGAAATGTGTCTTCGGTGTCCAGGGAGGTAAGTTCCTCGGCTTCATGATTACCAGCAGAGGAATCGAGGCCAACCCCGAGAAGTGCAAAGCCATCATCCAGATGCAAAGTCCACAAATGGTGAAAGAGGTCCAACGCCTGGCTGGACGGTTAGTCTCACTGTCCCGTTTCATTCCCAAACTCGCGGAGAAGGCGGGACCAATCTTCACTCTACTAAAGAAGCAAAAGGACTTTCAGTGGACAGATCAGTGCGAAGAAGCTTTCCAAAGCTTCAAAACCTTCCTCACAACTCCACTAATCCTACATAGGCCGGATCACAACACCCGACCTCCTCCTCTACTTGGTCGTAGCAAAAAATGCCATCAGCGCAGTTATCGTACAAGAACACCAAAAGGTACAGACACCTATCTACTTCATCAGTCGAGTCCTCCAAGACGCGGAGAGGAGGTACCAAATGATCGAGAAGCTGGCACTGGCGCTTGTCACCGCAGCTCGGCGGCTCTGACCCTACTTCCAGAGCCACCAGGTGGTAGTCAAAACCGACTATCCCATCAAGCAAATTCTGCGAAAGCCTGAGCTCGCCGGACGCATGATCGCCTGGTCGGTAGAACTATCTGAATTCGGCATCCAGTACGAAATTCGCGGACCCCTGAAGGCCCAATGCCTGGCCGACTTTATAGCCGAGCTCACAATGACTACTGCCGAGGAACCCCAGGTATGGACTTTGCATGTTGACGGGTCCTCCAACTCTAAAGGTGGTGGTGCAGGCATCATTCTGGAAGGGCCAAACCAAGTCACCTTGGAGCAATCCCTCAAGTTTAGCTTCAAGGTGACCAACAACCAGGCGGAGTACGAGGAACTTCTCGCAGGACTAAGGCTAGCCCGCGACCTCGGAGCTTGAAGAGTGAGTTGCAACAGCGACTCGAAACTCATGGTGGAACAACTCAGTGGAAAATACCAGGAAAAAGACACTCTTCTACAGCGGTACTTCCACATCACAACCCACCAGATCTCGTCCTTTGACGAGTTCACCATACAGCATGTCCCTCGAGAACAAAACACCCGAGCTGACCTCCTATCAAAACTCGCCAGCACCAAAAGGCCTGGACAGCACCGAACCATCATCCAGGAAACACTGCACTCACCCAGCTTAAACAACAAAGTCGTCAATGTTAGTGACAATGAAGACCTGGGATGGATGACAGGTATCTGGAACTACTTGAAAGACGGGACCCTACCCGAGGGTAAGGACGAAGCTCGGAACGTGAAGATGCGATCGGCTAAGTTCGTCATCATCGGGGACGAATTATTCAAACGTGGCGTTTCCACTCCACTACTCAAATGCTTGACGGCATCTCAGGCAGCCTACGTCATCAAGGAAATTCATCAGGGGATATGCGGCATGCATTCCGGAGCACGCTCAATGGCGACCAGAGTACTCCGAGCTGGGTACTACTGGCCCACTCTAAAGTTAGATTGCCAAAGCCACATCCAAAAATTGAAAGAATGCCAGCAGTTTGGCAACGCACACCGAAAACCGCCCGAAGCATGTCCACTCGCCAAAATCACCACTGAGAACGTGCGAAAATTCACCTGGAAGAATATCATCTGCAGGTTCAGAATCCCTCACGCCCTCGTTACTGACAACGGCCGACAGTTCATCGTACAGGAATTCGAGGACTTCCTCCACGAACTCGGAATCAAACACCTTCCGACCTCGGTGGAACACCCCCAGACCAATGGCCAAGCCGAAGCTGCCAACAACGTCATCCTTCGGGAACTCAAGAAACGACTAGGAAACGCCAAAGGACAGTGGCCTGATGAACTCCCCAGCATCCTCTGGGGGTATCATTGCACCCCCCAGTCAACCACGCAAGAGACGCCTTACAGGCTGACCTACAGAGCTGACGCAATGATCCCAGTAGAAGTTGGAGAAACATCCCACAGACGCCAAGTTTTAAACGACGAACAGAATGCCCGAGAACTAGCAGCTGACCTCGACTTAGTGGACGAGCTTAGAGACGAAGCTCAAATCCATGAAGAAGCCTGCAAGCTCCGAGCTTCCCCAAGATACAACACCCGAGTAAAACCTCGCTCTTTCCGAGTAGGTGACTTGGTATGGCGATTACTAGGCGAAGCAAGAAAAGACACGTTAGATGGGAAACTCGCACCCACTTGGGGTGGCCCCTTCCTGTTGAAGATTGAAGAATCTACATCTGGAAGATGTTCCCTAGAAGTTTTAGTTTTGATGTTTTGCTCATGTTGCTTTTTATTTTAAGCCTATGTCAAAAGGATAATGTATTGATTGTTTAAAAGATTAGGCTTGTATGTGTTTGTTTGTTATGTGTTAAAAATTAGTAATTAACATGAAGGTAAAAATATCATAATACTCATTTTTCTTATTTCATTCATTGTTGAGAACATGAAGTATTAATTTACTGAGTGTTTGAGACTTTAAATGAAAACTTGAAAACATCAGAAATTTTCTGAGTTAAGGAATAGATTACCTGAACTGGTAATAGATTACCTGACTCATGTTGAAAAACTGATTGATACTGGAATAATCGATTACCATGTGTGGTAATAGATTACCAAACTGATTCTGATGATTTCAAGAGGAAAAAGGATCGTGTTAATCGATTACCTCTTTAAAGTAATCGATTACCTCTGTTCCAAATGTGAGTTTTGTGTTATTTTGGCATCGTGTTAATCGATTACCATGTTAGGTAATAGATTAAAACAGGAGCTGAAATAATTAGTTCAGTTATTCTAACTCGTGGTAATAGATTACCATCACAGGTAATAGATTATCTCCGTTATGAATATAACTGAAATAACTGTTTCCTTGCACATGAAAATTGTCTTTAAATAAGATTAAAACTGAAGCTTTTAAAAGAGAATTTACACACACGGAAAAAAGAGAAATACTTACACGAACAAGAGAGACTTTTTTTTTTAAAATACACATTACTGCAAAAGAGAAAAAGATTTTCTGAAAAAGAAAGAAAGAACATATCTGCTGAAAATCAACTTTTGGAAAAAGAAGTGTGCAAGATCAATTCAAGAAGATGAAGTTCATATAGAAAATTCATTCTAAACTGGTTTACGTTGTTGAAGATCATATCTACACGAACAGGTGTACTCGTTTCTGATCTTTTGTTATTGTTTGAGTGGTTTTAACTCTTGAGATTAGAGAATCTCTGGAAGAGTTGTGTAAAGAGAAATCTTGAGATAGGTTTTTCTCAAGTAGGATATTGTGGGATCAATATTCTTGGGTTATATGTTTCTTGTGGAGTCAAGAAATGGTTTGTTAATCTTGTAGGTGTCAAGATTTGCTTGTTAAATTCATTGATTGGATATTGCTTGTGCAGGGTGCATGTAAAGAATATCAATAGTGGATTTGACTGGATTTAGAGGTGTATCTAAATCTGAAACTGGATGTAGGCCTTTGGATGGCTGAACCAGTATATATCTTGGTGCATGATTTTCTTAACTCTTACACTCTTTACATTCTGTATAAGTTTCATGATTAATGTTGTATGAAGAAAAACATTATCTGCAGAAACTGAACTTTAAAGATTCTTGGTAATTGATAAATTCAATCTTTACATATCTTGTTATTCAAATCTTGTTGGATAAGCTGTGCATTTATAACTCTGAATTACCTTTTTTGTTTAAAGGTTTGTTTTAAATCAAGATTTGTTTGGTAAAGATATTTAGAAAGCAAAGAAGAAAAGGAAAAATAATATAGAATCTATTCAACCCCCCCCTTCTAGATTCTAACCGTAGGGACCAACAATTGGTACCAGAGCTGTATCTTGTAAAACATTCAAGACTAGATCTTTAGAAAGGTTAGATGGTTGGTAATCAATTACCGTTTGCTGAAGGTGCTTCTATAAACAGACCCCCATTGTTTTGTGGAGATAACTATCCCTTTTGGAAAGTTAGAATGAAAATTTTCATGGAATCTGTTCATAGAAATATTTGGCAGGCTGTAATCACAGATTACAAAATACCCACTAAGATAGAGGGAGGAAAAGAAATTGAGAAACCATATGATAGTTGGGATCAAAGTGAAATTAGAAGAGCAGAGAATGATGCAAAAGCTTTAAATATCATACATTCTGCACTAAATTCTGATGAATTTTTTAGAATTTCAGCTTGTTCTACAGCAAAGGAAGCTTGGGATTTAATCCAAGTAACACATGAAGGAACTCCAGAAGTGAGAAGAGCTAGAAAGAACACACTCATTCAGGAATATGAAACCTTCAGAATGAATCAAGGTGAAACTGTCATGGATATGCAAAAGAGGTTCATTCACATAATAAATCACCTAAAAGGATTAGGGAAAGACTTCGTGGAAGAAGAAGTAAATGTCAAAATCCTGAAGTCACTAAACAGAAGATGGCAACCAACTGTCACAGCAATTACAGAGTCAAAGAACTTAGCTCAGATGACAAGTGCTGAGTTATTTGGAAAGCTAAGAGAATATGAGATGGATCTTTCAAGGATTGCTGATGAAGAACAAAAAGATAAAAAGGCAAAAGGTCTGGCCTTAAAGGTAAAAGAATCCTCAAGTGATGAAGAGGATAGCAGCAATGAAAGTTCTGAACAAGAAGAATTAAATCTAATGGTGAAGAATTTCAGAAAATTCATGAGAAGGAAGAACAACAATAAGAGATTCTCCAGTCAGAAGAAATCCTTCAAGAAGAATGAAAACTCATCTCCAAAGTTCAAATGTTTTGAATGTGGAAAAGCTGGACACATGAGAGCTGACTGTCCAAGCCTGAAAAAGAATGAGGAGACGAAACAAAAGTTCAGATCAAAGAAAAAGAAAGCATACATAGCATGGGAAGATAATGCCTCAACAACTTCAAGTGATAGTGATGAGGATCAGGAAGCAAATCTCTGTCTCATGACCAAACATAATTCAGATTATGAGGTATATGATTCTGACTCAACTATTGACTCGTATGATGAATTGCAAAATGCATTTGCTGAACTGTATGCTGAAGCAAAGAAATTAGAAAAATCAAATAATGTTTACAAAAAGAAAATGACACACATGAGAGATAAAATTTCTGATTTAGAGAATGATAACAGGAAACTACTTTCAGATATCTCTAAACTAAAGTCACCATGTGAGAACTGTGAAACATTGTATGCTGCATTAAAAGCAAAGGATAAAGAAAAACAGAATGTTAATGTTATGAAATCCATTAATTCCCACTCATGTAACTATTGTATGAAATCTGGTCATAACTACTACAGATGCATGATAAGGAAATTTGGCATTCCTAGTGGAAAATATAAATGGATTAAGAAATTAGATTATGTACTCACTGATTCTCCAGGACCCAAGATCCATTGGGTACCAAAATCAAATTGAATAACTTGTGTTGCAGGTGTGCTTGAGAGCAAAGCAATCAATGTGGTACTTAGACAGCGGCTGCTCAAGACACATGACAGGAGATAAAAGCAAATTTATCTCATTACAGGAAAAAGAAGGAGGATCTGTAACATATGGAGATAACAACAAAGGCAGAATACTAGGCTCAGGCAGTGTTGGTAACAATTCCAATACTCTCATTGAAAATGTCCTGTATGTAGAAGGTCTCAAATATAACCTGCTTAGTATTAGCCAGCTTTGTGACAAAAATTACAATATCTCTTTTAATAATCAATGCTGTATGGTTTGTGATAAGGAATCAAATGAAGTCCTGCTTATAGGAAAAAGAGTCAATAACATATACATCTTAGACTTAGAGCATTCATCATCCAATTCTTGTCTCACATCACATGATAATGTAACATGGTTATGGCATAGACGCATTGCACATATAAATGCAGATCAGTTAAATAGACTTGCATCTAAAGATCTTGTTAGTGGTCTTCCAAAGATCAAGTTCTCTAAACAAGGACTTTGTGATGCATGTCAAAAGGGAAAGCAGACTAGAGCTTCTTTTAAATCAAAGAAAGTTATGTCAACCTCTAGACCGCTGGAACTTTTGCACATGGATCTCTTTGGACCATCAAGAACCAAAAGTCTAGGTGGAAACACTTATGCTTTAGTTCTCATTGATGACTACTCCAGATTCACATGGGTTGCATTTATATCCCATAAAGACAATGCTTTTAAAGCCTTTAGAATCATTTCAAAAAGAATTCAGAATGAAAAGGACTTGAAAATTAAATCTTTGCGAAGTGATCATGGTGGTGAATTTCAAAATGAATCTTTTCAAACTTTTTGTGAAGAAAATGGTATTAATCACAATTTTTCTGTCCCTAGAACTCCTCAACAAAATGGAGTTGTAGAGAGGAAAAATAGATCTCTAATAGAGCTAGCAAGAGCCATGTTAAATGAAAATGGTTTACCAAAATACTTTTGGGCTGATGCAGTAAGCACTGCATGCTATGTTCTAAATAGAATCTTGATTAGACCTATTTTAAAGAAAACACCATATGAGCTTTACAAAGGAAGAAAGCCTGACATTTCACATTTTAAAGTGTTTGGCTGTAAGTGTTTTGTTCTGAATAATGGAAAAGACACTCTTGGAAAATTTGATGCTAAGGCTGATGAAGGAGTTTTTATTGGATATTCTGCAATTAGAAAAGCATATAGAGTCTTTAACAAAAGTACCTTATCTGTTGAAGAATCTATACATGTTACCTTTGATGAAACTAACATCCTTGAAAAAGGAAAATCTCTTAATGATGAAGATGAGATAGGTGACAGTATTACACAAGAAGAAGAAAAACTGGAACTACAGCAGAAAACACCATCTGAAGACACATCACTACCCAAAGAATGGAGGAAACCCAAAGATCTATCTCTGGATAACATTCTTGGAGATATAAATAAGGGAGTTTCTACTAGACACTCTTTTAATCTTCTAAGTGATGATATGGCATTTGTTTCTCAAATTGAACCATTATGTGTGGAACATGCATTAAAAGATGAATTCTGGATAATGGCCATGCATGATGAACTGAATCAATTCAAAAGAAATGATGTTTGGATTTTAGTTCCTTTCAATAAGAATATGAATGTCATTGGTACAAAATGGGTTTTCAGAAACAAACTAAATGAAGAAGGTGTTATAGTTAAAAATAAAGCTAGATTAGTAGCCAAAGGATACAATCAACAGGAAGGTATAGACTTTGGTGAAACATATGCTCCAGTTGCTAGATTAGAAGCTGTTAGGCTTTTACTTGCATTTGCTTGTGTGTTTGATTTCAAACTATATCAAATGGATGTGAAAAGTGCATTTTTAAATGGTCTAATTGATGAAGAAGTTTATGTAGCTCAACCACCTGGTTTTGTTGACTGCAAATTACCTAAGCATGTTTACAAGCTCAAGAAAGCTTTGTATCGACTGAAACAAGCTCCAAGGAAATGGTATGAAAGGCTAAGTAAGTTTCTACTAACTCATGACTTTCAAAGAGGTAATGTTGATAAAACTCTTTTCATAAAGAGAAAATCAAAAGATATTCTGCTGATTCAGATTTATGTTGATGATATAATATTTGGATCAACTAACCAATCTCTTTGTGGAGAATTTGTTTCCAATATGCAGAAGGAGTTTGATATGTCTATGATGGGAGAATTAAGCTTCTTCCTAGGACTACAAGTCAAACAAATGGAAAATGGAATTTTTCTACATCAAACTAAATATAGCAAAGAACTGTTAAAGAAATTTGATATGGAGAATTGTAAGATATCAAATACTCCTATGTCTACTAATTGTTATCTAGATAGTGATATTGCAGGAAAAGATGTTGAAGAATCAATGTATAGAGGGATCATTGGATCTCTTCTGTATCTAACAGCTAGCAGACCTGACATCATGTACAGTGTATGTGTATGTGCTAGATTCCAATCAAAACCAAAGGAATCACATCTGAAGGCTGTAAA
Source organism: Cajanus cajan (assembly GCF_000230855.2). Lineage (NCBI taxonomy): Eukaryota > Viridiplantae > Streptophyta > Magnoliopsida > Fabales > Fabaceae > Cajanus > Cajanus cajan. The sequence goes on from NC_138526.1 coordinate 25,856,501, forward strand.
GAAAATACTGAAGTATTTGAAAGGCACAATCAATGTTGGATTGTGGTATCCTAAAGGTACTTCTCCATCTTTAACTGGTTACTCTGACTCCGATTTTGCTGGTTGTAAATTGGATAGGAAAAGTACAAGTGGAACGTGCCACACGTTTGGAGAATGTCTCATATCGTGGCAGAGCAAGAAACAAGCTTGTGTAGCACTCTCAACTGCTGAAGCTGAGTATATAGCTGCTGGAAGCTGCTGTGCTCAGTCAATTTGGTTTAAACATCAACTTCAAGACTTTGGTTTGAAGATTGATCACATACCACTGAAGTGTGACAACACAAGTGCAATTAACATTTCAAGGAATCCTATTCTACACTCAAGAACTAAGCACATTGAAGTTAGACATCACTTTATCAGAGATCATGTAGAGAAAGGAGACTGTGACATCAAATTCATAATGTCAGAAGATCAACTTGCTGACATCTTTACAAAGCCTCTACCAAAGGAAAGATTTTTCAAGCTAAGAACCAATCTTGGTATCATTAGTGAGTCCAATCTATCCTAAATCTCATAATTAAAGTATGATTGTGTGAATATGCATGAAATTGCTAAGCACTTATAGGTTTAAACTTGATGTATGTGCACTCATAATAGGAAATCACACAAAACACAGTATGCCCTGTATCTGCACACATTTCTCTGTGATAATCGATTACCTATCGGGTTAATCGATTACCATTGGAAGAAATGAAGAAATTGCTGAAAAATCAACAGCAGTAATCGATTATCAATTTTCAGTAATCGACTACCTCTGCTACTTTGATGCAATTTCTGATGCATACCCACTGTGATAATCGATTACCTATCGGGTTAATCGATTACCACTCACTCACTTGCATAATTACCCTGTTTCAGTTGCGAGATAATCGATTACCAACTGGGTTAATCGATTACCTGACGCGAACCCCTGTTTTTTTTTGTACTCAAAAACCCTCTTTAAATCTGTTTCGAATTCAAATTAATTCAAAACTCTCTCCATTTTTACTTCAAACTAAAACGAACGAAACCCCTGGTTCCCTTTTCTATCTCAAAATCTATTTCAAAACCTAACCCTAAGCCCCATTCATGGAAAGTCTTGGCAAAGGAAAGCGTGTAAAGCACATAGCCAACAGAGATTACCCTCGTCCTACTACTCAAGGTCAAGGTACATCTAAAAAGAAGAAACAAGAGTCCTCTCGTCCAGAACTTGAAGAAGAATATTCTCATTCGTGGTTCACAAGGAAGTCTCAAGAGGAAACTTTCAATGAGTCTTTTGCTTGCAAAGACATTGTGGCTCCAAAGGTACTCTACTCGTCTTGGCTTATAGAGCAAGGTTTTACATTTCCTACTCTGTTATCTAGTCAAGGAGTTAGCAAATTTGTTGGGTTAAGTGGACTGTACTACCCTGATCTTGTTAGGGTCTTTTACTCAAATTTGGGAAGAGATGAAAATGGTGCTTTGGTTTCAGAAGTTAAAGGAATAAAAGTTACTCTATCTGCTGATGTATTTTTGAAGATTGGTGGATTAACCAGAAATGGTATTAAACCTACCTTCAATGAATTAAAGATGAAAAATTTCTCAATAGATAAAGATACGTTTTTTATGAGTATGCTGAGGGATGTTTCAGCCTGGGAGGCTAATAAAGAATACAAAAGAAAAGAAAAGAGGAAAATTACATATAATGCTGGAGGTCTACGAATGGAAGATAGACTCCTACATTATGTAATTGTCTGGATTCTGGCAGCAAGGGGGAGCAATCACGCACAAATCAGTGAAGAAGATATGGCACTGCTCGCAGCTTTTAAGAACAACATTCAAGTTGATTGGGTATATGTGGTAGAAGACATAATGTTAAAGACAAGGAGGTTAATGGACTGCAAGTGTCCATATGCTGTGTTCATAAGCAAGGTATTGGTGTTCTATAAAGTTCCCTTAACTGGTGAAGCAAGAGAGGTCACCAGAGATGTTCATGATATCAAGGATAGAGCTCTGAAAATGATGAAGCTAGTGAAAATAGATGCTGGTTGGATAGCAAAGGAAGATGTTCCTACTGCTGAGACTACAGAGCCGTCTCAACCTGAAGTTCAAACTGAAGAAGAGGAAGGTGCTGAAGAGCCCAAGCCTCTTTCTACTTTTGAGCTATCTGTTCTGGCAAAGCTAGATGACATCAGAGAAACTCAGAGAAGAGATTATCAAGAGCTGAAGGCTTGTTTTGAATCTATATCTGAACGACTGGATGCGATGAACATACCCTACCCTGAAGAAATTTAGTTATGCATTACATTTTAGGCACTGCATTTTAATTTGTTCTGCATAAATACTTTGATTTATATTTCAGACTTAAAGTTTGTAATAGTTGTAGTATTTGTATGCTTCTGAACATTTTTAATGCTTATATGATGAAAGTCTTATTAAGTGCTTGTTGTTTTTGTTGCATAAGTATCATGTTATTTCTCTGTTTACTGTGTTTTTTTTTGGTTTGGTTAAGCCAAACAGGGGGAGAAATTCATGAGAAACTGATTAAATGTTTATATGGTTGTTTATGTATTGTATAAGAAAGAAATGGAAATAGAACTGCATAATGCTTTGTATGGAAGTTTTTGTTCTAGACATATGCAGGTTCAAATTCAAGTTCAAATTTCAAACAAACAAGTGAAACAAAACAACATGATGATTGTGAAAGTCAACATGAAGAGTTTGGCTCATCAAAACCAAAAAGGGGGAGATTGTTGAAGATTGAAGAATCTACATCTGGAAGATGTTCCCTAGAAGTTTTAGTTTTGATGTTTTGCTCATGTTGCTTTTTATTTTAAGCCTATGTCAAAAGGATAATGTATTGATTGTTTAAAAGATTAGGCTTGTATGTGTTTGTTTGTTATGTGTTAAAAATTAGTAATTAACATGAAGGTAAAAATATCATAATACTCATTTTTCTTATTTCATTCATTGTTGAGAACATGAAGTATTAATTTACTGAGTGTTTGAGACTTTAAATGAAAACTTGAAAACATCAGAAATTTTCTGAGTTAAGGAATAGATTACCTGAACTGGTAATAGATTACCTGACTCATGTTGAAAAACTGATTGATACTGGAATAATCGATTACCATGTGTGGTAATAGATTACCAAACTGATTCTGATGATTTCAAGAGGAAAAAGGATCGTGTTAATCGATTACCTCTTTAAAGTAATCGATTACCTCTGTTCCAAATGTGAGTTTTGTGTTATTTTGGCATCGTGTTAATCGATTACCATGTTAGGTAATAGATTAAAACAGGAGCTGAAATAATTAGTTCAGTTATTCTAACTCGTGGTAATAGATTACCATCACAGGTAATAGATTATCTCCGTTATGAATATAACTGAAATAACTGTTTCCTTGCACATGAAAATTGTCTTTAAATAAGATTAAAACTGAAGCTTTTAAAAGAGAATTTACACACACGGAAAAAAGAGAAATACTTACACGAACAAGAGAGACTTTTTTTTTTAAAATACACATTACTGCAAAAGAGAAAAAGATTTTCTGAAAAAGAAAGAAAGAACATATCTGCTGAAAATCAACTTTTGGAAAAAGAAGTGTGCAAGATCAATTCAAGAAGATGAAGTTCATATAGAAAATTCATTCTAAACTGGTTTACGTTGTTGAAGATCATATCTACACGAACAGGTGTACTCGTTTCTGATCTTTTGTTATTGTTTGAGTGGTTTTAACTCTTGAGATTAGAGAATCTCTGGAAGAGTTGTGTAAAGAGAAATCTTGAGATAGGTTTTTCTCAAGTAGGATATTGTGGGATCAATATTCTTGGGTTATATGTTTCTTGTGGAGTCAAGAAATGGTTTGTTAATCTTGTAGGTGTCAAGATTTGCTTGTTAAATTCATTGATTGGATATTGCTTGTGCAGGGTGCATGTAAAGAATATCAATAGTGGATTTGACTGGATTTAGAGGTGTATCTAAATCTGAAACTGGATGTAGGCCTTTGGATGGCTGAACCAGTATATATCTTGGTGCATGATTTTCTTAACTCTTACACTCTTTACATTCTGTATAAGTTTCATGATTAATGTTGTATGAAGAAAAACATTATCTGCAGAAACTGAACTTTAAAGATTCTTGGTAATTGATAAATTCAATCTTTACATATCTTGTTATTCAAATCTTGTTGGATAAGCTGTGCATTTATAACTCTGAATTACCTTTTTTGTTTAAAGGTTTGTTTTAAATCAAGATTTGTTTGGTAAAGATATTTAGAAAGCAAAGAAGAAAAGGAAAAATAATATAGAATCTATTCAACCCCCCCCTTCTAGATTCTAACCGTAGGGACCAACAATTGGTACCAGAGCTGTATCTTGTAAAACATTCAAGACTAGATCTTTAGAAAGGTTAGATGGTTGGTAATCAATTACCGTTTGCTGAAGGTGCTTCTATAAACAGACCCCCATTGTTTTGTGGAGATAACTATCCCTTTTGGAAAGTTAGAATGAAAATTTTCATGGAATCTGTTCATAGAAATATTTGGCAGGCTGTAATCACAGATTACAAAATACCCACTAAGATAGAGGGAGGAAAAGAAATTGAGAAACCATATGATAGTTGGGATCAAAGTGAAATTAGAAGAGCAGAGAATGATGCAAAAGCTTTAAATATCATACATTCTGCACTAAATTCTGATGAATTTTTTAGAATTTCAGCTTGTTCTACAGCAAAGGAAGCTTGGGATTTAATCCAAGTAACACATGAAGGAACTCCAGAAGTGAGAAGAGCTAGAAAGAACACACTCATTCAGGAATATGAAACCTTCAGAATGAATCAAGGTGAAACTGTCATGGATATGCAAAAGAGGTTCATTCACATAATAAATCACCTAAAAGGATTAGGGAAAGACTTCGTGGAAGAAGAAGTAAATGTCAAAATCCTGAAGTCACTAAACAGAAGATGGCAACCAACTGTCACAGCAATTACAGAGTCAAAGAACTTAGCTCAGATGACAAGTGCTGAGTTATTTGGAAAGCTAAGAGAATATGAGATGGATCTTTCAAGGATTGCTGATGAAGAACAAAAAGATAAAAAGGCAAAAGGTCTGGCCTTAAAGGTAAAAGAATCCTCAAGTGATGAAGAGGATAGCAGCAATGAAAGTTCTGAACAAGAAGAATTAAATCTAATGGTGAAGAATTTCAGAAAATTCATGAGAAGGAAGAACAACAATAAGAGATTCTCCAGTCAGAAGAAATCCTTCAAGAAGAATGAAAACTCATCTCCAAAGTTCAAATGTTTTGAATGTGGAAAAGCTGGACACATGAGAGCTGACTGTCCAAGCCTGAAAAAGAATGAGGAGACGAAACAAAAGTTCAGATCAAAGAAAAAGAAAGCATACATAGCATGGGAAGATAATGCCTCAACAACTTCAAGTGATAGTGATGAGGATCAGGAAGCAAATCTCTGTCTCATGACCAAACATAATTCAGATTATGAGGTATATGATTCTGACTCAACTATTGACTCGTATGATGAATTGCAAAATGCATTTGCTGAACTGTATGCTGAAGCAAAGAAATTAGAAAAATCAAATAATGTTTACAAAAAGAAAATGACACACATGAGAGATAAAATTTCTGATTTAGAGAATGATAACAGGAAACTACTTTCAGATATCTCTAAACTAAAGTCACCATGTGAGAACTGTGAAACATTGTATGCTGCATTAAAAGCAAAGGATAAAGAAAAACAGAATGTTAATGTTATGAAATCCATTAATTCCCACTCATGTAACTATTGTATGAAATCTGGTCATAACTACTACAGATGCATGATAAGGAAATTTGGCATTCCTAGTGGAAAATATAAATGGATTAAGAAATTAGATTATGTACTCACTGATTCTCCAGGACCCAAGATCCATTGGGTACCAAAATCAAATTGAATAACTTGTGTTGCAGGTGTGCTTGAGAGCAAAGCAATCAATGTGGTACTTAGACAGCGGCTGCTCAAGACACATGACAGGAGATAAAAGCAAATTTATCTCATTACAGGAAAAAGAAGGAGGATCTGTAACATATGGAGATAACAACAAAGGCAGAATACTAGGCTCAGGCAGTGTTGGTAACAATTCCAATACTCTCATTGAAAATGTCCTGTATGTAGAAGGTCTCAAATATAACCTGCTTAGTATTAGCCAGCTTTGTGACAAAAATTACAATATCTCTTTTAATAATCAATGCTGTATGGTTTGTGATAAGGAATCAAATGAAGTCCTGCTTATAGGAAAAAGAGTCAATAACATATACATCTTAGACTTAGAGCATTCATCATCCAATTCTTGTCTCACATCACATGATAATGTAACATGGTTATGGCATAGACGCATTGCACATATAAATGCAGATCAGTTAAATAGACTTGCATCTAAAGATCTTGTTAGTGGTCTTCCAAAGATCAAGTTCTCTAAACAAGGACTTTGTGATGCATGTCAAAAGGGAAAGCAGACTAGAGCTTCTTTTAAATCAAAGAAAGTTATGTCAACCTCTAGACCGCTGGAACTTTTGCACATGGATCTCTTTGGACCATCAAGAACCAAAAGTCTAGGTGGAAACACTTATGCTTTAGTTCTCATTGATGACTACTCCAGATTCACATGGGTTGCATTTATATCCCATAAAGACAATGCTTTTAAAGCCTTTAGAATCATTTCAAAAAGAATTCAGAATGAAAAGGACTTGAAAATTAAATCTTTGCGAAGTGATCATGGTGGTGAATTTCAAAATGAATCTTTTCAAACTTTTTGTGAAGAAAATGGTATTAATCACAATTTTTCTGTCCCTAGAACTCCTCAACAAAATGGAGTTGTAGAGAGGAAAAATAGATCTCTAATAGAGCTAGCAAGAGCCATGTTAAATGAAAATGGTTTACCAAAATACTTTTGGGCTGATGCAGTAAGCACTGCATGCTATGTTCTAAATAGAATCTTGATTAGACCTATTTTAAAGAAAACACCATATGAGCTTTACAAAGGAAGAAAGCCTGACATTTCACATTTTAAAGTGTTTGGCTGTAAGTGTTTTGTTCTGAATAATGGAAAAGACACTCTTGGAAAATTTGATGCTAAGGCTGATGAAGGAGTTTTTATTGGATATTCTGCAATTAGAAAAGCATATAGAGTCTTTAACAAAAGTACCTTATCTGTTGAAGAATCTATACATGTTACCTTTGATGAAACTAACATCCTTGAAAAAGGAAAATCTCTTAATGATGAAGATGAGATAGGTGACAGTATTACACAAGAAGAAGAAAAACTGGAACTACAGCAGAAAACACCATCTGAAGACACATCACTACCCAAAGAATGGAGGAAACCCAAAGATCTATCTCTGGATAACATTCTTGGAGATATAAATAAGGGAGTTTCTACTAGACACTCTTTTAATCTTCTAAGTGATGATATGGCATTTGTTTCTCAAATTGAACCATTATGTGTGGAACATGCATTAAAAGATGAATTCTGGATAATGGCCATGCATGATGAACTGAATCAATTCAAAAGAAATGATGTTTGGATTTTAGTTCCTTTCAATAAGAATATGAATGTCATTGGTACAAAATGGGTTTTCAGAAACAAACTAAATGAAGAAGGTGTTATAGTTAAAAATAAAGCTAGATTAGTAGCCAAAGGATACAATCAACAGGAAGGTATAGACTTTGGTGAAACATATGCTCCAGTTGCTAGATTAGAAGCTGTTAGGCTTTTACTTGCATTTGCTTGTGTGTTTGATTTCAAACTATATCAAATGGATGTGAAAAGTGCATTTTTAAATGGTCTAATTGATGAAGAAGTTTATGTAGCTCAACCACCTGGTTTTGTTGACTGCAAATTACCTAAGCATGTTTACAAGCTCAAGAAAGCTTTGTATCGACTGAAACAAGCTCCAAGGAAATGGTATGAAAGGCTAAGTAAGTTTCTACTAACTCATGACTTTCAAAGAGGTAATGTTGATAAAACTCTTTTCATAAAGAGAAAATCAAAAGATATTCTGCTGATTCAGATTTATGTTGATGATATAATATTTGGATCAACTAACCAATCTCTTTGTGGAGAATTTGTTTCCAATATGCAGAAGGAGTTTGATATGTCTATGATGGGAGAATTAAGCTTCTTCCTAGGACTACAAGTCAAACAAATGGAAAATGGAATTTTTCTACATCAAACTAAATATAGCAAAGAACTGTTAAAGAAATTTGATATGGAGAATTGTAAGATATCAAATACTCCTATGTCTACTAATTGTTATCTAGATAGTGATATTGCAGGAAAAGATGTTGAAGAATCAATGTATAGAGGGATCATTGGATCTCTTCTGTATCTAACAGCTAGCAGACCTGACATCATGTACAGTGTATGTGTATGTGCTAGATTCCAATCAAAACCAAAGGAATCACATCTGAAGGCTGTAAAGAAAATACTGAAGTATTTGAAAGGCACAATCAATGTTGGATTGTGGTATCCTAAAGGTACTTCTCCATCTTTAACTGGTTACTCTGACTCCGATTTTGCTGGTTGTAAATTGGATAGGAAAAGTACAAGTGGAACGTGCCACACGTTTGGAGAATGTCTCATATCGTGGCAGAGCAAGAAACAAGCTTGTGTAGCACTCTCAACTGCTGAAGCTGAGTATATAGCTGCTGGAAGCTGCTGTGCTCAGTCAATTTGGTTTAAACATCAACTTCAAGACTTTGGTTTGAAGATTGATCACATACCACTGAAGTGTGACAACACAAGTGCAATTAACATTTCAAGGAATCCTATTCTACACTCAAGAACTAAGCACATTGAAGTTAGACATCACTTTATCAGAGATCATGTAGAGAAAGGAGACTGTGACATCAAATTCATAATGTCAGAAGATCAACTTGCTGACATCTTTACAAAGCCTCTACCAAAGGAAAGATTTTTCAAGCTAAGAACCAATCTTGGTATCATTAGTGAGTCCAATCTATCCTAAATCTCATAATTAAAGTATGATTGTGTGAATATGCATGAAATTGCTAAGCACTTATAGGTTTAAACTTGATGTATGTGCACTCATAATAGGAAATCACACAAAACACAGTATGCCCTGTATCTGCACACATTTCTCTGTGATAATCGATTACCTATCGGGTTAATCGATTACCATTGGAAGAAATGAAGAAATTGCTGAAAAATCAACAGCAGTAATCGATTATCAATTTTCAGTAATCGACTACCTCTGCTACTTTGATGCAATTTCTGATGCATACCCACTGTGATAATCGATTACCTATCGGGTTAATCGATTACCACTCACTCACTTGCATAATTACCCTGTTTCAGTTGCGAGATAATCGATTACCAACTGGGTTAATCGATTACCTGACGCGAACCCCTGTTTTTTTTTGTACTCAAAAACCCTCTTTAAATCTGTTTCGAATTCAAATTAATTCAAAACTCTCTCCATTTTTACTTCAAACTAAAACGAACGAAACCCCTGGTTCCCTTTTCTATCTCAAAATCTATTTCAAAACCTAACCCTAAGCCCCATTCATGGAAAGTCTTGGCAAAGGAAAGCGTGTAAAGCACATAGCCAACAGAGATTACCCTCGTCCTACTACTCAAGGTCAAGGTACATCTAAAAAGAAGAAACAAGAGTCCTCTCGTCCAGAACTTGAAGAAGAATATTCTCATTCGTGGTTCACAAGGAAGTCTCAAGAGGAAACTTTCAATGAGTCTTTTGCTTGCAAAGACATTGTGGCTCCAAAGGTACTCTACTCGTCTTGGCTTATAGAGCAAGGTTTTACATTTCCTACTCTGTTATCTAGTCAAGGAGTTAGCAAATTTGTTGGGTTAAGTGGACTGTACTACCCTGATCTTGTTAGGGTCTTTTACTCAAATTTGGGAAGAGATGAAAATGGTGCTTTGGTTTCAGAAGTTAAAGGAATAAAAGTTACTCTATCTGCTGATGTATTTTTGAAGATTGGTGGATTAACCAGAAATGGTATTAAACCTACCTTCAATGAATTAAAGATGAAAAATTTCTCAATAGATAAAGATACGTTTTTTATGAGTATGCTGAGGGATGTTTCAGCCTGGGAGGCTAATAAAGAATACAAAAGAAAAGAAAAGAGGAAAATTACATATAATGCTGGAGGTCTACGAATGGAAGATAGACTCCTACATTATGTAATTGTCTGGATTCTGGCAGCAAGGGGGAGCAATCACGCACAAATCAGTGAAGAAGATATGGCACTGCTCGCAGCTTTTAAGAACAACATTCAAGTTGATTGGGTATATGTGGTAGAAGACATAATGTTAAAGACAAGGAGGTTAATGGACTGCAAGTGTCCATATGCTGTGTTCATAAGCAAGGTATTGGTGTTCTATAAAGTTCCCTTAACTGGTGAAGCAAGAGAGGTCACCAGAGATGTTCATGATATCAAGGATAGAGCTCTGAAAATGATGAAGCTAGTGAAAATAGATGCTGGTTGGATAGCAAAGGAAGATGTTCCTACTGCTGAGACTACAGAGCCGTCTCAACCTGAAGTTCAAACTGAAGAAGAGGAAGGTGCTGAAGAGCCCAAGCCTCTTTCTACTTTTGAGCTATCTGTTCTGGCAAAGCTAGATGACATCAGAGAAACTCAGAGAAGAGATTATCAAGAGCTGAAGGCTTGTTTTGAATCTATATCTGAACGACTGGATGCGATGAACATACCCTACCCTGAAGAAATTTAGTTATGCATTACATTTTAGGCACTGCATTTTAATTTGTTCTGCATAAATACTTTGATTTATATTTCAGACTTAAAGTTTGTAATAGTTGTAGTATTTGTATGCTTCTGAACATTTTTAATGCTTATATGATGAAAGTCTTATTAAGTGCTTGTTGTTTTTGTTGCATAAGTATCATGTTATTTCTCTGTTTACTGTGTTTTTTTTTGGTTTGGTTAAGCCAAACAGGGGGAGAAATTCATGAGAAACTGATTAAATGTTTATATGGTTGTTTATGTATTGTATAAGAAAGAAATGGAAATAGAACTGCATAATGCTTTGTATGGAAGTTTTTGTTCTAGACATATGCAGGTTCAAATTCAAGTTCAAATTTCAAACAAACAAGTGAAACAAAACAACATGATGATTGTGAAAGTCAACATGAAGAGTTTGGCTCATCAAAACCAAAAAGGGGGAGATTGTTGAAGATTGAAGAATCTACATCTGGAAGATGTTCCCTAGAAGTTTTAGTTTTGATGTTTTGCTCATGTTGCTTTTTATTTTAAGCCTATGTCAAAAGGATAATGTATTGATTGTTTAAAAGATTAGGCTTGTATGTGTTTGTTTGTTATGTGTTAAAAATTAGTAATTAACATGAAGGTAAAAATATCATAATACTCATTTTTCTTATTTCATTCATTGTTGAGAACATGAAGTATTAATTTACTGAGTGTTTGAGACTTTAAATGAAAACTTGAAAACATCAGAAATTTTCTGAGTTAAGGAATAGATTACCTGAACTGGTAATAGATTACCTGACTCATGTTGAAAAACTGATTGATACTGGAATAATCGATTACCATGTGTGGTAATAGATTACCAAACTGATTCTGATGATTTCAAGAGGAAAAAGGATCGTGTTAATCGATTACCTCTTTAAAGTAATCGATTACCTCTGTTCCAAATGTGAGTTTTGTGTTATTTTGGCATCGTGTTAATCGATTACCATGTTAGGTAATAGATTAAAACAGGAGCTGAAATAATTAGTTCAGTTATTCTAACTCGTGGTAATAGATTACCATCACAGGTAATAGATTATCTCCGTTATGAATATAACTGAAATAACTGTTTCCTTGCACATGAAAATTGTCTTTAAATAAGATTAAAACTGAAGCTTTTAAAAGAGAATTTACACACACGGAAAAAAGAGAAATACTTACACGAACAAGAGAGACTTTTTTTTTTAAAATACACATTACTGCAAAAGAGAAAAAGATTTTCTGAAAAAGAAAGAAAGAACATATCTGCTGAAAATCAACTTTTGGAAAAAGAAGTGTGCAAGATCAATTCAAGAAGATGAAGTTCATATAGAAAATTCATTCTAAACTGGTTTACGTTGTTGAAGATCATATCTACACGAACAGGTGTACTCGTTTCTGATCTTTTGTTATTGTTTGAGTGGTTTTAACTCTTGAGATTAGAGAATCTCTGGAAGAGTTGTGTAAAGAGAAATCTTGAGATAGGTTTTTCTCAAGTAGGATATTGTGGGATCAATATTCTTGGGTTATATGTTTCTTGTGGAGTCAAGAAATGGTTTGTTAATCTTGTAGGTGTCAAGATTTGCTTGTTAAATTCATTGATTGGATATTGCTTGTGCAGGGTGCATGTAAAGAATATCAATAGTGGATTTGACTGGATTTAGAGGTGTATCTAAATCTGAAACTGGATGTAGGCCTTTGGATGGCTGAACCAGTATATATCTTGGTGCATGATTTTCTTAACTCTTACACTCTTTACATTCTGTATAAGTTTCATGATTAATGTTGTATGAAGAAAAACATTATCTGCAGAAACTGAACTTTAAAGATTCTTGGTAATTGATAAATTCAATCTTTACATATCTTGTTATTCAAATCTTGTTGGATAAGCTGTGCATTTATAACTCTGAATTACCTTTTTTGTTTAAAGGTTTGTTTTAAATCAAGATTTGTTTGGTAAAGATATTTAGAAAGCAAAGAAGAAAAGGAAAAATAATATAGAATCTATTCAACCCCCCCCTTCTAGATTCTAACCGTAGGGACCAACACTTCCGAGTTACAGAAGACTTGGAAAATGGAGCGTATAGACTGGAAGAACTCAACGGGAAACCTATACCGCAAACTTGGAATACTACGCATCTCAAGTTTTATTTCAGTTGAACTTTGTATGAATGAGCTGTGCACTCTTTTCCCGCCTCAATCTTTTGTCCCAAAAAACAGAAAGATGGGTTTTGGCTGAGAGGGTTTTTAGCGAGGCACATTTACATAATCAATAAAATGACTCATTCCATTCAACTCACATCTTTTTCGCATCATCTTACGTTTTATGATAAATGGAGGTCGAGTCCGAACCAATTTGTTCCGGCCCCACTTAAGGTCGAGTTTGAACCTTCACAATACGCTACTAAACAAAAACTGAGGTCGAGTTCGAACCCCGGTTTTACTAAGGTCAAGTTTGAACCTTCACAAAAATCTAAGGTCGAGTTCGAACCTTGGTTTTATTACGGTCAAGTTTGAACCTTCAACCAAAATTACTTAGCAAAAATCTGAGGTCGAGTTCGAACCCCGGTTTTATTACGGTCAAGTTTGAACCTTCACGAAAATCTAAAGTCAAGTTCAAAACTCGGTTTTATTACGGTCAAGTTTGAACCTTCAACGAAAATTACTTAGCAAAAATCTGAGGTCGAGTTCGAACCCCGGTTTTACTAAGGTCAAGTTTGAACCTTCACGAAAATCTAAGGTCGAGTTCAAACCTCGATTTTATTACGGTCAAGTTTGAACCTTCACAAAGATTACTTAGACCTGAGGTCGGGTTCGAACCCCGGTTCGATTGAAATCGAGTTCGAACCTTCACGAGAAACTACTTAAAACTAAGGCCGAATTCGAACCCCAGCGCGAGCTATCACCAAGTATAAGAGCATACAATAGACATCGAACGTATGTCTCAAAACGCGCACAAAGCAAAAACCAAGCGCAAACACATAAAGGCAAAGAAAAACATGCATATACAAGCAAAGTTCCCAGAGTTCAACACTTGAATTCAAAACAGAAAATTAAAGCAAGGGGAAAATTAAACTAGGCTATTACAAAATTGGCCTACGTAGAGGCATCCTCGCTGGAGCTATCCTCGATGTCGTCTTCCTTAACGAGCTTCCCAAAGCGGATGACTTTCTCCACATGCATAGCGGAGAAGTCAAAACCTGGCGCGAGGAGCCTAGCCTGACGAGCGGCCTTGAGGAAACCCCTCTTGTGCTCCACCAAAACGGAACGCTCAGTCTCCTCAAGCTTCCTCTCCAGTGCCGCCTTCACCTCTTCCAGCTTCGCAAGGTCCACCCTTAAGGAAGCATTCTCCTCTGCTTGGCCACCGAGGAGCACCTCGTCACAAAGGCACTTTTCGGCCGCTGCCACCAGCTCCGCCTTCTGTACGGTGACCTCATCCTCCAAAGAGCGCACCCGAGCCTGGGAAGAGTTCGCCTGCTCACGCAGCTCGCTCACCTGAGCAGCATAGGTCTCATTAGACCTCAGAGCAATCTCCAAGGACTTTTGGACCCTCACTAGCTCCCTCTGAACAGCCTGGAGCTCGGCCTCGCCCTGCAGCTTGGCCTCCCCGAGAGCAGCTGCCAAAGACCGATTCTCCTCCCTCAGAACCTTGGCCTCGTCCTTCAGAGGTTGGACCTGACTCTTCATTTTTGCCAAGTCCTCCTGCTGCTTGGACCACTTGTGCTTCCAGTGATCCACAATGGCCACGCCCCTCTGCAGGAGAACCTGGGCAGCATCTAAGCCTTCCACAGGCCCGGCCGACTCGATCATAGCTTGATCAGCCGCACTCAATGATGGAGAAGACTAGGAGAAGTGAAGTAAGGTCTCCTCCTTGAATCCGCCAATGCTAGGATCTTCTTCAAAGGAGATTAGAAACCGTGATGAAGAACACTTGAAGACAATAGAAACTCGGATCTAGGTTTCCTAAGTTATGGAGGGAAGTATCCAAGCTCAAGAAGCAATGGATTACTCACTTCAAAGAGAGGAAGAAGAAGATGAACTCCTAAGGTTTTGAGGTGAGTAATCTTGGTGGCTTTGAAGGGGAGAAACTTGGCCAAAGGCTCTCAAATTTCTATTCAATATTCAAAGTCAGTACAATAGATGAGAGGAGGGAAACATATAGCATCCGAATTTGAGGAGAACACTTGGCGCCACATGATTGGTCACATGTTGGCGCCAAGATTTGAATTTAAATTCAAATTTGAATTCAAACCTTGTGTCACATGCTCATGACCGGTCATGTAGAGCTAAATGAGAGATTAGGTTGAATTTAGAGTGAATTTAGGGTTGCATTTCGGTGTCACACTTGTGCAACCAAGGTGGTGCCAAAAGTGTGACCTAAATGCAACTTAAATTCATCCTATATTTGACCTAATTTGTCCTAATTCAAATGAACTATTAAACCTCCTTAAACCCTAAACTAATGACCAAAATACAATGGTCTAATGAATACAATCAATAGGAAATATTACAAGGAAAATAATGAGCCCAATATTGGGTACCAAAAGCCCAAAGGCCCATGAAACCCAAAACTAGGCCCAACTAGCCTAAACCCTAATCTATGGTCAAAATACAAGACCAACATGAAAATAGATTCCTAAACTAAGAAAGTACAATTAAACATGGTGTATAATCAATTAAGCCCAAGTAAGAAGCACCCTAGGCCCACCATGCCCATTGGGCCCACTAAGCTCTGAAGCAGTCAAATCTTCAAGTAACCTCATGGCCATAGCTCTAGTGGTTGGGCCTTTAGCCCATGCTCTTCCATCATTCCCTCCCTCTTGAGAAGGATTCGTCCTCGAATCTGAAGACTCTTCCTCATCATCACTAGCACCTACAAAAGGTTTAAGATCACTGACATTAAAAGTGGTGCTGACTCCATAGTCAGAGGGTAAATCAAGTCTATAAGCGTTATCATTGATACGCTGTAAGACCTGAAAGGGACCATCTCCTCTAGGACTGAGTTTAGACTTCCTTTGATTTGGAAAACGTTCTTTTCTTAAATGAAGCCAAACCCAATCACCTTCCTCGAAGATCATAGACTTCTTGCCTTTACTTCCTTGTTTTGCATATTTCTCATTTTGATTTTGAATATGAATTTTAATCCTTTCATGAAGTTTTTTAACAAAATCAGCCCTTGAAGCCCCTTCCTTATGAATGAAATGTTCAACATTAGGAAGAGGTATCAAGTCCAAAGGAGTTAAAGGATTAAACCCATAAACAGCCTCAAAAGGAGAAATATTGGTAGTTTTATGAACTACCCTATTGTAGGCAAATTCAATATGAGGTAAAAACTCATCCCAAGATTTGTGATTACCCTTTAGGACTGCCCTAAGCATAGTAGACAGAGATCTATTCACTACCTCAGTTTGGCCATCTGTTTGAGGATGACAAGTAGTTGAAAAGAGGAGTTTAGTTCCTAGTCTTGACCATAAGACACGCCAAAAATGGCTTAGAAACTTTGTATCTCTATCTGAAACTATAGTTTTAGGAAGCCCATGAAGTTTAACCACATCTCTAAAGAAGAGTTTTGCAATGTTGCTTGCATCATCTACTTTGTGGAATGGAATAAAATGAGCCATTTTACTAAAACGGTCCACTACCACAAAAATAGAATCCATTCCCCTTTGGGTTCTAGGTAAACCTAGCACAAAATCCATGCTAATATCCACCCAAGGAGAAGAAGCAACAGGCAAAGGTGTGTAGGTTCCATGAGGCATTACTTTAGACTTAGCTTGTAAACAAGCTAAACATCTAAAACAATGCCTTTGGACATCTTTTCGCATATGGGGCCAATAAAATTTTTCTTTTAGCAAACCAAGGGTTTTATCAACACCAAAGTGCCCCATAAGCCCACCTTCATGACTCTCTTTAATTAATAGTTTCCTAATGGATCCTTGGGGTATACACAATCTTCCTTCTTTGTATAAATACCCCTCAGCCATATAGAAACCATCAAAAGCTTTTTGTTGACATTTTTTATAATTAACACCAAATTCAAGATCTTCTTCATACAATTCCCTAATATTATCAAATCCAAGAATTTGAGTCCCTAGGGACACAAGCAAGGTATGTCTCCTAGATAAAGCATCAGCTACAACATTGGATTTTCCTTTCTTGAATTTAATAATATATGGAAATTGTTCAAGAAACTCTAACCATTTGGCATGTCTCTTATTTAATTTACCTTGACCTCTTAAATATTTAAGTGACTCATGGTCACTATGGATGACAAACTCTTTGGACACAAGATAGTGCTCCCAAGTTTGTAAAGCTCTAACCAATGCATACAACTCCTTATCATAGGTAGGGTAATTGAGGGAGGCACCTTTTAGTTTTTCACTAAAATATGCAATGGGGTGTCCTCCTTGCAATAACACAGCTCCTATGCCAACTCCTGATGCATCACATTCTAGCTCAAAAGTCTTTTCAAAATTAGGTAGAGCTAAAATGGGTGCATTAGTAAGTTGATCTTTAAGTAATTGAAATGCTTGGTCATGCTTGGAAGTCCATTCAAATAAAATATCTTTTTTGACAAGCTCATTCAAGGGTGAAGCAATGCTAGAGAAGTTAGGTACAAATCTTCTATAAAAACTTGTTAAACCATGAAAACTCCTAACTTCACTAACATTTTTAGGCTTGGGCCACTCTTGAATGGCTTTAATTTTCTCGGGATCCACTTGAACCCCATTTTTGCTTACAATGAACCCTAGGAAAACCACATGATCCACACAAAAAGTACATTTTTCAAGATTTGCAAATAATTGGTTTTCCCTAAGGATCATCATAACTTCTCTAAGATGTCTTAAATGATCATCTTGAGACCTACTATAGATTAATATATCATCAAAATAAACAACAACAAATTTTCCTATACATTCTCTCAAGACATGATTCATAAGCCTCATGAAGGTACTTGGTGCATTAGTTAAACCAAAAGGCATAACTAACCACTCATACAATCCAAATTTGGTCTTAAAAGCAGTTTTCCACTCATCACCCTTTTTAATTCTTATTTGGTGATAACCACTTTTAAGATCAATTTTAGAAAATATGGAAGCACCATGTAACTCATCAAGCATATCATCAAGTCTAGGGATTGGGTGCCTGTACTTGATTGTGATATTGTTAATGGCCCTACAATCACAACACATTCTCCATTTTCCATCTTTCTTGGGCACTAACAATACAGGCACAGCACAGGGACTCAAACTCTTTTGTACCCAACCCTTATTCAATAATTCATTGACTTGA
The DNA here is from genome assembly GCF_000230855.2 of Cajanus cajan. Taxonomy (NCBI): domain Eukaryota; kingdom Viridiplantae; phylum Streptophyta; class Magnoliopsida; order Fabales; family Fabaceae; genus Cajanus; species Cajanus cajan. Next base: position 25,874,571 of record NC_138526.1, read on the forward strand.
TTCTCGATCTCCTTAGTTTCTTGAGGATTTGTCCTATAGGCTGGTCTATTGGGTAGACTAGCCCCAGGTACAAAATCAATTTGATGTTCTATACTCCTAAAAGGAGGAAGGCCTTGTGGACCTTCACTAGGGAATATATCATCAAATTCTTTTAATAAATGAGAAACTTGAGGAGATAAAGAACTAATTTCAATGCTTAAATTATGACACTGAAGCATACCTTTACAAAGAAGAATGTAAGAAGGTTTTTCAACAATTAAAGTTTCTTTTAAAGGTTCTTGTTGAATTCCTTCTTTTAGAAAAGATTTCTCTTCATCCTTCTTTGAAAACTTATGCTTCTTTTCCTTCTTTTCTTTTTTTTTATTCAAGTTTTTTTTTTCTTCTTCTCTTTTCTTTTTCATTTGTACTTGATCCTCTATCACTTGTGAAGGAGACAAAGGATGAAGTACAAATTTCTTTTCTTTATGAGTGAAAGTAATTTCATTGGTAAGGCCATTGTGCATGGTTTTCTTGTCAAATTGCCATGGCCTTCCCAACAAAATATGGCAAGCTTCCATTGGAACTATGTCACAAACCACTTGGTCTTCATAGTTACCAATAGAGAACTTGACTTTCACTTGTTGATTAACATTAATATCCCCATCTTCATTAATCCAATGAAGTTGATATGGTTTCGGATGAGGAATAATAGTAAGACCAAGCTTCTCCACCAACCTTGTGCTACAACAGTTGCAACAAGACCCACTATCCACAATGAGAGAACAAGCATTGTTTAAAATTTTACACCTTGTGTGAAAAATGTTCTCCCTTTGTGAAAGATGGGACTCATGAGGTTGGCTTCCTAGTAGCCTTCTAATCATGAGAAGTTGACCATCACAAGGATATGCACTTTCAATGGAATGGTCTTCCTCACTTGATTCACTATCACTTGAAGTAGTGGAACTAGATTCATCAACACTACTATAAATGTCTTGCCCCTTCAAAATCATCACCTTTTTAGTTGGGCATTGAGAGGCTATGTGTCCTCTCCCAAGACACTTAAAGCATTTGATATCACTAGTTTTGCTACTAGAAGTGACAATATTTTTATTTTTCTCATTTTCTTTTTCTTTTTCTTTTTCTTTGCCAAATTTCTTAGAGGAATCAAAGTGACCCTCCCTCTTGTAGTCTTTCTTAACATAAGAGCTAGATTGAGTTTTACCTTTAAAAGAGGATTTTCTCAAATTTTGTTGTTCCACCCTTATACAAAGTTGGACCAAGTCATCAAGGTCCCTATAAGGGAGTAACTCAACTCTATCTCTTATGTCAAAATTAAGACCACTTAGAAATCTAGCAATGGTCAATCTTTCTTCTTCCCTTATCCCAGCCCTCATGAGATATAACTCCATCTTTTGCCTATACTCCTCAACACTCATACCCTTTTGTTGGAGCCTTTGGAGCTTATCCATAAGCTCCCTACTATAATAGGAAGGTATATGCCTTCTTCTCATAACACTCCTTAACTCATTCCAATAAGTGATGGGAGGATCATTATGAAGTCTTCTCTCTCTTTCCAAGGATGTCCACCAATACATGGCTTGTCCTTGAAAAGCTAGGGTGGCTAAGGGAACTTTTCTTTCCTCACCTACTTTATGACAAGTGAAGATTTGCTCCACTTTCATCTCCCAATCTAAGTAGGTGTCCACATTATCTTTTCCATGAAAGTAAGGGAGATCAACCCTTGATTCCCTCACTTTGTGTTCTTTAATGACTCTCCTAGGTGTTGGTTGATAGTAAGCATCCATATGCATACTACCATCATTATCTTGGCTTTGAGAATCATTGGAGCTCTTGGTTGAGCTCCTAGAAGAACCTTTTGGACTTTTATTTTTATTTAATCTTTTCAAAAGTTTTTCTTCCCTTTGCTTAATCTTTTGGATTTCTTGTTCCAAAGCCATGATTTGTACTTCTTTTTCAAGTTTCTCTTTTTGTTTTTGAAGCATCTCATCATTTTTCCAAAGTTTTAGTGCTTCAACCTCCTTGACAATTCTTTCAAAACTTTTAGGAGTATCAAAGTCACTACTACCTTGAGAATGATGACTCATGGTTAAGCAAAAAGAATTTGTATGCTATGCAAAAAGTTATAAAATGTTTTTGGTATTTCTAGGAATGAAAAATAGCACTTGGAAGTCTAAGTGTACAAGTTGCACTATCAAGGGAGGTGAGCTACAAAGAGCCACTTAATAACCAAGCCTTTTCAAGTGGAAATCACTAAACTCCTTTGTGGTATTTCCAATTCCCCAAAACTTTTCACAAAAATTTTGAATGCTTTTTTTTTTTCACAAATTGTTTCTTTTGACTCTTAAACTAAGCGTGAACAAATAAACTACACAATTCTAGACGTTTCAAGGCAGCAAAAATTAAACAATTAAGGACAAGAAACTTAAAGGAAGCAAGAACAAGTAGCTAGTCGGATAACCCTAAGTGGAAGCTTGAAACATATGAAATTTCCAAGCCACTTCCACTAGTACTACACGTGAGATGCTATCAAGGATGTAGATATACCTGACCAGCTTCTTAATACTCCCTCCAAGCTTTACAAATTGGTTTAAAATACAAAAGATTTGGCAAAAATGTAAACTAGCCTAGGAAAACAATAAAGTGGCGGCTTTGGCAACCAATTAGTGACGGATTGTTGTCCAAATTTTCCCACACTTAATCAAGTGTTTAATCCGCCACTAATCCTTCAAAATAATGCTCCTGGACCTGCAAAAGAAACACAACAAAGAGGTTAATGTGGCTGCCTCACAAGGTGAAGGGATTGGTCACTCAAGTGAAGGAAGTTTAGGAGAAATTTTGGTCACTAATTTAGGTCAAATTTTTAGGTCTTAGTGTCCAAACTTTTCCTACTCTTTGTTGAGCAATGCTTGATCCTTGAACAAGGATTTGAGGCCACTTCCAGCACAGGGAATTTAAAGAAAGAAAACTAGACAAGCAACAAAGCACAATTTGGAAAGCTTATACCAAAATTAAGAGTAATATGTGTATATGACAAGACTCAAAGAAGTTCAACAAGTAAAACTGGAAAATTAAGACTCCAAAATGAAGCTAGCACTCAGTTAGAATGAATCCTAGATAGGTACTAGAGTAGATGAAGAAAACAAAAAAAATTTGAAAGCAATTGGACAAGTATAGCAAAAGTAGTAGCCAAAACAATAACAAGGAACCAAATGAATTTTCACCAATGTACACCTCTCGGCTTTTGTATTTTAAATTGTCTTATATTTTTTTTTTTTAATTCTTTCTTTTTCCAGTATCAAATTAAGATTCCAGAGAGTGTTTTTGCCTTTTATTTCAAATTTTTCTAAGGTTCCAAGCTATGGAAAACGAGAATACAAATCAGCCAAAAATTAGGTCAAATTTCAAGTGAGAATGATAAACTAGTGCACTAGTTTTAGGTTTTGGTTTGGATTCTTTTTGAACTATTTTGCTTTTCAACTTTTAGGTCTTTTAGGCTCTGTTTTAAACTCTGTTTTCCAGCCTCTTAATCATCATTTTTTTTTTTAAATTGAATCCACAAGAAGAGTGCACTAGAAGTAGGATTACACTTGAAATTTTGAGTCACAAAATGTTTAGAAGATTTTCAAGAGAATGTGATTTGAAAACTTAAAGAACACAATGGAAACCTAACTCTAAGGAAACTTGCTAGGACTAATAGCAAATCATGAACACAATAAGGTAAAAGAAAAAGCACATATAGGAGGCAAAAGAGACACAAATCCGAGAGCAAAATATGAGACAAAATTCAAAACAAAACAAGGTTAAACATGCTATTCAAGGAATTTGCAACATATAAGGATTAAACACAACTTCTAAGACAAAACATAGATTCAACACCAAAATCTAAATGCAATGCATGAGGTCCAATCACGGACACATACAAGGAATGGAGAGACTCAAAAAAATCAAAATAGCACAAGCAAATAGTTCCTAAACAAGTTGATTGAAGAAGAAATTCAAAGACAATCAACCAATGGATCTATGAACACAAGAACTTCAAAATATAGATCCGAAAATTGAAAAACTCAAACAAGACAAAACAAGAACACACAAACACAAAACGAACACAAAATTTTGAAGAACACTTATCTCCTTGAAGACCTTGCTCTGATACCAAAATTGATGGAGAAGACTAGGAGAAGTGAAGTAAGGTCTCCTCCTTGAATCCGCCAATGCTAGGATCTTCTTCAAAGGAGATTAGAAACCGTGATGAAGAACACTTGAAGACAATAGAAACTCGGATCTAGGTTTCCTAAGCTATGGAGGGAAGTATCCAAGCTCAAGAAGCAATGGATTACTCACTTCAAAGAGAGGAAGAAGAAGATGAACTCCTAAGGTTTTGAGGTGAGTAATCTTGGTGGCTTTGAAGGGGAGAAACTCGGCCAAAGGCTCTCAAATTTCTATTCAATATTCAAAGTCAGTACAATAAATGAGAGGAGGGAAACATATAGCATCCGAATTTGAGGAGAACACTTGGCGCCACATGATTGGTCACATGTTGGCGCCAAGATTTGAATTTAAATTCAAATTTGAATTCAAACCTTGTGTCACATGCTCATGACCGGTCATGTAGAGCTAAATGAGAGATTAGGTTGAATTTAGAGTGAATTTAGGGTTGCATTTCGGTGTCACACTTGTGCAACCAAGGTGGTGCCAAAAGTGTGACCTAAATGCAACTTAAATTCATCCTAAATTTGACCTAATTTGTCCTAATTCAAATGAACTATTAAACCTCCTTAAACCCTAAACTAATGACCAAAATACAATGGTCTAAAATCAATAGGAAATATTACAAGGAAAATAATGAGCCCAATATTGGGTACCAAAAGCCCAAAGGCCCATGAAACCCAAAACTAGGCCCAACTAGCCTAAACCCTAATCTATGGTCAAAATACAAGACCAACATGAAAATAGATTCCTAAACTAAGAAAGTACAATTAAACATGGTGTATAATCAATTAAGCCCAAGTAAGAAGCACCCTAGGCCCACCAAGCCCATTGGGCCCACTAAGCTCTGAAGCAGTCAAATCTTCAAGTAACCTCCTGGCCATAGCTCTAGTGGTTGGGCCTTTAGCCCATGCTCTTCCATCACTCAAGGACCCTTCGGGAAAAAATTTCGACACAGACACCCCAGCGCTCCACCACGAGTCAATGTCCTCTGAGGCGCTCAAATGATCTAACCTTACCACCGCGTTTCCTTTCTGGAAGCGCTGGGCGAGGTACTGGGTCCTGGGAGGCCCCCTCGACGAGCCAGTCGATGGCGCTGACAACACCGGGGTGGGCCTCAGAACTTCAGTGCATGGCCCCTCCCCGCGAGCCTCGGCAGAAGCAGGGGCAGATGCTCCCCGCTCCACACGAGAAGCACCGACCCCCGGCAACTCCGAGCTCGGAGTCTCCAAGATCTCGGCGGCCCTACTCGCCTGCAAAAAGAACAACAAAAACATTCCTTTAAAGCAAAAGCCAGGCAGAAAACCAAAGCATAAAAATAAGACCTTAGGAAACACAGCATACCTCAGCAGTCAGGACCACCTTGGCAGCCTGAGCAACAGGCTCAGCAGCCCGGGCCACCTCCTCAGTGGCCACTTGGGGAGCCTCCCCAGGCGAAGGACTCCCAGAGAGGTCGACTGCATCAGCATCTACAGCCTTGGAGGTCACTTCCTCCACTTCGCGAGGGGCAGAGGTCCCCCCGACCTCTCTCTCGCCCCTCTTTCTCTTTCGATTAACCTTAAGGGGGGACATCTCCTCTTCAGGCTCGGGCACCTCAAGCTCAACGACATTGTAGCGATGTTTCAACTCTCGCCACTTGTTCCTCCCCATTATGCATGCAAACACAAAAAGCAAAACACATCAGCAAAAAAAGGGGTTGCAAACCCTAATAATCTAAAGAGGACGAAGTACTCACTCTCCAAGCCCCTCTCCTTGTGGGCCGAGGTCGCAAGTGACAAAATGAGCTTGCAATCCAGCAGACGAGGAAGCGCGGCAAGATTATCAACGGCGGCCGCCTCCGAGGCCGTCAACTTCAGGTTACCCAAACCGTGAAAACTAGACGGTTTGGGACACCAATAAAAAGGAAATTTTGGCAACCCGCCGAAATGGAACACCTCATCCTCCAAGGGGTCGACATCCACAAGAGCGACCCGGAAGAACTCTTGCTTATAATTTTTGTACGATTGGGCGTAAAGGGTAAACAAGCCCCCATCTCTACTCCCATTCAACGACAACATGCCGTAAGGCGGAACGCCCAGTTTCAATTGGTAGAAATGAAGAAAAACATGAAGGGACACCTCTATCCCTAGAACTGTACATAGGACCTGAAAATCCCTCAGAAAACCCCAGCTATTGGGGTGCAGCTGACAAGGAGCCGCATTAATGTAATTCAAAAAATCACACTCAAACTGAGTGAAAGGAAGACAGACACTCAGGTCCCGGAAGAGACACTGGTAGACATAGAAATGGGGAGGGTCAGAAGACCTCCCCATGTACACACCCTCACCGGCCGGACAGGGTTCGAGCTGGATCATCCGGGAAATGGAAGGCTCACAAATTCGATGCATCCTCTGAAATGCATTGACCTCCAGGAACGACCTGAACACACTTTGGGCCCCCCCATATCGCGCTTAACCCAGTCATAACCAGGGATGCCTGGCTCCAGGTCCTTGGGCGGAGGCGGGTCCTTCTTCTCGACAGTAGCCTTTCCAGTAGCCACCGCCTTGCCGCGCGCCTTGCCCCTGGCAGGCGCGGAAGAGCCAGCACCACTTCCACCAGCCATTAAAGAAAGAGGGAGACGCGAAAAAGATTTGGGGGAAAAAGAAAAAGGAAAACAGTAGAAAGGAAGTACCTGGTACTCCTCCTTAGAAAACAACCCTAACAACGAGTGGGTTACCGGAAACGGCGGCAAAAACAAGGAAAAAGGAGACGGAGGACAAACAGGAGCAAGAAGGCGAAGAGAACCAATGCGCACAAGAAGTTGAAAGAGTGAAAAATGAGTAAAGTGAAAAGGCAAGAGGCGCGAGAAAGAGAAAAAGGTCCTTCCCAAATTCAAAACGGCCACGACACGTGTCATCCTAGGGGCACGCCTGACAACACATTAATTGCAAGACCATCATTACATAACCGTCATTTCCCTTAACGCGCCACTCGCACGTCTCCAGGAAATGAACAGTTGTGACACATAGCGCCCCAACGAACAAACGTACGCGAAAGGTCACTTTCCCCCAGCGAGCTCGGTCTTAACTCCTTGACCTACGGTCTTCGGAGCTCGGGGGGCTAGTGTACTATCCGTACTGCAAAACCGAGCTCCGAGCTCGGCATCATAGCGCAAGATGACCTCGGGCACGCGCCAGGCGACGTCAGCTCGGCATTTAAGTGAATCGTAATTGATTCCCGAGGATCTCGTCCTAGATGAGATCCGTTATCTAATCACGTTATATCTTATCTCAGGCCCAAGGCCCAAAGCAACCCTAAATCACACTAAGGTACGTGCATTACATATACGAGACTCATACTCATACAAACCCTAACTTTGGCATCGGAGTCTCTTTTGCAGGTACCACCCCCATCTTGGAGCATCAACGTACCAGTGAAGGAGGCTCATCGATCTTACTTGGAGGATCATCCCTACGGCAGATATCCGGTAAGAACAGCAGGAAACTTTCCTGCGAATTTTTTTCGCAAGAAATTTCGCAGGAAAATTTCCTGCGAATTTTAAAATTTGCAAAAAAGTATTATCCACGAAGGTATTACCTGCAGATAAAATTTCACAGGAAAATTTGCAGGAACAACGTTTCCTGCGAATTTTTATAAAAAATTTGCAGAAAAAGTTGCATGTAATAAGAGAAATTCTAGTAGTGTGCTTGAATGAATGATTAATTTCAGTTTTAAAATTGTAATTATATGATTTGAGATTTTCGTGGGTTCCTATGGGAAACCCTATGAGAAATAGACAAATTTTGCATGTTATCTAAATATAAATGTATAATTTGATATCTCTATGGGTTCCTACGGGAAACCCTATGAGAAACAGACAAAATGCAAATGTTTTTTGTTTTATCTCCTGAGTTTTCTGTTGTGTTCTTTGATGTTTGCGGAGTGTAAATATGTGTTTATAATTTTAAAAATAGACATGTTTTAATATGGATTAAAGTGCTCTGCGAAAATGGTGAATGACATGTGATAATGTGATATGACAATGAAATGTGATAATGTGATATGAGAATGCATAGAGTATTGATTGACATGCATCATATGCATAAATGTTTTTTAAGGGTACGATATGGAATACACCGCCAGAGAAGGCCCCCTAGTGTAAAAGCTTTGGGGATTAGTCCTTAGGGATAGCTCGGTTTGTAAGTCCAAATCTCGCCCATTGTGTGCATGGGATGTATCTTGCGCGACTTAGCTATCCCGACGAGACTCTGGTAGTATGTCCTTCTAGTGAGAGTGCGCAGAGGGTGTGACCTGACATGTACTCCTAGACTACTCTTCGTGTATTGCTAGCGGCAATATGCCATGTGATATGTTACTGGCGCCACATGCATGATAAAATGTAGTCTATGTCCATACATGTGCATTTTAATGTTATATGAAAAATTGATATGTCTTGGATGAGTGAAATGTGATGTTATTATTAATTTATCTATGTTAAACATGTTTTGTTTGTGTTTGGCTATATCCGGCGTATATTTCTACACCGTGAGCTAGAGTGAGATGTTTCTCACTCCCTTTTCTCGTGTTTTTTTTCCTTGACTGTTATACAGGTAATTTTCAGCATGAGGTTGAGGATGTTGGTGATGAAGCTTAGACTTCAATGTTAGGATTTGCTCTGATAGAACATGTGATATCAGGATATAGATAGGATAGATTAGAATGTTTTATTAAATTATTTAGGGAGACCTTATATTATTTCTTTGTAATTTTCGCTGAGTAAGATACTGTTTAAGTTATGGATGTGGTACCCTCTATTTAAACATGTTTGACATTTCAATTTTGAGAAAAAAATTATGTTATTTAAATTGTGTTATTTGTATTATGGTATGTGGGATAGAGGGTATCACATTAAGTGGTATCAGAGCAGGTCGATCCAATCGGCCGTGAGTTATATACTTATCATGATTTTGTTGTGTACTCTGACAGTGTTTGTTTGGTGTGTACTTTGATGATGCTTTGCTTGATAATGATGATGATGTTCTCCTTGTGTTGATATTATTGAGTTTTATACTGTTAGATTATATTGTAATTAGAGGAATGATAGATAGTGTTAGCTAATATCATTATGACTGTTCTTTTTTATTCTTATGATTGCTTATTTGTTTGATACTTCTTGCTTATGTAAGAAGTAGTGGATGGGTGGTATCACTCGTGTTGTGAGCATATGTGTAAGTAATAGTAGACGAGATATTGTGTTAATCAACTAGAAACTATTGGGACCTTAGATCTGGTTGAGACATTGATTTGTCGAGTGTATTGAGAGTTTATGGTTGATGGAGTTTCTAAAATCTATAGTTGTAGCGATTGAATCCTAAGAGGTTATATGTAGAGAATTGGAGTTGAGTGTTCTCAATGAAAGGTTGAAAGGTCAGTGATTTTCTTGAGTTTTGGTGCTTAAATGTTAACCTTTATGGTTTAGGTAGCATGTGAGTTTTATTTTCTAAGTCTTTTGTATTGAATATGTGAGTTGTTTTGGTTTAGGATTGTAGTGGGAAGCTTGAATATGAATTTGAGGTGTGAGTTTGGAAGGGTTGAGGTATTTTTGTGGGATGTTAGTACACTATTGTTGTCTGGTGCAGAGGATATTTTCACTGCAGTTTTGTTGTGCTAGTATGAGTGCTTTATTGACAGATTTAGATTTTATGGTCTTCATAAAAGTTGTAGCCTTGGACGTTATCTTTCCAATGGAACTGGAATCAGGTAAAACGGAGGTATAGAACTCCAGTTATGGTTGTTTTAGTGAACAAAGGTCTAGCTGTAAGCGCTGAATATATCTGCTACGGGTTTTGAAATGTTTAGCTAAGAAGATGATCTTTTAAGAATCTCATTTCTTCATAGGAGTTGCAGCTTATTCTCTTAGCTTTCTTTTAAGATAGGTTTGAGATCATTTGGATGAGTATAACTCTCTAGGTATCATTTTCTTTGACAGTTGTTGAAGGGATATGTATGGTGTTATGATATTTTTGAGTTGTTAGGCAATGCAAGGATAAAAACTAATGTTGTCATGATGTTTTGAGATGTTGTAATGTGGATTGAGAGGTTGTTTAAGGTTGTATGATGCTATGTGGTAAAAGTGATTCATGTACATGCAATATGGAGTAAATGGGGATTGATTCGTACATGCTTAAGGATGATATATATCGAATGTTTGAAGTAGGTGTTCTAAGATGATTTGTTATGTGTGTATGTTGATACGAGGATTAATTAGTGGATGTTTGTGTGTTTAGTAAGGTTGACTTCAAGGTGTGATATCATCAAATTGGAGTTGAGAGTAAGGATTTATCCAGACAGCTTTAGACTAAGTTATCTAAGTATGATTTTTGATTGTATAAGACATGTTTTTCTAGGTCCTGTAATTTTAGTGGAGGTATAATGTAGATCTATCTAAGGTAGAAGTTGTACTTAAGTGGGAGATACCAAAGTCAGTTAGTGAGGTTAAGAGTTTTCTTAGATTAGCTTATTATTATAGGAGAATTATTGAGGAAATTTCTAAGATTGCATTACCTTTGACTAGATTAACTAGGAAGAGTGTTGTCTTTGTGTGGGATAGTGTAAGAGTAATTTCCAAGCTCTTAAGAAAAGATTGACTAGTGTTAATACTACTAGATTTTAGTAAGTCTTTTGTGGTACATAGTGGTGCTTCTAAGATGGGTTTGGGTGGAGTGTTGATGCAAGAAGGAAAGGTAGTAGCTTATGTTTCTAGGCAATTGAAAATTCACGAGAGGAATTACCTTATCTATGACCTTAAGATAGCGGTTATGATATTTACACTAAGATTTGGAGACACTACCTATATGATTCTAAGCTTGAGGTATTTAGTGATCTTTAGAGCCTTAAATATCTTTTGACCAAAGGAGATAGTTGGAATTTCTTAAGAACTAGGATTTTAATCTTAGTTGTTATCTAGGTAAAGCCAATGTGGTGACCGATGCTTTGAGTAGGAAACATTTATATTCATCTTCCCTTATGATTAGAAAGATGAATCTGTTGGCTCAATTTAAGGATTTAAGTTTGACTTGTGAGATTACTCCTAGTGGTACGAGACTAGGCATGACTCGAGTAGTAGTGGATTATCGAAGGAAAATTGGAGAAGCACAATTAGATGATTCATTTTGGTGGCAAAATAATGTGAGGCTATAAGACAAGATAGTGAAGGGAAATTTACTTTGGATATAGATGGAGTGGTAAGACTTAGAGACCAAGTATGTATACCTAGTGAACTCACGTTTAAGTGCTTGATCTTTGGAGAGGGTCATAGAAGTAAAGATAATATAGTAGTAGATGTCTTGTGTAGAAAGACTTTTCACCTACCGTCTTTGATGATTTAAAGGTTGGATTTGATTGAAGAGTTTAGAGACTTAAGCTTGATGTGTGAGCTTACCCTTAGAAGCATTGAATTGAGTATGTCGAAAGTGACTAGTGAATTAATGGATGGGATTAGAGAAACCTAGGAGTTTGATCCTTTCTTAGTGAACCACGTGGAAAGGATTGGTAGGGGTATAGATAGGCCTTTACGAGTGGGAGTTGATGGTGTTTTGGGGTTTAGTGAGGATCTATGTGCCTAGTAATCTTGAATTTAGGAAGATGATCTTAGAGGGAGGACATAAGAGTATTCTTAGCATTCATTTAAGAGCTACTAAGATGTATCAAAGTGGCGTAGCGGAAGCATGGTGGCCTAAGATGAAGAGAGGAGTAGAGGAATTTGTGTACTCGTGTGTAGTATGCCAGAAGTCTAAGGTGGAACACTAGAAGTCTTTAAGATTTTTATAGCCTTTAGACGTCCTAGTTGGGAAGTGAGCTTTTATATCTATGAACTTAGTTGTAGTTTGGCTTGACATGCTTAAGAAATTTGATCTTATTTGGTTAGTGGATAGACTCACCAAGGTGGCTCACCTTACCCTTGTTGATATTAGATATTCTTTCGAGAGATTGATAGGGATGTACTTAGTGAGGTAGTAAGGTTACACGAGATTTTCTACTAGTATAGTTTTTGATGGGGAATATTTAAGAAAGTGCTGCATGAAAATTAGAAAGCAAGATGCAAAAAGTCTACCCATTTTTGTTATAGGTAAATTTCGGGGACGAAATTTCAAAAAGGAGGGGAAAATTGTAACATCCCAAATTTTTTACTAATATAATAGTTAATTATTGTTTATTTTTATATTTATGGAGGTTATTTTCTTATACATATTTTAATGGATTTTATAGAATGCTTTAAAGGTTTTTAATAATTATGAGTATTTTAATAATAAATATTTATGAGAATTATTTTGGATAATATTGTGATTTTTTTAGTAGCCCAAAACGGGCCATTCCAGGCTACTAAAATGGCCTAAAAAGACTAGGTTGGAACGGGTCATTCCAACACATGATTCTTTGAGTAAACCTCGAACCCGGAACGGGCCGTTCCGATTTGGGAACGGACCGTTCCAAATGTGGTCGTTGTGAGTTGAAACTCATATCCATAACGGGTCGTTCTGATTATGGAACGGACCGTTCCAAATGTGAATTTTGGACATGAAGTATGAGTCCAGAACGGGCCATTCCAGATTTGAAACGGGTTGTTCTAGCGACTACTGATGCCTATAAATAGAACGTTTTAGCACTCCAAAAAGACATTTTTTCACTTCTGACCTCTTTTCTTCTATACTCTCTGAAGACCAAGGGGAACTCAGAGGAGGAGATCAGCAAGATCCTGTTTTGGTTTTAGCTCCTACTTATCGAGGTAAGGGGGGAGTGAGAAACCTTGCTTTGGGTGTGGGAATGTATGTTGGGTAGTGGGATTGGCCTCCAATCTTGTGTTTGTTGTATGCTCATGTATGAAGAGGTTTCCCCAATTATATCTGTTTCATCTATTGTTCCTTTTGTATGTAATTAATTGTATGAATTGCTTGAATGAATGATTAATTTCAGTTTTAAAATTGTAATTATATGATTTGAGATTTTCGTGGGTTCCTATGGGAAATCCTATGAAAAATAGACAAATTTTGCATGTTATCTAAATATAAATGTATAATTTGAGATCTCTATGGGTTCCTACGGGAAACCCTATGAGAAACAGGCAAAATGCAAATGTTTTCTGTTTTATCTCCTGAGTTTTCTATTATGTTCCTTGATATTTGCGGAGTGTAAATATGTGTTTAATTTTAAAAATAAACATGTTTTACTCATAACTATGTGTTGGAAGGTCTCGTTTCAATATATCCTTTATAGGCTATTTTAGTAGTGTGGAACGACCCGTTCCAGTTTGGGAACGGCCTGTTCTGGGCTACTAAAAATCAAAATATTAACCGAAAATGATTTTCATAAATATTTATTATTAAAATACTAATAATTATTAAAAACCTTTAAAGCATTCTATAAAACCCATTAAAATAACTATAAGAAAATAACCTCCATAAATATAAAAATAAATAGTAATTAACTATTATACTAGTAGAAAATTCGGGATGTTACAACATGCACATTCATTTATCATGCAATGATGTCATGGACTCAACTCATAAATGCATGCATGTGGTACCAGTCACATATCTCATGCACACAAACAGCGTTATCCCCTAGGACTCCTCCAAGATGTTTCACACTTGGAGGGTTTTCCCTAATGATATACTCCATATCGTATCCCGTCACATAAATGCATGATGCATGTCACACATTCACAAATTCATAGACTCAACATTTCATATATCATATCACATCATGTCTCATGTCACTTGCTCACATTTCGCATTTCTCATAGTCATACTCATAAGATCATCATTTGGAGATTCTTGTCCTCATCATACTCATAAAAATATATACACCACTTGCATCAACACCATAATAAGACAATTCTCACACCATTAGCACCTTCAAACATAGCTTAAAACTTATCTATTTTCGAAATTATCAGTTCCTCATAGGTTTCTCGTAGGGACCCACAGAGCACCATAATTCATATCAAAACTTATCTATTTTTGAAATTAAACACATATTCACACTTAGCAAAAATCAAGGAACACTATAAAAAACTCAAACATCAAAACAGAAAACATTCATATTTTTCCTGTTTCTCATAGGGTTTCCCGTAGGAATTCATAGAGCACTCTAATCCATATTAAAATATATATGCAAACTCAAAATTAAACATACATTCATGCTCAGTAACTATCAGAGGACACAATAGAAAACTTAGAAGCTAAAACATAAAATATTCAAAATTTGTCTGTTTCTCATAAGGTTTCTTGCAAGAACACATAGAGCACTCTAATTCATATCAAATCATATCCAAACTCAAAATTAAACATACATTTATGTCCAGAGAACACAACAAAAAACTTAGAAAACCAAAACAAAAAATATTCAAAAATTGTCTGTTTCTCATAAGAATGTTTTCTGTTTTGATATTTGAGTTTTTTGTTGTGTTCTTTGATGTTTGCTGAGTGTGAATATGTGTTTAATTTCAAAAAGAGGGTTTCTCGCAAAAATTCATAAAGCATTCTAATTCATATCAAAACTTAGCTATTTTTGAAATTGAATACATATTTACATTTAGAATCACACACGAAATGTAGTAGAACAATTAGAAAGCAAAACAAAAAACTTTTAAAAAGTGTTTGTTCTTATATGCATATATCAGGCAAGGGATTGAAAGTCAATTATTTCCACACCCCGAGTGAGGTTTCTCACTCCCCCTTACCTTGTTAATTGGAAGATGAAGCACGAGCAGAGTTCGATTATTCCTCTCCTGATTCTTCTTGTTCTTCATAGCACATAACAGAGAGCACGTAATAAGGAATGAGAAGTGAGAGCGTGAAATGAGAAAAATATAATAATAATAATAAACAAAAGACTAACACACCCTTCCTTCCCTTCTCATAAAACAATTAAAATAATTAAAACATATTTCCTACTTTTTAATAAATAACATAAACATAACTCTTATTAAAATATATTTTCGTAAAAATACATTCCATATCAATTAATCAAAATACTAATTAAAAATCATGTTTTATATTTTAAATAAAGCTCATATAAAATAGATAAATAATATAAAATATACTTATCCATTTTAGTAAAAACAACATATGTTTTATATAAAAAATAAAGCTCATATCAAATAGCTAAATAATATTAAATATTATTCTAATAAACACATAAAAATATTAAAATAAATACTACGTATTATGAATAAAATATATTTCATAAAAGTTAATTATTTATCACTAATCAAAATAATCATTATAAATCATGTCTCATAAATAAGATAAAACTCATATAATTAATTAAATAATATCAAAACTCTAAAATAAATACATTAAATATTAAAATAATTTTAAAAATATTATTTATATAAAGTATAAAAAATTAGAGTGTTACATTGTTTGGTGTTCATAATAAGATAAAATATGATGTGAGAGCAGAATAAAATAAGAATAAGATAAATTTTAATTTAATTTAATGTTTGATGTACATTATGATAAAAAAATTTGGATAAAATTATTATATGATATTTTTTCTTCTTTTTATTCTCTCCAACTAAATAAAAGAGAACATATCATGATCCGTGTTTTCTTTCCTTCTTATTTTTTTCCATCTAACCAAACATATCATAATAAAGGATTAATAAAAGACTTAAATATATTTAGTTCTTATAAGATGAAAAAAAAATATTTTTATTTTTTTAAAATAATTTCTTTGTTTTTCATCCCACTAAAATATAACAATATTATTGTTTTTAGTTTTCACTATTATGTAACTATTTTTAACTACTTATTTGTTTATTAAAAAGTCAAGTGACCATATGAGTTGTTATCCACAACTATTAGTTATACCATGTTAGTATGTTACACTTTTAAAAGGTTTCATAAATCCTTAAAATAAATATTATTTATATACCTTAAAATTATTGATAGGAATAAAAAAAATAATGATTTTAGAGAGATAATTTTTTAAAAAAAAATATTAAAATCATTGATAAGGATAAAAAAAATATTTGATTTGTAGAAACTAAAATAATGTTTACAAATTTTAAAAAGATATAAAAAAAATTACATGTTGAAATCAAAACTTGGTTAATTTCCATAAATATTTAAACCTCAATAAACACTAAAGGTTCAATATAGTTTTTGTAAAATAAAATGAAAAAATTGATAAAATCTTAGTCTGATTGCAGATTTGCACATCTATATCTATTATAAAAAAGATATTAGAAGATGTAATCACTTTTTAATGGAATATTATATCCTCCCAATGTTTAAAAAAAAAAATATTGACCGTATAATTATTCTGTAACAGAAATAGAAAACCCTACTCCACCTTTATATATTTTGGTTTGGACTATACTCAGTACATCTTTGAACACTTGGTTGCTGGCAAAGAAGATGAAGAGGAACGTCTTTTTCCCTATTGAGTTGATCACAAATATTCTGTTAAGGCTACCAGTCAAATCTCTCTTGCGTTCCAAATGTGTTTGTAAGTTATGGTTTTTTCTTATTTCCAATCCTCAATTTACTAAATCTCATTTTGACTTAGCCGCTGCACCCACTCATAGACTTTTAAATTTTGTTACCAATAATGAATTTAGCTCTATAGACATGGAGACACCATTTCATGATAATTCTGCCAAAGTAGTGTTCAATATTCCTCTTCCATCACTGCCTTATTGCGAGGTAAACATTGTGGGTTCTTGTGGAGGATTTATACTTTTGGAAGCCAACGCAGAAAGGGATGTTTTAAATTTTGTAATATGGAATCCGTCAACGGGTATTCAGAAACAAATTAAATATCATGGATTGATGCTACAGCCATATTGGTTGAGGAAATTAGAATTTATGTCCGTGGCTCCACCACTATATGGGGTTGCGTATGACTCATCAAGTGATGACTATGTGATAGTGGTTACAACATTTGCTCTACAACGCACGGTGGTTGATTTTTTCTCTCTCAGAACCAATTCATGGAGCACGAGTTTCATGATTGTATTATCTTGATGGTGAAGAATTCAGATACGGAGAGTTTTTGAATGGAGCTCTTCATTGGTTGGTTAAGTCGATAAACCGTGTTGATGTGATTATTGCGTTTGATATGAGAGAAAAGAGGTTATCAGAGATTCCAGTGCCACGTGATTTAGGCATTGCATTTACGAGACAAATATATCCTTTGAAGGGAATAGGTGAGTGTCTGTGTTTTTGTTTCAGTTCCGTATTTGATGGGAGAAAGCTTGAAATGTGGGTGATGAAGGAATACAAAGTGGAGTCATCTTGGATCAAGTTATTTGTTCTATCCACTCATCGTGCACGCGTGACCCCTCTAAATTACCCGATAAGTTTGACAAAAAATGGGGAAATTTTGGTATTAAATGTCGATAAAATGTTGTTGAGACTTAACTACAAAGGTGAGGTGCTTGAGTATTGTGACTACACTGACAAACTTGGTTTTGGACGTTGTACTTTGTATAGAGAAAGTTTGCTATCACTCCCCGGGGACTATTAGAAACCAAGTGAAGACGAACAACAGTAATGATACACAAAAAGAAAGAATCTGCAATGCTTTTCTGTTCAATATGGGTAATGAAAGATGTGGTCATATACATGATTTCATTCCTCAGCTTATTTTGATCTTGATTGTTTCAAACCTATTAGAAGGGATGGGGGTTGAATGACTTGAAACTATTTAAGTTGGATTGAATTTGTCTTGCTTGTCATTGGTTTAATTATTAGTATTGATATTGATGTAGAACTTGGTTATTTTTTCCATTCATATTTTTTCTTCCTATGTCCGGAGTTTCTTTTTGTTGAATAAACTAATTGTTTGATTTTCTTAAAGTGAAAATTTAAGCGTGCCTTTATTCTAAATACGAATGAGTTTACAATGTAATTTAATTTGCACAGCAAAGACAGGTTCCAAGTTCTAAATATTGCTGTGAAAACTGTGGTATAGTAAAATTTTTATAGATGCAAAGCAACTATAGAAAGCAATCAATGAATGCAATATATATCGAGAAATAACAACCTTGGTCAATATAAAAAATCAACCAAGTATCCATATGAATTTTAACCAAGATCAAGAAGCTCTTGATTCATGATTCTTTTACATATGAATTATGTTGAATTTAAGGACCATTTCATTGATGGAAAAACGTGTTGAACCATAAAGCAAACATTGACACTTTTTCATTCAGTCCATGCTAATAGTATCTTTTCATTCAGTCCAAAGCAAACAGTGTATCCATCAGTGCACTTAAAATGTGTCCAAACCGTGTAAAGTAGCCCTTCACCTTGACTTCATTCCTTCCAAATGCCATGCACATATGTACAGAATGCCTACAAAACTCTAAAACTACAGTCTATCTGGCTGCAGCCCTACTGTTATGAGTTTGGTATCATAAACATAATCAGTTCATTCTAGAGGCTTGTGAGCAATCTCAGTCAGCATCTGCAAACATGCAAACTGACTTGGTTCGGGGCGATATAGCTCAGTTGGTAGAGCACTATAGAAATCACATCATTGATCATACTCTCAGACTATCAATAAACAATTCATCAAGGTCCCTATTGAAAAACTTGCTGAAATACTCTGCATGTGTCAATTTCTTGAATATAGCTGCATTTCCTTCTCCTATAAGCTTGTCAGAAGGTCCAATAGCCATGTGAGGGCTTGGATAGCAGAATGTCACTATTGAAAACCTCCCCTTCAACTTATTTACTACAGCTCTATGCTCAGGTGCTTTGTATATCCCATTGCTCATCACCTGCATAATGGAAAAACAACCAACACACTCAAGCTTTTTGTTTTAATTTTTGATTAAATAGGGTATGCACTCCAAGTGTTACATCTAGAGTCTGTTTGAATACAAATAAAAAAAAATTTGAGAATTTTTCTATTGAAAATAAATAACTTTTTTTAGTAGAGAAACCTCTCAAACACTTTTAATTTATATCTAAATAGACTCCTAGTTACTAACTGTTGTGTTTGGTAAGTTTATTGTTTTTTATTTTTCACAATAACTATCTTACGAATCATACGAATAATGATTTCTGATCAGTGTAAATTTTTTCCTTGACTAAATCTCATTTTTCAAATCACAAAATGTGATGGCAATTCTAGATCACATATAATGCAACAATGCTATTGCTATATCCATTTAATTGATCGGTAACAAACCTGCAATCATCTATCTGAGGTTGAATGTGCTGCCTAACGAGTCACAATTAAGTACTAACCTCAATAATTTGGCCAATGTTTGCAACAATGGCCCCTTCTATAGGTTCAACATTGACCCATTTTTTATCTTTGAGGAACTGCAACCCTGGAAAATCAGCACAATCAAGCAAAAGAGTGATCCCGGAATTGTCAGCATGGGGCACAATCCCAAGTACCCTTTCAGGCTCTGGACAGGGTGGGTAGCAATTCATCCTTATTTCATATAGTCCTTCTCGGAAACTTTCTGATATCTGTGTGTCTTGAAGCCCCAAAGACATAGTAATGAACTTCACAAGAGAAATTGTAACTTCCCTTATATCTTCAGAATATATCTCTAATGTTTCCCTGATAACCAAATGCAAAAGGACACCCTTACAAAAATTAGAATAGATATTTTGCATTGGAATCACTTTCCTAATAAAAACATGAGAGGAATGATATGACTATATGAGAAAGGAAACAAGAAAAATATTTGCCGAATCCTCTCCAGCACATTATATTAATGTGGAGCTATTATATAGAATAATTTTCTTGGCTAAGAGCTAATTTTTCTCTAAGTAGAGGCATTTCCTGACAGATAATGTCATAAACTGATAAATATCCTGACCTAAGGCAATTCTTTATTTGATTTATCAAAATATTCTACCACTAATTGAACCACAAGGGTTGGCCTAAGTTGTAGTAGTATACATAAAGTCTTAATTTTTAACCTTGGTGCTGGCATTTGATTCCGACTGATAAAAAAAAAATTCTAACACTAATTTGCATCAATATGCTCTTCAGTTTCGGGTACATAGTAATCATGTACCTAAACTCAGGAGGGTTTTGAGGCCACAAATCCGATTTTCTGTTCTGAATGGGGAGGCATTTGAGGAAGATCATGTCATTCCAATCCAACTTTTGGTCTGCAGAGGTTACAAATGCTTGGCCATAGCCTTCAAGACTTCCTGATCTCTGTGCCCATCTCTTCTTCTCTTGTAAAGGGAGCTCAAAAAATCTTTGAACTTGATTCCCCATATTCCTAAGAGATGTACTTGGAATACCATGATTTATCAACTGCAGGCAAAAAATGAAGAAAATCGAGTAAAAATGTTTTGATAATTAATCTCTCCCTTAACTCTAGCATGTCTTCAGCTCAATTAGCTTTCTAATACCCAACCAAAATGGGAAAAATACACAACTTTGGCTGATGTTCACTTTTCTAAGAATAAAAGTCCACGAATTAAGGATATTTTCCAGATTATTTTAAGAACCAGAAGTGAAAAGAAATTAGAGAACTGAAATTGTAGATTCAAAATATAAAATCAAATAGAAATACTTCAAGTTACATTATAGATATAGCTCGATCTAGCTATTTCATACAACTTCATAAATTGAGAATTAATTTTTACAACAACAAACAACTTGAGAAAATTCTGAATTTACTATTACCACAGCAGGAATGCCCAAAAGCATAAAAAATTTTGACACACATGAAGTAATTGAAAACAAGAATTAATAACTAGTGTCTATGTGGTACCTGAAAAACACCCCAGTCTTTGCATGCAAGGTGAAGCTTTTGAAGCTCGTGTTGTTGTGTGTCTGCGTTGACCAACTTGGCCATGTCTATGAAGGGTACATGAAGAGATGGATCAAAAGGGTAGGTGGCAATGATGTCATCCCCATCTTGATCTCTTATGTACCTTGCTGGCACTCTCTCTGGCCGTTGAGATGCTAACTCTTGAACACTTGGAACTGAAAGTGATGATTTCAGGTTCGCTGGTGTTGAATCCATTGCCTAAGGTCCTTCCCTTTGTTACAGTCGAAGGAGAAGATAAATATGCCAACTCACCACCGTATTGTAACTTTTAAGTCCCTTTTGAACAAATTAAGTTTTGGGTTAACATTGTGTCTTTTTGTCTTTTCTGGTTATTGTGTTCATTTTATTTTAAGAAAAAAAAAATCTCGTGACAAATGAAAAAAAAAACTTATTGATATGATTTGATAAAAGAAATAAATAGAGACATTACTAGAATTTCTCTTATTACATGTAACTTTTTTGTGAATTTTGTATTAAAATTTGCAGCAAATATTATTCCTACGAGTTTTTCTTCGAAATTTTACTAGCAGGTAATATTTTCGTGGATAATATATTTTTGCAAATTTTAAAATTTACAAGAAATTTTCTTGTGAAATTTCTTGCAAAAAAAATTTGCAAGAAAGTTTCCTACAAAAAAAATTTGCAAGAAAGTTTTCTGCAAATTTTTTTACAAGAAATTCTGCAGGAATATTTTTTATGAAAAAAAATTAAAGAAATTACTAAAAAATTGTATCAATAATTCAACTTTTAAATGCTCATAATGAATTCATCCGAAACATTTGTTTCCACGCCTCCAACATGTGATACATAATCTTTTAAACTCTAAGATTGTAAATTGTAAGTCTAACACTCAACCATACAAATCAACTTGTAAGGTAAATGTTACCCCAACTTATATATTCTTTAATTATTTTATTTGCAATCGATGTGGGATAGGGATGGCAAAAATACCAGCACTCGCGGGTATTTGTGGGTAAAATCTGCTACGGATAATTAATGGATAGGCTAATTGGGTACCTGCGAACAATGGGGACGAATAATTTTTACCCGTTTATAAATGGGGCGGGGGCCGGCATGATGATATCCATACCCGCGGGTACTCGTTTAATAATATTTATTAAATATTCTAATTACCCTTGTACCACATAACCCTAAAACTACAATCTCATCTTATTTTCTTTACATAGAATTATGTTGGATGTAATTTGATTATGTTTCTAGCTTTGATTGAACTAATAAGATTTATGTATTTTAAGTTATTTACTTACGTTTGGAATTACGAGATTTAATTATTGTAGTTTTGTGATATGAGACTTTCACTTACTTGTGTAAGATTAATGTATTTTAAGTTATTGATTATCTTGCATTATTATTATTATTTCAACAGAATTAACATTAAATACAAATTTAAAATTAAAATTGAATTTTTATTTTTAATATTTCAATGACATTAAATATAATTTAAAATTATTTGTAATATAATTTTTTTAATTTTTAAAAAAATTATAAATATCCATGGATATCCGTGGGTATTCAAGAAATTCATGGATACCCGCTTAATGGATACCTGCGTGGATATGGGGTGGGTATGGGGCCAATTTTCATACAGTCGGGCGGGGACGGGTTTACTATTACCCGCCCCATGGGGCCCCATTGCCATCCCTAATGTGGGACTTTAAATTTTTTTAAAATATTAAACTTATAAATTTAAATATTTTTTTGATTTTTCCTGCAAATTAAAATTGGCAGGAAAATCCGTAGGAAAAGTTATCTGTGAAATTTTTCTACCATTTAGTAAACATTTCTTGCGAATTTATTTTTGCAAGATGTAGACACCCAATTTCGTCCGGGGGCATACAAACTAGAGATGGCAAAGTGGGCCATGGCCCGCGGGCCGGCCCGTTAGCCCGCCAAAAATTGGTGGGCCGGGCCAAGCATTTCAACCCGCCAACCCGTCGGGCCAAATAGCAGGCCGGCCCGCCACAACCCGTCGGCCCGCATATATATATATTTTTTAATTTAATTATTTTTATGTTTATTTTATTTTGATGTAGAAGATGAGGATGAAGATGATTAAGAAAAAAAATAGAGACATCTTCTTTCAAGAGAGCTTCTAATATTCTTAAAATAAAAATTTAAAGTTAATTAATTATATTTAAACTTGTTTTGTGGACTATCAAAAAATTTAGTGTATAAATAATTTGTAAGTTTATAATTTGGTTTTGATTTTGGTGTAAATGGACTAATTTCTATTTGATTTTTTTTTAAGTTTGTAATTTGTTTTTGTTGAATATATATTAAGTACAATATGTATGTATTTTTAATTTCATATGATTATATTTATTTATTTGTAGCAAAAAAAAATTTATTTAACCATAAAATAATTTTTTTTCCTTTTTTTTTTTTTTTTTTGCCAGCCTGCCAGCCCACCCTTAGGCGGGGCGGGCCAACATCTCCAGCCCGTTTTACATTGGCGGGCCGGGCCAAAACGGGTCGGGCTGGCCCGTTTTTCCATCCCTAATACAAACAAGAGAATGGACCTCTGTTATGAAGGGAAGGAGCTCCCGAAGCATGCAAACAACAAAATAGGATTTTAGAAGGCCCAAAAGCCCAAATAAGCTAATTTTAGAAGACTGGAACGGACTATTCCAAAACTGAAACGGGTCGTTCCCAATTTGGAACGGGTCGTTCCAAGATTGGAACAGGCCGTTCCAAACTCTTCAAAAGAGGGCTAAAACTTTAACTAGAACGGGCCGTTCCAAGTTATAAAAGAGCCTAAAGATCCTTGTTTGGAACGCCCGTTCTAGTATACCAAATGACATGTTAATCTTATCTCTGGAACGGGCCGTTCCAATTTCAGAACGGGCCGTTCAGTTACAAAATTTACACGTAACGGCCATATCCAGAACGGGCCGTTCCGATTTTGGAACGGGCCGTTCTAGACACTTTTTTAAGTCTATAAATAGACAGCTTGGGCTCATTTCTCAGAGTCCTTAAAAATTTCGTCCAAGACTCCTTAGAGCACGAAATTTCTCTCTCTCTCCCTCCTACTGTATTTCTTGAGATTTGTGAGGCATATTGTAGTGTGAAAGGTTGCCATAAAGCACCTTCTCCATATTTGAAGATCCAATAGAAGCTCGTTCAAGAGGTATTTTAATCAATCTTCTTCTATATTTTATTTCTCATCGTTATCTCTATCTTTTATTTATAACAAGCGCAATCATGTAGATATTTTAGGTTAGTCGTATAATTTAAATTTTAAACATGTAAATAGTCATCAATAAATGGAGATTTAATATTTACATTATTATTGTTTATAGCGCTAACTTCATCATAGGGTACCAATTGAGGGCGTTGTAGGGGTGCTTAATACCTTCCCTACACGTAATCGACCCCCGAACCCAATTCTGGTTATCAAGGCCATTATTGGATTTTTAAAAACCTTTCCTTTTTCCAATGTTTTGAGTAAAACATTGGTGGCGACTCCATGAACTCATTTTTTCAAAACCATTAATTAAGGATTAGTCTAGTGTCCGGGCATTCCTTAATTGATGAGATCTTTAAAAGGATGTCTAAACCATTAGTTGTGAGATTGGAAATTTTCGGGTTGCGACACAAGAAAATCTGCAAGAAATAAAATAAAATTATTGTAATATTTTCTGAAAATTTTTACCATGGAAAAAAATTTCTATGATCATTAAAATTGTAGAAAAATTTGCAAACATTTCTTGTAGATTATTTTTCATAAAAAATCTTGTAAGGAATATCTGTAAAAAAAAATTTGCAAATAAATTCATAAAAAAAATTGTGAAATTATTATTGCAAGAAAATTCATAAAAAATTTCTACGAATAGTTTTTTGTAAGAAAATTCGCAGGAAAATGACACTTTTCTAGTAGTGAAAAATGAATAATATTATAAGGAGGGAGAGGGAGAAATGAAATAAAATGAAGTTTAGATGGTAAATCATATGACTCTAAGGACAAGATAAATATGATGGTGAACAAAAAAGTACATATTTAGGGGTAATAAAATGGATCGATGTATCAAGTTTTGGCCTTTTCCATCACTAGTCCACCAAAAATGGGTAGAGTAAAATGGGCTATCTTCTTGTTAAAAGTGTGTCAAAAATGTTGGTAGGTTGCCAAAACTGAAAATTTTTTAATCATTAATTCAAATTTAAAAAAAAAATTACCTTTTTTTTATAGTAGTTGACAATTTTAATTAAAGGATCTATAGCATAAATTTGTCATTTAACTTTAAAATTACAACACAAAAATATTAAATTACAAATTCTTAAAAGTCTTTTTCTATCAATCAAAAGTATTTACTATTAGGCTTTCCACTAGGCATGGCAATCTAACCCGCCCCCGTGGGTACCCGCCCGAACCCGCCCCGATTTGGATGGGGAAAACCCGTGTTTATCGGGTTCGGGTTCGGGTTCGGGTTTTCCCCGATTGATAAAATCGGGGGCGGGGGCGGGGGCGGGGATGTTAATACCCACCCCGCCCCCGTCCCCATACCCGCCCCCGCCCCCGCCCCGCTTAATAATATAATTAAAAAATTATTTTTATATATATAAACCAAAATTATAAATATTTATATGTAAAAATTTATATTATTTTATTTTTCTTTTATTTTTTTTAAATTGTTCATATTTATTTTAAAGAAAAAAAGAAGAAAAAATAAAATAAAAGCGGGGGCGGGGGCGGGGCGGGGAAACCCGAACCCCGCCGGGGGTGAGGATGGGGACCTAGATTTTATCCCCGGCGGGTATCGGGGGCGGGGGCGGGGGCGGTTTAAATTTGCGGGAGCGGGGGCGGGGGACGTAAAACCCGCCCCCGCCCCGCCCCGTTGCCATGCCTACTTTCCACAACACAAATTATAATTGTCTTAATAATTACAAAACAAATATTAATATTCTTTAAATAACATGATTATATTATAACACAAAGTAAATATAAATGAAATTATAAAATCATGAAATAAGTTACAAAACAAATTAAAAATATATATTTTTAAAAATTAAAATGATTTATGTAAAGTAGAGTCCAATCAAAGAAATATCACATCCAAGAAATAAATTAAAATGATTAATGTAAAATAGAGTCCAATCTATGAAATATGTCAAGATAAAATAATTTCAAATATTATTTTTAATGGATGGAAGACCTGTTGATTAAAGCAAGAGCTAAAAGAATTAAAGAAACTTTTCAAATCATAGTTATTTAAAGAAGATTTGTGTAAAGTATAGTCCAATCTAAGGAGTATCACATTTGTGCACCTAAGATAATTTAATTTTAGTTATCTTAAAAGCAATAATTTTGAGAGCTTCATGAATCCAAAATCCAACACTAAAGATGCATTTGTCAATTGGACTTTATTTGGGTGGGTTACTCAATTTTTTTTTGGATGAAATGATTAATTAAGCCTATTATCTTACTTTAAGTGTAATTTTTGTTTTCATTTTATTTGAATAAGTTTAATTGACTTTTAGTTTTTCTAAGACGTTTTTTTAGTGTTTTTAGACTTCCTAAACCATTATGATGGTTAGTAGGTAAATGGGAGCTTAATGCTAGAAATAATTTAATGCCAAGTGAAAATGTTAATGGGATTCAACTTCTTAGTGGGAATTAAATTCCTAGTAGAAAGAAAAGAGGATAGTTTAGCCTATAAATAAATATCTCTTTGTAGTTCTTAATTATGTTAAATTGGAATAAAATATGATCTTTCTTCTTTTGTGAGAGCTTTCCATGGTTCTTGGGCAAATAGCTAAACATGATCTTATCATGACAACTTGTGATGATCAATATTATGACTTATCATTACATTTTCCCTTCTTCCTTAAGTGTCACATCAATATCTTTTCCTAAAGAAAAAATAAAATTCAAGTTCTCTAAATTCTAAGACACTTGATTATGCCTTTGTTGCCTTCAAAAGAATGATTAATAAGGTTCTCTCTTAAGAACTTATAAGATGAAGTTCAATGGTAAAAGTCAAGTGTTCCCATGATAGAAAAAGCCTCAAAAGATAGCAACATGGGTGAACTTTGAGTGAAACATTAAGTTGAGTGGTGAAGTCCATGTTTCTATTATTTGAACTAACCATTTTGTTATTGGCACCCATTATTCATCCTATCATAGAAGTTGTTCTCACTTGAGATTGGATTGGTGACAATCTCTCCGATGATATTGGTGAGCCTCCACTAGTTCGCAGGTTGTCCACTCCAAGATGGGGGTGGTACCTGCAAAAGAGACTTTGATGCTAAAGTTAGTACTTGATAGTGTAGATGTCTTGTATATATAGCATACGTACCTTAGTGATATTAGGGTTTTTACTGTTTACCGGTACATTGATATTTTTAGGGTTTTACCTTGTGATTGCGGTGCGGTGAGAAGATTGTGTTTTTATCTGTTTAATGACATGGCCTCTTTGGGTCGATGTGGTGTTCCGATGTCCATGTTTCATGGTCGAGATAAGGAGCTCGGCAATAATGAGTTTACTGCTTGGTTAGGCTAGTAAACCTTTGACTGAGTCTTGGTCAAGTTGGTAAACCTTTAACCGAGTAGGCAACTTGGTAAAGGACAAGCTGGCAACTCGGCTGGCCAGTACACTTGCCCCCCAAGCACCGAGTGATGTAAGAGCGAAAGGGCTTCTGAGTAGCTCCAAGTTCACTATTTAGTCAGATTGGTAGGCCTTTGACCGAGTAGGCAGCTTGGTGAGGGACAAGTTGGCAACTCGGCTGGCCAGTATACTTGCCCCCCAAGCGCCGAGTGATGTAAGAGTGAAGGGGCTTCTGAGTCTCCAGAGGGTGTAAGGACCCATCGTGTCGCTTGGATTGGGTGGTGTCTCTTCACTTTTCAAACGTCACCTTTTGGGCATGGTTTTCGAGGAGGCACGTGTTTTCACCGTTTAGGAAACGGTGACCCCTTATTGATGGTGGGGTGCGTTCCTTTATGACCAGCTGCACCTCTCCACCATGAATGTTATTTAATGCAGTGGGAGGGCCCACATTTTTACTTTACTCTTTCCATTTATCCACCGTCATTTTCTCCATTTTGCCTCTTGTTGGTGCATTTTTTACTCCCCAACGTTCCTCTTTTCCATCATTTCCGACGCCTTTGTTAGTTCGTCCTACGTCTCCTCCGACATCAAGGTACCAACCTTTTGTACCATTTCTGCTTTTTCTTTGCTTATTTTCTTAAGAGCGCGCGTCATGGAGGGTAGTCATACCAGGGGAAAGGGGAATATTAGTGGTGAGGATGAGGGTAAAAAAAAGAAACGAGGTGAGAACAATAGGAAGGATTCTCATCCTCTAATATCCATTCCTGGATATGAGTGGGTGAGGGGAGACATTAGCAAGTTTGAGAGTAGGCTCTCATCCCTGTCGTCAATTGATTCACTGCGTAAGGAGTTGTCCATTTGCGCCTCCTCGGTGGCTGATCTCATCAGGTCGACTATTGTCAACCTGATGAGCGCGTATTCTTGTTAGGCCCTTCCCCATTTTTTTACATGTACCGATGCCTTTTCAAGGACCTTGGTGTTTCAATTCCTTTCTCTCCCTTTGAGTGTGCCTTCCTCAACCATATCAACGTTGCCCCAAGCCAACTTCATTCGAACAGTTGGGATTTTCTCTGAGCTTTCCAAGTTCTGTGCTCAATTTTAGGAATAGAGGATGCGCTGGCCATGTTCATGCATTTTTACCAGTTGAAGTTGGGGGACCCTCCTCTAGGTTGGGTGTCTCTGAGTGGCAGTAAGGAAGGAGGATTGTTCCAGCTATTTTGTCTGTCCTACAAAAATTTTAAGGAGGATTATTTTAAGATCTGCCCTGTCAATGCTGATGTGGCGTCCGAGGATCTTTTCCATCTTGATGGGGAGCCGAAGTTCCCTCATTTCTGGCAGTAAAACCCCATTAGGTTTACTGGTTCTGTTGGCTTTGTTCTGTCCGTCGCGAATTGTGACACCCTCTACCCCAACATAATTACAATAGATATAAACCATCTATATATAAATTCTTTCTTAGTCTAATATAAAATAATTATCTCAAGTATCATTGGGTAAAAGATGCACATTCATAATCTTCAACTATAAGTATCAAATTGTCAAGAAATAATAAAATAAAGATTATAGATTAATCCCAGTAAAGGTGGCAGAGCCTCCTAGTTAGGAATTAACTTATAATCTTTTAGTAAAATTTTAATATGACAAAAATACACACTTTCAACATAAATAACATAAAAATTACAAAAGAAAAATAATAATAATTTAACAATAAGTCTAGCTAATCCCAATGTCACATCCTATCAGAGCGAAACCCAAACAGAAGCCTAAGCTTCACCACCAACATCCTCAGCCTCATGCTAATTATCTGCATCATAATTTAAATATACACAAAAATGACAAGGGAGTGAGAAACTTCTCACTCAGTTGCAGATATAGAAATAAAAGTTAAATAGCACACACACACGCAATATAATTCACATATATAATCAATCTCACATATATGCTTATGTATAATGATTTTCTTGACTTGACTCACTAATGTATGCATGTGGCGCCATACGGAAGTTGCAGAATTCATCACTGGTGACCCGAAGGCACACCTATACAATTGTCGGTGACCCTAAGGTACACCTATCATTGGTGTTCATACACCTCGTTAGCATATCGTGGGTGACCCAAAGGTACACCTTGTTAGTCGTGGGTATGCGGCCTCAGCGGCACACCTGGAGTAATATGTGCATATGATGCATGTCATACATTCACAGACTCAACCTTTAGCATGTTACACATATCATATTCATATTTCATAATTAAGAATTATTTCAATAATCCAATTTAATAGTCCAATAGTCCAACAGTCCAAACAGTTCAACAGTCCAAATAGTCCAACAGTCCACCAGTCCAACAATCCAACAGTCCAACAATCCAACAGTCCAGAGGTTGCTTAGGTATCATATTTTTCAATAATAATATATTAAGATCTTTTAAGTAAAGTAGGAAGCTTAAAAGGTAATATAAGATAATAAGGAGGCTCAGCCTTCCATTTAAATAATAGATTACAAATTTATAAATACTTAGGAGGCTTAGCCTTCCATTCAAATAACAGATTCTAATATGTAAATAAATAAGATATAAAACAAAACACATCAATAATACATATTCAAAGAAATAAACAACAGGCAAGGGATCGGGAGCCAATCCAACAAACAAACTATTTAACAATTATTTCTACACCCCCAAGCAAGGTTTCCCACTCCCCCCTTACCTGGATTTACAGAAATTTGGGCAGAATCTCCTCCTCTCTATCTTTCCTTAAAAGGAATCGGAATTAGGGCAAAATCTCTTCCTCTTTCTCCTTAAACAAGGCACTAGAGCAGAACCTCCTTTTCTTTCTCCTTCTCTCTCTCTTACTTTCTCTCTCTATTTCTCCAGAATTTCCTTCTCTCTAGAATTCTAAATTTTCAAAACCTTAGGCCTCTATTTATAGAATTTTTGAAGTTACTATGCACTATGCACTATTCATTAAAATAATATTATAAATTACTATGCACTATGCACTATTCATTATTATATTCAAATTAATTAAAATTTTGAAACGGAAAGAATCCGCAGCCCACGTTTCAGCCGCCCCTTCACTATGCAATTGCATAGTAAAATACTATTCATTAAAATAATAATATAATTACTATTCATGAATAGTAAAATACTATTCATCCAAATAATTTGAGTTTTGCGTAATCGCTTACGTTTTTTCAAAATTACTATTCATATGAATAGTAAAATACTATTCATAAATACGTATACATAAATAGTAAAATACGTATACATGAATAGTAAAATACGGGAATAAAATACTTATTCACATAATAAATACATAAAAAAAAAAAATATTTCTTTTCATTGAATAAAATTTGGGATGTTACAATTCTCCCCTCCTTTTAGAAATTTCGTCCCCGAAATTTTTGCAATGGTAAACTCTTTGCATTCTTACTTCTAATTCTTATGCAACATCACTACCTTGTTGATGTACAACTTTTATCAATTTCCTTAAAGGATTTGCTTAAGGAAAGATCTTGACGAATTTATCCACTTAAACACAAACAAAATCAATTTCTTAAGCGTCTTAGACAAATCTTCCACTAGGGTCTATCTATTCACCATCTTACTTCCAAAATGGAGCATCTAAGTGCTACAAGATTCTTAAAAACTTCTAGTATGCTAGCCATAAATATACAATTGCTTTATTAAATTCTAGCACACTAGGAATGCACAACTTATCCTTAAATCTCAAAACTCCATCCACTCCAAATTTAAACTCACTCTCCATATCTTGATTCAAGTTCTCTACTTCTCTTTCCATATTAGACCATCACGCTTCCCTTGCGCCACTCTGATACATTTTAGTAACTCCTAAATAAATGTTAAGAGTACTCTTATGTCCTTTCAAGTTTTATAACTAAACATCCAAATGTGTCCTTTCTAATCTCTTGCTTATTTGGGTCACTAATAAAGGATCTAACTCCTAGTTCCTCTAATCTTATCTATTAATCTGATAGTTACTTCCAACATAAATAATTCAATGCTACTATGGTAATCTTACACATCAAGCATAAGTTTCTAAATTCTACAATCAAATTCAATCCTTAAATCATCAAAATAATAATTTGGTTATCATGGTAATCCAGATATTTGCCACAACATCAACACCTAAGCATTAGATACACATATCAGATCACTAATTTTACTACTCTATCTACAACCAATTCAAACTCTTCTATGATCAATTCTAAAGATCAGGTACCTAAGCATAATGTACACTCGGTATCCATATCAGTTCCCAAGTTTTACCATTTCATCTTCACCCAAGTCATAATCATATCCATCACCTTAACCTATAGCCTTATAACTTGTTACCAAAATAAATCAACTAATTATGCTCCTATAATTTTCTTCAACAATCCATTCGCTATTCATACTTAATCTCACAATACTAGAAGTAACCTTATAATCCAAACTTAAATTTCTAATTTAAGCCAAAAAGATTCATCTCTCTAATCATAATGAAAGATAAAGATTTCCTCAAAACATCAATCACCACAATGGCTTTAACCAAATAATAAGATCAAAATTTTACTCCTTAAGAAATTTGAACTATTTCTTTTATCTCGTATTCAACCCCTTTGGTCAAAATATATTTAAGGTTCTTATGATCACTAAATACCTCAACCATAGAATCATATAGTTAGTGTCTCCAAATCTTAGTATAAATGACAAAATCGCTAACAAGGTTATGGGTAAGGTAATTTCTCTCATGAATTTTCAATTTCTTAGAAACATAAGCTACTATTTTTTCTTCTTGCCACAATATTCTTCCTAAACCTATTTTCAGAGACATATTTATATATCACAATAATCTTACTAAAATCTAGTAATATTAACACTAGTCAATCTTTCCTTAAGAGTTTGAAAACTACTTCCTCAATTGTTATCCCATACTAATGTAACTCCTTTCTAGTCAATTCAATCAAAGGTAATAGTAAGTAATTCAAAGAAGTAAGCAACGAAATGATTTGGGTAGTTAAAAATATACACAGGTTCAAGAATTCCTGATATAGATTATCCTTACGGTTGATTCCAAGGGTAGGCAAGAAACAACCTAGTGAACTGAAACATCTTAATAACCAAAGAAACGAAGGCAAAAGCAATTTTTATAGTAAGAGCAGTTTAAACCATGAACAGCTGTTAAAAAAAAAATTACTCACTGAATTTTCATATAAACTATCAAACAAGACTCCTGATTTTACTAATTGACTCAAGTATTTCTCACTTAAGCACAACTTAAGTAGATCTTCCTCCACAAGAAATTTCATGGTCTAAAATACTCACCTCATACAATCCAAATTCATACTTAGACAATCTAGTTTAAATCTATTTTTTATGCCTAACAACTCAAAATATCATGATAGCATATATCTACCTGACAAACCGAGTTGTATTCATCCAAGTGATTTCAAACCTATCTCAAACGAAAGTTAAGTGAATAAGCTACAACTCTTTATGAAGACATAAGATTTCCAAGAGATCATCTCTTTAGCTAAAGATTCAAATATCACCACTAATAAATTCAATGCTTACTAAATTTCTAATCACCAAGGCAGTCATAACTTGAAGTTCTAGATTTTTGTTTCATCTTATCCTAGTTCTATTGAAAAGATAATATCTAAAGCCATATTCTTCATAAAGACCTCAAAATATAAATTTTGTCAATATAATACTCATACTATCATAACAAACTATAATGAAAATATTTTCGACACCAAATAGCAATAATGTATCAATATATCTAATGCCACAAAATACCTCAACTTTTTCCAAATTCACTACTAAATTTCTCATTCAAGTCTCTCCTTACTTTTCTCAATCAAAACAACTCACATGCTACCTAAACCATAAATAATTAACATACCAATAATAACACTTAAGGGAATTAACATCATTTCGATCTCTCACCAAAGAGACAACCACCTTTAGATTCAACCTGCTATAACTATAGATGTCAGAAACTTCACCAATCATAAACTCTTAGTACACTCAATATATCACCTCCCATCCAAGGTTCTAATAATTCGAGTTGGCTAACACTATCATGATTATCATTCCCCTGATTACAAACTAACTTAACAATTTCAAACTCAACAATATCAACACAGGACGAACATCATCATCATAGTACACAACAAACAAGACATAGTCAGAGTACACAACAGAGTCATGATAAGCACATAACACACACGGTTGATAAAATCGACTTGCTCTGATACCACTAAATGTGACACCCTCTACCCCAACATAATTACAATAGATATAAACCATCTATATATAAATTCTTTCTTAGTCTAATATAAAATAATTATCTCAAGTATCATTGGGTAAAAGATGCACATTCATAATCTTCAACTATAAGTATCAAATTGTCAAGAAATAATAAAATAAAGATTATAGATTAATCCCAGTAAAGGTGGCAGAGCCTCCTAGTTAGGAATTAACTTATAATCTTTTAGTAAAATTTTAATATGACAAAAATACACACTTTCAACATAAATAACATAAAAATTACAAAAGAAAAATAATAATAATTTAACAATAAGTCTAGCTAATCCCAATGTCACATCCTATCAGAGCGAAACCCAAACAGAAGCCTAAGCTTCACCACCAACATCCTCAGCCTCATGCTAATTATCTGCATCATAATTTAAATATACACAAAAATGACAAGGGAGTGAGAAACTTCTCACTCAGTTGCAGATATAGAAATAAAAGTTAAATAGCACACACACACGCAATATAATTCACATATATAATCAATCTCACATATATGCTTATGTATAATGATTTTCTTGACTTGACTCACTAATGTATGCATGTGGCGCCATACGGAAGTTGCAGAATTCATCACTGGTGACCCGAAGGCACACCTATACAATTGTCGGTGACCCTAAGGTACACCTATCATTGGTGTTCATACACCTCGTTAGCATATCGTGGGTGACCCAAAGGTACACCTTGTTAGTCGTGGGTATGCGGCCTCAGCGGCACACCTGGAGTAATATGTGCATATGATGCATGTCATACATTCACAGACTCAACCTTTAGCATGTTACACATATCATATTCATATTTCATAATTAAGAATTATTTCAATAATCCAATTTAATAGTCCAATAGTCCAACAGTCCAAACAGTCCAACAGTCCAAACAGTCCAACAGTCCACCAGTCCAACAATCCAACAGTCCAACAATCCAACAGTCCAGAGGTTGCTTAGGTATCATATTTTTCAATAATAATATATTAAGATCTTTTAAGTAAAGTAGGAAGCTTAAAAGGTAATATAAGATAATAAGGAGGCTCAGCCTTCCATTTAAATAATAGATTACAAATTTATAAATACTTAGGAGGCTTAGCCTTCCATTCAAATAACAGATTCTAATATGTAAATAAATAAGATATAAAACAAAACACATCAATAATACATATTCAAAGAAATAAACAACAGGCAAGGGATCGGGAGCCAATCCAACAAACAAACTATTTAACAATTATTTCTACACCCCCAAGCAAGGTTTCCCACTCCCCCCTTACCTGGATTTACAGAAATTTGGGCAGAATCTCCTCCTCTCTATCTTTCCTTAAAAGGAATCGGAATTAGGGCAAAATCTCTTCCTCTTTCTCCTTAAACAAGGCACTAGAGCAGAACCTCCTTTTCTTTCTCCTTCTCTCTCTCTTACTTTCTCTCTCTATTTCTCCAGAATTTCCTTCTCTCTAGAATTCTAAATTTTCAAAACCTTAGGCCTCTATTTATAGAATTTTTGAAGTTACTATGCACTATGCACTATTCATTAAAATAATATTATAAATTACTATGCACTATGCACTATTCATTATTATATTCAAATTAATTAAAATTTTGAAACGGAAAGAATCCGCAGCCCACGTTTCAGCCGCCCCTTCACTATGCAATTGCATAGTAAAATACTATTCATTAAAATAATAATATAATTACTATTCATGAATAGTAAAATACTATTCATCCAAATAATTTGAGTTTTGCGTAATCGCTTACGTTTTTTCAAAATTACTATTCATATGAATAGTAAAATACTATTCATAAATACGTATACATAAATAGTAAAATACGTATACATGAATAGTAAAATACGGGAATAAAATACTTATTCACATAATAAATACATAAAAAAAAAAAAAATATTTCTTTTCATTGAATAAAATTTGGGATGTTACACGAATGAGAAGGACATAAAGAAGTTGCAATCTCTTCCTCAGGCCTTGGACAGTAGGAGTGTTATATCCCTTCCTAGTTCAAAAAATAGGGAGAAGAGTTTGGAAAGTGAGTATGACCGATGTGTTTACCTTTACCAAGATGGGTTTGGTGTGCGCCTAACAATGTTGTTTCATTTGCAGGTCTGATGGGTAAGAGCAAGTGGCGTGAATTGAAGGCCAAGTTTAATACTATGGCACAAGAGATCCCTGCTACCGAGGAGGAACAGAGTAGCCTTCAACCGTGTCACAAGCAGAAAAAGAAGTCTCCTGAGGTTGAAAAAGAGATAATGGCCGAGGTTGCTGCCGAGGTCGCCACCGAGGTCTTCGTCGCTCTTGAGGAGACGTCGGGGGGAACCATCAACCTCACTTCGAGTCCTCCGTTGAGTTCGACCATGGAAGTTCCTGTAGAGGATAAACAGTAGAGGGCACCTCTCTTAACGCCGCCTATCTAGGAGGTATCATATCCTTGTCTTTCAAGCTTGTTTTTATTTGTATTAGCCAATGTTGAGTTGCTAAGTTGCTTTTGCGTGGCAGGAAATAACTCCAACTCTTGTTGATCTGGTCACCGTTGCCGAGGTTGGCCACGGGGGTTCTTCATCTACTGTTCTTCCAACAAGTTCAGCAACTCAAACTTGTTGCATCCACCAGAAGTTTGACATAAGTCGTCCTTTGGCCAGATTGGACCATGTTAGTATGTCTCCTAATTTCCCTTCTCTTTGGAATCCCAACCTTACGGCGGAGAGCTTTTATCGGGAGGATCCAGCCTTCATTGTAGATAAGGCCATGATTGAGAAGGTTGGTTCGATTGGGGGGCTTGACTTTGCTGAGGTCTTCCTGGAGAGATCCGTTGCTATAGTGGATCATTGGAAAAGGAAGTGGCAGAGGAATTTGGTTGACCTTGAGAGGGCCAAGAAGGAAAGAGCCGAGATGGATGAGGTGAGGAAGGACTTGGAAAAAACCAAGAAGTCCTTTTCTTTCATTGTCAAGGCAAATGAAGCTTATGCGGCCAAGGTAGACGATCTGCTCGCCAAGCTGAAGGCCACTAAACTGGAGGTTGGGGGCTTGCGGGCCCAAGTTCATCTTCGTGATGAGCAAATTGGGGTGTTGGAGGAGAAGTTGAAGGCGGCCGAGGAGAGGC
Source organism: Cajanus cajan (assembly GCF_000230855.2). Taxonomy (NCBI): domain Eukaryota; kingdom Viridiplantae; phylum Streptophyta; class Magnoliopsida; order Fabales; family Fabaceae; genus Cajanus; species Cajanus cajan. Next base: position 25,911,560 of record NC_138526.1, read on the forward strand.
GCCAGAGTGATGAGGAGCTTCCCGTGGCCAATGCCAAACAAATTGATGATTTGAAGATGGATGTAGAGGTGTTGAGTGCTACTAAAGCAGGTGCAGAGAAAGAGCTCCTAAATACCCAGCGCCAAATTATTGTTGAGCACAAGAGAGGTTTTTTCAAGGCAGCCCGACAGATGAAGGTGATAGTCCCTGAGGTTGATATTTCCCTACTCAACATTGACAAAAGGACATTTTTTTTCACTTTTGATATCTTTTTATTCTACACTCTCTAAAGACTAAGAGGAACCTAGAGGAGGAGACTAGCAGATCCTGCTTTAGTTTCAGCTCCTACTTATCGAGGTAAGGGGGAGTGAGAAACCTTGCTCTGGGTGTGGGAATGTATGTTGGGTAGTGGGATTGGCCCCCAATCCTATGTTTGTTGTATGCTTATTTATGAGGGGTTTTTCCCAATTATATATGTTTCTTCTATTTGCTTTTCTTATATCTAAATAACTCTATGATTTAAGATCTCTATGGGTTCCTATGGGAAACCTTAAGGGAATGCATTGGTGATTGTAAGAGGAGATTGTTTGAAGAGGTAATTGAATGAGTAAATTATACTGTTTTAAATGTTTATTGTATGAACTAGAGTGTTATGTGGGTTCCTGTGGGAACCCTATGAGAAACAGACAAATTTTTAATATTTTCTGTTTTGCTTTTTGATTGTTCTGTTGTATTCCTTGTTGAATGGATGTACGAATATGTGTTTACTTTCACAAATAGATAAATTTTGATATGAATTAAAGTGCTCAGTGGAGACTATATGATAATGTGATATGATGATGTGATATGATGATGTAACATGATGATGAGACATGATGATGAGACATGATAATGAGACATGATGATGTGACATGATAATGAGACATGATGATGTGATATGACGATGAGACATGATAATGTGATATGAGAATGCATAGAGTCTTGATTGACATGCATCATTTGCATAAATGTTTTTAAGGGTACGATATGGAATACACCGCCAGGGAAGGGCCCCTAGTGTAAAAGCTTTGGGGATTAGTCCTTGAGGATAGCTCAGTTTGTAAGTCCTAGTCTCGCCCATTGTGTGCATGGGATGTATCTTGCGCGGCTTAGCTATCCCGACGAGACCCTGGTAGTATGTCCTTCTAGTGAGAGTGCGCAGAGGGTGTGACCCGGCATATACTCCTAGACTACTCTTCGTGTATTGCTAGCAGCAATATGCCATGTGATATGTTATTGGCGCCACATGCATGATAATATGTAGTCTGTTTCCATACATATGCATTCTTAATGTTATATGATAAATTGATGTTTTTATGTCTTGGATGAGTGAGATGTGATATTATTATTAATCTATCTATGTTATACATGTCTTGTTTGTGTTTGACTATTTGGTGTATATTCCTACACTGTGAGCCAGAGTGAAATGTTTCTCACTCCCTTTTCTTTTGTGTTGCTTTCCTTTGACTATTATACAGGTGATCATCAGCGTGAGGCTGAGGATGTTAGTGATGAAGCTTAGGCTTCTATGTTGGGCTTTGCTCTGATAGGACGTGTGACATCGGAGCGTAGATAGGATTAGATTAAAATGTTGTTTTTTTTATTAAATTTTTTTGGAAACCTTAGCATCATTTATTTTTCATTTCTGCTGATTGAGTTATTTGTTTAAGTTATTAATGTGGTACTCTCTATCTAAACACGTTTGGTATTTCAATTATGAAAAATTATGTTATTCGAATTTTGTTACCCATGTATTATGGTATGCGGGATAGAGGGTGTCACAACAAGCACTTTATGAAAGTTTTCCGTTCTACTTTCTAATGGTTCTATTGTGTTCCTTAATGTTTTCTAAGAGTGATTATGTGTTTAATTTCAAAAATAGACAAGTTTTGATATGAATTAGAGTTCTTTGTGGGTTCTTGTGGGAAACCCTATGAAGTAAAAATTAGGAATATGATCTTTATATGATTTTGAGGCATTATATGTAAAATTGATGATGGCTTCATGTTTTGGATAAGTTCTTGGTATGATTTATCTACTATTTTGATGTATATGACTACGAGAAGTTCCTTGTATGAGACTATGTGAATATGACGTGAAAATGTGAAAGGTGAACATATGATCTGTGACATGAGATATGATGAGACGTGATAAGTGAAATGTTGAGTCAATGAAATAGTGAATGTGTGACATGCATCATGTGCATATATGATCTATTCCAGGTGTGTCGCTTAGGCCGCATACCAGTGATGTAACAAGCTAACAAGGTGTACCTTGGGTCACCAGTGATGAAATGATCTTTTCTAGGTGTGCCGCTTAGGCCGCATACTAGTGATGTAACAAGCTATTATAGGTGTACCTTTGGTCACCAGTAATGTATTCATGAATGAGGGTGCCCCTAGGTATGTTGTTGTAGTAGCATACCAGTGATGATAAATGTGAAACTTTCGTATGGCACCACATGCATGCATTTATGAATCGATTCTATGACATCATTCCATGATAAATGAGTGTACATGTGATATTGATTATGTATGTGTATTGTTTATATGTGATTGGTGCTTGTGACTTGTAATATATTTGTTGTGTGTGTGTGCTATCTAACCTTTATATGTGATGGTTTGGAATGCCCCATTCCAGTTTGGGAACGACTCATTCCCAACTAGGATTTATAGGCCTTTTTAGTAGTTTGGAACGACCCTTTCCAATTTGGAAACAGGCCCGTTCTAGGCTACTAAAATTCAAAATATTGGGCTTTGAGCCTTCATATAATTTATGAAAATCGGGGTGTTACAAAGTACACTGTTAAGGAAGGCCCTCCAAGTGTGAAACATCTTGGAGGAGTCTTAGGGGATAGTGCGGTTTGGAAGGCCCAGTTCTGTCCATTTGTGTGCATGGGACGTATCTTGCGCAGCTTCACTATCCCGATGAGGCCCTATCAATACATCACTTTAGTTGAGAGTGCAAGGTTGAGTTGGCATGTACTCCTAGACTACTCTACGTGTATTACTAGCGGCAATGCACCATGTGATATGTGACTGGCGCCACATGCATGCATTTGTGAGTCGAGTCCATGATCATTGCATAATGAGTGACTATGTATGTGCTACTAATGTATGTATCACTTGAGTTGTGCTTGATTAATGTGTATTTTGTGTTGTGCTTTGTTATGATTTGTGTGTGTGCTGCCTGACCGTTATTTTTACACCTGAACCTGAGTGAGATGTTTCTCACTCCCTTGTTGTTCTTTGTATGTGTTTAAATTGTATTGCAGGTGATCATCAGCATGAGGATGTTGGTGATGAGGCTTAGGCTTCAGTTGGGCGTGCTCTGATAGGATATGTGACATCGAGCATAGTTAGGCTTAGTTTGGGAATTCAGTTTCTTTCCACTACGAGAAAAATGCTGATTTCCGACAGAAATTTCTGACGGAAATAGGTAAATTTCCGACGAATTTTTCTTTTTCCGACGGATTTCAATCCGTCGAAAAAAGTGGCGTCGAAAAAAAATCCGTCAGAAATTTCTGACGGAAATATCTGTCGAAATATCTGTCAAAAATTTCTGACAGAAAAATCCGTCAGAAATTGCTGTCAAAATTTTCGACGAAAAAATCTGTCGGAAATTATAATTTTTTTTAATAAATTTATTAATGTAACAACTCTAATATTTGGCCTTTTAAGGGTTCTATTTCACAATATTTCACTGTTTAGCGTGTTTTATCCTTACTTGTACAATTTTTGGGAGACTTCCCAGAAGGTCACCCATCCCAGTACTACTCCAGGTCAAGCACGCTTAATTGTAAAGTTCTGATGAGTAAGCTACCGAAATGTCTATGTATGTTGTCAGTATAACTTGTACAAATTAATTCATTTAAGTCATCCTCAAATATAAAATCTCATATTTGTACTATAATAATAATATATAATAATTTTATATTACGAATAATAATAATAATAATAATAATAATATATTTAATTATTCTTTATTTATATGTACTTATTTTTATAATTAACATCTACTTATTTTTATTTAAAATTATAATTTAAATTATTTAATTTTATAATTTATAATGATAATATAATTTATAAAATTATAAATATTTATTTATTACATACTTATAAATTAAATTTTAATATTTTAAATAAATTATTAATTAATTTAATATTATTTATTTACCTTAAATCAAACATATAAAATTTAAAAAATGTATTTATCCTTTTTTTTTTCTAATTATCAACTATTAATAAAATACTAATTTAAAATCTTATCTAATTATATATAATATTTTCATATCAAATTTAAAACCAGATATTAGTTATACAAAAATATTAAGATCATATAGTAAATTGTCAATAAGATTTTAGTTAAATAATTTAAAATAATTAATATTTCAATTATATTGTTAATTAGCAAATAATTTATTCCAAAACTAATTAATTTTTTTATATTAATTATTAGTAAAATTTAATAACTTTTAATTTAACAATTAATTGGATCGATGAAATTCAACAAACACCATGAGTTATTGAGCGCAATAACTTTACCAAGAGTTATTTTGTAAGTTATCTTAAATCAAACATATTTAAAATTCAAAAAATGTATTTATCCATGTTTGATTTTTTAATTATCAACCATTAATAAAATACTAACTTAAAATCTTATCTAATTATATCATAATATTTTCATATCAAATTTAAAACCAGTTCTTACATTTTCGACAAATATAAATTTGTCTGAAATATTCTATCAATAATATAGCTTTTCCTACAAAACTTTTCTCATTGAAAATGTAAATTTTTCGACAGATTTAATTTTGTTTTATAAGAAATCATCTTCGATTAATATAACATTTTGTATATATGATTTAAGAGTAAAAGATTTTCAATTTAACGGTTGAATTTACAAAATTCACATTTAATATAAAGTTATTGAGCGGTGTAACACTTAGTAAAATTTATACCATTCTAATTATAATCCCCCTCATATATATATGTGTGTGTGTGTCTATATATATATATATATATATATATATATATATATATATATATATATATATATATATATATATATATATATATATATATATATATATATATATTAAATGTGACTTTTACAAAGTATTACACCACTCAATAACTTTATATTAAATGTGAATTTGGTAAATCCAACTGTTAGATTGAAAGTTCATATCTCTTATAGATTATATATACAAAACTTTATATTAATCCAAGATGATTTGATACTTCATTTTTATAAAACAAAATTGATGTAATATATTCATTTCAAAATACACTAAAATATGAACACTTGGATTATCTTCTAGTTGTTGTTCAATTTTAACAAAATTTGATATACACGTATAAAGTGATATGAACTTTCAATTTAACGGTTAGATTTACAAAATTCACATTTAATATAAAGTTATAGAACGGCAAAATACTTAGTAAAAGTTACACCGGTATAATTATAACCCCCTATATTATATATATATATATATATATATATATATAGGGAGCATATCAAGTGAGAGGAATTTATTATGAGAGGATGAGAGGGTTAAAATATAACCCTTAGATTAATCAAGTGAGAGAAAATTTGGGATTTAATCAAGTGAGAGGAAATTATCTAAGGGTTATATTTTAACCCTCTCATCCTCTCATAATAAATTCCTCTCACTTGATATGCTCCTTATATATATATATATATATATATATATATAGGGACAGCTGCACGTTTGGAATAGTGAGGCACTTGCCATCACTACTATTTGACATATACATAATTTTTTATCTAAAAAAATAATATATTTTAAAAAATAAAAATTATATTCTAATAAAAATAAATATATAGATTCAGAAAAAAATGTTTATTTATTTGATATCTGTCAAATTTTTGAAGGAAATTAATTCTCATGTGATAAAAATTTTTTCTTAATAATGAATTAAATTTTTAAAAAAGTTTAATTATAATATATATATGTATATATATATATATATATATATATGTCTTAATATTCACATATATAATGTAATATATTAAAATAAATAATTTTTTGATAAAATAAAATTTGTAGCATGCATGTTTATCTTTTGTGTTTTTTATTTATTGTATACGTTGATTGAAAAAATCAAAATAGTAAAATTGTATACATTGATTAAAAAAATCAAAATAAGAAAAATCATAAGATTTATATTCCATTTAGAATTGTTATTATAAGATATATTTTAAAATAAATTATCATCTAAAAATATATATTAGATATTAAAAACATATTTATATCATAAATAAATTAAACTTTATTTTTATAAATTTAACATATAGATTTTTATATTTTTAATAGTGTTAAATAATTATAAAATAAGTCTTTATGATTGTAGTTCTACCAAAACATTTAAAAATTGTCGATCATAGATAAATAAGTCATACTTAAAATATATATTTTTAAAGAAAGTTAGGTTCAAACCAAGTAAATTATAATAAAATATAGTATGACCTAACTTATTTTCATCTTTAATACTAATCGTAGATATAAAAAACTTGTAATAAATAATTATAATATATATTTATACCTTTAAAAGATATATAAAATTTTTAATACTACAAATATATATAAGAAATTAAAAATAAAATTAAAAATAAGAAATTAAAAAAAGAAATTAAAAATTAAAATTAAAAATAATAATTAAAAATAAGATTTCTGACGGAAAATTCTGTCGGAAATTTCTGATGGAAAATTCTGTAGAAATTTCCGACGGAATAAATCCGTCGAAAATTTTTGATGGAATATTCTGTCAGAAATTTTCCGACAGAAATTTCCGTCGGGTTTATTTTTCCGTCGAAAAGTTTTCGTCGAAAATTTCCGACGGATTTATATTTTCGTCAAAAATTTCTGACGAAAAATTCCGTCGAAAATTTCTGACAGAAATATAAATCCGTCAGAAATTTTCGACGGATCCATATCCGTCAAAAATTTTCCGTCAAAAATTTACATTTTTCTTGTAGTGTTTCTTTTGTTTTGGAAAAACCTTTAACTTTATTTCTTCTGTAATTTCCGCAAGTGAATTATGAGTATGTTTATGAATGTGAATTCTTTACTCTCATGTTAATGGAACCATGGTTTTATTTCAAAAGATTTATTTACTCTAAGAATATGTTTTCATAATTATTGTATATGTATGTTGGGTAGAGGGTGTCATAGTTTGGATGTATCATTATTTAAGAATTTCTAACATGTCATTTATTTTAAAATTAAAAAAATCACAAAATAAATTTTGACTAAAAATAAAATAAAAAGGCTTAAAAATGTTTAGTCCCTACAAAATTATCTAGTTTTGATTTAAATCTATGTAAAAAAAAAAATCTTTATTTTCCATCCTTTAAAATTAAAATTATTGTTTTTAGTCCTTGTTTTTTGTGTGATCATTTTTAACCAATTTTTTTATATCAAAATATTATGTGAACATCCTAGGTGTTACATATAACTATTAATGATATCATATTAATGTTTGACACCTCTAAAAATTTGTTTAGATCCTTAAAATGACTGATATTCATCTACCATAAAATATCACAAAATAAATTTTGACTAAAAATAAAATAAAAGGCTTAAAAATGTTTAATCCTACAAACTTATCTGGTTTTGATTTAAGTCTCTGTAAAAATAAATCTTTATTTTTCATCCTCTAAAATTAAAATTATTGTTTTAGTCCTTGTTTTTTGTGTGATAATTTTTAACGAATTTTTTTATTAAAATATTATGTGTCCTAGGATGGTAGATGATATCTTGTTAATATTTGATACTTCTAAAAATTTGTTTAGATCCTTAAAATGACTAATATTCATCTACCATAAAATATCCATTAGGAACAAAAAATTATTGACTTTGAATTTTAGAAGGTTGAAAATCATAGAAAAATATTTTATAGGGATCAAATCAAATTTTATTTATTTTATGAGGACAAAAAAATAATGTTTTTACAAATTTTAGAAAGATGAAAAATAAAGGAAAAAATTTATAGGGATCAAAATCAAAACTTCTATGACCCTTGCATGCAACTTAAAACTGCATATTTTTATACGTTGAGAAAATTATATTATTAATTAGTTATAAAAATTAGTAACTAAATATTATCATTATACCTAAGAATTGTTGTAACCATTTTGTCACAATATTTACAAAAGGACTTTATTCCGACAGAAGAAACCTTTCTAATACATTTAGAGCATGCTTCATAAAATTAGGGATGACAAAAATACTCGTAACTATGTGTATTTGCAAATAAAATTCATCACAGATAATAAATAGGTAGCCTAAATGGTACCCACAAGTAACAAGTACAAATATTTTTTTACCCATTTATAAATGTACTGGGAGTGGGTACAGTAGTATCCATACCTGCATGTACTCACTAAATAATATTACTTAAATATTTATATTTTTATTTTACATTTTTTATATTTCAAAAAAATTATCATTAATTACAAATTCAAAACTTAATATCAATTATTTACACTTAACAACAAATATAAGCTTAAATTTGTTTATAATATATTTTAAAATTTTAAAATAATTCACAAATATCTATGAATACCTGCAGATATTTATAAAATTCGTGACTACCTGCTAAACAAATACTTGCATGGGTATAAGATGGGTATGTGACAATTTTTTTATCTAACGGGATGGAAATGGGTATCCTATACTATCTATCTCATGGAGCCCCATTGTCATCCTTACATAAAACCATCCATATTTTGAATCTACCTCTATTATCTTTGCAAAAACAATAACCCTAATTTTTTGTATATTAAATTAATTAAGTAAAATATATTTTTACATAAATATAACTATATTAAATTAAATTGAATTAAAAGACACAAATTAAAACATAACAAAATGATAAAATATTAGATTTTATATTGTCATCTTTTGTCTTTGAATCAAATCAACAAATAAGGAAACCACAATATTTCCTGTCATTTGAGAAATAACTTGTGGGTAATCCATCCTACAATTTATATGGAATAAATATTACTTAATAAATTATTATATAATTATATTGTTTTAAGTTATAATAATAATCCAAAATAAAATAACTTTAACTTTTTTTTTTGTACTCTTCAACTTCTGGGAGGTTTGGATTGATGAGAAGATTGGTCCATAAAAAAAACATTAGATATGCCCACAACACCTAACATAAAGTATGTTAAATTTTAATAACTTATTATATATATATATATATATATATATAACATTTGCTAAAAATAACTAATTAAAATATGTAACCATATATTTCTTCAACTTGCAAAATTGTAAGATGACAATGATTATAGTTATGAAGGTTTTGTTCCATTTTGAGAGCTAAATCTTCCCATAGAGTATAACTAATTAAATGTTTCCTATTCTAATAAATAAATAAAAATTGATTGATAATAATTAAAAGTTAATAAATTTATTAAATAAATAACAATACTAATATATGTTCAAAATTCTTACTCTAAATTGTGGAGAACAATCTCAATAAATTTTTTCTTTCACCCATTTTTGTCATTTTTCTTTATGTTGTCTTTTTCTACTACATATCCAATGACATTTAAGTAATTTATGGATCAGACAAATGTTTGTATTGCAAGAATTTTACTTAAAAATTAAAATTAAAAAATAATATAATTGACCTAGCAATATATCTTCTCTTGTTGTAGCAAGAATGTTGAAAAACGATATAGAATCAAAATGATTTTTTTGGAATGGTTTGTGTCTTAAATTTTGAGCAAATTGTGTCATTAATGAAATGTAACTTGAAATTATGATTTATAATTTTAAATTTTAAATAATTTTAAGCAATTAAAATATTGTCAATCACATAATAATGTTCTTGTTGAAGAATATTGTTGAATTTGTGTACTAATTTTTTTTACACATGAATCTTCTCATTGTGTAAAAAGAAGTACAATAAAAATAAAGTTGTTTAAAAATTTAAAATAAATAATAAATATAATAGTAAGATTAGGGATGGCAACGGAACGGGGCGGGGCGGGTACGGGTTTCATGATACCCGTCCCCGTCCCCGCGACTCAAACTCATACCCGTCTCCGTCCCCATACCCGTCGGGTATGTAAATTTTGTCTCATCCCCGTCCTCGTCGGGTATCGGGTATACCCGTACCCGTACCCGTACCCGTAAAAAAATTATTTTTTTTTACAAAAAAAAATATTTTTAACTTATCTTTATGTTTTCAAGGTATTATTAATTGTGAACAAAAAGTGAATCTCTAGCAAAGTTAAAGGGACAAGGTTGAAAGTAAGGATGCATCAAACTCAAAACAAGCACCTTCTTGGGTGAACTCAAAACATCCGCATATCATGCAATTGCTGTTCTTAAAGTACAGGGTGGGAATGGAGGTGGCAAGGAACTTCCACTAAGTGGTTTCCCATCTTCGTCATCATTATGGATTGAGAAATAGGTATCTGGTGACAAACCTATTAACCTTATTGCCTCTTCCACAGTTTCAGACAAATTCTCATAGTAAACACCAACATATGGTCCCCTGTTTCATATCTGAAAAATAAAACAGCCATAAGGACAAGGAAAACGAAGAAATAATAGCGAGTGGACTGCGAGGGAAGGAAGAAAGAAGATTGAGCGAGAGAGAGACGTACCAGTCGTGGTGAGGGAGCCGCTCGGGAGGAGAAAGTAGAGGCTGGAGTGGCTGGTGCGGTGGCTCGGAGGGAGATAGTAGAGTGCTTGGTCGGAGGCTGGAGTGGGAATTGTGACACCCTTACTACCCCAACATATATATTGTAATAATAAAAACTTATGAATAAATTTTTCAATTTCGGTAAAAGGGTTCACATGAGAATCTTAAAAATTATCCTTCAATAACCACAATAACAAAAAATGAAACGCAAGAGTTTTCAAATTATTTTCAAAATAACATTTACAATAAAAACCTATGTTCTAAAAATCCTTTTTGCCCCGATGTCACAATATCAGAGCATCCCGATAATTCAACCGTTGGCATTCTAGATACCACTCGTAGCCAGATCTTCCTCACCTAAAATATCCACAAATCGCACGGTGAGAAAAGAAAACATCTATATATAGCACATAAGAAAACACAATATATTATTTAATATTCGTAAATATTTCAACATATCGTATTTCAATCAATCATGTATTGTCATCACGTCATAATTCTCAATCAAACCAATCATCACAAATCTTGCACTTCACACTATGCCAAGGTCACGCTACCCATTTAACAATCCCGGGTCGTGCTCACCCCTGATATAACACTGTGCCAAGGTCACGTTATCCCTATCCTAGGGCCGTGCTCACCCCTGACATGTTAACCAAGGTCACGATACCCACGTAACAATCCAGAGCCATGCTCACCCCTGATATAACACTGTGCCAAGGTCACGTTACCCCTAATCTAGGGTCGTGCTCACCCCTGACATGTTAACCAAGGTCACGATACTCATGTAACAATCTCGGGCCGTGCTCACCCCTGGTCATAGGTGTGAAAAACCACAACCACATCTCATTCACATTCCACACAACATCTCATAATTTAATTTCATACATATATCAGATATGTCCAAAATAATGGGTTTCACACGTATCAAGTAATTCACATTTAAATCATCAATTTTTATCAAATAATATAACAATGATATTCATAAATTAATATAATAAACAACGGAATTACCAATTTAATATAATTTCAACATAAACAGTAAAACCTCTAATTGTTCCAAAACCTAGCTCACAGGCACTTTTCTACAATTTCGTTCTCTCTCCCAGATCATCATTCTTACGATTTAAATATATATTTCTAATCCTCAACACATACGGAATCTAATGGTATAATTAATTCCTCAAACAGAAATAATCCAATTTTTCCAAAACCTAACCTACAGACACTTTTCTATAATTTCGTTCTCCCTCCTAGAGCATCATTTTTACAAACAAATTATATATTTATTGTCCTAAATATATACAGAATCAAATAATGCCAATAATTCTTCAAACAGAAATATTTCTAAAATTGCTCATAATTCTAAGGGGTTCTTCCTCTACCCAATTCTCTCATGTAACTCTATATATAAATAATTCCCTTTTCCCCCGTACCTGGATATGAAGAAGCTGAATCTAGACTAGATCTGGTTGATCTCCCTTGCTGGGTTCCCCTCGGTCTGAAGCAAAAAGTAGAGGAAAGAAGAGAGAGTAGAAGAAAAGAAGTCAGAAATGAGAGGTGTGTTTTTTGGGAGTGGCAAACAGCTCTATTTATAGGCTTTTTACGCCGGAACGGCCCGTTCCAAATCCGGAACGGCCCGTTCCGGACCCTTAAAACGTGGCTAAAAAATACATCCAGAACGGCCCGTTCCAAAACCAGAACGGCCCATTCTGGTGTGCATTAATTACCCCCAACGGCCATAATTTTGGGAACGCCCCGTTCCAGGCCCGTTCTCATTTAGGGTTAAAGGCATATTTAATCGTCTGGAACGGCCCGTTCTACCTTGAGAACGGCCCGTTCTGGGCTATTATCTCACACACAACCTGGTAGTTTGGAACGACCCGTTCCAATTCCAGAACAGCCCGTTCCAAGCTACTAAATCACCCCTATTACCTTTGTAAAATTACCAAAATACCCTTAATTAAAAATAAATAAATAAAAAGTGAAATAAAAATTGGGATGTTACAGGAATGGGATTTGAAAATTGAAACCCTAAGTTTGCTTTGCTCAGCGTGGCCTTTAGATTTTAGAACAATATTTGAAATGTTAATTTTTTTAAAATAATTAAACCGGGGACGGGTATTTAACCGGGGACGGGGACGGGGCGGGTAAGTATATACCCGTCCCCGTACCCGTACCCGATTTTTTTTATCGGGTTTTACTCGTACCCGTACCCGTACCCGTACCCGGTCAAGGCGGGTATTCCCCGTCAAAGTCGGGACGGGTTCGGGTATTACCCACGGATACGAGTTTATTTACCATCCCTAAGTAAGATGCAATATAAATTATATTGTATGATATAAAAAAAAAACTTTTCATTGATCAAAAGCATTTTAATGCTTTTAATTCCTTGGTGATATTTGAACTCTAAAGCATTTTAATGCTTTTAATTCCTTGGTGATATTTGAACTCTAGAAATGAACATAAATAAATAACACAAACTTTTAACTTTGAATTAATATTTTTGAGTGTAATGTCATATATTAGAAATATTTTTAATTATTCTGAAATAAGTAAAAAAAATATAATATTAAACTTAAATATTTTAGTGCATAAAATTAAAATTAAAATATAAATATAAATCTAAATAAATAAATATAAATATAAATATTAACAATAAAAAATAGTAAGGTTCGGACCTTATAGATAATGATACTATGAAGTGAATTGGTGAATGATATGTTGATATTTTTAGACCCATATCAACCTATATATATATATATAGATCACATTTAATCTTGTTTTTATTATATTGCATCTCTTTTATTTTCATTGATTATTAATACCTATAAGTTATTGTTTTTATTTTTTATTTTTGAAGGGATAAGTTATTGTTACTATTTCATAAATTGAAGAGCTAATAATTTATAAATCTTATAAATAAATAATAAGAATAATAGTTTTGTAAATTATATATGCATGTGTGCACGTGCACACAGTTATATATATATATATATATATAATATTTTATGTAATTTTAATGATAATAATATATATTTATTAAAAATTAATATTATTTTATTATTATTTTATTTTAATTCTTGAAATAAATTATTATGATATTAGGGAGTGTTTGGTAGGGGAGAAATATTTTTATACACGAGAATCATGATTCCTAGGAATTATAAATCCTGGTAATCATGATTCTTAAAGAATAACTAAAATATGTTTAATTACTTATTAAAGTTTTTTAGAATATTCATATGTGAATCCTAGGAATTAAATATTTTTATGTTTGGTTATAATAATATATTTTTCAGTTTATAAATATTTTTTACAAAATATCATTTATTAAAATAAACTCATTAGATATATTTATTTACTTAAATTTTATTACAAATATAATATTAAATAATTTTAAAAAGTTGAAAACTTATTAAAATTATTTAAACGTAGAACTTAACAAAAAAATAAAAAAGAATAAAAATATATTATTTTATTTCATTCAAATAAAAAATAAAAAATATTAACAAATATTATTAAAATGTAGAAACAAAAATAGACTTTAATAATATTATTAAAATTGATAAGATCTGTGACACCCCTACCCCAACATACATATACAGTAATTATAATAAAAAAAAAAATTCTTCATCATTAAAAACCAAATCTCCTACCACATAAGGGTAAAGAGTTCACATTCATAAGCTTAATCAAAATAACATGTAAGAGAAATTACAAAGAAATAAAATTAAGGTTTTCAAAATAATTTAATAAGAACAACATCCTAATATAATCTTATCTACGCCCCGATGTTACATGTCCTATCAGAGCAAAGCCCAATATAGAAGCCTAAGTTTCATCACCAACATAGAAATATCTCACTCTGGCTCACAATGTAGGAATACACACCGAATAGTCAAACACAAACAAGACATGTATATGGAAATAACATAGATAGATTAACAACAATTTCACATTCCACTTATCAAAGGTAGAAAAATCACTTTAACATATAACATTAAAATGCATATGTAATGGATACAGACTACATATTATCATGCATGTGGCGCCAGTAACACATATCACATGGTGTATTGCCGCTAGTAATACACGAGAGTAGTTTAGGAGTACATGTCGGGTCACACCCTCTGCGCACTCTCATATAATAAACATTTAACACAATACAATTTACTCATATAATTGCCTCTTCAAACAATCTCCTCTTACAATAATCAATGCATTCCCTTAGGTTTCGCATAGGAACCCATAAGAACACCAAAGTCTGCAATTATAATCTAAACACAAACACTACTCATACATACATACTAATTACATCAACTAGAACATTTAGGGAGAAACAGGGATGAAACGGATACAATTGGGAAAAACCCCTCATACATGAGTATACAACAAACATAGGATTAAGGGTCAATCACACTACCCAACATACATTTCTACACGCAAAGCAAGGTTTCTCACTCTCCCCTTACCTAGATAAGCAGAAGACGAAGCTAGAGCGAAATCTGGTTGATCTCCTTCTCTTAGTTCTCCTTGGTTTTCAGAGAGTGTGTCTAGAAGTAGTACCAGAGTCTACTATTTATAGATGTCAAGAGTGGCCAGAACAGCCCGTTTCGGATCCGGAACGGCCCGTTTTGGACCCTTTCATCATGTGTTAAATTCGTGTCTGGAACGGCCCATTCTGAAACTAGAACAGCCCATTCTGGAGTTGTGTGACACCCTTCTACCCCATAATAAATAAGTAACAACAATAAGAATAATTCAATAAATATAACATCAAGAAGGGTCCACATATTTTAATAAAAACTCATAGGTTCACAAGTCTTGAAATAAATAGAAATAATAATAATAATAATAATAAAGTTTTACTCTTAAAAGAAAATTATCAAGGTCTCTAAAGAAAATGAAAGGAATCCAGAATTTACAAATATAAGGTGAATATAAAACTCTTAAAAATAAGTCTCCTCAAACGACAAATAACAATTCATAACTAAAGCATCCTAAATTCATGCCCCAATGTCACATCCTATCAGAGCAGAACCCTTTCCCTTTAGAACTCAACACTATGAGTGCCTTCATCTTCACCTAAAAGAAAACCACATAAAAACAGGACGGTGAGAGATAGATAACATCATATATGAACATAGAGCTACCCAATTCCCACCCCACACCATGCACCAAAATATCATCATTAAATATAAACAACAAATACATCTCATATAATTACCAAACATCATTTTTTTTCAATCATACAAGCTTTCATACACATGCTCACTATATGCTCATACACATCTCCTCTCCTAAGAGTCTCAACTTGGCACTCCGCACAATGGGCGTACCTCTT
Organism: Cajanus cajan; assembly: GCF_000230855.2. NCBI lineage: Eukaryota > Viridiplantae > Streptophyta > Magnoliopsida > Fabales > Fabaceae > Cajanus > Cajanus cajan. The sequence continues at coordinate 25,927,622 of NC_138526.1, forward strand.
CAATTCCCTTAGTTGTTGCCAATGCGGGCATACCGTTCTCACACCCTCCCAGAGCCGGTATGTTGCACGGTTAAACACCCAGCGGCCCGTGCAAAGGCAATCCACCCACCGTTAAACCCTCTATGGCCAGTGAGCTGCGCAGTTAAACACCCAACGGCCCACGCATGGAATGCCTCCCGTCATGGTCCCCCCTGTCTCAACCCCTCTCTGGGCCCAGGGTCCAATGCAATATAGCCACGTTTGGCTTCTCAAGCACTACATGCAACTCATAAGTCTCATGCAACTCATGCATCCCACGTAACTCATAATTAATGCATCTCCATTATATAACATCATCACATGTCAATAACAATCCATGCAATATCATCCTCACATGCTAGGTACCTATCATTAAGTTATCAACATCATAGACCACAAATTTCACATAATTCTTCACACACATCACAATATCTATGACATTCAGTTAATAATTTAACCATAACTCGAGATATACATATCCTTTCTACGTGATCCCAACTCCATTAGAATCCTAACATCAATATCTACAACTTTCATGAAGAACACAAATCCTAATAAAGTCGTTTAGGTTACCATTCAGGGCTCACAAAAATTGATGTTGTGGTTCGCACACAGATTGGAAGGCTCAAATTGCAACTCACATAACTTGATCAAATATTAATATTTTTACACGATTCTTGTGTCTAAATGGTAGCCCCAGATGTCTAGTTTCTAACAAAACAAACGGAACTCGATTTGGATAACTACACAGAAAGATATCGCAAAATTACAAACGTATGTCGGGGTCCCGACGCCCGACGCCCAAAACTGGCGCTGAGCGCCCAAATCTCTGCCCAGACTCCCGTCTGTGCAATTAAACCTGCGTTTTACGAGTTCCAACAAGGTTTTTACCAATTTTCACTACTTCTACACCCCATTGGTTCAGTTTAACTCCATTTATATTCTTCATACGTTCCAAATCAATCCATACACATCTCAAGCCTCAAAAATTGGTTTCCATTGGTTTTACAAAAAAAAAAAATCTAAACTCTTCTTAACACATAAAATTTAAGTCATCAAATTTAAGGATAAAGAATTAACAAGAAAGCCCCAATGGAATTCAAAGACAATTCAAGAAATAAGTTCTTCCAAATGAATTAAGAATTTAGAACATCGATTGCACAGATAATCGCTCAGAATTTTAAATAAAGTTCCTAGAGGGACTTAGGGATTGCCCTCACTACCCGAACACCCCTATATTCACATATGAAGACACCCATCTCCCCCGTACCTGGATGAGCAGAAGATGAATGGTCTTGGTGTGATCTAAGATCGTTCCTGAGTACTCTTCCTTAGAGCTCTTTGTTTCTCCTCTTTTTTTCCCTAACCCTTCAGAATGCAAATGAGGCAGATAGGGTTAACACCACCTGACTCCTTTATTAAAATTAATCCATTGGACTGGGTCAACCCAACCCATTTTCCTTCTCTTCTAACCCACTTCTAATTTTCCTCAAAATAATTAAATAAAATAAATACATGTATATTATAAAATATTTTTTCTCTATAATAATAATATATTTTTGGCCCTAAATATAATAATATAATTTCAATAACAAAATATCATATAAAATCAACCTTCTCTTAAAACATATAAATATTTATTTAAAAATGCTAATAAAAATACTTATTTAATACGTACAAAATAATTGTCCAAAATAATAATTATTTAAAACGTACAAAATAATATTCCTCTATAATTATTAAAATAATTATGACCAAATACCATCTAATAATAATAATAATAATAATAATAATAATAATAATAATAATAACCTTTTTGAAAATTGGGGTGTTACAAGTTGAGTTTAACTCTTAACGGCCACGTTTGGAACCACCCGTTCCTAACTAGGGTTATAGGCTTTTTTAGTAGTTTAGAACAACTCATTCCAGTTTGGGAACGACCTGTTCTGAGCTACCAAAAATAGGTATTTTTAGTAGTTTGGAACGACCCGTTCCAGTTTGGGAACGACCCGTTCTGGGCTACTAAATCACCCTTATTGGACTTTGAGTCTTCATATAAACTGTGAAAATCGGGGTGTTATAAGATCAATAAATAATGAGATACAAGAAAGAAAGAGAAATAAAGATATGGGAGGGAGTGAAGAGGAAGAGGTTGAGGACTTGAGGGTGAGGGGGAAGGGGAGGGTGGGAGGGAGAGGAGTTAGAGAGACAAAAAGTGAGAAAGAGAAATATAAAAAGAGAGAGAAAGAGAGACAGAGACAAATAGAGAAAGGGAGAGGGAGTGAGAGTGAGAGAGAGAGAGAGAGGAAGAAAGAGAATTAGAAGGAGAGAGAAAGAAATATATATTTTTATATCCATAAAATTTTTTTTCTATTTTTTTAAATAGTTATCAAACATAAGAAATTAAGGGGGGTGTATTGGTTTAGGATTTCGTAGGATTTTAAAAGACTTTTTTTGAGTAAAAAAGTCCATTGGTATTCAATCAGGATTTTATGTCACTTAAAAACAATTCAGTAGTATTCAATCTGGATTTTTAGGAATTTTTAAAGAGTCCATTAAAATCCACCGGTATTCATTTGAGATTTTTTACAACTTAAAAACAATCCATTGGTATTCAAAAATTTAAGGATTTTAAAGGATTGTTGTGTGAGAGGGATTTTGAAAGACTTTCTAGTGTTATCTATAAATACCAGATTCATAAAACAATCCCATCCAAACCCATCGGATTTTGAAGGATTGTTTGAAATGATTTTTCAAGTGTTTTAAGAATTTTCAAGTGAGTTTTTCATCTTTTTTTTCTATGCTCCTGTCTTCTCCATTTTTTCTCTACTAATAATACTACACTATTATTCATTGCTCATATATAATACTATTCTCATACCATTCTCCTATTTTGTGAAACTCTAATATGTAAATGATAGTGTCATTGACTTGTTTTATTTTTCTGTTCGTTCTCTTTAATTGACTTACTTTATTTTATTCTATGTAGTTGAATTTGTTCCTTTATATAACACAAAAAAATACTTGAAATTTTAACTTTTAAGTGGTAATTTTTTTTATGACACACGTTAAGAAAAGAAAAAGGTGAAAGATGAAATTGATATCATAATCTCAACAATATATATATATATATATATATATATATATATATATATATATATATATATAAATAAAAGATGAATTTGTTAGGGTTTTTGTGAGTAGAATGAGATAAAAATGGATCTTAGGGGGAAGAACCCTCTTAGCATAAAAATTGCGAATTCTCTCTTTCCCTTGAATTTGTTACTCTTATCCCTCCTCCTTTTATGACTCAACAATTATTTTATTTTTTTTACTATGAATTTTTCTTTTTTATTTTTATATTATGAAATTAAGATTTTTTATATTTTAAAAAAAGAAAATTAACATAAGACATTGCAATATCTAATTTTTTAGGGTTTAGGATTTATGCCTTCATTAACTTATTTTTTAAAAAAGAAAATATTGTTAAAATATTTGTTAGAATAATTTATATTTATAAATATCGTTAAAAATTATCATATATATATATATATATATATATATATATTCTCTATATCTAAATACTTCTGTTTATATAAAAAAATTATATATCTAAATATTTTTTCAGTATCGAATATACTAATTTTTTTATATAAAAAATTATCTTATGTTTCTATATTTTCGTTTTTACATTTTTTTTATAATAACTGAGGTATTTGATCCATTTGGATAGCAAAAATATATTCGATCTTGTATGATGGTGTGCTTCTAAAAATAATAATATAATTTTATTGATTTTGTCTATTATCCGTAATTATTTATATAACTATTTTTTAACATATATTGTTTTAGTAATTCAAATGGGAGATTCACAAGGAAATAATAAAGAAAAATGAAAAGAGAAAGAAAACTATGAAGCTTGGATTAAGGATGATTCCGATGAATTGTTACAATTGATAGTGGATGCTATAAAAAGATGATAGAATATTATAGAGAATTATTATTATTATTTATCTAGACATTATTTTTTTTATTTATTATTTTTATCTTTGACTCTTTTTAAATTTGAATGTATAATTTTTTTTAAATCTTATCAAATGTCAAAACTCCACAAAATCCCACAGAATCCATTAAAATCCTAATTTAAAAGTTTTGCAGAATCCATTAAAATCCTGATTTTAAGTCTTGTAGAATCTTGCAAAATCTTAAAAGTAATGAAAATCCTGCAAAGTCTTTTAAAATCCGCAGGATTTTTTTTAACTAAAAAAGTCCTTTAAAATCCTAATCCAATACACCCCCCTAAGATTCTCAAAAATATAAAAACATTTTGGATAACAAATGTTTCTTTAGATTAATTATAGCAAATTGAAGAATACAATTATGAATTATTGTTAAAAAAGTTAGATGATGAATTTAGTGAATGACAATCAATAGTCATGCCAATTTTTTTTAAATAATTTGTTATTGCATTAATTATTGTTGTTCTATAGTTTGTTATTACTATGATAAATTTAGACATTTAATGGTCATGTACAACATTACTACTTTTATTAGGTAATTAAAAGTTTATAATAATAATAATAATAATAATAATAATAATAATAATAATAATAAAAAAGACATAATTTATTATTTTTTTTTACAAAATTATATAACACTACTACTTTTATAAATGAATATATAAATATATAAATAAAGATAAATATTCTCTTTTCCCTTTCTTTTTCTTTTTCTACTGTTATTTCTTCTTTCCTTTATTTTTGTCTCTTCTCTATATTATCTCTTTCATTTATCCTTTTTTTTCTTCTCTCTATTTTTTATTATATTCTTTTTTATTTATCAAGATTTTTTTTGTTAAATTTTTATCTATCAATATTGATATATAATTTATTAATATTTTTTAAATTATTAAATATTTAAATCATTTTTAAATTATTAAATATAATTTATTGTTAAATTAAAAAAATTTAAGAAATATTTATTTTATATAAAATTTAATATTAAAATATCAACTTTTATATATATATATATATATATATATATATATATATATTTTAATAATTCTATCAATGTCACAAATTTGAACATAAGTATATAAAAGACTACATAGAAATGTTAATTAATAAAATATGAAATCAAAATTAATTATTTATTAAAAAATTTAAAAAAATTATTTTAATTTTTATTTAAACTTTATCATTTATGTTATTTTAATTAATTGTATTTTTTGAAAAAAGTTATATTATTTTTTGATATTTTATAAAATCTTTATCAAATCTTATATTTTTTTAAAAAATCTTAGAAATCATAATATTCTTACAAATTTTATTTTACAAAATTTCTTATTATAATTTTTAAAAAAATCTTAAAAATTATTACATTTTTATAAAATTTTAAAAAAATCTTTAAAATTATTATATTTTTATTAATATTTTTATAAAGTCTATCAAAATTTTAAAACAATCTTATAAATTTTAAATCAGATACACCTTTTAAACTCTAATTTTTATATAATCGATTTCTGCTACATGTTCAAAATTTTTTCTAACCTATTTTCATTGGTGTAACATCTATGCGCCTGGTCAGTTCCACAAATAACTAGGTGTTCGATTCTGCCAAATTGTGGCTCCACACTCTAGAGCCACCCCACGATTCCATTCCACCTCCTATTCCTCTTCTTGTTCCTTGTTCCTCCTCCATTTCGCTGCAATCTTGGTCTTTTGTGTTTTTTCTTTTCAATTTCGGTGCAAACTGGCTATGGACTATGAACCCTACGACAGTAGCGGTGAGTTTCATTTTAAAGTTCTTTACTTTTTGCCTGCCCGTGTCAAATTCTTCAAGACTTCTAATTCTAGGATTTGGGCATTGTTTTTTTTTTTTTTTTTTCTTGTGCGCGACCCATTTGCCCCACTTTTCTTTTTGAGTTTTTTTTTTTAGGAGGATTTGAATTGGCGTGAGAGTGTTGCTTGGAGCGTGTTTAATTAATGAGACTAAAGGATTTGTCTTTTTTACTTGAATGTGTTTATTCCATGATGTGTGTGAGGAGATATTGGTGTGGAACCATTTGAGTGGTTTTGGGTAAGTGCAAAGAACTCTGAAAGAAGCACTAGTGGGGAGAGTGAATTGTATGACTTTTAGTTCTGTGAAAAGGGGGAAAGGGACACCAAGAAGGTCTATAGAGGAAATTGTTTAGAGGAGTTTTCTCATGGTGAATAATATTTGTAAGAATTTGGTCTTTAATCGATCTTAATGGTGCTGTGTGATTTATGTATCCGGCCTCTCCTAGTGGGATAAGGATTTTGTTGTTGTGTTTATTCCACGATGAAAGCAGAATTCTTCATGTGAATGTGTGGGTTTACTTGTTAGCTTGTCTTCCTATGGACTGTTAAGGAGTAAAAGGGTGCCTTGAGGTCAAAGGTCATTGTAATGATTTGAGGGGGTAAAAAGTGTGTGCCTTGCAAAGAAATGCATTAGAAAGAAGATAACAGAAACATGTTTTGTGTTAATTTGCCATATAAATTTAACTGCTCAAGCATGCCTTTTTTGGTAAAGTAAATCATTAAAATGTTATATTTCAAATTCTGAGTTGCACAGAGTTCCAAAAACAGACAATTACTCACTTGTTTAGACAATCCGATGACTAAGTTTCTTGTGTTTCTTTCTTTAAGTTAGCAATGGGGCATTTTAGTCATTCCGCACCTTAATCAGCAGTAGGTACTAAACCCTTCTGCTGCCTAGGACTATCTTGATTGACAGTTTGATTGAGAAGTTTTGGTGCTTTTAAGTATTAATCTCCTTAAGATTGTATCTCTTACGTACTTAATTGTTATGGTGAATGGATTGAATCTTCTCTTTGTATAATTAGTAAATCCATGTATGCTAATCCTGATGCTTAGATTTGTTCTTAAATTTTTTTTCTTGAGAATCAAATTGATTGTTCACCAGTGCCAGAAATGTTTGGTTAATACTTAATACCTATTTCAAGGATTCATGGTCTGGCCTCACATGTTATACTTACATTCATGGTTTTTAATCTTGAGTGACAACTTGTAATAATTACCGAGTTTATGAGATTGGTCAATCCCACCTATACAACTTGGAAGTAAATTCGTTTTTGAGCAATCTCGAGCAATCTTGCTTAATCTCAAGCATTCTCACCCCTCTTTTGTTAAAAGCAAAAATTAGTCTTTGTTTAGTTTTTTATTTGTTATTTTAAGAGCTTGTGTCTTGTGTGAAATTTTGCATGATTTGCTACTAAACATTGTTACTTTAATATTATAATTTGCTATTTTACTTTAACATGGAGTTGAAATGTTGAGTTATTATGTTATTTATAAGTATTATAATATATTTTTTATATTAAGTAAACTCTTATGAGCTTACGATTCGAGTTTATGGGACCTCATGAGATTATGTAAACTCTCAAGATTGACAACCTTGCTTACATTACATGCATTCACTTGCTGATTGCAGGAACTGATGACGATCTTCCACCAACACATCAAAATAGAATCCCCAGAGGGGCATGTCTTGCTGGAAATGGAAGATCTGCCGCAGGTTCAATTCAATACCCAAGAAGGATGTATAGTGAAATTGATATGGAAACTCAAATTCACCAACTTGAGCAGGAAGCATACAGTTCAGTTCTACGAGCCTTTAAAGCTCAAGCTGATGCCATTACTTGGGTATATTCTTTCATTTGGTTTTCATATATCTAATGTTTTCAAAATTGTTTGATCAGGTTTAATGACTGCTAAATGACATGTGTTTCTTCAGGAGAAGGAAAGTTTGATTACAGAACTTAGAAAAGAACTAAGATTATCAAATGAGGAACACAGAGAACTTCTAGGTCTTGTTAATGCAGATGATGTTATACAAAGTATAAGGTCTGATAAAACTGTGCAACATGGCTTCTTGTTGATCTATACTTTACAAGTGGGATTGCCATTGCATTTTCCACATATGCATTGTTATTTTGTTAATCAATTCTTTATTGAACATTGATTTTAGGGAGTGGAGACAAGCAGGAGGCCATCAGCTTGGTGTGCTCAGTACAGGGCAAGCTATTCACGATTCAATTCCAAGTCCTACTATCTCTGCATCTCGTAAGAAGCAGAAGATAACACCCTCTGTACCATCACAATCTTTTGATGGGCCTTCTCCATTTCTCCCCCAACTCATGGCTGCACCCCACCAGCCATCTTTGGTGGCAAAACGAGGATCAGTTTCTGGATCTAAGGGCAAGAAGCACAAACCTGTAAGAATGATAAATTCACTTTACTGTGCTCTTTCATTTTTTGTTTATCTTTGTTGGGCTTGGGTTTGTTTCGAATGCTGATTTGGAATACATTTACGGCGTGGGAAAAATAAATAAGCAACATTATTGTGCTTTTTGGGTTTTTTTTTTTACTTTGCAGGGTCAATTATTACCTGGTGTATCTTCTATAAAACAATATCCTTCAACAGGACTAGGTGGAAGGAATCAAGTACCTAATAGAGTTACTTCTGGTACCGCCACTGATGGAACATTACTGGATTCACTGGTTGGCAGGAGAATACGGACAAGATGGCCTGATGACAACAACTTTTATGAAGCTCTTATCATCAGCTACAATCCAGTTGATGTACTTGCGGACCCCAATTAATTAGGAATTTGTTTGTTAATTAGTTCGTAGCTGACATGCTTAATTTTACTTCTAACTTTCAGGGTCAACATGGTTTGGTGTATGATATAGGGACTACAAATGAAACATGGGAATCAGTTGATCTGTCAGAGGTACATGTTATACTGATTATTGTGGTGAAAATCTTATGTACTTGTAATTAATGCATCAGCACTATTTTGTGGTCGTAAAAACTTTTGTATTAAGAAACTTGAAATGGCACTCGAACAGTAAGAGAACAGAGAGGCATTAATGTTCTAATGGCACCCCCATCCTTAAAAAAAGAGTGCTGACAATGTTCCATTTCATTAAGAAAAAGGAGAAAAACGTTTTTACTCTTTTATAAAAGGGATTCAGCATGTATGTATGTGGCAGAAAAAGGTTAATCTATTATGAACTAAAAGAACATTTTACCAGAGATAATATTTCATATTTATAGGAACTAATAATTTAACATTGCTAGAATAGTCTATTGCATTACTTGGGAATTTTAATAAATTCATGCTTATTTCATTTTTTATTATTTATATTCATAGAATATCAAGATTGAGAATGGTGTTTAATTTAATATCTTTGACTATTTGATAATACTTAGGGCAAATTAGATTTCTTTTTTATTTTTTAAAAGAAAAAATATGAAGCCTGTTTAAAATTTTATTATTATTTGGGACTTTATGTACCATTTTTAAAACTTAAAACTGAGAAGTCTATTAATTACATTTGCATTTATCATTCTTGAATGTCATTTAGCTGCCATATCCATGCATGAAATGTCAATAATGGCTTTTCAATCCTGGACCTGGTTCTTGTTGGCAGATTCAGCTTGGATACTCTAGTGTCTAGCCTACATCTTGTGAACTTGTTTTCTCAAATGTAGCTTTTGGTGTGTGGATAGAACTAAATGGAACAAATGTTTTCATTCCATTCTATATCTGGTAGAACCAAAAGGTTTGAATCCTAACACATGTCATGTTTTGTTCCATCCCATTCTAACATGTTTACCATATGTGACCTAAATGTAAAACAAATTAGTCTAACAAGATGTGAGATTGGGGTGGTGAATTGAAGAGAAGACAATGAGCATCAGATGTTTCAACTTCTAGTAAAATGGAATGGTCAAAACAGAACTTCTTCCCTGTATTCTTTCTTAGTTTTTCTTGGCTCTGTATCTCTGCTGAAACTTCCACCGAAGAGGGGAAGAAGCAGGCCCTCAAGGTAGGAGGGGCAATTAAGATTGTGGAAATACTATCTCAACACAACTGCTTAGTTTTCCAGGGATGGGAAGTTTTTATTCTTTTTTAAAATTTCCTCCCACTAGCCATCAGCCCTTTCATATAAAGCTGATCATGAAAAATTAGCCAAAATATGTTTTAATTTTCTACTGTAATTGCAATAATATTTTCAGGAAAATATATGCAAACTTTTAAGAGTATGACATACTAATTTATAATATGCTCCAATGATAACCACTACTATTTTTAGTTATCAAATATTGATGTTCCTATATTATTTTTTTTTAATTTATTTATGCTAGTGTATTCTAGCTTTTTGGAAATATTTTGTTGCAGTAGTAGTAGATATGGTTTATCTAGGTTCCCCATATCTGTGCTTCATAGAATAGTGCACATCTATAGGAATACTTTTGTAAGCTTTCATTTCCATCTTCAAATTGAGAGTTTGGGTGTTGTCTGATAAAACTAAAACTAAAACTTATAGCACTGATTCTGTCCAGACAAAATAGCACTATTTCCACTTAACATGTTAAATAAGGTAATGTTTGCTCATAAATATAGTTAATGACCTTGTGCTGCTTCTCCCCCCAGCCCCCCTAAAATTTTGGCATGTATTGCAATCTCTTCATTTTCAGCATGTAATTGGGAATGAAAACTGGCTTTTAGTGTACTCCTTTTCTTTTAACTGTTTTTTTTTTCCCTAGTAATGTGTATATAATATTGTTTAACACTTCAAAGTTAATGACTGCAGCTACTGATGCCACACGAAAAAGAAATATGTACTTATAATAAATGAAATTTGGACTTGTTTTAAAATTTCATTTTCATTAAACCCTGTATGTGTTGGTTATTTTGTTTCATAAGAGGTAAGCAATACTGTATCTTGAATGTACAATCTATGAAAACACAAACACCTCTCTTGTTTGAAGTGCCTCAGTGTTGGACACGCTTCTGATACCGAAAGATCCCTGACACTTCTCATCAAGTGTCCAAATAAAAGTTTATTATATTGGCTTGGACTTTTAAGCTGACACCTCTGTACAACTCATAATGGAGCCGATCAGCTGACACTTCCAAATATATGGATGGACACAAACTAATATTATTAAAAGTGTATTTATTTTTAAATTTTAGAGAAGTCTGCTTAACATATATTAAATTTTAAAACTAATGTCTTTAATCTCTTTTTCTTGTGAGGCTCATTATTAAAAAAAAAAAAAACTTAGGAGGTTTGTTTAAGAAGGTGAATATACCTTTCTTAAAAGATATAACTTTATTTTCTTATTTTGAGATTTTTTCTAAAGAGACCAAGTTCTTATGGTGTAAAATAATGTCTCTTAATATTCAAGAATATGCAAATATTGTTTATCAATTTGGATTTTTTGTTATGTTGCTCCTATTTCATTTAATATTTAACTAGAGTATATCTCACTTTGTGTGTATGTGGTGTCCTGCTATCCTATATTTTGGACATTAGTTGTGTCAGAGTGTCCCGTGTTTGTGTTGATGTCTGTGCTTCATAGTGTACAATACTATGTAGAATATGGATTTTCCAACTGCTTGGTATGCTGTGCTCATTAGTACTATATTGTTTTAGGTTTTTCAAATGTAGTATTGTTACTGCAGATCTCGCCTGAAGATATTCAGTGGCTAGGTGAGGATCCTGGAATAAATTATCGTCAGGGTTTTGGTGGATCTGCTAATGGGATGAGTAGGTCTATAGGACGTGACAGTGTTCCAGGAGCTGGAAGACGTAGGGCAACCACAATGGGGCAATCCAGAATAGATTTCTTACCATCACAGAATGGAATAGGAATGAAGACTCAAGATGATATACAAATACTTCACACTGACACACTAGTCAAGGAGGTAACTTAAAACAGTTCATTCAGAGTACATTGAAATGTTTGATCTTTTGACACACATATATATGTATCTGGTGAACTTTATAGGTGGAGAGGGTATTCAATGCAAATCATCCTGATGCACTTGAAATTGAGAAAGTCAAGAAAGTATTGAAGGTAAGGGACTGCTATATATGTCAGTCTGCCATTTCTTTTATTTTCTTGTAAATGGTGCATGTACAGATAATTTATATGAAATAAATGCAGGATCACGAGGAAGCTCTTATTGATGCAATCGCAAGACTTGCAGATCTTTCTGATGGAGAAAGTGGTATTTCTCAGTTTTGATACCTTATTTTTGTACCATCAGAGATTTTTCCTTCCAAGAATAGTCCACTAAATTAGAAATTAATGCTGTGGATATTATCTGAATGTTAAATGGATCAATTTAGTGCCTGATCATAAATAAAATATTAGAATTTGCATTGGTTCGGCATCATATTTTTATAAATATGATTTCAATTGAATGTAGAGGTGATAGGGATGTTGGCATAGTACGGTTTATAGTCCAATGTTAGCGATGTTCGCTACTGAATTTCATCAATAAGTGCCTGGGACTAAGCTAAATTGAGGGTAACCAGGAAAAAGTGACAATGGTTTGGGATGGAAAGGTTTTGGTTTTCTCTGATTATTATTACTTAACCTATTTGGGTAAACTTTTTTAGAAGTACTTTTAGGAAAAAAAACTAGAAGGAATAATGAAATGAAATTTTATATAAGCTAAAATTAGCTTATGTATGAGTTAAAAATAAGATTTTGATTTTTTTTTAACTTATTAATTTTTTCAAAATTTTATTTTTGACTCATGCATAAATCTGCTCTAGTTTATGGATAAGTTTATTTCAATTGTTTTCATATTTATTTTCCCAGAAGTGTTTCTGGAAAAACTAATCCAAACATGTCCTTAGTAGAGTGAATAATCACTTTTAACTCACTTCCATGCATTGTGGTGGCCACAAATATCTGCACTCCTTGTTCTATTATCCCACAATTTTGTTGTACCAAGCAACTGTGAATTAAATTTAATTCCATATTTTTTACTTCCTTGTGAGAACGCCACTTTACTTCTGGAAAATGTGAATCATTGTTTTAGTATTAATATTTTCGGATGGTGTTTTTGAGTTCATTATGCTACATGATAGAACACTGGCGGACCTTACATTAATTCTTTGTATAACCTCTTTTAATGTTCTTATTGTTTTAACAGATGAAGGTGGCCACCATTTCTCACATGCTCAATCAATGGATCGATGAAGTGGAAACCACCTTTTTACAATGGCCAGTTGAGGCATTATGGTGGCAAGCACGTGGAGAAGACTCAATTTCTCGTGTTATTATGCCATAAAATATAATTTCCCTGACAGATGAGCTCCAGGCTTGGATCTTGTGCACCTATCATTTAAATTTATGTAGGATGACAATTAGGTAGTTTATCAATGTTTATTCATATCAATTGAGTGACTCTCGTAGCTTATCTAAGTGATTAGAGTTCAAATTTTGACTCTTGCGGATGCAGAAAACTCAGGTTGAAAAGTGATCACCTACTTGGTGCCTGTCAAACTGTTGAAAGATATTAGTTCGTCTGTTCAACGGGAGATACACTTTAGTTGTCAAACTCCAAAAGGAGATAAGTTTTCATATTCAACTGGAGATATTCTTGGGAATGAAAAAATAATGTTTATTCATTGTGGTTTTAAGATGCAGACAATACCAGATGATCATTGTACACAGCATGAAATAGTGTATAAATTCTTGTATTTGTCGTGTATTGTGTATGGGTCCACTCTTCAAGTCCATTGTCCAATGTACCGTGGACTCAATTGACATAAAAGCCGTTTCTTTTTAATTGAAAGTTTAGACACAAGAGGATCGGGATTTATATTTTTATATTTTTTAACTTTGGATTGAAGTTTGATTTTTGATTTTAACAGAGAATTATTTTACTTTAAAAATAAGTTGAACTAGTAAAGAGTTATACTTATTAATTAAAAAAAAAGGTTATATTTTTGCCTTATGTACGTTTAAGTGAATTTGGAGTCATAACTATTAATTAAAAGTTTAGTTTAGACTAGTATTATAACATTATTATACTATAAATAAAATTTATGATACATTTTTTTTTATATAAATTATATTTTAGATTTATGATACATAATTTTTTTATATGTTATATTTTAGATTTATGATACATTGTTTATATTGTGAAATAAAATTATTTTGAAATATTGATATATTTAGAAAAAAACCTAAAATTTAATTTAAAAATAAAAAATGAAAATGATAAATTTAACTAGACAAGAGATTGAAAAAAATATCTAAAAATATTGGACAAAAAGTAATTAATTTTTTAGCTATTCTAGCTAAAAAAAAATAATATTTAAAAATCTTCTCATTTAATATAATTATTCTAGTTTATGCACATGGAATATTTCAACTTTACAATTTGTTTTGTATCTTTTATGTATTATATTATAATTTTAATTATTTTTTAATAATTTGTTGTAATTATGTTTGATCTTCCAATACTCTACATTGAGTCAAGTTATTCTATTTTAAGATATTTTCAAGTGAGTATTAAATTAAAATAAAAATGTTCAAATGAAATATAGGTTTAAAAGCGGAGTTTGATGAGGGCAACACTACTCCGAATTTATGTGTAATGCATATGTATCCATGTTATGAATACAATGAGTTAGTTAAC